>NC_142200.1:148012568-148653568 GCF_049639895.1 Pseudopodoces humilis
AGTGACTTAATAAGGGATAACTTCGGATGCAGTACAGAACAGAAATTCTCAGGTGGCTTTATGTGCTGTACTACGTTAAAATACAAGTACTGCACACACAGAAAATGTTTGCAGCCATATCTCATTTTTTAGCAACTCTGACAGTGCTGTGCATCATGGAAAATAGTTCCTCCTTCCTTTAGTTACCCTGAGCCACCTGCAGTCCATGTGCTGTTTGCTGGATTTGCTCTCCTTGGAGCAGTGACAGCACAAATATAACAACTATAAAGGTGCAAAGGAGCACTGATGTTGAATTACCAACACAAATTTAGGCATTCTGGATGGCAGCAAATTTTTAAGAGAAAAAGAACTACTGAGGACAAAACCTGGCATTCCTTGAAAGCTCATAGGTGAGACTAGGTACTAACAATAATGGAAGGGTAAATGGAGTTATCCAAACTGCAAGTCTGAGCAGCACCCAGCATATGGAATTTAAAAAAAAAAAATTAAAAAAAAAAAAAAATTAAGATTTTCTTTTCTCCTCCCTCCATCTGTTAGAAGTTACAACCTCAGTTTTTGGAGCTGATTTCCTACACCCTCCCCAGACACACTCAGTGCCGAGGACACTTCAGTGACGTTTCACATCTCAAACCCTGCACATGGAACACATCGACACTGTGTCCCAAAAAAGCCCAGGCAGAACAACCCCACAAAGTGAAAATATGTTATCTGTGAAAGCAGAGAAGCCTGAGAGCAGCAGGTGTCTGCAGGAGGGTTGAGGAAGGATCAGGGTGAGGCTGGAGAGATGCTTTCCCCTCCCACCACTCCAGGTTCACTCCAAGTGCAGTTTAAGGACCTCCTCACCTGAACACGCCAAATGTGTGTGTGCAATAATCCTCAAATTCCTCCTCCATGGCTTTGCCCCATCACTTTTTGATCCTAGAGCAACTCCTAGAGCCCAAAGTATCATATGGCAGGAAGATCCACAGGTCAGCCAAGAGTTCAACTGCTTCAGATCTCCAAGCATCCTTGTTTCTTACCTTTCTGCAGTCCCTGATTTGTATTTTTGAAGCAGGAAGAGAGGGACTGGAAGCACACACTACATCCAGGATAAAAGGAAGAAATTCCACCATGACTTTATACACCCACGCAATGCTCTGCTCTCTTGCCTTTCTAATAATTCCTAATATCTTACTTGAGGTTTACAACAAGTGAGCATTGGGCTAATGTGATTTTTCAGATCTGATTACAACACCAAGATCTCTTCATTAGTAGGGATTTCAGGCATCACTGCAAATATAAATCAAGAATTCTTATATCTTCCCATGCAGAAAATGTCACATGTATCTACATTTAATTACATCTGCTATTTTAAAGGCCAGTCATTCAAAGTCATGCTGCCTTCCTACAACTTTTCACAGTTAAGTTTTAAATCTATATACAGATGCACATACATCTATTTACATGCACCAACAAATACATCACCTCTTCCCTCACTAATTTTGATCACTTTACTTCCTTTTCCACAGGTTTATTTCCTTTTCCACATGGTTTAGGGCCACACTGAAGAGCAGAGTTCACCAGGGGTCTCCTGGTGGGCTGCAGGAACCATCAGTGAAGCACTTGGTCAAACTACCTGAATTTATAAAACACTGTTTACAGCCAGGGTCAGAAACAGGAGCACAGCTCTTGCTGTCTAGAAGGGAAGTAACTCTGCTGCAGACTGCCCCCAGTTTAGGGTCTCACCTGTAATTTCCAGCTGCCATCTCTAAGAACAAGCCTCAGTGCCCACGACCCCTGTGCCACCCACTGTCTGAGGATGTGTTAATCCCTGAATTGTCTGGAATCCACAGTCCCAGAGCTGTGCTTATGGAAGTCTTCTGGCAAGTCTTAACAAACCCACAGAACTGCTGAGGCTGGGGAGGGGCTCAAGGAAAGATAAAGGCAAGTTTTAAAATAAATTACTGCAATCACATAAGCTTAAATGGGAGGTATGGAGCTATAATGGGTGGTTTACAAGAGAACAGGGAAAAAAAGGCCACAACAAGCAACAAGTATTAACACACACAGATATAATAACTCAAATGTTATAACAGAAATTAATACAAGAGGTGCTAATAGAAGTAATTTACAGCATCTTCTCCAGGCTCCTTTCACACCAAGGAAAGAGGAAGCAGAAGGGGTTGTAGATAGAGGGTTCTGGAGGCAGAAGGGTTGTGCTGCTCTACCCCCAGGACACTTCCAGCAGCAGCACAAGTCACACAGCCAAGAAAAAGATTTTCCTCTTGTGCACTGTACTCTACAAAAGTTTAGTTGAGGGCTTCCCCCATCAGATTTTGCTGTAGTGGTGAGAAATTACAAAAGCAGGTTCTTGTGCAGCCACCTTGGGTGACTGGAAGGCTCCAGTCCCACCCCTCTGCAGCCAGGAGTGAGCTAATTAACGCTGAACTTTTCCTAATTAAATGAAAGCAATATCCCGCTCTCCTGGAAATAACATCAGCTGGGGAATGAGGAGACTTCCCTGCTAACAGATGAACTCGCAAAATGCAATAAAATGAACATGTGGGTATGGTGAGCTCTCACCGTAAGTTTGTTTATAACACAGGATGGGAAGAGGAGAGTCAGAATTAAGTGATATTAAACAAAGCCTTTCTTCAAAGGAAGCAGTTTTGAAATCCATACACGATTAGAAATGTCTCATTTCTCCAACTTCTTAAGACGCTGTATCTGATCTTCTCAGAAAAATGAAATTTTATATCCCACACGTCTCAAGATAGAAACAGTTAAGTAGAATATCATCAACTTGCTGACACAGCTGCTCCTTTTGTGATGTGACCAGGACAGAAATTGTTTTACAACACTTGGTGCCAAATCTGCATGTGATGCTCTTGTAACTTTGGTTTTAAAATGCCATTTGCAGTTTATCATTGAAAGGTTTCAACTCCCATGTAAACTTTGCAGCAAATCCAGCAATAAAAGCACGGTCACATACCTGGACCAACCACCCACAACTGGTTTAACCTTCAAGCATGTATAGCCCAAGCTAAATTAGCTAAATGCTTAAATTCAGTGTTATACCCCAGAATTACCTTAATTTCAACTGAAACTGGCAATCTTTCTCCCCCCAGCAGCACCGTTAAGTAAAAGTAAGGTTTTCTACTGGAATGATTACTTTGAAGGGAGGGATCCCAGACTAGTTTAGTGAAATAAAAATCTCTCCAAAACATTTGACTCTTCTTCTCCATCAACCTATTTCCCAAGAAATAGGATGGAGTTGATTAAATAATTATGGGCAAGTAAAAATGCTTGAATACGTAAGGCAGGTGGGGACATGAGGGAAAAATAACTCATTTTTATTTTTGAAATAATTTCTTTAGGTCAGTGCACTTGGATCTGCAAAAAAAGTCAACATGATTTAGGAGCTTTTAGGGAACTTTAGGAAAAAACTGAGCATTACTCTTAGTAAATCATTCCATGATGTTCTAGAGAACAAATTTTCGAGTTGCACCTGTATGCTAGGATGAAATAGCTACACCAGAACTGCTTTTCCTGTAATTTATCCTTCTACCTACTTATTCTAACAGAAGCTATCCAGTGTATATCAGAGCACTATAGTTTCACTTCCATAGATCCCAAAGTCCTCTGGAAATACAACTTTACATAGTACCTAGGACAAAAATCATCAGGATGGATGCTAATTCATCCATCAATTCATCTAAAGCTGTATGAAGGAAAAAGAACTCTACCAAAGCAAACAAAGCTTTGGAAATGTTTCTGTTGCAGCAGCTTAAAGCTAAAACGACCCCCCCCACCTTATTTCACCCTGCATAAATTATTTATCAGTCCTCAAATCTGGGTAGATTAAATATCTGCTGTTGGCTATTGGATGCTCATATTTTAAGGATCAAAGGTAGTGAAATTCCAAAGTCACTTTTAAAAGACACGACTGAGAACTCCACTGCTGTCTCTGTAAGGGCTGTGATGCTTCATGAAACGTAGCCAGTAAATGTTAAAAACACCAACTGCACACAGAATCCTCTTAAATGACAAGGAGGGATTAGAAACCATGAAAAGGCTCAAAACAGCACAAGAACCTGATGGATCTCAAGGCAAATTCCAAAACCTTAAAGCTGTTGCTGTACTTCAGCCTTCACACTGTGGTTTGGCTGGACACATATATATGATGGTATAACCTTCATACATGTGTCAGCTTCTCATTTAGGCCATGATTTAAACATCTTCTGCAGTATTCCACAAGTGAGGAGAGCTGCTACTAGGCAAGATCATGTAAAAATAAATTCATCTGTCAGAGCAACTCTGGCATTTATTCAGCCCTAAGACTGAAGGCAGATCCACAGCTTCAGGGGCATCCACATTTCAGAGCGAAGCTGAAAAGTTAAATACTGCTTTAAGAACCCAATTAACCTGCTGAACCATGTTCTGAGCAAAATACCTTCAAGCCCAAATTAAACAGAGCAGACTTTGGCCACCTCCTCCCCTGCTCCAGTGCCTGACAAGCTGACAGGGCTACACCGAGACCACTTCCAATTCCAAGAAGCAGCACGTGTAGATCTGTATCTCCAAAGGACTGAAAAGTAGGGCTCCTGTAATCCAGGAAGGAACTAATTAACAAGCAGCACTTTCATTCTTGTGCCTGCATTGCTTGCCACCGAAAGAGCCGCTGGGACAGAGGATGGATGAGAATACAAAGGAGAAGTCAGGAGATGCTCACCTCCAGGAACTCCCCCAGATGAGGAGCCAGGGAGCTGTCAAACCTTTGCCTTTGACATAAATACCTGGACTTAGTTCTTAAAGAAGAGCTGAATGTGCCCATCCAGCCTTGCCTGTGCTCTCCTTGGAGCAACCAGGATGGATGTGCCCCAATCTTCCAAGGTTTACCTGTGCACACCTCCTTTTCACACAGGGCTGAAAAACTACTGAACACACTAAAAGAGGTGCTACAGGGATAGACAGCAATTTTTAATGCACAGCTCACAGTAAAATCTTATCCTAGTAATTGCTTTTTTTTTTGTAGCACTTCGTAGGTTCCAGAGCAGCCTGTGAACACACATGCTCAAAATATACATCTGCTTAAAAAAAAATAAGTAAATGATTAAATAAAATAAGTAAGTAGCCACACCCCACAATCACCCTTCCATCACCTGATAGTCTGAAACATGTACAAAGGACCAGAACCACTTCAGGGGGAAAAAAAAAAAGATGAAAAATTAAAAGAAATAACACACTCATCTGACACTACACTACGCTCGTTTCACACTACACTCAAGGCCAGGTTTGCTGGCAAAAGTGATTCAGCTCCAAGCTTTTTGCCTTGAAATCTTTCACTCCTGGAGCGAAATTCATGCAGTGCAAAAGCGATGCTTCAAACCAGTTTAAGGGCAAAGTAAAATCCAGCAAATAATGAGAAAGTAGATGCAGTGCCACGGGATTGCCATGGTTTGTAACTGGGTGGTAAAACCAAGCTAACTGAAGTATGCAAGCAATGCTATGGGGCTGTATTGTGACACAAAATAAACAGAACTTTCTGCAGTGGCATTATGGAGCCATCTCCTGTAGCAATTCAAGGGTTTTGTCTTAGCCCAATAACTGATAAATATTACAGAGGAACAGCCCCAGACTGATACTTTTACAGCACTGGCGCACTATGATGGTTCACTTTAGAAATGATTAGGTTTTTTTTGGTGAAAAACAAAGCATTTTGGACTCTGCAGCGTTTCTTTGCTGTTTGAGCAAGGTTGGAGCTGCTGGATCTGGATATTTTCCCAGCGCCGAGGTCTGGAGCAGCAGTTGAACAGGAAATACTGCGCAGTCTGTGCATGCATTACATTCCTGTCCCGCCCCGAGCAGCCGCCAACAAACAAACCTTTCTTCTAGTAAAACAGAGAGAGAGAGAAAAAAAATACACTGCACAAAGTTCACCAGCAGATGTGGCCTGTGAATGCAACCCAGCCTTTTCTGCTGATAAAAAGAATTTGATGTATTTGCAGTGTTGGTGTAACGTCATAGTTTGGTGAAGCTGGATCAGCAAAGATCCAGCAGTTTAAAGCTGCAAAATCTGCAGTACTGAGGCTCTGTGAGCTGCTGCACCCATGGCAGAGGGTTTCTCTTGAGGAGGGTTTGCCAAATATTAGCAGCAGCTTACAATAAAAAGGATTGTTTTATTTCCATTTTATTCAGCACTTAAGCTTGTTTAACACTATCAGTAACACACAGCAACCGGATCAGATGTCCGTGGATCTCAATTTCCAATCGCTCCAAGGTTGGCCTCTTTGAAAAAAAAAAAAAATCTGGAAAATATTTAATAATGATTTATTAAACACTTGGGAAGGAAGACAAAGGAGAAACAAACAAATGGGAGCAGGAGCAGCACACAGGGTCAAAGTGGCCGGATCTCAGCATTTGTCAGTCAGGGCATTGGGAGAGGATCCGAGTCGGAGCGGCAGGGAAGCGAATGTAAACAAGCAAGTGTTTGTAGAGCAGAAATATGTCCAGCATCCTGCTCCGGCCTCTGCTGACGTGGGACACGGTGGGAAAGGCAGGGAAGAACAACTTGCTCCATCCCCAGCAGCTCAAACTCAGGGAAAAAGCAGAAACAGGCGAGCAATGGGCAGCACCTGGAGCTGTCACACAGCCCAGGCAGTAACTGCTACCCCCACACACTAATTAACTCACAGCTGGCATAATAGTAATAATAATAATAGTAATAATAATAATAATGACTGAAGTCTTGGAACTAATGCTGATTTTACAAGAAGGAGGGATAAACAAGCTAAAGAAAAGCCCTTTGGGAGAGTGTTTCTTATTGCACAGGGTATGGACAGAAGGACGGACACTTGCATGTGGCATGGACACACACAGCTTCTGCACCCCCAGGCCACATTTTCCTGAAGAATTTATGCCAAGAAATTAGTATGAAGTTACTGAAGAGCTGTAAAAACCTCTTTTTCTGTGCTCCACAGGCACCACACAGTGTGTAAAACACCAAGCTACCCACCCTGACACACAGCTTGACTTTTCAAGACAGATCCAAACCTAAAGAATATTGCTGGACATGGTACCCATAATCAGCTCCTTACCTCATCAAACCTGTTCAGTTTAATAAACTGATCTTTACAAGGATTTTATTAGGGTTTTCTTTTCCCCCAGTGACCAAATTCAGAGCTTGAGCTTGTGAAATTAAGCAGAGCTTCTTCCTGCCTCCTGCCTCCTGCCACAGACAGGTTGACTCAAATTTAAGTGACAGTTTTAGTTCTTTTTTTTGACTTGAAAAGTGGAAGACAAGTCGTTCACCAAACACAAAGGTCAAAGAAATTCCTCTACTTTCTCCCCTCAAAAATACCACTACACCTCCAACCAAAGCCTTATCAAAACCTTGCTCATCTGAGGGGAATAAGCTTGATTTAATTTTCCTAAATATAGCCCAAAAATGTTCCCATAGAGACAGCAACATTCTCTATGGTACTTTCTGCAGCAAATACTTCACCAAGACATCAAATCCAAAGCATTAGTCTATTTTTGCAAGCTTTCTTCTCTCTTTCCTAGGAACAGCTCCTCTCTAACAAATTCATCTTGCAAAAATATGTTAAAGGGTGCTCCTCTGCAAAGAAAAGTTTTGTTTCTCCATTTTGCCTTATGAATTTTTCATTCCCTCCCTGGGGATATTTTTGGGACAGGCTACAAGTCTAATTCCTGCCAGGGAAATTCACTCATCCAAAGTTTGCTCCCCAAAAGATACATCCCTAATAGCAAAAAATAAAACTGGGACATTTTTTCTGCAGTTCCTTTGATTTCTCTTTCTAAACCCCATTTATTTCTCCCAACCCACTGGTATTTTGTGGCTATTGAGTGCAGATCTCATAAAACATTCACCCTGTGAGAAAATACACATCTAAAAAGATGCTGCTTCTGGTGTCATGTTCTACAGAACCGAAGCCATTTACATCATGTAAGTTCTGGGAAAGATTCTAAACGGAGCAGGGAACAATGTGTGACCATGTACGAAATATTTACCTTGTTTCTTTGGAAGAAAAATAGAGGTGGCTTAGCTTCAAAAAGACACTGACTTAAAGAGAGATGTAGATTTATTTGGTGTGATGACTGTTTTTCCCCATTCCTCCATGCCCTCTTTAAATTTCTCTATATTATTAAACCCAGATATAAAGGAATAAAGAAGAATCCCACTCATTTGGAAGAGGAGACTTTCTCTGAACCACTGTATCATCTGTGCTTCAGTCATCAGCAGATTCTAAAAGTAACAGCTGTTTCTAATAACAAAAAATGCTCTTAAAATCAATTTCAGGCATCATACAGCAAGTATCACTTAGCAGGTTACTCAAATCCAGCCCTTCTGGGAGCAAAATAATAACATCAGATTTTGATTACAAACTTATTTGTTGCAGGGATTTCTCAGGAAGAGGTCTGGGTTTCACTGGAGTGTATCTGCTGGGACAGAATCTCACTTGGAGAAACTGTTGCCAAGGTAATTTCTTCTCCAGCTTCAGCTTTCATGAAGCAGATTTTACCCTATCTTGCATTACTCTTCATAAATTCTTTTTTAAAGATAATTACAATATTTATAGACATGCAATACAAATGCCTATTACAGAGAGAAAAATGGAATTTTATTTGCTGTCTTCTTCTTCAACCTGTTGAATCCACCCTCACCAGTTAAGCTGGAAAGAATTTTGATCAATTTACGTTTTCAGTAAGACCTACACATCTTCTGCAACTATTTTAGATCTAAGGTAATTGCAGTATCAACTACTGTGGGTTTTCAGTTCAATTGAAGTGTCACCTGCAGAACAGCAGCTCTGCCAGGTATCTCTAACAAAAATTGAAGCTGTAACAGAGCATCTATTGTTACACACTAAGTAAAGAAGTAAGGAAAAATCCCCCACAGAAGCACATTGCAAAGTCTCATTAATAATTTGCTAAAATATCTCACATTGCGCTGGTGCTGCATCTCTCCTTCCCTTTTCAAACTCTTTTTTTTTCCCTATCAACTGTGTTTTCAACTGATCCCAAGAAATCAGCTGGAAAATATTCAATCCTAGCTCTTCTGACCTTGTACTTTAGAGTCATGAGTATTTTATCCATTCAGCATTCCCAGACCATTAAAAGCAGCACATTCCCACCTGGAAATATGATATTTAGAAAGCTAAAACTAGATTAAGAATGAAACAAAAGATACAGGAAACTGCAAGCTTTGTATGATAAAGTGACTACAGTTTTGACAAAAAATAAAAGCAGTGAAACTTGATGAACTTCCAGCAATTCCTTCCTAGAACAAAGCCACAGTTTACCTCCTGTTGAGAAATTCAGCTAATAAGAAAAATTATTTTTTAAAAAGATTTTTAAGAGGAGGGGATTTTCTGAAAAGCATTTTGGTGTCTTAAGCACTCAGATGCCTCCACCACACTGACAATTCAGCTGCAGGTTGGAACAGCTGCAGATACATTTAATTGCCTCTCCAAATACTCACAATGTGGAGTACTTTTGACCTATCTGAAATATCCTAAACTTTGTACTAAAGGAATGCACAAGATTTAATGCCCTTGCTTCCACTCCTGACAATCCTGTGGCACTGAGAGCAGCCCACTTGCTAATTCACAGAGAAGGCATGAGAAATCATGAATAACTGAGTGCTGTGTAACAGGATATTAAATAACCAGTGTCTTCAGAACTACAAGTTTAGAAACATTAAAAATAAACTGTTTCCTTAATTATATTAGGGGGAAAAAAGCCCAACAAAACCAGTACAGTAATTTTTTGCTGCTTACTGGAGCAAAAATTATGGTAATTGTAACTATGTGGATTCATCTTCCAAACCCCACTCCTGTTATCCCCAAACAAAAGCCACACAGTGGCCTTTGCAAAGGCAGACTAAAAGGAGTAGAAGAATTGCACCTGACCCCATTAAGAAGGCTGAAACTCTTCCCTAGCTTACTTCTTCAGCATGTGCCTTTGTGCTAATTTTAAAAGAGAATCCAGGCGTGAGGCAAGAGAAATTATTCTAATTCTGCATCTTGCCCAAGCCCCAGCCTCTCTTAGCCTACATTCCTGCCCAAGCTGTTTATGCAGAACACTTCAGATCAGCTGGTCTCTGCCCAATCTGGCAAAAAAACCCTGCTGTTTTCCTCCAGCACTGATGCAGAGGCAAGGGTGAGCTGTGTATTTAGTACATGATCATGCAGTGGTATCCCCACTGCTCTGCATACTTTTCTCTCTTGGCATGGAAGAGCCAGATTTTCACCATTTACATTAAACAGATCATCGAAGCCTAGAATGGTTTGGGTTGGAAGGGGCCTTAAGGATCAGCGGATTCCATCCCTTTCACTATCCCAATGCTCCAAGGCCCATCCAAGCTGGCCTTGGACACTCCCAGGGATGGGGTGAGAGACCTTACAGCCCTGCTGGTAAAGGAAGCCAAGTCTTTCAGAGCACACTTCATCCCCCAGGGAGGCAAGGGCCTCACCATCAGCACTTGGAATAGCAGAGGTCCCACTTTGGCTCAGGGCACAGAAGCAGCGATGAGCTCAGGCAGGAGCCCCGAGCAAATGACGGATCCAGCCCATTTACTGCACTCAGCTCAGATGGGAAACCCCAGGCATGAGGACACATAAATGCTAGATCACATTAAGTCTACACTTACAGACATACCCAAGCACTTAGAGAGCCTCCTGAGTTCCTGCTGCTGCTCCTCTCCCAGCAGCTAACAAGCTCCAAGCCGAGGGAGCCTCGCTCACACCCAGCATCGCTCCTCTCCAGCCGCCTCCTGCTCCCAAAACTGCTCTCACCACCTCAGCCTGTGTCCCTCTGCACTTCAGGGGTCTGCACAGACCCCACACAACAGCCCCCTGCCACGTGGGTTGTAACTTGCACTGTAGGAAAGAGGGACACAAAAACAACAATTTCTAACCAAAAGCCCTCTGGGTGCCTCCAGGACCCCCCTCAGCTGTGTGCACTGAGAAAAGCAGCGCCTAAGACAGTCACACCTGCACAGCTGGGTGTGTTGTTTATCCTGATAGCTTTAAAAATCCCTTTTGGCACAAACAGTAAGTATTATGTTCTGTACTGTACCACGGCACAAGCAATTTGAAAAGCCTTTTTCTCTCTCCTGGCTGAGCGCTATCAGTTTGGGCACAGCCCATTTGGCTCCTTCTGCCCAGCCCCAGCACATTCAATGAATTACTCAAATCTAAACAGACTCTGCATTTGAATTGCTCTCCCCAAGCTCTACAGAGCTGCAGCAGGAAAGCTCTGTAAGCGCTGGCAGCCCTGCTGCAAAGTAAGATAAATATCTGGCACCTCTCCCACTGCTACATAACCAAAACGAGGACAAATAGCTGCATTATTGGCTTCATTAGGGCCTGTCTTAGATCTTATTTCTCCTGATGACACGGCGCATGTGACAAGGGAGACACTGGAAAGGGTTGCCCAAAGAAACAGTGACTGTCCCATCCCTGGAAGTGCCCAAGGCCCTGGAAGTGCTGGATGGGTTCTGGAGCTACCTGCTCTTGTGCAA
Source organism: Pseudopodoces humilis (assembly GCF_049639895.1). Classification (NCBI taxonomy): domain Eukaryota; kingdom Metazoa; phylum Chordata; class Aves; order Passeriformes; family Paridae; genus Pseudopodoces; species Pseudopodoces humilis. The sequence continues at coordinate 148,024,093 of NC_142200.1, forward strand.
GGTGACCCTGCATGCATGGGAGGTAGAACTGGATGATCTTTAAGGTCCCTTCCAACCCAAACCATTCTGGAATTCTGTGAAATCCATGACCCAACAGGACTTTCCCAGACCAAAATCTAACAAATATCAAGAGTACAGATCCAGGTGTAACTCCTGCAGCACTGCAGGGATTATTCTCCTTTCTGCTGAAGAACTGCACTCCAGTGCCACAGGAGCAGAAATCAAGGCCTGAGTCCCCTCTCACAGGTCCCCACACACAGACGCAATTCCAGCCCTACAAAATAAACAAAGTAAGGTCCAGTGTGTTTGAGACACTCACTGCCAAAAACCTCCTGCCAAGACCCAGCCAGCTGCTGGGGAGAAGTCTCTGGGTAGGAACGGGTCCCGACAGTGAAAAAAAAGTGGTTTATTTTCTTGTTTTAACTACATCATTATAGCTCCCAAGCAGTTTCTGTGAATATTCTCCTCATCCTCCAGGCAGCTCGGCCACCAGCCCAGCTGACCACAGCAGAGCTCACAAAGCCAAGCTGATAAGCACTTGCAGGACACAATGCATCTGATTTGTCTACACCAGAACCCACCCTAAAAATGCCAATATAGCTTTTCTTCTCTCCCCTGGGAACCCCTGATGAACAGCTCAGCTGTTTATATTGCAAACATTTACAGTTAAGGGAAAGATCACCACCCCCTACACCACTGCTTCAGTCCTTCCTGTAAGTCACTGGAGCTGGCCAAGGCCAGGAACAGCACAGCAAAACTTGCTTATCCTAAAAATGCTGTGAAAGAACCCCTTCATTTCATCCTTCTGCTTCTGTGCCCAGTGCTACTATTTCCTCACTGCTCCACACTGCTGACCTGCATATCCGAAACACAAATGGAACATGTTGTTCATAAGGAAAACAAAACACAGGACTAGGGCTTAAGGTGAGGTTCCTCAGCAAGGCTGAGCAGGGAACTCCGGGCACACAGCACAGTTCGCTGCACCTCTCAGGTGCTGCTTCCAGGATTCCTGAGGAATCCTGGCAGTTCTCCATGAGGTGCTGAGAGAAAAATGCCACCACACAAAAAATTCTGATGGCAGAACGCTTAATGGAAGATTGTTTGCTTCAAGTATTTTGTGTAGCAGCTGAAAGACCACAACACGATTCCCAAGGGAAAGAGCTTACACAAAACTTCTGGATGGGCTTTCACAGCAGTTTTTTTTCAACACTCTTCCTTCCTCCTTTCGCCCAGAGGTGAAAGTGGAAAGTTTTCTCAGGCAAAGGATGCCTTGGACACTAAGCACTTAAGCAAACACATTATCTGAAAATTTGGGTTTTTTTCCTCTCTCATTTTAGAAAATTCAATTGTTGAAAGGCCTTATTTAATCAGCTGGTGCACACCTACAGCTGAGCCCAAGCACTGAGGAGGCTGTTTCAGCCCAGCCTTTAATGAAGGATGAGCACAATTTCCAAACACCTGTGACAAGCCACATGTCAAAACTTGCTTCCACCACCACCTGATAACACCACCAGGTGATTACAACACTCCTGCGATGTTTGTACCTGCTCTCTGGCCAGGTTTTAAGTTTCCCACCGCTATCTTACATCTTCTCTTCAATCCCAAAGATTATTGTATTCAGGGTTAATATTAATAAATCACAATTTCTATAAATCTGAGACATTCCTCCTGTTCTTTTGCTTATAGTACTCCTGTATTAGTTTGTAACTTATGTCACTGAAAGTTTCACAACAAATATTAAGGAATGTGCTCCAAGTATGTATCAAACAGGTATTTTCTCTTGCAACCCCAAGTTTTGGACACTCCCATCAAAAGGAAAGACAATTCAAAAGTTCCAAGTAATGCCAGAAGGTATTAACTGTTCCAAGTGACAGCTGGGAAAGTGGAGTTGATGCTTCCTAAACTCTGGATCAAGTGGCAAAAAGACAACACTGCATTGTACTTCTTCATAGCATGTATGTCCTGCAAAGCACAGGGAATAAGGCCAGCCCCACCCATGAAAACCAGTTCAAATATAAAGTGAGCCTGATCCACTTTTCTGCTTCAGTCCAAATCTCCATTTTTTTCCACAAGCAGCTTCCAAGTTTTTGTGCAACAGTTCCTTGTCCATAATTTTTTAAACCCAGTGTAAAAACCAACTGCAGAACATTCTCTGCTTCAGTTTTATTCTCAGGTAAGGCACAGACACAGCCTTTCAGTAGGACCTTGGGGCTGAATATATATTAAAAATTGAGAGATGCTCATAAAATTTAATAGCAGGTTCTAGAGAAGTATTTAGCTTGTTACATCCTAACTTTATTCCCTTACTACACAGAGCAAATATTCCTGCTTTGTCCAATGTCTAGAAATGACATTAACCATGTCTAGGAAATCCTGCAACATGAAGTCTTAGCATTTAAGTAACAATTTAAGTTCTGCCTTCTATAAGATATAATTGTGGTCTTTAGATATTACTAATTACTGATATTTTTCTTTTCCAAAAGCTAATTGTTGTGTAAGATTCTAGCAAGGCAATGGAAAATATATCGCTAGAGCTGCTTAAACATGAAACTTATTTTGTTTTTTTTTTCCTGGAGTCATCTCAGGCAACTAAACCAAGCATGATCTAGGAATGAGAAAGTACAAAGGAAAAAGAACACAAAAAATTATGTCACTTGGCTTACACTTCTTGTTTATAGTTATACCACAGCAGGAAATACAATTACAAGCATCAGTTTGCACTGGGTATAAAATATTCCATACTGAAAAGATGCAGTGTATTACATAATACTATATAGTTTCTCCAAATTCCAAAGCTCACACACGTTTCTGCTGCCTTAACAACCCAAAAGTACACACAGATCTGCAGGAATACATGGTGTGCACATACACACAGTATCTGCCAAAGCCAGCTTGAAAGTGCCACGAGTAACAAAAAATGCAGCCCAGCCCTGTATCCAGACCAGAGGCAATAATTCTTAGACATGGAGTTTAAAGCAACTTCAATAAACAATCACTCCATCATTCTAAAAAGCACATTCTAACTGGAATTACCCTGACTTATTTTAGGAATTGAATTCCAGCAATGTTGTACGAATTACTTGATGATCCTATCAGCTTATTTTCAACCAAATTTTGTTTTCTTTTCCCTGAGGAAATTCCAGCAGTACTTGCATGCACCACACCAATATTAGCAAGAGATAGAATCCTTTACATTTTTTCTTTTTTCTATACAGATAATGTATTCTTCAAGCTCATTTCCACCGAGGGGAAGAAAAAAAGCTTTCAGCTTGGCTTTCCTCATGAATAATACATTAAAAATTTAATATTAGAGCACAAATCTTCTTTTTAAGCCTCCAGAAACAGTACTATATTTGCCCTATTACTTTGAAAAGATTCATGTACATATTTAAATAAGGGTAAACCATAAGCTCCTGTTCTCCATAATTAAGCTGCAACAAAATATTTCACCATTTATCAGCCCAATTCTGAAACAATTCTGTAAAGCTTTGTAACTGTCATTAAAAAAGATAATCCCTTACCGTATCCACAATAAGGAGTGTAAGACATTTTGTTCCATAACTCAGTGTTACAATCTGAAGCGGGGCAGATTTTTTTCAGCCATTCACAAATGAATTGTTTTGTTTTTTTTTACACAGAAGAGAATCCTGATTTCAAGGAGGCATCTACAACCCCCGTTACTAACGGAAGATGTAAATAAAACCCAAACCCACAAGAAAAAAACAGCTGCAAAAATGATGTAAGGGAGGAGAGGGAGGGAAACAAGCGCCTGTTGAAATGCAAACTTCTAGGAAGAGCAGAGTCCTTCTAAGAACAGCAGCCGCATCGATCCCGTGCCACTTGTTCCAGGCCTGACTCCACAGGCTGAGGGCTCTGAGGCCTCAGGCTCCCGAGCTCGTACAAAAATAAACAAACTGTGCATCACAGCAAACATTCCAGATGTTTCAGGAATCAGAAAGCATGAGTCCCACGACGCAGCTACGGGAGAAGTGTTTTTAAGTGTTGGCGTCTGGCGCGGCCCGGGGCTCAGCTCCCTGGAGGCCTCCAGCAGCTTCTCCAGGAAGCCAGCAGCAAGTTCACAACACTCGGAGGAACTGGACAAGGTGTCCTCTGAGAAAGAGCACACGGGCTACAATCTGCAGCACAAAGGACAAATATAACCAGCACCAATTTTGCTCTCACCGTTTAGGGCAGGGCCACCGGAGCAGCCTCAGCACAGAGCAGGACTAATGGCTGGGTTCAATGCTCTAAGAGGTTTTTTTCCAGCCCAAATGATTCTAGGATTTGCATGCACTGCCTGGTGGAAGGATGAGCCAAATGGGAGAGAAGAAATGGCAAAACAGTTATTTTTATTAAGGTGACTGGAAGAAATGTTACGAACTTGACTGTATGGCTGTAACTACAAATTTCAGCCAACCATCACCCCCCCATACCCTTTCAAAATAAATTCTAATTTCTCTTTAAGGTACCATGCTCCACATGAGTTAGGATACTCTGCTCATTACTACAGCAAAACAGTAGGAAACAACGTTTTCTTCTTCACCTAATTTATCACAATTTTTAAAATTAAGTTATCTTCATTCACAGATTTCACTCTGGTTTGGACTTCTAGGTGGCTCTTCATGTTCTCCAAAGAAAAGGAGATTTAAGGCGCAAGACAGGGGAATCAGAGACACTCTCTCATGCCTGTTCTGCAGAGAATCATCTACAAACACAGTTTGCTGATCTGCTCCCAGATCACAGATTGTGGAAATGAGCTGTAAACCCCGTCACAAACACATTTCTAACCCAGCTTTCAAAGGGAAGTGAATTCCAAGCAAGGTTTGGAATCAGCACTGTGAAGCTGCTCCGTTTTGCAGTGTCTAGGAAAAAGCTCCTACAAGCCTGTGGTGTCTTCCACTAAAGACGCGTGAATTTCTTGCGTTACTTTTTTCCCCACAAACTTCTGTTTTCCTCCTTCTCTGCCACAGTCTTAAATACAAAAATCCATAAGGTGCTCTTGCACCTAAACCCTCTCAGAAATAAACTCCTATTGCCTTTTGAGGTGCTAAACCCATGAGGAGCTCCCTCAGCCAGTTCCTGTGCTCAGCCTTGCTCTGACAGTGACTGTCCCAAAGGTCCCCCATGTCCCAGAGCAGGACGTCCCCCCAGGAGCAGCTGCCCTGATCCACACAGCCTGTGTTTGTCCATTACCCTTTTCCTTCTGGCTGCTGCCTTGGCTTCGTGAGCTCCTCTCCCCTTACACAGGAAGCTGGGGCCTCAAACTTAATCCTGCACATTCAGTTCTCTGCTCTTCCAGCTACCACTACAAATGTACTCTCCCAGAAAACAACAAAAAAAAAAAAGGCACACAAATCTCGCAATCCAATCTTTGCTAAACTTCTCTACTGTGAGATTATTTTTTTTTTTTTTCTGGGAGAAAACTGAAGGAAAGATTAACAAATTCCTGCAGCTGAACAAACACACTGAACATTATTCATCAAGACAGAGAGCAGATAATCCAAATCTAAAAGGTACAAACAAACTTTGCAACACTGCTACGGCCAGAAAATCTGGAATGTCCCAAGATCTTTATTCACAGGTTTCCAGGTTACTCATCAGCCACTTTCACTCCTGTGGAGCTGGGAAGCAGCAGCAACAGCACTTGTAGGAGATGGGGAGGAAGATGGAGAAGATGTGGTTGAAAGAAGATTGAGCTTGGCCACAGCAGCGTGGGAATCCAGAGCATCAGATCAAGGAAGCCAAACACGGAAGGAGTCATCTCCAACTCTAATTCATCACCTTTTTTTCTCTGAAAGCTGCTGAGTTTCCCTGCCTGCTCGCTCCATGCCAGCCTCTGGACTGCACCATCAGCCCCTTCCATCCTCAGGACAGTCTCCTTCTCAACCTAAAAGCATCAGCTTTCTTCTCCTGTCTCTTGGCCATTACAACATTGCCAGGCTCACCTCAATATGTTACAGGGGAAAAAAACCCAACCAAACAACCATAAATTGAAACACAGTGTTTTGTAATGTTATTTGTGTGTGTCCCCTCCCAGCAGCTTCCTCAATTCCTTCTTCCTGAACCTCACAGCCCAAAATAGAGTAAAAAAGCCTTCCTGTCATCCTTTCCAGTTATTCTGGCACTTCCTCAATTACTGACTGTGGGTAAAACTCCTACACCACACACAAAGACATCTGCAATTTGTTTAAATGCATCCATGGCACTTTGGAAGGGCAGGATTGCCTGGATCCCAGACTCACCATTCCTTCAACTGGGATCAACAGAACACCACCACAACTTTTACAGGGTTTACACTAAATAATTTTACAGCATTTGAAGATGCACAGCAGCAAATTACCGTACTGTTATATCAAGAGCCTCATCCAAAGGAGCTGATGCCTCTTTAATGCCTGGGCTTGGCTGAGGAACAGCAGCTACTCATGGACATACCAGGGGATGTGTAAAGGGCACCACAAATCAAAGGTGCTTTAAGGCACCTCCTTAAAATATTCTGCCAAAAGCATTTTAATATGATTAAGAGAAAAGGTGGTTTCTGAAAAGGGAGGGAAGAATGGGCACTGCTTAAAGCACCAGCTGAAGTGATTTATTTCAGGTTGTCTGAACTGCTGATTCAAGGTGCTTCCTACGGTATGAATGAACCTGATGCTTTTAAACCCTCACTCTTTGTGTTCAGCTACAGATGTAATGGTTAATAATGGAATAGGAACAAGAGGTGGGAAGAAGGGAAAAGAAGTGACTATATGTGGACTACCTGCAGAGTTAACCACACCAACACACCTTCTCTACAAGAAAATCTGCGCCAGTATCAGCACTGCTGTGATTTCTACTGGCAAAGTCACTGGTAAAATGCTGTGGTCACATCAGCCACAGAAACCAGGGGCAGATATGTAAATAAAGAAATAAAAATCATGATACCCCCTCCCAAGATAAAAAGAAGAAATTCTCAATTTGTTCAGCCTTTTATTGCAAGTCAGATTTTCTACTCTGTTTTCTCCCCGCTCCTTGGAAAGCTCTGAACTCCAAATCCAGAGGACAAAGCTTTACACAGCAGCTCAGAGAAGGAGAAATCTTTCCAAAACAGGGTACAGCAGGACGACTTCACCATTCCTAGAAATCAGCTGTCACGATGGAATGTGTAAACAGACATGTATGTCTTTTTTTTTTTCTTATTGCTACGTGTCAGATCTGACTACTACAAATACCTCAGGATTTTCTAAGGTCTAGCATCGCTTCCAGCTGTCTTCTTGTTCTCAGTTTTTGCAGTGATTTATTCCACAAAAACTTGAAATAATCTGATTAAGTAATATGAAATCCACACAATTTATGTTTTTTTAATTTATTTTATATTTTATGTTCATAATACTAAATACATTTTATGTTCATTATATTTTATTTGTTATTTTTATTTTATATTTTATGTTCAACCAGTCCCTTTCCATTTTTAGTGTAAACACCCAGTATGGCTCCTTTTTCAGCACCTGCAGATTCAGAGTCTGCTCCACTGCATTACCCAGGTCATCAATGACTGACCAGACCTGGATACTCCCACCTGCCACATCCCTCTAAAGGCCCTGACTATTGATACATCAGCAAAGACTTCTGCACTCATTTCATAGCAGCTTATATGCAGACCAACATTTTTCTAGTTTATTCTTAAAAAGCTTCTTTTCAGCTTGTGGAAATCTACTCGTCTTTCCTCTCCATGTTACCACGTTACAGAATTAAGTTTGGTCTCTGTGGCATGGTTTATTTTTGAAAAGAAAAATCTGCTGGGTATTATTGGCTTCCTTGGTTTCTTGCAATATTTCTCAAGTTTCTGTGCTCCTTTCTGAAAACTGAAATTGGAAATTATGAATAAGGCAGCCTAAGCACTATTTTAGTTCTTGGGGGGTTTTTTTAGAAGCTTATTTACTCTTCCCAAGGTGTCAAAGGTAACAGCTCACAGTTCTGAAGTTGCACAGTTTCACACCAGCCACTAGGCACCCAGTGATTTAATTTACCATCTGCTCCCAATTAAAGTCATAGCCAAAGACTGATACAAGCTTCCCGGCCCCAAATTTAATACAATATTTTAGCATCAGAAGTTGGTGACTTCCCTTTTCCTGCTCTAAGCACCAAACCAAATCTCCTTTGTCTTCCTTTCATTACTACAGTATTTTGCCAATGATTTGCCTTCTCCACAGCCACTGCCAGATGCATGTTCTGGCAAGCACAAGACAGGGAACATAAAAAATTAATTAAGAAAAAATTTAGAAACAACATCCAAAAATATCAGGGAAGCAAAAATATTCTTGCTCAAACTATCCCTATTGGAAACTAGGGCAGACTTTTTGCAGGCTTCCTTCCTTCCTCTTGTGCTGGAAAAACTTATCAAGTTAGTGAACTACTATATTTTCTGTGCCTCATTTGAGCTGGCACAGCCTGTGCCCGTCTTCACAATAAAATATCTCTGTTAAACTGCTACATCATCCTAAATCCTATTTTTCTTTCAGATTTGCATATGAAGGAACTGAGTCATGTCTCCAGCTTCTCAGAGCTTACTGAAGTTTGCCACCCTGCAGCTCACTATTTTAATGGTTTTGCTGTTTCTCTCTCCAAACCTCTGATAAATGTCCCAAATTTCAGCCACCCTTTCTGAGCCACCTCCCACTTTTGTCCCGTGGGCTGTGATGCCTTTAGGGATCTCTCTCAGCTGCCCTTCCTGCATCAAAGCCTGCTGGAATATGAGAAGGATGTGCTGCACATCACAGCCTGCTGTGTCTATTGCCAAAAAAATCCCTTCCCCAGCACCTTGTGTGGTTGGAATCCCTGCAGCACTCACCCAACACGGGGCACACGCTAAGGGCAGGTACTCCAGTGAAGGCACAGTGAGGGTGTGTAAGGTTTTCAAAGGAAAGCTCACACTGCAGTGTGGCTGTGCTGACCCCAGCAGTGCTCATTTTACAGCCTGCTCTGCTGGGACACACGAGCTTTAATGAAACCTGTCCGCTGCAGCAGCTTTCTGGTGCTGCAGACATTCAAACCATTTATTTGTCAGTTTTGTTATTTCTAACATTTCATCTCAATCTTGATAACCCCAGAAATTAAACACAAATATTAATAACAGCGTCACAGAGACCCTTCACAGGGCTGGCTGGGTGCCCCAGCACACAAGAACATGATCCCGAGGGTGAGCAAGGACAGAATTAGGGTACATTGTTTTATGTCCCACAGCCCAGGGCAGCAGCATTCAAACAGCAAATGCCAATGTCACTGATGTGCCCTGGATCCTCACCACTGCTCCTCTCCACACCTCAGTCCACCCTTCAACACGTACATGAGTCTGAACACAGGCCATGGACAGCCTCCTCCAGCATCTCCAAAGCTCTCCTGGGGTTTAAACAACAGCCACAACGTAAGAAGGGCAAGGACCTGCTGGAATCACTGTCCAGAGGAGGCCACAAAGATGCTCCAAAGGGCTGGAGCCTCTCTGCTCAGAGCCAGCCTGGAAGAACTGGAAGTGCTCACCTGGAGAGGAGAAGGCTCCAGAGAGAGCTCAGAGCCCCTTCCAGGGCCTGGAGGGGTCCCAGGAGAGCTGGAGAGGGACTGGGGACAAGGGATAGAGGGACAGGACAAGGGGAAATGGATTAAAACTGGAAGAGGGCAGGGTTAGATGGGATATTACAAAGAAATTCTTCCCTGTGAGGATGGTCAAACCTCGTCACAGGGTGCCCAGAGAAGCTGTGGCTGCTCCTGGATCCCTGGAAGTGTCCAAGGCCAGGCTGGATGGGGCTTGGAGCAACCTGGGATAGCGGAACCATGGCAAAGGGTGGAGCTGGATGAGCTCCAAGGCCCTTTCGAACTCAAAGCATTTTGTGAGTCTGTGATTAAAGAGGTGTCACCTGCCACAGGTGAAGGACTGTCCACACCAAAATCCCCTCCTGTGACAGACCCTGCATTTTCCTGCCTGTGGAGGATCCCCTCCTTTCACAACCACAGCTTTTACCAACCACATCTCCCACAGCTTGTGGCTCACACCAATCCTTTCTCACCAATGCACAACTCAGATATTTAAAAACCTAAGTGCTGTAACAAATCTTCACGTCCACATGAAATATGGAAGTCATTTTGAGAGGGGCATATTAATCCATAGGGGATGAATCTTACTTTCCTACCAAGACAATTTCAGGTTATGTTGTTCAGAGTTTAAAAATTGCCAGAGAGGGAAAGTAGCACACAAAAGTGATCTGGAATTCAGCTCAGGTCCGCACAAAAGCACCTCTTGACAGGGTACATGTCCCCTCTAATCCAACATGGGCCAGTTCTGCCCAGCTGCTTCAAAGAAAGCTGTCACTGGGACCAAGGCTCCCCTTCTGGAATTAACCACACCAAATCCAACTATTTTTGTTTGGTGAATGTTTTTTAATTTTTTTTTTCTCTCTTGGTTGGTTAAGCATTTTTTAAAATTAATTATAAAATTAAATGTCTGTGAAAGAGGATTAAAAACAACAAACAACCAACATTTGTGCAATTTTGTAGTGTTTTTAAGTGAACTTTTGAGGACAGTGTGGTGCACATCGGTATAATACACGTATGCACAACACCTATGCATTTCCTTGCAGTTTTCCTTACAGGCAGGATATAAACTGGCCACCAACACTTTAATCAGTATTAAACATCCTTAGAAGAAAAGATAAAAATTGTTTCATGATTGTCCCAGGCTGATTTTTTTTTTTTTTTAAACACACTATTTCTGAACATTACTTTGTATGCTCAGCTGTTTATAACACTAAGAAATTGAGACCTGAAGAGTTCAACAGCGCAAAAAAAAGAAGAAACAGAATGTTCCAGGCCAATAATGACAACTCAGAGGGACACCAATGGGTTCCCATCACGTCTCAAGCAATAACCACTGTCACCACACAACAGAGCTGACAGAGGAGGTCCCCAAACTTAAAACAGGCTCTTGTAACAACAAATGTTTCTACCACCACACTCAATCTACACTATCACTTGACACAGGAATGCTCAAATCTGTTCTGCATATATATCCATGCCAAGCAGATGAAGAGAATCACATTTGTAGTGACGAATGAAATGACTGGAGGCACATTTGTCGTGTTCTGTGTCGCTGGTGACATGTTCATCTATCAGGTTTTCAACATAAGCAATCACCTTTCCATCACGACATGTCTTATTTCAGACCCCAGCTAAAGCAACCACAACAACAAACAGCCTGTTTGGCACATTTGTCTCTACAAGTGGGTCATGAAGTCAAAAAGAGAGTGGGCTGGATGAATCCTAAGGAAAACCAGTGGCACTTGTGAAGGTGATGGTGAGAGGTCAGACCTGAGAAACTTCCAGCCTGATGATCCCTTTTTTAAGCAATGGGGCTGTAACCCGCCTTAAGGAAGGCCTAAGTGCACATTAGGAACCCAGATTTTTGTGGACAGTGGTGTAAAAATAACTATTAATCGCACTCCCAACACACCATTTGTTTTAGGAAATGAGAAGCCACCAACTATCAGTGGCAGACAAGAATGGACAGCTACCAGGACTGCACCACAAGGCTCCACGGTGAAAAAAGAACCCCACGTGTGTTAAGAACTTCTGAAGCAGCTTTTCTGAAACCTCAGAGCACAGGATTTCTAAATGCTTTTCCTCATTGAGCTTTAAGTGGAGCACTGCTAGTAGATAGCCCAGTGTCCTACATTTTTTGGTACTAGTCAATACAGGAGCTGAAGAGAATATGCCACTCATGAAAACCCAGAAGAGGAGCAACCACCATCTGTTCCATGTGGAAACACGTTTTAAAGGCAAAGTTCTACAAAGCATGAAGAAAAAAAGAAAGGTTGTGTGGTTTAAGTTTGTCTTTGCCTAATACAACTCCTGTTTAAACTTAGGTTATAAAGGGAGCCAAACTCATGAAGGAACAGATGAGGCTGCAAGCAGGTGGTCACATCACAGAATCACTGAACCACAGAATCATTTAGGTTGGAAAAGACCTCCAAGATCAACGAGTCCAACCATTAACCCAGCACTAAACCCTGTCCCAAGGGCCACATCTACATGTCCTTTAAATCCCTCCACTGACCCAGGCAGCCTATTCAATGCCTGATAACCCTTCTAGTGAAGAAATTTTTCCTAATATCCAGTTTAAACCCTCCCTGATGCAACTTGAGGTCATTTCTTTTGGTCCTGTCACTCGATCCCTGGGAGAACAGGTTGAACCTTGCTACACCCTCCTTTCAGGCAGTCATAGAGAAGGTCTCTCCCAAGCCTCCTTTTCTCCAGGGTGAGCCCCCCCAGCTCCTCCAGAGCCATTCCCAGCTCCATTCCCTTTTCTGGACATACTCCAGCCCCTCCAAGTCTTTCTTGTATCAAGGGACCCACAACTGAACACAGGATTTGAGGTGCAGCATCCCACTAAAAAGAGATTTTTTTGTGTATGCAATTCTCTGTTCCATTTAAGTGAAGTGCTTAACTCCACGGATACAACACACATGGATGAGCTGCTGGGGTTTTTTGGCTTCATGAGGCTTTCATTGACAGCAGTTTTGCTGAAATGAGCCCCACAACAAATGCTGGAAATAGCAGCAGAGCAAGCACAGAATGATTTCCAGTAACAAGTCAAAAAATACTGTCAAAGATTAACTTCTCGTCTCTAAAAGCAAAGATTCTTTAACTGCTAATCTCCCTAACTGCAGTTATTAGAGACCTCAATTAATCCATACCAGAGACACAGAACACAATCTATTATAAAATATACCAAATAGTGCTTATAAATCAGTGAATACCTTTTCCCACATCATGCAAAACCTGGCTGCATGGATTAATTTGGTACTGAAAGTCCATGTTTTGGAACATTTGGCAAAAATAGACAAATAATCCACCTCCACAAACATGAGCTTTACTGTAGATGCTTCAGTTTGGGCCTTGCTATCCCAAAACACAGAGCCCCAAGTCACTGACTAATTTACTTTCAGAGATTCTTTTTTTTGTTGGTTTTTTTTTTTTTAACTTCTCTTGACTAAATTGCCAGACTATGCCCAGCCTTCTTCCCCTGCCATTTTACTGCACAAGAATAAAGACTGTCTTATTATGCAGCTTAATGATATGTTAATCTTAATGCAAAACACTGAAGGCAAACACTAATACTCTCCCCAAACAAACAAACAATCAGAAAATGTGCTATTGAGTGTAACAGAGCTGTTTGCCCAAATAATGTGAGAAACCCAAGCAGTAATTAACACAAATTGTTTTATTTGAGAGAATTAACAGAGTATAAGCAACCTGCCATCATGATGCAGTTTGGACTTGGCTTCTTATGGACTAGATGCTATTAGAGCAATGAAACAAAGGGCTCTGCAAAATGTAAAGCTGAAGCTAAAAAAAAAGTCAATTTTTATTGGGAGATACAAAGAGAATTTTATATTTATTTTTTTTTCTTTGAAGACAGGATTCACAGGGATTTGTAAAATGAGGTGCAGATTTTCTACAGGGATATCTAGCATCTAACTTTTCTGAATCTTCTGCATTGAAAAATAATATTCATAGTATTCTGATTAAAAGCTAAAATAATTATTATTATTAAAATTCTTCTTGAGGCTGTGAGAACTGCAAGCTGTATGAAGCATTAAGTTATTTTACCTCTGCAGATCCTGTGGTAAAATAAGACCACAGGGTCTTATAGGCAAAAAGCAGTACCTAGAATATTGTTGTCCTAAGTGTCCTAAGAAAGTCAAGCAGCAGGAAAATTATCCTACCCACAAAAGCTAAAACAAAACAAACAAAAAAAGGCTCCCAGAACTACTGTAACAAAAAAATTCCCTACTTAGTCTCCCCAGCTATTTTCTGTAACCTCAGAAGGAAGATGTGAGTGGCAGATTCAGCAAATAAGAACAGACAGAAGGGAAGAAGGGTTGAAAATGTCCCCCAAACCCAAAGCACCAAGGTCTTCTTTGCTGCCATTCCCTCAAAACCCAACCTTCTCTACATGAAGCCCCCACAGATACCACCTTACAGCATGACCTCAAATTCTATTTTAAATTTATACATTTATAAAAAAAAACAAAAAACAACCAACCACCATTAAAAAAAATGGAAAATGTTGTCAGATCTAAATTTATTTAGAAGTAACCCCTCATTTAAGCTTCTTGCTCTGGAACACTGAGCTGTTTATGGACCATCATCTCATTTCTGGAGGAGGCCATAATCACCTTGTGCCATTAAAGTCCCCACTCTAATTTTCTGCAGAGCAGGAACACTGCTGCCCAAAGCTTCTTCACATTCACTCTACACTATATAAGAGGCACTCTCATACTTGCTGAAACTATAAAGACTCAGATTCTGTGTGCTTTACAGAAAATGTATCAAAGTGCCATGCAAAATTGCTGCGGGATATTAAGAACTGCCAGATTTTAAAGCAGAGGAAGTAGAATTTCAGAGGTAAAGAATGTCATCTAAATTTTGAATCCAAACTTCATCTGAAATCAAGACTGAGGATGAATATATACTGTTCATACTAAAATAATTTTTCTATGTCATTGGGCAAATACAAAAGTTGAGAGTTGAACAGTTTGGATTTTTCTGAAATACTCAGTAACTTGGGTAGAGCGTCTCAAGAACCAGCACGGTAAATCTTTATCAAAAGACTGCTGGAAAAGATGGACCCCCCTTCCAAATGAAGTGATTTAACAATTCTGAGGGGGTTTTGACACGTAGTATGACTTAGTTGAAAGTGGGATTTTCATTTACTCTAAAAAATCTTAAAAGCTGTGCATACACAATAGGGCAGCTACTTCCAACAGATGATTACCCTAAACCAAAAAATGGCTTAGATGAGAGCATGACAAAATTGTTATTATTTTTTAAGGAGGAATCTATAGCCACAGAATCTTCAGGAAATAAATGCAGCCAAGGCCAAGTGTGAGGATAGAATGAAGTGCTGGCTTTAAACTGAAAATCACCACAAACACTGTGGAAGAGAAGGATCTTTGCAGATGAATTATATTTAAGTGAACACAGAACTGCCTGAGAGGGAAACACTGGACAAAGAAGCATTTTATTACCTCTTTGCACATCTAGGTCAACATTTTAAGCAGATACAGATACTGAGGTTACAGAGAACACAGACTGAGGTTCCTGGTGGTACAGACAAGAGCAGCAGAAGAGGCAACAGATCCAAGTTGCAGCAGGATAAATTCCTCCTAAATATTAGGAATTACTGTGGTCAAACACTCAAATAAGGTTCCAGGCAGACTGTGAAATCTCCATCCTTGGAGATACTCCAAATTTGACTGGAGAATGCTCAGAGCATCCTTAGGCCTGCTTTGAACAAGGACCTCCAGAAGTCCCTTCCAACCTGAATTCCAGAACAGTGCCATGAGCCTGGAACCTCCTCTCACAGTACCTAACCCAAAGGTAGGCAACAGGTATTTACCTACAGTTGTTCCATGTGTATACAGGAGCACAAAGTAACCCTTAGCTATTTAGAGAATTACACACAGGCATTTACCATAGCTGAAATAACATTAATGGGTTAAAAACCCCACTGCTTTGTAAAGCAAAAAATCCCTAACATTAGTCTGCCAGTCTTATGAACAATAAGCCTTTTCTTTTAAATTCTTTTCCACGGCAGAAAATTAAATCTTAATATTTTTATCTAGAAAACCTATACTGCCAAGGAAAAAAAAACCTAAAAAGGGCTTGTGTGACACCTGAAAGGTGATTTCCTTTTTTTTTAAACTGACATTTACATCACATTGAATTCCTTAAAAGCTTTCCTCCATCTTTCCTCCAGTTTTCTGTTAGTTACCTTGCTCTCCTTTTTCTCAGTTTTCTATTTACTGTAGAAATACTGGCCTGTCTTCTTTTTCTAGATCCCAACTATTCAGGCATCCTCATTCCCTTAAATGACTTCCTGGGACAGTAACAGTAGAGGCAGAGCAAGCAATCTCATATTCTGCCAGTGGAAATAAAATACCACCTTGCTAATCATTGATCACAGAAAAAGGGTGAACAGTGTTAGAGTTCCACTAACTGCTAAATGCCCCGTAAATATTTCCAAAATTGCAAACTTTGATCATGAATCTTACTCTGCCAAGCTCCAGCAGTGAGCTAAATTTTATCCTTAGTGCCACAGACCAGCCCCACTAAAATCACACCGAGCTCACAGCTGAGTCTGCAGAATGATTTAATCTGGTCCTAAGGGGGAATTTCAGGGCAGGGGTTTCAAGTTGGCCGTAAATTCAACTCCCTCCCAACCCAAAACATAAATACCTGTGTTAATGCCTCCTCTTGAACCAGAGCTAAGCTCACACAAAGTCCTGTACAGGGGCCAAGGCACAAATACCTGCAGGATGAGTCAAGATTCCAAAATATCACAGCTCTTAGTTCACAAGAGGAGAAGGATGGGTATGAGGGAGACAGCAGCCATGGGAACAGCTCTGCCAAGTCTTCCCCATTGCTGCATCTTTCTTGCCACTGACAAGAGCACCCTGAAGACAAAAATCACTGAAAGTCCAAAGAAATTCATTAAAAACAATAAAAAGTCTTAGTTCTAAACAGCTATGAAAATTTCATTTTACTGTGAGTGCAGCAAATTTATGCTTCCTGAATACATTAAAAGAGAAATACAGCACAGAATAGGACAGTATAGAATTCTTCTAGTGGGATGCAAGCTTTTGATTTTTTTTTTTCCCATTAGCAGTCCCCTGGACTATCAAAATGTATAGAAGATGTATCCAGTCAGAATCCAGTGTTCATGTGATCTCTTCCCTCACTTCACAGCCTCCCATTTCCCTCTACAGCCAGTGTTAAGTCATTATCTCTGATGAATCCCCCTCCCTTTTCAGAACTGAGTATTGATTTCCCTTAGATGCACAGGAAAAAGAGCAGGAAATGCTCTTCCTTCAAAAAAGCAGGGAATGAAAAATTTCTTACAAAGACCTTTCCTGAATAATCATGCAAAGCATCCCGATCTTGCAAAAACAATTTAATTCAGAAACAGGCAATTAAGACAAGATTTTGTGGCGATGCTGAAGGATAAACATAAAAAAAGTTGGTGGTACTCACTCAGGAAGGCAGCTGACAAAATCCATCAGAGAAAGAATTAGGAGAGGTGATTTTTTTATCGAATTCACTCGCAGCTTTTTGCAATGGGTGATTTGCTAACATCCTATAGAAACCGTGAAAACCATCCAAAAGGCCCCTGGAATAATGCAGCCTTTCCATTACCCTCTATATTGTTCTCCTGGCTGCGTAACAGACACAAGAAGTTTCTCTACAGTGGCAAAACAACGAGTCCCTGCTGATGCTGAGATCAGGTTTGCTTCTATGGAGTAGAGCGACGGGACTTCGGTGTGACATGAAACTTCCACAAACCGCAATTTAAATACTCTGCCTCCAGCTCATCCGTGAGCAAAAGACACAGTTCTTGCCTGCAACGGGGAGAGCTTTTAGATCTCTTCCATTTTTACTGAATTACTGATTGAATTCACCCAGGTGTTGGGGGTTTGGCAGCACTGATGGACTTCCAGCAGGCTGAAGCACCACATTACCTAACACTGCTCCCAACACGGGGTTTCAAAATCTGAAAGCTCATTTTTAACCACCACCCCCAAGGCTGCTAAACTTAGAGAAGCAGAACACCACCACCAACCACTGAATTTCTCCTGCCAAGTCTTCCTCTCTTCTTCTCCCTCTCCTGTGAAGAGGAGCTAAATGGTGGCACTCTGCAAGTCCGTATCCCTGGTTACACTGCGACAGAGCCAAACCCCAGTGCTGACACACAGCCTGACAAAGCTGGTGACAAAGCTGTCAAATTAAGATTTTGAACTCCATTTAACTTATCTTTGCACAGAAGTCAGTGAAAATCTGTACAGGCTTCTTCACTGTTAATGGAGTGCCCAAGATTCATGTCATCCTACAGCAGACAAGTGCAACAGTGGGATCAGCTGCATCCTACAGCACCTGTGTTTCCTCCACCAACTTTTAAGACAAACCCACTTTATTTACATGCACATGGGACAAAGACACCCTTAAACTTTTATTATCACAGAATCACTAGGCTGGAAGTGACCTTCAAGCACTATTTTATAAAAAAAAACTGCACCAAACCCAAAAACTATTCAAACATCTGGAATAAAATGGAAGATGCCCTCACCTCAAACTTTATCAACCAAAAAAAGGAAAATTCTCCTGTTCCTGAGCAGCAAGTAAGGAAAAGGCAGAGCAATATTTCCTTTTTCAGATATGGAAATGGTTCCAGCAACAGTTGGAATACTTGACTGAAGAAGTCTTACCAGATTTTTAAGTACTGCATTATTTAGGACCCCTCCAAGAAAGCCAAATGACTGAACTGAAAATACCAGTGATGGCAGAAAGCCTTGTCTGGAAGACAATTATTGCCAAACTGGGAGGATCAGAGATGAGCACTGCCTCTTTCAGTCACACATCCACAGCTGAGGGACAACAGAACATCTGGCTCAGCTTCTCCTGAGAAAGGCTGAAATGGATACACAGTGGTGTTTGTGAACAAACACAGAAAAAAACCCAAACCAAACCAAAACCCCAGCCAGTGGAGAGGGCAGCTAGTGATGGGCAGGGAGAGCCCCAGGACATCTCCTGGCACCTCCTGGCTCCACACAGGGCAGGAATAACGAGATGTGGCCACCCCAGCAATCAAGAAAAGTGGCATATTTGGCCACTTGGACCAAAAGGCAGCTCATGGTCTAGAGGCACGTTGGTATAATTTTCTGTGACTGTTCCAAGGGCTGCATTTATCCTCTGGGAAGTGCTATAAATAGATGGGATGTTCTCCAGAGAAAAGGGTGTCAGTGGTCACTTTTACCCAAACATTGACAAAGAAGTATCTTTAGGTCCAGCATCCAAGCCCTCCCTTCAGCTACAGGTTTTAATTGTTTCTAGAAGAACTAAAAAGTGACCCCTCTAGCAAATACTTGATGGGCCCTTTCACTAAAACACAAATCAAGACTTTAACGTGTTCATATTCATTTCTCTCGTTTGATATATTTTTTGCTATTATTTACCATGCAACACAACTGATTTCAGAGAAGCTAATCCATGCAGACTTTGCATGGAAAGAAAACAACAATTTACAGGTGTTTTAGCTGCTTAGTAAACAAATTTGGTGGGTTTTTTAAACATGTTTTTTGGATACTGGGTGCAAACAGTTACTTTATCACCTGAGGAGAAGACTCAGTATTTATTTTGTTACAGCACAAGACTATCAAACCTCAATCAATGTCTGATTGCTTTGAATGAATAAATAGAAAGCAAAACCAAAAGGGTTTTCCAAGACATCTGCCCACTGGACTTGCTAGTCATTTCCACAACTGCAACATTTTATCAGCCATTTGAAAATACAGGATGCAGCTTCCCAGACAATCACAGCTGCTGTACACATATGGTCCTAATTAAAGCAAGAAAACCAGTTTATTCCTGTAAAACACTTCCTAGCAGCAGCAGCTGCCAATCACCTGATAACTCTGAACGTGTTTTCCACTCTGCATTCTGGTGCCTTTGAAACTTGTTATTATTATTATCCAAAAGAGAAACCTTTACTGACCTTATTAGCAGAAGAGAAGGTAAAGCCATTTGTTACTTGAAGGCTTTCATATAAAGACCACCTACAGTGGGACTTAAGAAATCATCTTCATAACAAAAATTGCAGAGTATTTTTTCTAAAGGGCAGCATGTATTGGGCTGACAATTACTGGAAAACAGTTTAAAAACAGCACCATAAAATTTTGTTTTCCCATCTGACTCCACCTGGTATTTTAAGTGGCCAGTGGAAACATTTTACTTCAGCCTTTCACCATCAGCAATAGAAAAAAAAAAAAAAAGTTGTTTTTGTTTTGGTTTTTTTCCTAATTACTATGTGCATTGTTTGCTGAAAAAATGAATTTTTACCTATGAATTTCTAAAATTATTTCAAGTGAATTCCAACACCCCCTATCCACAGCACAAGGATAAACAAAGCCTAAACTAAACAGGTATTAACCTTAACAGAAATTCAGGATTATCTCAGCACATTCTGCAATGAGTCAGCCCAGACTTATTTTACTCTTATCTGTCCTTTAGTGTCCACTGAAGGCATTTCCAAAATAAAACCAGAATTACTTCTGTGTTTTAGTACAAACATTACTCAGACAAAAAAATCACACCCTTGTACACCAGCATCCCCCTTTCTCAAGGGGCTGGAGAGTGGTTTGTACAGGCTGAGTGCCAGGTCACCTTGCTATAAACTACTGCTGTGTCCTCCTGGTCACCACCTCAAGGTCACCTTCCACATTTCCAGGAGTAGTTTCACGCTCACAAGCTTATATCCCTGCTAATACTGCTGAGAATTCTTTCTGTGCTTTATTTTGGTTTGCTTCATTTTATTCTTGGGTGGTGTTTGTGTTGTTTTTTTGTTTTCTTGGATTTAGGAGTACAGGTAATTATTTTTTATGTTGCAAAGCTCCAATCAATACTTTCAGATTTACAATTTAAGAAGACTGCAACTGTTATTTGGGGAGATTTTGGTGAAACAAATCATTTTAAGTGACAAGGGAAAGAACCAGAACAATCTGGGGCACCAGAAATTCACCACTGTGGAAACTGTGTTTGAACAGAACCACAACTGCACAAGGTCAACATTAAGTTTTGTACTTCAGGACTTAATAGAGCATATTACACAAAATGAAATGGCAGAGTTCTGCTCTATTTAGGACTTCTCCTGAAAGGACACTTAAAAAAATATAAAGCAAAACCTCCTTCTTACCTCTTCTTTTTAGTTACTAAATACTACTCCACATCCCATGGAAATGGCACCTGAGTGAGGGATCCAGGGACACCTGGTCCTCAGGAATCTGCTGAGATTGTTTCCTGCATCTGGGGCAGCTTTGGTCTGAAAGCTCATTTTTCTCCTTTTAATAGTATTACAGTTCTGTATCATGAGATAGTAACAGTATTTAGCTCTTATGTTTAAGATAAACAACTGACTGATTTAAAGGCACTGGAAAGAATCCATCACTGCCACAAGTGACATTTTTAAAAACATTCTGCTCTCAGAGCTCCCTTGCCTGCCAGAACGATGCTAAACAGGTAATTTATAATGATGTGCAGCAGTAACAGCACAAGTAAATACAGGCATGAGACCCGAACAGATTCCTCTTTCAAAACTGTCAAGTTTGATTTCTAGTTTTGTTCAAATTTTTGTCTTTTCCCCATCATGACATGTTTACCAAAGGGAAAGTGGAGGCAACTGTAGGGTAACATGTTAGGCACCAACAAGTATGAAAGATTTGAAGAAAAAAAACCCCAAACTATCATAATACTAACACCGAATGCTCTTTGTAGCAATACTAGTTACCATGTAATTAGTGCATAAAATTGCTTATTAGCAACCTTCCCAATAGAGACAGCAAGAATTTGCTGGAGTGTTTCAGATTTCTTATAGGGCAGCAGAAAAAAAAAAAAAAGACAAAAAAAGGCATTTGAATTTCAGGGCCAAGTTTGCATTAAGCTGTCAGTTTTATCATGGTAATCTGGAGCCAGAAACATTCATGTATTCAATCCACTCTAAAATTCAGAAGGACACTTCCTGGTTTTTCTTAGATTTCACTTTCAATCTCCATTAAACTTCAAGATACATCCTTCTTTGACATATTTAATCTCAACATAAGAGGGAATCTTCCAGAAAGACAGGAGATCCTGCAATGTGAGGAAAAAGGAAGCCCTTAACTATGCACTCACGATAAACCCGATTAAATAAATCCAGTTAAAATCTCATTCCTTTGTGGATAAGCACAGACCTCTACACAGATGCAAATTGTTTTCCAGTTATGCTGTAAACCCCCTCCTTCTGGGACTTTCCAATTTATGTCAATGTGTAATTAGCAAATGAATTGCTCTGCAGATTGCATTCAGTATTCTTTTCTTAATTCCCCAACTAACATAACCTTCCCCCCTTCTTCACTTCCAAAACTCTCAAAATCATTTCTAACTTGTGGATTCTCAACAAAATCAGCTTCACATCATAAAAAGTAATGAGAACTGGCAGCTGGCCACCAATTGACTTGGCAGAGGTAATCATCTTCCAGCACCCCTAACCCAGCACAGGAAAACTGCCCGTGAGTTCAGGATAAATACAAGCACAAACACTTGAAGTGCTCACTTGGTCACTATGTAATGAGATTTTACCCTCCCTTCCTCTACTGCCCCATCCCTAGAAGTGTCCAAGGCCAGGCTGGATGTGGCTTGGAGCAACCTGGTCTAGTGGAAGGTGTCCCTGCCCATGGCAGGGGGTTGGAACTGGGTGATCTTTAATGTCTCTTACAATCCAAACCATTCCATGACCGATTCAAATGCTGAAACATAATCAGTACCTTTATAATACTGGCTTTCAGTACCTTTCTAAGGTTGCATCAGTTATAACAAATGCAAATTGCTGCCAGTTAATCCTGTTTAGGAACTCCCAGATAAGCAATTTTGGAAACCATTTCTTCACGGGTAACGCAGGTCACCCGTATGAGTGCACGAGCAAACACTTCCTTTAACCCAAATGGGACATTCTGCCTCTCACTCTGAAGCCATGCTGTACCCTGGGAAAAGCCCTGGAGTACTTACTCTATTATTTTGGTTATTTTTCATGCATCTCCTCCCTTTAAAACCAGCACAACATCCACTGGAGGTGATAAAAGACCTTTATCTTTCTAAATTTCAACACATCTAACATCTCTCCTTGTAAGACAGCTCCTACACCACCCTGGCCAACTTCCCAGGAGACAATCTGTCCAGGGTTCCACCTCACTGCACCACCTCAGCCCCAAACGTCCACTGCAGCTTCTCACAGAATCACAATGCTTGGAAAAGGTTTCTGAGATGGAGTCCAACCATTAACCCAGCAGTGACACACCAGAACCACCCCTGGACACCACCACCAAACACCTCAGCCCCTCCAGCTTCAACAGCACCAGAGCACAGAGGCAGCTGTTGCAGTCCAGATCTTCTGATGAGAAGATAAAAAAGGCAAGAAAAGAAAAACAAGGCAAAAGAAAATTTAAAAAAAAAAAATCAAAAGGTCAAAGATTAATTCCAAAAATCCCTGTGAAATATATACTTGAAGCGTTTTCCCTGAAATGCTTCACTTTACACTGCATTCATCAAATTTTTAATGTGTATCTTTAACCGATTTTAGTTGAAAGAAGTCCCATAAGCCCACTTTTAGAATTTTTTAAGGGTTTTGTGAAGGTGTAATGAGATACTTTATAATTGTACCTTTCTCTCCAGGTTGTAAATGTTAGACCTTTCTTTGTGCTTGGCTGAAGCAAGTACATAAATGATTAAATATTTTCTAGGAATGTGTCACTATTGACCTCTCCTCTGCAGAATGCCTTTATCTCACTATCACCAGGAAAAACCAGCAAACCTCACACTGCTAACCAACTTCAAAATCTACACCTGCCATTCTGAGCTTTACCAAGGTGGACCTCCTGCAGAAACACCAGGAGGCCACGAAAAAGCTCAGAGAGATGGAGAACCTCTGGCATGGAGACAAACAAAGGGTTGGGGGTGTTAGCCCGGAGAGGAGAAGGCTTTGGAAAACCTCAGAGCCCCTTCCAGTGCCTGAAGGGGATCCAGGAGAGCTGGAGAGGGACTGGGAACCAGGGACTGGAGTGACAGGACAAGGGGGAATGGCTTAAAACTGAAAGAGGGCAGGGTTAGATGGGATATTAGGAAGAAATTCTTCCCTGTGAGAGTGGTGAGACACCAGCACAGAGTTCTGGGTGCCCAGAGAAGCTGTGTCTGCTCCTGGATCCCTAGAATTGTCCAAGGCCAGGCTGGATGGGGCTTGGAGCAGCCTGGGATAGCAGAAGGTGTCCCTGCATGTGGCAAGAGGTGGAACTGGACGGGCTTTAAGGTTCCTTCCAACCCAAAGCATTCTGTGATCCTGCGAAAGCTTTCCTGTAATCAGATCCCTGGTAACCACATGTACGTGCACTCGTGGGTAACGAATGCAAGTATGTAAATATTCAGGCATGAAAATACAAGACAGCTTTTGTGGACAGAAATAAAGCAGCACTGTCTGCCAACTGTTAAATGCATGCTCAGAATGACTTTGTATAATATTTGTATCTTTAAAAAAAAAACCCTTTACTAAAATTGCTTAAAAAAAATACACCTGGTTTCTTCTACACGCATCCACTGTAACAGCAACTTTGTGGCAGAATTTCTTTATGGTGATTATGAGCATAGAAACTGATTTATCTGCCCCAAAGTGTTCCCAAAGGCAGGAGTTCATCCTCAAGAGCTGGAAGCACATCCCTCCCTCTGGCTCCTGAAGGCCAGGGGAGGAGTCCCACACACCAAGGGAACGGCCAAGCTTTGCAAATCATCAAATAAACAAGAAAGTTTCAAATTTTACTGCAGATTACAGCAGGCCAGGAAACAGCGAGATTCGTTTTACTGCCAATTCCGCTGGGAATCCTGGAGGACAAGTCAGGAAGCAGAGAGCTGCGGAGGTGGGGGAGAGCATGGCAGGGAATAAAAATCAATACTTCTCTTTGCTACCAGGAAAATAAGGTTTGCAACAGTGGCAGCAAACAACTGGCCAGTTACTCAGCAGAGAGGACTTGACTTTAACCAGTATCATCAATATGCAAACTGCAACTGCAGGCTGAGGTTCATGAAGTATTTGCCTCCTACAAACCCGTCCTGATATTTTAGAAACCTTTTAGAAGTTACATACTGTCCCAACCCCCAACACATACACATTAGATTTTGACAGATCAGGCATCCATTACTTGGGGCTGCTCCTCTGTACAAAGTAGGTCCTGCAGAGTCTTATTTTTCCATCTGTCAGGCTTTAAATATATTAATAAACATTCAGAAGAGACTAACAGTTTCTTGAAAAAAAAAAATAAATAAAATCTCATTTCAAACCCCCTGACACTCTCAGAATCCAAGTCTACCATATATTTATTCAGCTTTAACTTGCCATAAATTTTCTAGATAATAGAATCCTTGTTTCTAGTGCAGCCAATCACTTCTAATAATTGGGTTCTTTTTTTTACAAATCATACTTTATTATCTTGTACAAAGAAAACAAGAAGTGCCACTTTGCAAGTGATCATTTTGGTAACAGGCTGAATAAAGCCAACAAGCTTTAGAACAGGACTTTCTCTGCTCATTTGGTTAAAGTTGATATTTTTATTGCTTGTATCTGTGTTACACAGTAGCAGCTGGCACTGAAAGGGCTGGACTGTATAAGACTTGGGTTTTTTTTTCTTGTCTTACAGCAAACATTCCAGAAATACAAAAAAAAGGCCAAAATTATACCACAGCAGATCACGTGGCACGTGTTTCCATTCACATCTATTTAGATGCTACTTATGCTTTCCATATTCATCCCATCCATGTCCGTTTTATGCCTCAACCTCTCCAAGTAAAAATAAACCAAGCTCCCCTCAAACTCCAGCAGAAGCAGAATTTATAGATTAGCATTTCCAATGTGAAACTCTTGAAAGTGTCTGTGATGATATTAAAGCACAAAAGGCTTCTTTGCTCTGTGCCTGCCCACAGCTCTGGGAGACTCAGCAAACAGTTTAAACCCAGTGAGATGTCACCCTGCTGGAGCTGAGCACTGGAAATACAGCTTAGATCTGGAGCAGCCGCTAGAACCAACTTATGAAGACTTATGAGATGTTGCTGAACGTTTCTGGGAGATTCTTCCAGCCAGGTTTCCACCCACGGCCAGGAGTGGTCAGGGCAGGTTGGGAGCCCATCTCAAACACCAAAATTATTCCCAGTCCCACCACCAGCCTCAGCCTGGGCTCTACAGCCCCAAAAGGCAGGATTTCATCCTCTGCTCCTTCCTGGTCCTACACACATCCACATTCCTCACTGCTCTCCCTGCAAGATATATCCCCCAGGCAGGGAGGAGAAACAGAGATGAGCCACATTTTCCCTTACTGATTCATACAGTGGGCAAAACCCAAGGAAGAATGTAGGTAATTAGACCTGACTTTGTTTTCCCTATTCCTTTTTTTTAAAATCAAATGTTAGCTCCTGTGGACAGAAAAACTTCAAATACAATTGTCTAATTCTCTGTTGGCTGGGCAAGAGTAATGGACAAATTCAACCCTTAAGTTATCATTTCCATATCCAGGATTGCCTGAAACTGGATTTTTAGTTAAAAATGTAATCCTGAATCCCAACCATGGTGGTCATTGCCAACAACTCAGAATTCAGTAGATAACAAAACTGCACTTGCTTACAGTGGGAATAGCTAAGATTTGACAAATATACATAAAAATTGTGGGATAGAGATAATTTGCAACCATTTTCACATCAGAACAGTAACTTTTACATGACAGTCAAACTTATAAATTAAGTGTTCCATGAGGTGAAAGCAATCTCCCCACAGTCAAACCTATCTATGAGGGCAACAGAACGTCCTTCGCAACCACGACCAAGTCGGGGAGTTTCATTTCTCTTGGCCTTTTGCCTTCTCAGCCTTTCAGTTTTTATCCCTTTAAAAAAAACAAAAATGGGCCCGTTATCCAGAGGCTTATTTGGAATGTTTGGCTTAAACTCTAAAAGCTGAAGCGTGGCATCGATCACGCCGCATTTTACTGATTATGTCAGAAAATGCTATTCGCATTTCTGAATACCGAACTAACAAAATGTAGGTCAACTTTGTTGGGTTTCTTTCTCTTTTTAAAGGCACTTAAACTTCTGAACACTTTAGTTAAATCACCTCATTGAAGCCAGTATGAATGTGAGGTGACGACAAGCACTGTGAAGAAATGATCACACTGCAGGTTACAGACTGACCGAATATTTGATATTCAGGCAAACTATCATTCCCATCTGCCAGTGCACTTCTGCTCTTAACTGCAACCCTAAATCAAATCTTGGGTTACTACAGGTTACTACAGTCTCCCTGGAACATAAAACCTACTGTATGGCTACTCTGGTTTCATATAACAACTATGTCACTAGTTAATGATTTAAAATTTTACCCTCTGTAAGCAACTCACATTCCAGTGGATTTTTTTTTTCTCTCCTTTAAATGCTACTTTTGCGTTAAAATTCAGAAGTCAATATTATAAAAATCTGTTGAGACAATGTCTCGGGATCATTAACATATGTTCAAGTGTTTGAGTACTCTGAATCCTGGTGATGTAATGGCAAAAAAGTACATTCAAAGTATTTCCAGCTATATTCAAAACTGTTTTTTTTATTGAAGACACAAAGACACTTATTTTGGCTTTTAACTTGAGCTCTTCAAAGCTCCTTATTTAAAATTATAATGAGTATTGCTCTCATTGCTGGTTTTTTCCAACTCTGTTTTAAAGAAAAGGAGGCAAAAAAGTTTGTGAAAATATCCTCAAGAACTCACACTGCGATTTAAAAAAAAAAACTCTAATGGTTCAGGTTCCACTGTGAACCTTTTTCATGCAATTTATTGCAGAAGACAATTCACATCTATAGGAACACTAAAATATTCTGTTACTCTAAATAACTGAAAATAGACACTCAGCTGACAGGCAAATTTTACAGAAGTCAAAAAAGATGTATTTGAAGACAGAAAACAAAATCCCACAGCCTGAAGGAGGTACCTAAGGGACTGGACTATTTTTCTCTACTATTTAACTTGGCACTTGGAACCAGCAAGGAATTTGCATCATTTATGAGGATCAAATTAATGCAGGCAGGTAAAAAAAGGGAAATGGATTTCTTTGGACTGAATGCCTGTTGCCCATCCGTGACCACACTCTCAACGTGACACTCTGAGCAGCTCTGTCAGCAATGCTCAGTTCCCTGTACATTTAACCATACAGATTTCACATTAGAGGTCTACGTGTAATGGGAGATAATAAAATAAAAAAAACAGTTGATTTTATCTGTACTGATTTGTAGAGATCCAGACTTTCAGTTTTAATTCGTACTTTTTTATTTCTATTTTTCTTAGCTGCTCACATTTACCCCTGACAGAACAAACCTCTTTTCACGTACTTAGGTCTCCGTTTTAGCTTCAAGTTTGTTAATGTTCCCAATTTCCAGAAGTGTCAGATGACCACAACACAAAATATTTTGGCAAAGAACTACTGCTTCTGATACTTAAAAAACTAACAGGGAATGGAATTCTCCATGAATTTGGTGTTCAAAGTATCTCCAGGCACCTAAGTATAACTTCCCAGTTGGGGAACCTAAGCTTCTATTTCCCAGAGCTAACTTAACAACATGGATAGGGACAAAAATCCCCCAGCAGCACCGACACCATACTCATTTGAGAACATTACAATAATAATAATAATAATAAAAAAATATGATTGTAGCAAACCTTCCATGCTCAGCTTTCATTTTGACAGACAGCTAAATCCAGTGCACCACCATGTGGCAACAAATTAGGGAATGGTTCACATACCAAGACCTGTTTTTTTTCCACCTTCAAATTTTTTTGCTATTTCTTAAAAAATAAACGTTAGCAAATTCCTCTTAGCGTACCTTAACAAACTACCACAGCTTCTTAAAAGCTATTTTTTAATACACCTGGACTAGCAAGAAAATGCTTGTGCATTTTTATTTGTAAAACACAGTATTTACCTAAAAACATAACTGCCTCAGGACCGGAGAACCAGCTCTGTTTCTTGCCAACCTTGCTCCCTTGCACAGAAGTCTGCCAAAAGCCTCTACTGCACACTGAATTCCTCTTAAAACATAAATACATTTTGAAAAAGTCAGACAAGCTAAATGACGGTCTCATATCTGATTAAAAGCTTTAAAAAAAATTCTTGTGAGAAAAATCAAAACTTTGGAGGTATACACATGCATTATTTAGCAGCTGCTCAGTTACTCTGGAACTGCCTCTCTCCAGCTTAACAACGAGAAAATAATTTATTTTTTTTTCCACAAGAAACACCAACACAAGGTCTCAACAACCCTAAGAAAACCCTGATTCCCAAAGCCACCACATGCCACTTAGTACTCTGGAATTTACTTCTGCAGCCAAATGCTAAACTCAGAGGAAAAAAAACCCCAGCTTTTCATTAAATTGGACAGCCTTGGCTCACACAGCACAGTGCTGCTGGATTTCACCGTATCACAAAATTCCAGAATTCGGGCTCAGCTGATCCTGGATTTCATTAAACAAAGAGTTAATTCATTAATGCCTTAACATGTTTGTGAGCCATTTTGTACCAACACACTGAGCTCAACCTGAATTAGCAGCAAAGACTCACTCGGCAACAGCCTCCTGCAAAGGAGCCTTATCTGGATTCCCCGTCTCCGCTTGCTCTCTCTCGCAGCTCTTCGGACCTAAAGGCTCCGCTAAAACCGGAATTTCTGTCCCAAATTGGACAGAAAATTGGGTGAGGTGATGTGCAGCCACGCCAGGGAGAGCAATGGGTTCCCACAAGCTCCGTACCTCGAGCGCTGGGAAAACCTGTAGTGGAGGAGGCTGGAGCAAGCAGCACTCTCCTTCCAGAGCCCAGGACACACAGACCCGCAGTTCTCCCGCTGCAAAAGTTGCTCTGGAGTGATTTGAAAGTCTTACCACAGAGCTCATCGTCAATCCAACGCATGCACTGTGACCACAGTGTAAGAAAAACCAAAAAAAAACTCACCCCAAAAAGCCGAATAAAAAGATAATTCACCTCCTGCTTGAAGATGACGCTGGAGTTTCCTCATCCCCAACTCCAGCTCCCCTCCTTCCCCTCTCCCCCAGCCCAGCCCTAACACGAAGCCTGAAAAGCTCCTTCTCTGCAGCAAAGACCATCATGATCTTCTACCAAAGACAAACCAATAGCAAGAACACAATGCACATTATGCAAGTTACTGCAGAGTTATGCAAGTTAGATGCATATTTTCACTCACTCTGCCGAGGACTCCAAAGCCACTTGTTTGATGTGGATGCCTACTCTTATTCCGAGCTGTCAAATCTTCCTTTGCTTGTCTCAACTGGCTTTTTTACACTAAAATTTCAGGCAGCTGCTACGGATATTAACAAAACCCTTCCATTGCATACAATAATACAGGCCATTAAAACCACAGCACCTGAGCACAGCATCACATATGTGTACCCCAAACCAGGCCTCAAGAGACATGGTGGGCAGAGCACAGCACCTTATTTACTCTAGATACCCCACGATCTACATTGCCAAAACAGAGGTAAGCATCAGAAATCTCATGAGCCAAACCAGGCCTCGTGGTGGAAGTACCACCTCACAAGCAAAAGGAATTAAAGAGTTACATAAACACTCCTATGCTGAAAATAAGTAATTTTTTGTTCAAGCACCCCTCCAAATGTGACGGCTTTTTTTATTTTTTTAAAATCTACCTCCGTACTTCTGCAGTCAGCACTAGTGAAGCAAGAAGACAGAATTCATGTATGGCCTTACAGTCCAAAGTAACTGGGAGCAACTTCTCCAACAATACAGGAGCCCTCACTATTTCCAAGATGAGCCACACAAAAATGCAAGCTTTTTGGGCACTAAATCCATCAATCTCAGGAGGAGATCTATCAATCTACCATTTTAGATGACCACTTAGAGATCTGACTGTACCTACCAAGGAACATGGACATAACTCTTTATTTCCAATTTCTGCCCTTTCCCCTCTATTTACCAGCTTTGCCTGTAACAAAACATAAAAGTGACATCCAAATAACTTCCCAAAGCCCTGAACAAGCCCACAGAGCTCGAACCCTCCTGCTCACCCACCAGACACAAAGACACAACCACTTACAGCCCCAAGCTGCTCCAAGCTTCCGAAAGCAAACAAGGTTAAGGGTGCTCGTCAACATCCAGACTTTTGAGGGAAGCAGCTCCTTTGGCTGGATTCATCTCATCTGGGAGTAAAATCCAGTCCAAGTGTGATGCCTTACGCAAGCAAAAGCTATTTATTTAAGGAGTAAATAGAGCCTGTTTTTACAAGCAGCCTGTGTCTCGTTCTGAGAAGCACAAGTAACCTCCAACAAACCTGAAAGCTGCACAGATTCTGAAATGGGAGGCAGGGAGGAATACAGGAAAGAAATCCGGTTTAAAAGAAAACAAAAAAGGAGAGGGGGAAAGAATTTAAAATCTTTACAGACTGTATTTCAAAACCTTCCAACACACCCAGCACAGGTATCCCTTCCCTGGAGCAGGGCACTAACTACAGTGACCACCTTATAAAGTTACCTCCCCAAACCTCAGGGAACAAGAGTATGTTTTTTAATGACTGATGAAATTCGGTATTTAAACACTTTTAACAAGTTCTCAGCTGTATCCAGCAAGCAGTTTCAGAGATCCTTCACACAAATACCTTCTTCCCACAAAAAAACCAACAAAAAACAGCCCAAACCCAACAAGCCCTCCTCTATTCCCAGCAGCCTGGAGAGGATTATACGGCTACTAAAGAATGCGAGTTGTTACTACGTGCAATTTGAAACAGAGGGGGGGAAAAAAAAAAATAAAAAAATCATGGAGAAAAACAGAAAGCAACTCACCTTTATCCTGAGTGCAGGACAGGATCTCCTCCTCTTTGGGGTTAGTCACCTGGGTGATAATGGACGGGTTGTCCATGGAAACAGAGTGAGATTCCACCTGGCTATTTCCCTCTCAGAGGCAGGCTTGTGTACGGGGGGGGCGGGGGGGGTGGGGGGGAGCGGGTTGGTTTGTTTGTTTAAAAAAAAAAATCAAGACTCAGGCTTGTATTTGGAAAAAAAAAAAAAACTATTAAAAAAAAAAAAACAAACCAAAAAACAAAACAACCTAAACCTCAACAAGCAACTCCTCCAGGAGCGAAACCGAGGGGAAGGGGGTGGGAAGGACGCCAAACGCGATGCCACCGCGGCCTCTTGCCGGCGCCAATTCTGCACGGCCAAGGGGGGGGGAAGGAGCGCAAACCCCCCCCCTTAAAAAAAAGAGAATTAATCCAATTCACCCTTCCGGGAAGCCCGCCGAGCGCTTCCCCCCGAGCCCCCGCCGCCGCCTCCCGAGGCGGGGGAAGAGCCCCCGTCCCTCCGCTCCGCGCCTCCCCCCGCGGCCTCACGCCGCCCCCCGCATCCACCTGGGCCGCCCCCACATACCCCCCCCCCCGCCCGCCCCCGCGCTTATCTCATCCCCGCGCCCCCCTTCCTCCCGCGGGCAGCGCTCGGCGGAGCGACGCCGGGCCGCCCCCTCCACCTCCTCCTCCCCCCGTTCCCCGGTCGCGGGCGAGGAGGGAAGCGCGGCGCGAGGGGAGGAAGGGAGGGGAAAGGGGCCGAGCCGCTCCCCGCGCTGCGCCACAACCCGCCCGCCGCCGCCGCCGCGCCCCGAGCCGTGAGCCGTGAGCGCGCCCGGCCCGCCCCGCGCCGGGTCCGGAGCGAGGGGCGGGAGCGGCAGCGCCCGGCGGGGGGCGGGAAACAACGCGGCGGGGCGGGGGGGGGCGGGGCGGGGCGGGGCGGGGCGGGGCGGGGCGGGGCGGACAGCGCCACAACGCGGCGGGGGCGTGTCAGGGGCGGGACTTAGAGCGGAGGGCGGGGCCAGGGAGCCGTGAGGGCGTGGGGCGGGCCCGGCCGCCATTTCCCGCCTCGGGCTGCGCGGGAAAAAATAAATCACGGAGTCGGAATTGTTTGGGTGGGAAAAGAGCTGTGGGATCAGCGAGTTCGACCTGTGGGCCGGCGCCACTGTGTCAGCCACTGGGTGCCACCTGCGGGATTTCCTTAAACACCTTCAGGGACGGTGATTCCACCACCTTACTGGGGCGTGTTATTTCTGATCTCTAATGTCTAATCAACTTTTCTGTGAAGGAATTCTTCCTGATGTCCAACCCCTGGCCCAGCCTGAGGCCGTTCCCTCTCCTCCAGTCCCTGTTCCCTGGGAGCAGAGCCCGATCCCCGTCTGGCTGTCCCCTCCTGGCAGGGACTTGTGCAGAGCCACAAATTCCCCCTGAGCCTCCTTTCTGCCAGGCTGAGCCCCTTTCCAGCTCCCTCAGCTGCTCCTGGGGCTCCAGAGAAGGTATATGAACAGGTATAAACCATCTGATGGAAGATGTGTGAAGTATTCTTACAGGTGACTGTAAGGTGTCTTTTTCAGAGGCAAGTGTGTAGCTCAGATCACAGACTCACTCCATTTGGAAGTGACCACATTGGGTCATCTGGTCCCACGTTCCTGCTCCGGCAGGGAGCCCAGCAGGGCCATCCCGAGCACACGGCACAGGATTGTGTCCAGGTGGCTGTGGAATATCCCCAGGGAGGGAGACTCCACACCCTCTCTGGGCCACCTCTTCAGGGCTCACTCACTGCACAGGTTCTTCCTCCAGAGAAGGAGGAATTTCCTGGGATCCAGGGGGAATTTCCTGGGATCAGTTCCTGCCCGTTCCTCTGGTGGCACTGCTGGATCCCATAGAGCAGGGTCTGTGCTCTCAGCCCATCCTCAGCAGGTGCTGACAGACATTGATGAGGTCCCCTCTCAATGTATCCTCTCAAGGCCGAACAGCCCTAGCTCTTTCAGCTTTTCCTCATAAGAGAGATGCCCCAGTCCATTAATCTTCCTTGTAGCCTCTGCTGGACCCACCCCAGGAGCTCTATGTCCCTCTTGTACTGCAAAGGTACCGATGGCAGGCCTGGCTGCTTCTCTCAGAGCTAATACCCTCTGTCCTTTTCCTAAAAGGCATGTCTGGCTCTCCAGGAATTCCCAGTGCTGCTGTTTGCTGGTGCATGACGATATAAACTGTGGTGTACCTGTCCTGCTCCCACCCTCCTCGGTACCTGCCAAGGGCCTTGGGCTGGATGGTGGGGAAAGTACATGGGGAAACCCACCCCAAATAATGGCTCTTGTGGGACTGCCAGAGTGTAAAACCAAGAGAAAACCTTTAAAAAAGCATGGTGCTGTATTTAACATAAATAAGGAATTGTAACCTCCTTTGCCTCCTAGAAAAAAAAAAAAAATCTAATGTATATTCAAGACTCTATTGTAACCTTGCTACACTAAAGATAGGTATAATTTTAAAATTAATTAAATAAATAGGGAAAATCCTTCTGTAGCCAGCATAGACCCAGGCAACGTGAATTTTAGTAATATTGGTTACAACTACCTTCTTTTTGCACTAAAAAGAGGAAACCGCTGACCATTTGCATTAACAAAATATTTATGAATTTATCTATGAACAGTTTTACCTAACAATAACAAAACCCTGCCATTGACTCTCCGTCCCTGGAAGTGTCCAAGGCCAGGCTGGACAGGGCTTGGAGTAACCTGGGATAGTGGAAGGTGTCCCTGCCCATGGCAGAGGGTTGGAACCGCATGATCTGTAAGGTGCCTTCCAACCCCAGCCACTCTGGGATTCTGCAATTCCTTTCCAGGCTGGGTTGTAGAAATGACCAATGTGTTTAATTCCAGCAATTTAAGCATCTGTTTTTGTCACAGCTCTTCCTCGCTCTGGAAGAAGGCTATGGGCCCAGCCTCGAGGAATTTCTGTTCTGCAGCAGTGCCACATCCAGTTTCTGGAGAAAACGACTTAACAGCTCACGGGCCTTGTTTCATTCCTGCAGTCAACAGATTTAAACATTTTGCTGTGAGCCTTCAAATCATTGTGTTTTTTCCAGCGTAGAAAAAGTCATTCCAAATCTACCTGTGCTTTCTGCCTCCAAAACTAACACTCCCTACAGAGCAGCACAGGCAGAGATACCTGTATTGCAGGTTTCTGGGACTCGTATTTTAGGTTTTCCTGTCCTACTCTTATGACAAACACTTGTACGGGGAGTGAGCGCGATGCCACTGCTTGCATTGTATCCAGCCATGCAAGTTCCAACCTGCTCCTTGGCTTTGGCTTCTCCAGACAAGTCCTGCAGTTACAAACAATCCCTCACAGGCTGGATCGGGCACAGAGGAGCAGGAGTTGGTACATGTTGGCTGGTGGAATTAGCCCTGCTGCCTGTGAAGGCTGGGAGCTGCTGCTCCTGAGCTATTATGTGGCTTTATCGCAGCGCTGGTTATGTTGTAACCCTGCAAGTGCTTGATCTTTTACCCGCCCAGGCACTGCAGGCATTTTTAATTATCTGAGGGTTAATTTGCATAGGAGCTTTTGCTGAAACAATAAATTCATACCTCTGTTATTATCTGGTATGAGTTTCTGTATCAATATTTATATTTGGGTAAACCCAAAGAAGCTTCCTGCTAACATTAAGACAAAAGAATTGCTTCAGAGCAGGTTCAGGAGTCAGCCAGCACTATGAACACCTTCCACTTCTTTGCAGGGAAAGGGAAATTGTGATGTGTGGTTGGAGAACACGCATTCCAATGCCTCTTTTCTATGCAGGGATGAGGAGACAGAAACATCTTGTCAGATGAAAAGCACGTTTTGCAAGGCTTGACAAATACAATGTTCACCTGGAGCCAATGTGGTCTGTGTGATTTCGATGCTGGTAGGATTGTTTCTGTAACTCATATTGTAAAACTCCGGTCCAACAGCTCACTCACTGTGTGTTCATCTTCATCAGGAATTTGGTAACTGCTTCTGTTTAGAGGGGGAACTGCTGTGGTGATACATAAGAGGGAAGTAGGGTGAGAGGATGTGCCAGGAGGGGCTGTCTCTCCCCGTGCTTATCCCTTTGCTGCTGCCATGCAGCTTCCTACCCCTTCAGCCTAAGGTGGAGAGCAAAAAAGCAGGATACTGGCAGCACACGAGGAGCTGTAGAAAGTCCATATTCTTGCAGGGCAGTGGGAAGCAGAATGGAAGCTGAGGAAGCACAGCTGTTCTTGTCCAGGCAGCACTGCTGTAACCTCAGAAAGGGGTCCCTTCCCCTGGGCATGGGATCAGCCTCTCCCACCCCCACCACTCCCATTTCTGTGCCTGTTATGAGATAGATGTTACAGAATCAAGAGCAATCCATGTTGTATCCTTTCTGTTTTTACTTTAGGAACACTCTGAAGTGTGTACAGTATCTTCTATCTATGTTTCTTTGTGTGCTACATGAGGTAAATCCTAAATAATCCCATGGAACGAGGGAATGGTTTCATCTGCCTGCCACAGATCAGAGGTGGAGGTACAGACAAAACAATACTTAGCAGGGAATTGCAGCACCAGCTAATAGGAGATCCAGGTTTTCATCACGACTTCTGACATTTGTCCTTGCTACTAAAATGTGCCCCTTTCTCAATGCCACAGGATGTTTTATAATGGGGGGGGGGGTGGGGTGGGGAGGAGGGGGATGTTTTTAGCAGAACTGTTCTACATTAAAAGGAAGCATTTATTTTCTTTGGTATCAGCTCTGTGAAGTCTTGACCCTGGGCCCACAATGGGAGTTTTATCCTTGACTTTAATGGGAGAACAATCAAGGTCTCATGATATTACATCCTAAAGAAAGGAAAATACTGCAGTTTGTATCAATAAGATAAATGTCTCATACTTAGTGTAAGCGGCTATATTCTTGCAATAAATGGTTTATTAGATTGATTAAATGTCTTAACTTCACCTCAACTATTAATCACTTTTGGCAGCTGTTTACTGCTTTGTATACTTTGAAGTAATGGACATTATTCCTTAATTATCTCATTGCAGCTCAGTCATTGTTTCCTAAATAGTGCCATTAGAATGGTAAATTGCAACAGTAAAACAATGTCAATAGGAAGTTATGAAGTTCCCATTTTATGATGCATTCATAAAGTTAACTCAATCTACTAAAATGTGGCTATTTGCTATGACAGAAGAGATTCTGATGAGAAAACAGTTGAGCTTTAAGTGTGCTGGGCCTCTGCTTTTACCCAAGTAAAACTCAGCATATCCCCTGTTGGAATATGTGTTGGAATATGTGTTGGAATATGCATATCAGAATTTATTAAACCAGTGCTTGTTTGATCACTTTTGGTTTCACTGAGTGCCGTGAATTCCAAGGATTTCATTCCTTTGAATACAATGCGTTTATTCCCATGGAAAAAAATGAGAAAAGTCCAGTGCTATAATTTAGATGTTACTATTGTCATTTCACAGAAGGATAAGGGAGAACCAAATCAATCAGAAGGAATGGCTGCTTTTAGTTTTATCTCCAGATCTGGCAGCAAGTCATAACTTAGAAGTTGTACAACAATTTCCATGCTGAGTCCCTTTTTCAGTCAACTGTAACTGTCCTGAACTTTAACATTATGAGTTGTCTGTTTCAGGCTGAGTTGTTTGGGTGGAATCAGTATTACTGTCAATCTGAGAAAGAGTCATGAAACTGGCTTTCAAGTACTGTAACAGAAATTGTCTCTCTTCTTTCTCCCTAATAAAGGTTTTTAGGGAAAAAGTAATGTTGGAAATTATGAGTTCTCGTGAGTTTTTTATTCTCCTGAGATTTTTAGTGTGCACATGATAGAAAATATAGTTCCTTACCTTGGGCTAAATTAGTGCTGAAGACAAGGTGAATGAGTCTTTTACTAACATTAACAATTTATGTTTAATCCCAAATTTCTGCAGACTCCTAATCCAGAAACTTTGATTAAGGAACTCAACTAAGATGAAGCCTGACTGTGCCAGATGTCAGACACCCCCAGGAGAAGCAATGCCTGGAAATTGTTCTACCCAGAGGGAAGCAAACGTATAATTAAAATGCCTGGCTGTAATTTCGGTTATGGGTTGAATTCAGCTGGTGACCCACAGCTGGAAGGCTCTGAGGGCTCATCACCAGGTGACCTGCAAGTGACACATCCAGTTCTACCTAACTGCAAATGCTACACCTCTGCAAGTCAGCCTGCTCTTTTTTATTTATTTATTTATATTTTTTTTTTGGCAAGCAACCAAATAATGTTTCTGCCTTGTCAAAAGTCTGGTGAAGACTTCCTGTGCTCATTGCACCTTGTACTTCATCTGGTCAAGCTTAAACAGTCTCCTGCTGCCCTAAGGTGCTCTCCTCAACCTCTTAGAGCTGGAGGGGAGTTGCTGCTGGGAATCAGCTGGCAGAAACATTTGTAACAAAGCTCTCTCTCAGTCAAACACAGGTGACTGAAGGAAACAGGTTAAGTTCTTCAGCCCAAAAAATTCATCCTAGATGAGATCAGGGTTTACTCTGAATCTTTCAAACTCCAGAAACAATAGCACAGGGCCAAAACACAACTATTTGGGAGGCATCAACAATTTCAAGCAGTGCAACTACTTGTTTGTCTGCAGCCTTAGACCATATTCATGCTACACAGAGGTGGTGGATGCCCCATCCCTGGAAACATTTAAGGTCAGGTTGGATGGGGCTCTGAGCAACCTGATCTGGTTGAAGATACCCCTGTGCATGGCAGGGGGGTTGGACTAGGTGACTTTTAAAGATCCCTTCCAGCCTGAACCATTCCATGATTCTGCAACCTTTTGATGTTGGTGAGTGATGAGAGGTGGGACATGTCAACAGTAGCAGGGCTTCACTTCTGATTGTTCTGCTGTTTCACTTGAGCACAAGAGTGGAACAGGATAAAAGGTGGCTTTGCCCTTATCTGGTTACCCATTGTGAGCACTCTGTTCTCCAGTATCCTGCTGCAGCATTCCTGCCAATGCTGTAGAGGCTTGGTTTCCATTTCAGTTTCACTGGTTGTCAGAGAGTTTATCTGTGAAACAGATATACCAACAGCTAATCTCGTGTTATGGTTCCGTGGCTGTTTATAACTCCTATTAATAGCAGCCATGGAAAGCCTGAGAGTAGATTTTATAGGGCACTGGGGTAACCAGTTACTGCACATTCCCCTGAGGCTACATAGCATCAAGTGTAGCAGCTTGTCCTTTCCAGACTAGGTCATGATCATAGCTCTGGCATTCCCTATCTTTTGGGGATTTCACTTTGTGCATGCTCTTGGTAATTCTTTCTGAGACATCATTCGGAAGCAATTGATTTTGCTCTATGATTTATGCTTACATAGTTGCCAGCTGATTTGCAAGAGGCTCCATAATTAAGCTCTACCCTGTGCACCAGCTCCAGTGAGGATTTCACAGCACTTTAAAGGGATTGGCTGGACTTTCACTGGAGGGAAATAGGATGGGTCCATGATGCTTTGATAAGTCTTAGGGGTTCATATTTTTAAATGCTTCCAAACGTTCTGCATTCTCATTCCAACTGCTGGTACCCATTTTTAAAAGCTTGTGTTTTATCCCCCAAATGTGGGAAATGTTCATGTCATACCTGATTCAGTGAGGCATTTACCATTGTCACATATAAAACAGGACAAAAAATACCTCCTTAGTGATAGGTCCATGATGGGGTTGCTGAGTTAATAAGAGCAATGGTCCATACATGCCACGTTAGTGACACAGGTATGGTTTCTCATGAGGCACAGCAAACTTGGGAAGGTATTTGTCTGCCAATTCTGGGGGAATCAGCTGATGAGCTGTGAGAAAGTCCTGGCTTTGTGGAGGATGAAACAGGATAAGAAAGTCCTGATGAAGGCCTGAAACAGCCCTCGGCAAGGTCTTCAGGTCATCTTGGCACACGGGAGCAGTAATTTATTCCAGGAGTCACTCCTGAAATCATTAGTGTGAGCTGTGGAAAAAAGGCAATAGTATGAATAAAGGCAGTAGAATCTGGCCTAATTGAGAAACAGAAAAGAAGGAGTGAGGAACACGAAAGGTCTTGTAAGTGCAATGTACTGTCAGCTGAGTCAACTGATAGTCATGGTAAGTAGCCATCTAATTTATTTTTTAAAGGACTCCTCACAGGAAAAACCTGCTGACTGTTGGGAAAATAAAGTCAAAATGATTAAGAATTGCAATGAGAAATTCTAGTCACTGCCTAATTCCATGCCTTTCATTTCAAATTGCATAAATGGTAACTTGGCTTTTGGTCTCATGCCTAGAGAAGCACCTGAGAACACATTATTGCATCATCATCGAGAGTCTACTGACCATTTTTAATTATGGGCTGGCTGTGGAAAGTGAAGTGGCTTGCTTGGTTAAGGCTGATACTAGACCCTACTAGCAGTGAGTGACTACCACAAAAAATGCTGGCATGGAAACCACAGGCACTCTTTGAAGCCTTCGGAGCTATGACGCTTCCACTCGCACCATTTGTCTAATTGAAATTTCATTCACGTGGCTGCTAGTGGAACCTGAGAGTGTCAGGAATGTGAAAGAGCATTTTTCATGATGTGGTGTGGTCTGTGTGGCTGGAAGTGGAGAAATCAGAGTCAAAGTGGGGAGGTTTGAGTGAAGGAAAGAGGACAGATTTATGAAAGGCATTTGTGAATTCTGTACACAAGCTATGAGGGGAAAGTGTAGATGGAGGAGATGGTAAGGCAGAGGAAAGGAAAATGGACTACAGAAAGAGGAGGAAATAGGAAATCCTTGAAAGAAAAGCTATTAACAACTCTTGACATTTCAATCCTAGTGTCTTTCCCCTCAGAATTCCAAATGTAGGGTAGACTTCAGCACCCAGTTGCTGGAGAGCTGCAAAGAAACCTGGTG
This sequence comes from Pseudopodoces humilis, assembly GCF_049639895.1. Classification (NCBI taxonomy): domain Eukaryota; kingdom Metazoa; phylum Chordata; class Aves; order Passeriformes; family Paridae; genus Pseudopodoces; species Pseudopodoces humilis. The sequence goes on from NC_142200.1 coordinate 148,064,464, forward strand.
ACCGTTGTTGGGAAAAGGTGCTTTAGATATTGGAAAAACAGAGATTATTTATTAGTTCTGTGGTTGTCCTTAGAAATAGTATTTTTGTCTTCTACAATTGTTTCTTTTTCTGCCTGTGTATTAAAAAAGAATCCAGTTTTGAATGCACCAGGGGCTCCATATAACTTTGCTTTCCTGAATATGTAAAGCAACACAGGTGCTGCTGCTTGTCTGGTTTCTGGTGATTCCCAAAGCCAGAGGCACTGGCCATCCACCAATAGTTTGGAGCTATATCCTCCACTTTTCACTGTAGGATTTCTATTCCAGTAAAAAGGCCATGAAGAATGTTCCCTGATAAATATCTACAAATAACAGAAGTGTCTAAGCATCAGAAAGAAGCACTGATGTGGGATGACCAGGATGAAATCGAGCTTAATAAAAATATTTTATTGTGAGATCAAGATAATTCAGTAATCCTGTCAAAACTAGTTTCATTGTGCTGAGTTCTGTACAAAAAGTAGTAGGAAGTGACCCACAGCATAAAAATCTACAGTTTTAAGTGTCAAAGGAAATATAATTTCCTGTGGAAAACTGAAGCATAGAAAGAGTAATTTGACTGCAATTACACAGGCAATTTCTGGCAGGGTTGGGACTACCCAGTCTGCTTCCCCTCCTGTCTGAGGCTAAAGCTACCCTTTAAGGGCTTGAAAATCAACTTGGTAAAGGCACAGGAAGGGCTGTGGTGTGATAGGTTGTGTACCCCTCCTGGATGAAAGGCAGTGTCCATAACTCCTGGTGCTATCCCCCAGGCATCAGGAAGAGAAGCCCCATGTGGATCAGTGGGATGCGGGAGCTCAGCGCTGTGAGCAGACACAAAGGGCTCACGGAGCGTGCACGATCGCCTCATGCAACCACAGAGCAATCGTTTGTTAGAAAGGTGCCAAGTGTGAAAACATAACCAATGCTGGGTCAGTGGGTCAGTGGGAAGCCTCTGCTTGTTTATTTTTGGATTCGCCATCCCAGCAGGATCCCGCTGAACTGAGATTCTCGCAGAAGCCATTCCCAACGTAAAGCCTGTCCCAAGCCACCAACTTAATGAGTGCCAGGGCTGTCATGCACAGCAAAGACGTGGCTGGAGTGGAAGTAAAGAGGTGCAGCACTCTCAGATGAAGATGTGTGGGCAGCAGGCCTGTCACGGAAACAGAGTGTTGAGTGCTCCAGAGACTGATATGCCCTGTTAATTCAATTAATTGCTTCTTCAGCTTGGTTGAGAGATCAGCCTGTGAAGTACAAATATCTCAAGCCAAACAATTTTTTCCCTTGTCTGCTGTGGGTAAAGTGTTCTACACATGGCTGTCTGTCAAGTGTTCAGCTGCAGCACCTGCATTTTGATGTTCCCAGGTGATTTTCTCCAGGCTTCACAGGACAGCCGTCCTACATTTCACTTCCCCTTGGGTCAGTAAACAAAATATTTTCCTTGCATACTTGTGTTGTGTTCAGTTAGGGATATATTTTTGTCTGGGTACAAGTCAGACTGGTATTTGGAGGCTGTGATAAAGCTGGAAAACAGCATGGCAGTGTGTTGGTCCAAGTGTCCCTTGCAATGCTTTGCCCCAGGCCAGTCATCCCGCAGCTCCATGCAGAAGGAACATTCTCCATCCCATTTACATGCAGGGGAGACTTTGGACAGAGTGAATCTTCCCCTTGGCTGGAGGCCCTGTGCAAGATCCACACACTGTTCAGGTTCTTTATGCATTAGCTTTTACCAGAATAGTTAAATAATTAAGACAGACCAATATACTGATAAATGAATTACTTGGGCTTCCATTGGCTGCTATTTATGTGACCATGTGGGTTGTTGTTTGCAAGTATTTAAACAGCTCCAGATACAAGTGGGACTGGTAGAGTCATGGAGGGATGGTACTTTTTGGGAGAGTTGGGTTTTGACCTGGTAGGGAGCCCCGAGCTCTCACCCTGAGGAGGGATTTGTGGTTCAAGGGTTGGGTTGTATTTGCAAGGTTCCTGGGACTGAGACAAAACCAACAAGCAGCTCTTTGGACACCTGCTTGACCTATACTGCTTTGATTTAAGGAAATTAAGCTCTACCCCATAGAGAAAGAGCTGAAATCCTGCTGCTTTTGGGAATGTTATTTCAATGTACTTGTTCAGTGAGTTGGCCTGGTAGTTTACAATTCAGAAACCCCGGAGCACTTGTGAATTGTGAGGGAAGTACACTATTCATTATCTGCTGTCAGGCATTCATCATGCCAGCGAAAGCTTCAATCCTCTCATCAGGATGCAGAACATTACTTATGACCAGTCACAGGCCATGAATAATGGCTTAACGAAATGAACAGTTCTCCAGCAATTCAGACCCAGGTTTGTTAATCAAAACTATTCAGAGCCAGATTCTGGCACCCCCTCAAACACTCTGAATAACACCTACCCCCAGTGCACCATCTTTGGTTTTAATTGCATTTATAGTTTAGCAAACTTTTTTCTTTTTTTTCTTTATTTTTTTAATCTGACCTCACCCAACAGGCTCACGGAAAATGCTGAAGTTTGCCTGCACCAAAATAAGTAGTTCTTGTCTCATTTTGCATTAACACTTGCTGTAGAAAACCACTTTGGCAGTGATGACAAATCTACATGTCTTTTCCATGCTGGTCAACAGCTAAATGCTGCCTAAAGCTAAGCGCTGACTTAAACTTATCTTTTTTTTTCTTTATGTATGGAAAGTAAGTCAAGTGACATATTCTTTATAGGACCTCATGCACAACAGTAAATTGGCGTGGCCATATTCATCCATGTGTAGGATTAGGCCCTGTTCTGGTTGGTGTTTCACACCAACAGCAGTTCTCTCTTGTATATTGCCAAACACACTTCAGGCTGCTGGAAAGTGAATAGCAGTGTATTTGCAACCCAGTCCCCAAGTATTCCTCTACAAATGTTCAAGGCAGCTGGTAGCTCAAACTCTCTTCCCCACTTGTAGGAGGCATCTTAATTTTTTTGGTGTTCTGAACTGTGCCAGGGAAGCTGGTATTTCATTTCCAGAACCAGGGGTTGATTAAGATGGAACATTTTTCACATGTGCAGATACTGATGGGGCAAGGGGAAGTGGTTTTAAACTCAAAGAGAACAGGTTTAGATTAAATATCAGGAAGAAATTCTCCCCTGTGAGGGTGGTGAGGCCCTGGCAGAGGTTGCCCAGAGTTGTGGACTCCCCATCAATCCCCCATCAGTATTTGAGGCCAGGTTGGACTGGTCTCGTTTAAGGTGTCCCTGCCTATGGCAGGGGGTTGGAATAAGATGATCTTTAAGATCCCTTCCCACCCAAACCATTCTAAGATTCTATAACTCTATGATTTCATTAATGGAGAGCTTTCTGGGCAGTTGATGTAAGGTAAAGCCATGGAAATATTCAACTGAGTCTCGTATCTCCGGTTATCTCTTGGCATTGTGAATCACAGCCTTGGCTGTCACTGCCACTGTCAGGTTAAGACCCCAGGAGTGGTTCCCCAGTGCTGTTTTGGGGTATGGGATCCATCCAGCAGATGTGGAGGTGGAATGATATGTTCAAGATGCTCAATGCACTCTTCTAATATCCTTGGGATGAAACTCCCCATGAGACTCTCAGGGATGTAGTTACCAATTTGCATTGTGGTCAGACTCCTCTATGTGTTTGAACAGAGCTCTTTATTTTATTTTACATATTCATTTTTTAAAATGGTTTTCAGGGCATAATCTTCTATAACCAGTTCTTCTTCCTTAGGATCATATTTTGGGAAACAGCCCCAGTAGTTTCACCCCTGGAATGTATTTCCCCATATGATTAAATGTTGGTCCCTTTGTGTGGGTGAATTAGGGTTCAAAATGAGGAAGAAAAAACCCTCTGGATCCATGTCAGAGGATCTCTCTATCAGCAACGTCTGCTGCAGGGGAGGCAGAGCTTGCTCTGGGTTTTTTTTCCACCAGATTACATTTTGATGCACTAGCTGCAAGGAGTGGGAAGGGAAGAAGCAGGGAAAAGAGAGAGAAAAAAAGAAAAGGCTCTCATCCAGAGAAAAACCAGGAGTGCTTATCTCTCCCTCCTCTGCCTTGCATTCACTGCGTCAGGTCTTCATCATCTCTTTCTGCCCTCAGGGGTATAAATGTAGGCATCTGTGGGGGAATAACCCAATACAGGGTTTCTCCTCCTCTTGGAAGTTTTTCAGCAAATTTTCATTTTGGCCATTTCTTTTCTTCAGGCATTGTATGTTCTTTATTTGAGAAAACAGAGGAAAAATGCAACCCAAACAACATTTCAGTTTCTCCGGAAAAGTTTCTATTTTGATTTATTGAAAACTTGTCCAACCAGTTATTTATATTTTATCTGTGAAAGACTCAAAAAATTTCATCCAAAACAGATATTTCCATGGAAACGTCCATCTTTGATGAGATGTCATTCCTCAGATGTTTCAGCTGAAGAATTTTGTCAGTTCTGGCATAAAAAAAAAAGAGTGGGGGACAGAACAAAGACCAAGCTCCCAGGAAAACATGCAATGCTTCAAGTTAATGGGCTAAAATGTCAGCTGGTAAACTGCCATAAAGCCAGAGAAGTCAGCCGGTCGACCCGAGTCAATGGAGCTATGCTAATTTACACAGAGGATCTGGCCTTAGATTTTAATAGAACCAGCCTAGCAAGCTGTTTCTCCGCTTACCCATCCTCCTCCCTTTTTAATAAGCTCTCAGTCATACTTGGCCTATCCTTTAATAATTCACCCTTCTCTCTTCACGATCCCTCTTTCCTCTCTGGAGATAATGGGATGGGATTTTCTGCTTGCAGCCCTCACAGAAATATCGTAGACAGGTTAAACTCTGCACAGCTGGCTACTGGCTTCTAACATATCCCTCGTGCCTCTTCCTGGACTCTGATAAACATCTTCTCTTTGGTCTTTGCTTAGGCAGTGCCAGCTGACTTCGGTGCAGTTTGCCGTACATTACGGCGCAGCGCGTTGTGCTGTAATCTATAGATCCCGGGATATTGAAGTATTAAGCTCACAGAGCAATCAATTACTTTAATGGGAGTTGTGTGCGTCTGGCCGCAATTCTGGAAAACAGATCCATGAGATAGCTCCAGGACACAATCCAGCCTCTGGACCAAGAGGCTCCTCGACTGCAGAAGTTCTTCTAACTCGGGGCCAAACGCAATTGGCAAGACACGTGTTATGGTTTTTTTGTTGTTCTGTGTAACTGTAATATAAATGACCGTGTGAAACTGCTCAGTCCTATGTAACATGGAGCTGTATTAAACAAATACTTGATGATAACCAGTTACAGAGTTGCAAGTTTCTTACCCTGTTCCCTTAAATTTTTTATGACCCGCTAGACTACTGTTCTTAATCTAGTTCTAGTTTCCTGGTGACCATGTTCTTCCCTCTTTACTGCTCTGGTTAAACACAACAGAGAAATGTTGATGCAGAAAGACCCCCTTGCAGACCTTAAAAGGCTCGAGTATCTTGGAAGATCTCACTGAAAAAGGAGTGACACCTGATTGTCTCCCATAGAAGTAAATAGTTCAGAGTCCCCAGAGAATATGAGCCCTTATTTTCAGCGAAATATTTCAAATACTTCAGTTATTTGTACCTGCTCTTGTTCACACGGAGGAGTGAAGATACCATGCAGAGTCTGAGATGTGTCCTGTGCTGATTTCTCAGACACTCAGAGCATGGAGCAGACCTTGCACACCTTTCCTCCAAGCAGCTGAGATGATTTTTGATTGTTCCAGGTACAGAGCTGGTAACTGCATCTTCCAGAGAACTAAAAAGTAATGTGTGAGAATGGTTCCCTTACTGAAACCCTGTGGACTTTGCATTGATTAAATCAGCATTTTGGAAAAACAGAAGTGTAATTGATGTCATTTGGATTTCAGCTCAGCATTTTGATTGGCATTTTTTGTGTAATGACTTTTCCTTATTTGTTGAATTTAATTGATGGTTGTTGCATTTATTTCTAAAGAACGTTGCTTTAATTAAAAAAAAAAAAAATCTCTGCTCTACAGAAATTAATATTCCCCATCTATATGGCACAAAAGGGTGTGTGGTGAACATAGAGGATAATTAGTAGCTGTAGGAGGAGAACTTATGAGAAGATGACTATGAATATGTAATAGAGGAAATAGACTACAAGGAAATTAAACCAATAAATTTATGAGTGAATAATTGACCTCTGAGTAAATATGAGCATTCTCTCAACAGCCACTTGACGTGTTGTTAACCACTCAGTATGTCAGAACATTAACCACCCTTTTAACCAACCAGTTCTTTGCTGCTGGCAACGACTCGCTCTCCGGAGTCGCCTTCCTGTCTTGCAGGGTGACTGCTTGCTGTGTGCACAATTCCATAAACACACATGGTGCCAAGGCTTTGGGAGGGAGTTCATGATCTGTTACACAGGTGTAAACCTACCCTTATCCAAAGGACACGTTTGCAGGGAATAATTAAATCTACTGCTGCAAAATTACGCTGTTCTAAATGAGAGCAAAATTTTATCAACTGCCGCCAAATGAAGTCTTTCTACTGCTTAGGGCATCAGCCCAAAGCTGAGATTTTTCAGAACTGATGGTGAAGTTTCTAAAGTTGATTTTCAAAAATTTCAAGATTTCCGTTTTCCCTTAGATGTGACAAATTAGGAATTGTGACTTCAAAGAGTTTAGGCTAGAGGTGTCATCTTGTTCCCAAGAAAGTCCCAATATCCCCCAAATGAGAGGCCTGACAGATGTGAGCAGATGCATTTGCCAAAAAAAATGGACCTGATAATGTTTGTATTTTAGAGGAAGTTCCCAAGAAACACAGAGCATCCATGAGTAAGGGCTAGGCCTTAAACATGAGTTGTGAGATGTGGTAAATGGTGTCACAACTCTCTGAAGAAAGAGAAGCTTTGAAGATTCAGAAATCATAATGATAAAAGATAAGACGGTGGCATTTGTTTGTTGAGAAATTTTTGTATTGGAATGGTCCCTGGGAATGAGGTATAATGGATGTATATTGAGGATAAAGACTTTTCATTCCAGAGAGACAAGCTATTCCATCTGGTTAGGAACCAAATAAATTGTGAAATTACTGCCAGTTTTACACCAAATAAATTGATAACAAAGATGTGATATCAGTGGAGCTTTGCATTTCCTCCTCCTTCCCATTAGCTGGTTAGTGCACCAAACATTTTTTATGTCCTAGAATAGAAGGCAAGTTGTTATCTAAAAAATTTAATGATCAACTACAATATGTGACTGATTGAATCAGAAGGGTAGTGTAAAAGATGAGGTTCACTTGCTGGCCTTGGCCTCTTTGTTTGGCAAAGAGAGATAAGAAGACAAAGCTCAATTTTATCAGAAGTTAACAAATGACTAAGTAGATGAAAATCTTAAATCAGCTCTTTATTTTCTGTGAGCCAAAGTAATTAATGGACTTGTGTTGGGATGTGGTAAAAGACCAAACATAATAAATTGGTTATCACCCCGTTCATCTTTGCAGGAACGTGGTGTTGGGAGGTGCTGTCTGTATCAGGGAAGAACAAAGTAGAGCCTTTGTGTTGGAAGGGAGGTGGGCACTGAACTCTTTCTCCTTCTTGGAAAGTTCTCATCTCCAAAGCTGTAATCTACGTGAGCCCACACTCACAGTCCCAAGTCCCACCCTTGTCTGTCCTGCTGAAAGTCATCAAGTTGGGGAGTTGAGTTTATGAGCTGTAAGAATGAAATCATAGTCTTATCCCAAAGGAAAGAGGTGGATGTGCTCCTCTGCAGCACAGCCTTCATCAGCAGTAAACACTTCTCTTTTTTCTGGGGAAAGGAGAACAACTCATAAAAGTAAGTAATCCAGGAAAAAAAAAGAGATCCAGTACGGTTTTCCATTATATATGTATGGGAAGGTTTTAAAGCATACATCTACAACAGTGAAATAATTATGAGCCCCTAAAATTTGCTTTCTTTTGTTAGAATTATCTCTGGGACAACCTAGACCTGTCCCAAACAGTCTCCAGTTGGTGTTTAGAAGTTCACATGGTTGAGGGATCTTTCCCCATAGGCAGTCGTGATGGAGTCACCCTCTTCTAGAGGCTGGAGGACTCTGACACATCTGGACTGTGGCAGTTGACTTCTGGACCATAAAATGTCCCCTGGTCAAATTTACTCCACTCCAAGAGGAAGCCAAAACAGACATAAAGGGGAGATCTCTCCTCAGTTTCCTCTTTAGCTAAGAGCATCTGGGATAAGATGTAAGAGGGAAAGGGAAGATGGGAGATTTCTTACACAAATCATCCACATTAAAAATGACAAGACTGTTTGGAATACCTGGCATCACTTGAGTTGAAGTTTAGTTCTTTATGGAGCATTCTGATTTTTTTGAGTGCTTGTGGAAAATACAAGGCATGATAGAGAGTTGGGATGCAGGAATTGAGGGTATATTTTGAGCCTTTGTGTTTGTGCCCTGTTTCAAAACAAACAATCAGCAGCAAAGGCTTAAAGGTCAAGTTCAAGCTGGGGGCTGAGATGCAAAAGGAGGGAGCAGTAGTGCAGATTCCAAGAAAACATGCTTCTGCACCTCTTCTAACAGGTAAACACTTACCGGTCTGGCTAGATGAACAAGCTCTGTAGAGATGAGGACAGGGCTGTGCAGAACTAGAAATGTGATGTTGGATGAGTTTGATTCTGAAGCTCCTGAGAAGGGACTTCTGCCAAGGTGAACCTGGCTGTATGGGCAGGGGAAGTTAGAAACTAAGTGGGTACACAAATCAAAAGATACAAAGAGATTATCCATAGGAGGAGATTGGAAGAAGTACAGGTAAGCCTTTTTGAACCAAGATTGACAATTTCGAAGTTAGATACTGGCTTAAATGTTCTGCATCCTAAAACAGTGTTAAACACAGTGGGCCCATTTCATTTTTACTGACACAAATGAGAAATAAACCTCTCCACTCACTCGAGCTTCTACTGCATGCAAGATCAAAATCAGAGCCAGAGGCATTTGGAGTCTGAAAGAAATGTTTTTGTTTTTGATGTCTATTTTTGCTGCCTCTATTTAGAGCAAACATAGCCAGGGCTGCAAGTGAATACAATGTCTCTAAAGAGGTGAGTTATTCCCAGCCAATCTGTAGTGGCAGAATGTGGTACCTTATGGGTTTGAAGTAGACCATCCTCATTAACTACATGTTGGGCCAAACCTGGTTAATTTCTACAACCCCTCAGGGCTGAATTTAGCCCATTAGAGCTAAGTGATAATATCATTGGAAGCTATTTTTGTTCCCTGTGCTTCAAGTTGGATACTATGATACAGCATAAACTAGCTAAAGCCAAGATGTTTTAGGCTTTGGGGCATTAAGTAGTTTCTTAGTGTTTATCCATGCTTTTCTCAAGGGTTCCAAATGCTACTAATTAGTGTACATAAATGATGGCTGAAATTCAGGGAGAATTTCAGCAGCAGGTGTGTTGGGGGTACTTGCAGTGTCTTCAGAGCCAGGTCCTAAATGGCTTTGAATTGAGCTGTGTGATGTGGTGGGATGTGGGGCAGTGATCGGTGGGACTTAATGAGTGGGGATTGTGGGAGGCCAGTGATATGGTGTGAAGCAAAACTAGGCAGGACTCCAGGCAGGATTCCTACTAAAGTCATCATCATGGACCACCTAGGGCTGTCATGTTGTGTGCTGACCCACACCTGCTTTAAATCACAAAAGAAGATTTAAGTAAGATGTTAGGAAGAAATTCTTCGCTGTGAGGGTGATGGGGTACTGGCACAGAGCAGTTGTGAATTCCCCAGCCCAGGAAGTGCTTTAGGCCAGGTTGGATGGGGCTTTGAGCAATTTGGCTTAATGGAAGTTGTTCCTGCCCATGGCAGGCATGTTGGAATTAGACGGTCTTTAAGGTCCCCTCTAGCCCAAAGCATTCTGTGATTCTCAAACAAATGGCCCTTCCCACTAGGGGCACTGGGTAGCTTGGAAGCAGTTGACAAACCTGGTCTATGTGCTATTTCTCAAGCCCTATCCTCAATCTGTCATTCCATTGATCGCTTATCATGTGGCATTTAACCATCACATGTCTCATGAGCTCAGGAGAACCAGTCGCTGCTGGGGTTTAGCAACACAAATAGAACTCATCAAACTTGTCCCAGCAGTCCCCAGAGCTCCCAGCTCACTGTCCCGTCCTCCTGCTGAGGTGGAGCAGGTGAAGGTGACATGTGACAGTTTGTTGTTACCTGATGCTCTTCCCTGTGTTGTTATCCCCGTGGCAACGGCAGTGATGATTTGCCAGCTCATGGTGCCTGACGCACGGCCGAGCCGTGCTGTGCTGGCGTTAGCTGGCTTTACACCTGCTGGATAATTGCGCTCTCGCTCGCTTCAAGATCAGGCATGTGAGCTTCAGGCTGGGAACAGCTCCACTGGAGCAAAAAATCCGGTTAAAGGGAGAAGCAGAGCGGGCGGTGAGCTGCTGAGTTGCTCCCCAGCCCTCCTCGGGTAGCCTGACACCAAGGCAGAGGATCAAAGGTGAGGTGACCTCGTGCATCGGAGGTGAGGGGCTGGAATGTGCATTAGCTCTGGAATGCAGACAGGCAAACACTGCCTCTATTAGCAGCTTTAGGCTGGGGTCTAAGATCGTCTGTCCAAGGGGAAAAAGCTCCACGTGTGTCCAAAGCCTAGAGAAGTCAGTGGAAATACTCCCATCCACTGTGACTCAGGTGCTCAGAGAGAATGTTCTTGGATCTCTTCTTCTGATCAGAGCTGGGGTTAGTCTGCGTGATGCTTTTTGTCCACTCTGTTTTGAAGCCAGGTGAAGCTCTTGGAAAGCCTCAAAACCTCTCTTTAATTTGCTAAATAGGAAACTTTCATCTCATCCTGTAATTCCAAAGTTCTCATTATGATCTCCAAAGAAACATTAAAATGGGTTGTGTTTCAAAGATCATTGTTTCTCATCCCATCTCCAGCCCACTCTATTTATTCCAGTGGACTAAATACCAAGGTTGTTATTTCTGGGTGTGAATCTCTCGTTCTGCCCTTGCTGATTTCTATACCCCCTTCTGGCCTTGGTAATTAAACTAAGCAAGCTGTTGTCTACTTTTAGAGGATTTTCTGGCAAGGCCTGTTTCACTGCCTTTTCACCTGGATCCAGGGCAACAAAGAGACCAGTGCTGTTTGCCACCTCCATTTCTCTGAAAGGTGTAAGAGAGAACACAAAGGTGTTGGCCAAGATGAAAGAAGGACTCCTGTTGTTAGATCCCTTGTTTAGTTTTGGGCTCACGGGTGCTGCTACATGGTAAGATTCACCTCTCCTAACCTCAGACATCTGCAATGTGGACATTTTATTTCTGAACAGTCATCCTGGACTCCCTTTACAGTCCAGCAATGTACCTCATCCTGAAGTAGACATTTGCAATGCTTGCCCTATTGGGTTATGCCCTAAAACTCCTGGTTGTCTTCCTGGACTCTAGTGGGGTCTGTCAAACAAGCTCAGAGACATACATCCACAGCTGAGGTATTCACAGTTGGTTAGAGAGCTCCAGGTTCAGAGTCTAGTTTTTACTGGATCTCAGACTCTAAAACAAACCTCTGTTCAGTCTGACTTCCCTTCAGTAAGTCACCTTTGGAGATGGATTTGCCCTCTTTCGAGGATATGATGTGAACTCAGTCCTTAAAAGTTTGCCCTTTGCAGAAGCCATGCTTTCACAGGTTTCTTGCCCTGGGGCATCCCTGTCTTCCCAACCATCCTCTAGGATGAATTTTTAACAGAGGAATATAAAAAGGATGATTGTGCTTCTTTCCATCATTTCTCGGGACACCACCACTGACCAGTACATCCATGAACAAAGAAGCCACCGGGGCAAAAAGCCCAGATGGACTTCCACAGTCCCCAAAGGTACCCAGTAAGAGGGACTTTTGACCAGGGCATGTAGTGTTAGGACAAGAGGGAATAAGCCTAAATGGGAAGAGGTCAAGTTTAGATGAGGTATTAGGAAGAAATTCTTCCCTGTGAGGGTGGAGAGGCCCTGGCACAGGGTGCCCGGAGAAGCTGTGGGTGTCCCATCCCTGCAAGTGTCCAAGGCCAGGTTGGATGGGACTCTGAGCAACCTGGGATAATAAAGGTGTCCCTACATAAGGCAGGGGATTGGAATGAGATAATCTTTAATGTCCCTTCCAACTCAAACCATTTCATGATTCTGGGATGTCCTCATGCATGAATGTGTTTGCAGAACAGGAGGGCAGCGTCTGGATCATGCCTCATAACACACTGAGGGATCCTTAGGATGAAAGAAGCTGCATAAACATGAACTATCTCCATTGATTATAAATGACAGGGAAAGGGAAATGCATGATTTAAAGCAGTGCCAGCTCTGGTTTAGCAGCAGATAAGCAGCACTGGGGCTGTTGGTCAAACAGCACTGCTCACTCTTCACTGCTCACGTTCAGATGAAATGCAGGAGGATATTTTTTTCTATCAATGCCACAGAACTCTGAGTGTTCCTGTATGTCTTTCCTACAGAGATAAAGATATGGACACTGCTGACATGTTACATTCCCCTTATCTGGAGTGATTGTGCAATCCCACTGGTGTAAATCTCCCGCTTCCTAGCATGATGCAAGCAAGCTCTGCCTCTGCAAAGATTGGGGGCAGTTTGGCATGGCCTTGCCCCCCACAATGCAAGAGGTGTGACTTGTCAGCAGGAAAATCATGGAAGTGATTCTGCAGGAGGTGACAAAAGGCTGGAAGTTAATGCAGGACTTTCCAAGAAAGCCCCATGCCATCTCCACAGCAATTCCTCCTCTTGCCGTGTGTCTTATGTAAGGTAACAAGAGACTGACTTGCTCAGCTGGGCCACCTCCCGAAATTCTGGGCAGGGCTGTCACGCTGCAGACTGCTGCTACATGATCCATCTTTGGAAATAGAGGCCCATCAGGAGCACTTCCAAATGGTGTATTTCCAGGTCCTGCTGACCCGGGGACTTTGGGAATGATTTTCACCTCATGCAACTTCAGGGGAATAAATCAGTGACCAATTGCTGCTTTGGGTGCCCCGTGTTAGCAGGGACACGAGGCTGGCAGGTTTGAGATGGGACCTGTGTGACACCCCTGTCCTTCTAGAAGCAACCAGAAGCCAGGTGAGATACACCAGGGCATCCCAAAGGGCTTGAAATGCCTGTATTAAGGCACCTGTCTTCCTTCCTGCACATCCACACCCTCTGTCTCCATCAGAGCTGGGCTGCTTCTGCAGCAGTGACATAAGTTCTTTCAAGGTGAGGTTTAGCCAAACTGTTCTAGACACCTACTTTAGTGAGTTGTTCCCTAAACACCACGGGCTGTCATAGCTAGACCTCTGTGACTGTGAAGGGAACTCAAATTTAGACATTTACATGCAATCAGCCAAACTCCATCCCAGATCTGCTCTGTCTCACGCTGACATTAACTTAATACCAAGAAAACAGCAATCCACGGACCTGATTTTGCTTGTAATTACAGCAGTGTTGATGAGATTAGATACAGAACCACTACTTGGCAGTTGTCCCTCAAAGTAAGCTCTGACAGATCTTCATAATGGTTTCAATGTTTTCATGGCTCCTTTTGTAAAAACAAGAGTTTCAGTTAAGAGTTATTTGTTTGGATTCAAGCCAATTGCGAGCGGCTTCAGTTTTAACAGGGTGTCCCACGATGCTTTCAATTACAACGAGGTGAGTAAGAGATGTTTTGGTTTGCTGGCGATGCTGAAAGATAATTGCACACGTCTAAATCGTTCCTGATCTAATAAAAAAGTTTCACTCCATCCCAGAGAAAACATTTCAGCTCACTCTTTAAGGATTTTTCACGTTAAGAAGAAAAACAGAGCGAAAGGAAATCTCTGAACAAAGACACATTTCATAGTGAAATCCATCTCAAGCAACTTATGTTTTTTAACTCTAAATGAATTCACTTGGCAAAACTGACAGAAATTCACAGTGTTTCTACTTTCTTTCACCAGAAAAAGCGTTTATCCCCCCCCAAAACACGCCCACACTGTTGCAGCTGCAGTGCTCTAAAATCTGCAGGGCTTTGGACCCTTGCTGGCAGGGCTGGGGGGCCTGGGGTGATCCCTGAAGGTTTTTGACAGCAGGCTGACAAAGGGCCCTTGGATGCCTTCCCTCCATAGTGCTTCCACAAGGTAAATGTTCCTGGTATTATTTGCAACACAGTCATATGTCACAGCAAATGCCAGGTACAATAAGACCCAGACAGCAAAACAGTATAAATAGATGAGGGAATTCCTGGCATTCGTTCTGGAGCAGTTTGGGACTGGAACAAGTGAAAAAATGCAATTTTTCATAAAGGGAACTTTCTTGTAAGGAAAAAGAAAATCTCCCCCATTTCTCCCCTCCCTTCTTTCTCCAGATTGTGCTTTTTCAGCAGGGAGAATCCCACTGCTCCAAGTGAGTTGAACCAGAATTTCATTTTGCTGAACTGGCCTGATTTGGGATGCAAACCACCTCTGAAAGGCTGAGATTTCCCATGGGAGCAGAAATTTTCCGAATTTTGCTCATCTCTGGTTACTGCTTGCACAGAAATGGCCTAAAGCAAACAAACAGCCCTCTCCTGGAGCAGCCAGCAGAGCAGCCTGGAAAGTAGGTTAATTTGGATGGGGTTCCCGGGTGGCAGCTCCTCGTCCTCTCTCCTGCCTGGGGAAACCTGTGCAGTGATCAGCTCTGCAGACAGGGCAGTGACAAGCCTCCCTTCAAGGCAAAAATAAACTTCCATGTTTATAAACTCAGAGATCCCTCCCTACAGGAATCATTCCCACCCCAGGGCAGGCTGGTGTGGCCTGACACAGCTCTGCTGGCCTCAACAGAGCACCCCAGGAAAAGGATCACCTCATTCTAGATGTGAAAATATTCCATTTTAGAACAAAGCCAAGTCCTCAGAGGATTTTTTTTTGGTAGGCTCTACAAAGTAGCTGATAGCCCAGATGGGAATTCATAGCTGTGGTTGGTTGCTGAGAGCCTGCCAGCTGGTGATGCATCCCTGTTGGTGAGGTATCAGTATGTTATTGGTGAGGATCAGCAAACATGCCAAGGCTGGGAGCCTGGGGGGATGAGAGATGGACACGTGTGAGAGGCTCTGGATGGAGACAGCTGGTTCCTTCTCACTGCCTCATAACACAACTGTGAGGAGACATCAGCCTCCAGAGCTGCTGAGAGGCTGGGGCTGGGCAGCTTGGGGCAGCTGGTGGGAAGATCTGGACCCCAGGTGCAGTGCTGGAAGGTTTCTATCCATATCCACAGGGCATGGCATGTAGGGTCAAGCTGTTGCCTTTCCTTGCAGCAAAGACAGATGTGCCCTCTGAGCACTGCATTCTGGTCCTGAAGTGCTCCTGGCCTGCCCAACCTTCAGCCTTCCTGCAGCCTTTACTTCAGTTCTCATCTGGGGAGAGAAGAGTGCCCTGCAAACAATTAACACTCAAAACCCCCCAGTGAACTAGGGAAGAATTATCTCCTCATTTTTACCTGTCTGGAAAATGACACAGAAATTAATTGACTTCTTCAAGGTCACTCAAAGAGTCAGTGGGAGATTTGAAAATGGGACCCAGGAGTCCTGACTGCTGGTCTTTTCTAACCACTAGATACTTAACTTCAATTTCTAGAGAACCTGCTCTTAGGATTTACAATTTTGATTAAATATTCAAAAAATATTGAAGCTTTAAAGGAAAAATAATTCACTACAACTTTACCAAGTGATGTGTGGCTGGGCACAGCCCCTCTGGGAATACAGGTACTGTTTCAGAAGAGCTCAGCTCGATGCTCTGCATACACATGAGGTCCCAGGCTCAATGCCAACAGACACAGGCACAGGTCTGGCTCCTGCCACCACAGGCAGCTCAGGAGGCTGCCAGGGCTCTGCTTGTCCATGTCCAGAAGATGAGGTCCTGAACTGAAGCAGCAGCAAGCTGTGGGTCTACACCTCATGCTGAGCTTTGGTTGTGTTATGTGTTCAAAAGTGCTTTAGCTGCTAAAGATGAGCAACCAGGGCTTTGAGAGTAAAACATGGAGTTCAGCGGGTGCATCTCCTGCTCTGAGTGCAGAAGCAGAGCAGTGAGTTGGCTCCTGGCTTAAAATCATCCTGTGAGGGCAGAAAACACCTTCCACCAGGCTCCTCATCCTCTTCCCTGGGCTCCCATCCCATGGCCCAGCTCCCAATGCTCAGCAACCCATGTCTGATGTCCCCTCATTTCTTCTCCCATCAGTGCACGGAGACCCCCTCCCAGCACCCCTATGGCTCTGTCCTTGGGGCAGCCCAGCCCCACAGGTGCCCCATAGCAAGGACAATGAGGGGAGTGCAACCAGACCCGTCATTTTCTCTTGCCTGCTCTGACCTCCCTGGAATCACCACCTCCAGCCATCACCATCAGCATGACCTATCCCAACAGCTGGCCCAGCAGCCTGACTCACTGTTACCCTCTAGTGCTGGACCAGCTGGGAGACAGAATCTCCCTGGAGAGCTCAGTGCTCCAGGCAGCACTGGCTTGTCCTCTTCACTGCCAGACACCCAAAATTCAAGTCCTGGCCCCAGTGACTCATTGTAGGATGCTGACTTTCAGCCCCTGCATGGTTTGCTGAGCCACTTTCTCTGCTCTTGCATCCCAGACAGGAAGATTTGTCACCCAGCTGTTGGTAGCTTGGACAAGCCCTTTGGTTTACTTGATTATGTGCCTGCTGCAGGTTTTGCTCTTCCTTCCTTTTTATTTAAAGGTCTCCCTGTCATCTTGAGTTTTGCTCTCCAGACCTCATTTGCTGTGGTTTTGGTGGAGGGACCAGTAGCAGGTTTGCCCAAGGAGAGGCTGATGATGAAACACCTTACAGGAACAATTAGGGAAAACTTGTTCTGTTGGAAACTCCTATTTTTATAGGGAAAGCACAGTTGGTGAGAGGGACCAGAGTTTGCTCCCAGTCTGCACCAGTAAGAGCTCAGACTCAGGAAGATGGCGAAAACATTAAAGCCCTCTTGATTTTTCCCTGTGGTCTCTGACAACATTGACACTGGTTTTCAAGGAATCATTTTCCCTCTCAATTGGGAAAAGAGGGGTTGAACATTGTTAGAGAAGCCTTTGTGGACAAGGCTGAGGACGGCCTGTGGGGCTGAGAACAGAATGCTGAGATCTGGCCAGGGTGGAGTGAGGAGCTTGAGAGGGGGACAGCTTTCCTGGGAAGGGTGATGAAAAAGAATCCCTTGCAGCAGCAGCAGACTTCTAACCCTCCTCCCTCTCTGCTTCCAGGGGAAGAGGGTTAGCATTTTTCCCTAGCAGGATTTGTCAGTGTTGGGCACCCAAATTAGAAGCCTTCTTGCCCTAACCAGGCCACAGCCCTGAATGCCAATGATTCACCACTGGAAATACTGGTAAAGCTACTTTCCTTTTCACGGTTTTCCGTTTCTTTTCTTTCTTAATGAGTGCCGCCAATTCCTTATTTCACACATGCCAACATGGATTATAACTTGCTCCTCTGAAAAGAGGCCAACAGCCACATTGGCCACGGGCTTGATGCTGTGCAATCAAGAGCTTTCTCTGGCTCCTGACACATTTGGACCTGTTTTTCTGATAAGCTGAGCTTGTTTATGGCCATGCATGAAACGCATCTTGTTTGACTGTATTTTAACTTCACTGAGTGCTCCCGTTGATAGAATAAACATTGGTATTCATATAAATCATTTACCCTTTCAGAATCTGTGATAAAGCACAGGAAAAGTGTCTTGCCTGCACTAATGGGCTGAGCAAAGCAAACATCCTGGACGATAGGTAAGGATCATTTGGAAATTTTATGGCCAGAAACAAAGGCTTTGAGTCTGTGCATTTGTGTACACACACACACCACAAAAACTCACCCCTGTATTTGTGCAATGTATCCAGCAATGCATTCTTGAGTAATGCATGTGTTCCTGGAAAACATACAGGGCACTGTTCACTTGTTTAAATGGAGGTGTATAGGGGTTCTTTTGGGATGCTGTGAGAATCCACACAAATCTGGCAGGAAATGGTGCAGGCCTACAGGCTCCCTCCCTCTTGGAGCAGCTGCTGAAAGCTGGGGAGGACAGCCCCAAGACCCTTCAGGGGTGTGAGATAGCGATGTCTTGTCAGCAGAACTGAGCTCCCTGCATGGTATGAAGGGTAGAGTTCAGGGATGGAGACACAGCTGGATCAGAGTCTGCAGGATGGTGTCCAGTGAGCAGTGGGTGCCTGTCCATCCTGTCCATGGAGCCCAGGGAGGAATTCCTTTGGCCACAAGAACAGCGCTGTTGGCTGCATTAGGAGGGACTCAGCTTTCTCAGCACTGGCATCTTTTAATCTGTGAGATGCTCCGGCCCGTCCCAGTCAGCACATTCCATGGATTCCTCTGGCATCTGCAGTGGCAGACATGACAAAGGAGGCCCAAGTCTGGATGACATCAAATTCCAGAGAGATGAAGGTCTCCATAGGTCGTTTATCATGTCAGCTGACAGGTATCTGTGCAGGTACCCAATACATCCAAAGAGCACTGGGCACTCCCTTTGGAAACGGACCTGAGCATCAAAATTTGAGTTAATTTCTCCTAACTAGACATTTATAATGTAGTTATATCTAACGTGGCCGCTCCCAGCTCCTTTTACCATAGGTGGGAGGAAATATGCACTCCAAGGGCACAATTCATCTGCCCAGTTCTAGAAGTGTCCTCTAGAGAGATAAGAATAACCCCTTGGTTCTCCTGAGCACATTGACTAGAACTCTCTGGGGTCTTAATGAGCACATCAAGACAGAGTTAGTGTTGGGTTTTCCCTGTAGATACAGGCATTAATCAGAAGAATTGCATCTTTAGGACATATACAGTCCACCACTTCCTTTGATAGATATTCTCTGTGACTGGTAATTGTCTCATCTGAATTTGCCTGGCTCAGTTTATGTCCTGCTTCTCTTCTGCAGATTGAAGGATCCTTCAATACTGCAGTGAGTCACATATTCTGATCTTCCCATTGATAAAATGAAGAGCTAGAGCTTCTCAAGGCTTTGACAGATGGCTTAAAATCCTTGAGAACTGAGATAAGATATGGTTGAGCACATTGTTTCCGTCAATGAGGACAAATGGAGCAAATTATTAAGTAATTCCGTGTTATGAGATAACTGCCTTAATAGCATCATCGTGGTACAGCCATCTATGACAAATCGGAGCAAAGCTATGTCCAAGCAGCTTGTGGGTGGGAGAGTTTAACAGTATATCGAAGTGTGTGTGTGTCCAAAGAGAGCCAGAAGGACCACAAAAATATAGGGAGAATATCCAATGGATGTAGTCACAGGAATGCTCTTAGGACTTGCTGAGAACATGGAGAGAAGGGGATCAATAATTCATTTTACTTTTGTGTCTTGAGTTATCTGGAAAATGGATTGGAGCTGTGAATCCAGAAACAACCTTCAGTTCTTTTTCATCATTTCTAGAGGAAGAAAAAGGACAGGAATGCTCTGTAGAGGTCTTGATCCTACTGTAAGCTGTCCTGGTGGAACATGGAGTGGCTGTGCCTCAGTTTCTCCATCTGCACAGTGGAGCTGTAGGATGCTTTTGAGCATCTCCTCAGCTGTGGGGGGTCTGCCTGGTCTAACTCAGATCTCTGATGGTGTAAATCAATTCCTGTGGTACTTACTGACAAGGATTCTGGCCTGCAGCTTGCAAAGCAGCCAGACATTCCCATGCAACGTGAATCCCACCCCTGGGGCAAAACGCACTGCCAAATCTGTGAGCAGGAGAGGGACTTCCTTGCTGGAAACGTCACAATGTTACCCTGGAGGGTGGAAAAGAAGAGAAGACCATGTACTGCCCTGTTTCCGGGCAGAGTTTAGTGGAATTTTAAACAGCCTCATTCTAACCTCCCCCCATGACAGCAAATGTCACTTGTAAAGTGTGTAATTTGTGCCTGCAGCCCTGTGCCACTCAGGTCACATGCAGATGTGTATTCCCTGCTGTTCCCTTCTCTGCTCTGACTCCCACAGATCTCTCCATGGCAAGGGTGGGATGATGGGCCTTGGGGAGGTCCCAGTGCTGCACCCGTGGTGAGCCCAAATGTCCCCACTGCACCCACAGTGACCTCTGTGCATGCCCGGCTCACCTGCTGGCACCAGGTGTCTGCATCATCCATGTCACCGGCTGTTGCGGCCTGTGAGCCTGCAGGGTCTGCTGTGGGAGAGAATTCCTGCTTTTCTTGGGCAGATATCCCTTCTTTTGGCCTTGGGCTCGTGTTCTCCCTGGCTGACAGACCGTTCCTCCCTCCCTCGGCATCGCCGCACTGGCAGACAGTGCTCTCAGCACCCTCATTCCCAGCCTGGCCTTGCAGCCATCTCTTCCCGAACTAGAAAGACAACACTGATGGTTGTTCTGCCTCGTACAAACCCCACCTGTGCTGGGAGGGAGCTGTGAGACCCGTGGGAAGCCCTTGGCACCTCGTGTTGTGACCTATCACAATGGGAGACCCTTGGCAGATCCTCAATGCGGCGCTGGCCACACAATGACAGTGTTGGGGTGGGCAGCTGTGGTGCTCACTGTGCTGCACACTCCTGGGTCTGCCCTGGTTCATCTCAGCATTGGGCAAGAGCTTCTTCTGTTGGAATTATTTAAATATCAAAGAAAAGCCCTAGTCCTCAGCTGTTAGGTCTTTTCTCACAGTGAAACCTCGGCAGAGTTGAATAACTTCATGGCTCCATCCAACTAAAGCAGTGTTAAACAAGTGTTTCATCATTTTGGGAAGCAAAACTTGAGCTTCTACCACGAACCAGCCCACCAGATGCCTTCTGAAGCCTGTTTGTAACCTTAGTAGGCACATGGCTCTGCTGGAGGTCAGGGAGATGTCTGTGAGTGCGCCCTGGTGAATGAGAGTCAGCAGCCACTGGTGGGTGATCCTGTGAGGCAACTCAGTTGCTGACTGAATTTCAAAGACCACATGAATGAAAGGCTCTGTGGCAGTCTCTAGAAACTCCTGCCTGGGCTAAGGCCCCATTTACCAACCAGGAATAATGAAAGTGTACACCTTTTAGAAGACACATCAAAATCTTCTTGTTCTAAGTATCTTAGAAAAGCCAAATACTGCTATTATTATTTATTCCAATGTCAGAAACGTGTCCACACCTCATAGCCACCACAGGGACCTGACAATTCCATCAGCCAAATGATGGAGTGTCCATGGAGTGAAAAGGAGTATCCATGCCTCCCTAGCTGTGCAGTGTGCATCTGAGTGAGGCTCAGTGACTCACTCAAGGCTACCCAGCAATATGTGGATGAGGCAGGACTGATTTCAGTGCCACAGTTCTTGAGGCTCTGCCTGCACTGAAGATCAGGTTAGCAGAGCAAAGCAACCCTTGCAGAGAAGGTCCCGGTCCTTTCTTGTCTCCATGCAGAGCTGTGGTCATGCTGGGAAGTGAGCCTGTGGCCAGCAACCTTCCTTCTGTAGACCCCATAACAATACTTTATTCTTTTTCCAGCTCAGTCTAAGCTTCTGCATCCCTGCTGGAGCCCAGCCCATGCATGTAAATATCTGTGACAGAGGAAAAAACTTCCCTCTAAAATATTTTCAGGATCTAAAGTATTTTTTATAGGTTCTTCTACACTCTCTTCTTTTAGGTGAAACATAGACTTTGAACTTCCATTGGGAAAGGAACAAAACATTTCCATTTGAAAGCCTGAAACCGGGTGAGGGACACCGGGCTTGCCCAGCCCCATGGTGTGTGAACAGGGAAAGAGCTAGTCCTCATCAGATCTAACACCTGTCCTTAATTAGACACGCTTTAATTGGTGGTGATTGAGTAAAAGAGAGCTCAGTGGGAAGAGGGAAGGTGCTCACACCGTGGTGAGTCATGTCCTTGGTAGCTCCAGTGGTGCCAACCCGAGGGCAGGAGGAGAGGATGCTCCCTGAGTGCAGTCCTCAGGCAGCACCGGGCTGAGCTGACGGGGCAGGCTGGAAAAGCTGGTCCTGTTGGGGCTTTGGTCAGACATCAAGAGAGGGCTTCAATTTTCAGGCATGTCAACCTCATGCTTCCCATGAAGGGCAATGAAAAGGAGTTTTGTGTTCCAGGGCTGTGCTCTGCTGGCCCATCACTGGACTCAGGTTCACCAAACCTTGCAAACCCCCTGATGGATCTGCTCCTGCTCCCACTGAAAACATTTGACACCAGATCAGCTGAGATCAGCTCTAGATCTGTAGAGGGAAACCAAGATGGGTTTTTTTGTTTGAGGAAATATTTTTGCTAAAGACAGTTTATTTCATGCACTTTGCATTTTGTTATTGCATTGCTGAATCCCTTCCTTAAAAACCAGTAAGATGAGCAGGGACCCTCTTTGCAAGGCTTTTTTTCTACTCTACTCTGCCATAGATCTGCTCTTCAATGGGTGCCACTCATCAATAAATCCTCCCTTTGTCCTCTCTTCCTTTAAGCCAACCCAAGGGAACTAGATAGCACTTTAGCAAGCCATTATTAAAGTGATGGTAAATACAAACCCTTGATGGAGAGCTGTGGCGTAGGAACAGATTGCCCAATTTTCTTAGAGCGATGGAGATGTGCGTGTCATTAATAAAACATCTTGTTGTATGGTTCTTAATTATTTTTCCCATCTCAGTGGAGATCGTTACCTCTGCTCACATGAAAGAGCAGATAACTTGATGAAGGTTCTTGTAATAAGCATTGTTGGAGGCATCATCTGCCAGAGCATCTTGGTAATTAATGGTTTGTTTAAATTCCAGTGCATAATTGTCTTTGCGTTCCTGACTGTGCCTGTTGCTGGGATCCTAATGGGACATCTGTAGGGAAAACAGGAGGGCACTGGGGGTTTAATTCAGCACAAATGCTCATCAGCCAGGTGAGCTTCAGCAGTGTCACATCCCAGAGGTGCCACCTGGAGAAGGCTGGCGTCGCTCAAGGAAACAGGACCTCTTTGCTGGGCTGGGATCTTCCAGCAATTGGAATTACAGCGCCATGGATTTAGGAATAGGGCTGAACATCTTCTGAGCTAAGATCAATGGGATTTTTTATCTGGTGGCTTCTCCAAACACTAAACACCATTCTGTGTGACAGCACAAGGTGCCTGTACAGGCAGGACCAGGAGATCTGATTCTACTAAATAATTTCTGCACCAGCTCTTTCAGTCCTCAGTCCAGCTAGGGCTGGGCCCCAGATCACTGCACTCACTGGGCTCTTTCATGCTTTTCAGCATGAGAAGACCTTTGTCCCTTATCCTTGCTGCAGCCCTGCAAATTATTGGCACCCTGTTTCACCTGATTTTACTGTGAGACCTGAAATACTCAGTCCCGTGTTCCCCACTCCCAACTCTGATGCTTGGTGAAGTAAAGAAGTGTAGACATAAAAAAGAGCTTCTGAGCCCTGTAAATATGGAAGAGATTTTGAAAACATGATCCATGCACAGCCTGAAATTTTTAGAATGTGAAAAAGAAGTACCCTGCTAAAGCAAAAAATAAAAAATGACAGTGACATACATCTTGGGAGATGCAAATCCTGAGGAGAGGAAAGGGACCAACGTGTCTGTTCACACTGCTTTGAGGCCAAAGGGTCATGGCATTAGCTGTGTCAGGACTGTCACTTTGCAGCCAGTAAAGCATTTAGTACAATTTCAACTTGACAAATCCTGAAGTGCAGAGCTAATTTCAGTAAATGACAATTGCAAGCTGGGTGCACATCCTCACTGAAGAGGTTAACACTGTTAGCTGAGCGATAAAAGCATTGCTGAAAACCTCAGCCTCTCTGTGCATAGAGAGTAAACAGTGAGAAATTCCTCTTTGGAAGATTTCTGTGCCACAGGAGGCAATGGCTAGAGTCAGGATCTCAAACAGTAAATAGAGGTTTTTATACCTCAGTGACTTAACAACCCATTAGAGCTTTCCTGGCTCTCTGCTGTCACCAGTTCTCATGCTTTAGGACAGAAATTATCCTGGTGTCAGGACGGGATCTCTCCTCCACTGCCACAGGTCCCCACAGGTGACCAAGGAAAAGGTGCCTCATGTAAAACTCCCCTCTGAAACACCCACCACCAATTCCTGCCAGGTATTTAATTTCTCAGCCAAAATGTTGAGTAGGTGCTAATTCCAAGATGACAAGGGAGCGGCTCGGAATTGCATTGTTTATTTTTTTTTAGGAAGCCCTCTGTTACTGTGGTGACAGCCTAGAAGGAGTGAGTTTTCTATCTTAAATGCCTTTGGGCACTTCTGTGTGTGAAAACGTGCTGTGTTCCCAGCTCCCCTGGCATCCAGCTGTGTTCCTGAGCCAGTGGAGCAGCACAAAACGATTCCAAGTGATGACTGGGAAGAGCGTGAGCATCACCAGTGGTGACTGTGGGTGAGCATCTCACCTCGCAGGATAGAGGTGTACAAAATATCCAGCTTGTCAGAGATGCTTCCATCACCTTCTTGGGGATGTTCCCAGGGAAATTGGAGCTGTGGACATGTTGGGATGATGGGAACTCAAAGAGGTCTCTCTTCCCAAGGTCCTGTCCTTTCAGAAGAGGCATCAAGCAAGAATCCCTTTGTGAGTTACCATGGGGGAGTCAGCTTGCAGAACAAGGCCTAAATTTAGCTGCTTTTGAGTCACAGAATCCTAGAACAATTTAGGTTTGAAGGAACCTTAAAGATCATGTCATTCCAACCCCCCTGCCATGGGCAGGGACACCTTCCAGCAGACCAGGCTGCTCAGAGCCCCATCCAGCCTGGCCTTGGACATTTTCAGGGATGGCAAAGAACAGCAGCATCTCTCCCCTCTCAGGCACCAGTGGCTTCTCTCTTGTGTTAACTGTCATCCTCCTCCTGCTTCTGCAAACACTGTAATTCGAAAATAGAAAAAGGAGAAGAATGAAACAAAATAACTGCTTAAAAAGCCCTGTAAAAAAAAAAAAAAAAAAAAAAAAGAGGAACCTAAGATATAATTATGCCTCTTGGATGATATTTTCCTCTGGAAAAGTACTAAACATGTTCATGTGACGTTCTGGTGTACAAGTATCTGCAGCACGTCTCCCTCTTGCTCTTTCTTCCTCCCTCTCTCTTGCTCTGTGTTCCAGGAGCTGCCAGCACGTTCTGCAGACAGACCCAGAGCCAGCTCAGATGTGAACCTGCAGCTGGGCTCGGATTTAGGGATCTCTCCACAAACATCACGAAACCCACGGGGTGTGCTCACAGCTTTTTAAAAAAAATTACACTTTGAACCTTCTTTCCACCCTAATTTCTGGCTCATTTCTGAGAAGCTTTGGTGGAACAGAGGCACTGAGGGGCTCGGAGGTGCTGAGCCACCCCTGATCCATCTCCCTGAAGGTGGACAAGCCCCGAGAGCTCACAGAGCGAGGCAGGAGCAATCCCTTGCAGGATGCTGGATGGATGCAGGATGCTGGATGGATTCAGGCCCAGGGGATGGATTTGCAGGAGAGAGCAGCACGGTTTAAGGGAGGTCTGAGATAATACAGGCAACAGAAGCTTCTGCAGCTCAGTGGCACATGAGCCAACAAACAAAATCCCCCCTGATCCTGCTCGCATTCCCTGCCGGATCAAGCCCGCTGCTAATTGTGCTGTCAAAGCTCTGTGGGATTCCCTCCGCCGTCAAACAGAGGTGTCTCCCGACACTCCTGGGGTTAAAGGATCCCAGGATTCATTTATTCACTGTTCTCAGACCCAGGACCTGTGCTTTCCCTTTCACTTCCCCCCTGAGAGACGTTTGCAGTAGCTGAAATTCAAACCCTGCAGCAAATCACCATGTTTTGCACTAATTTAACACGAAGTTTCAGGTACTTAAACATTTCTCCAGTCTTTAAGCACAAAAGTGGCCTTTTTTCCCCTTCACCACCATCCCCTCTGTTAGTCAAACCCCATTCCAAAAAAATTTGAGGAATGAGCCATGTTGCTTACTCCTTTCTGGCACATTTCATGTTTTAAGAGCAGTTTTTCCACCACGTTGCAGAAAAAGACTCATCACTGGGCATAGTCCTTAGCAAGCTCCTGAGAGCCCAAGCTGGGTTTAAGGCTGGAGAGAAAACCTGAAAGAAGATTTGTGTCCCAAAAACCCAGAGTTTAAGTGTGGGATGTTTGCAAATCTCAGTTTTGGGGACCTGATCACGGCTCTGATGCTGCCCTGTTGGGGTGAAACCTCAGCACAGGAGGCAGGAGTCCTCCACAAAGGTTAGATGACCCCATAAGGATGCAGCCTTTGTATAAAGCTCTTTTTTTCTGTTAAAAACTGAAGCCTCACATCTATCACAACACTTCTTAGGCACCATTTTCTTTTAGGTAACAACCTGTCAGAAAAAGAGATGAAAAAAGAGCAGACCTTTCCCCAAATAGGGTATAGCTTAGTGGAAAGTCAGAGCTGAAAAAAATGGAGATGCCAATAAAAAATAAGAAAAGGAATGTTTTCATCTTTTTAAAAGTATTTTTTTTTACCTGTTATTTTGCTTAAAATCAACCAAAGGCTCTTCCTTCCAGCTGCAAAGGTGTCGTCCTAAATTAAAGCTCCCATGAAAATTCAAGCTGCCTTGTCCTCATCAGGGTTTTAAATTGAATTAGTCAACTGAATTAGGAATGCTCTTTGCTTTTCTGTGTTTGGTAGTGGCTGATAAGCCTGCAGCCACAGAGAAGGCTGGGTTTGATCCCAGCTGCTGCCTGGACCTGTGTGTGGAATTGGTTAACCATGTGCAGGAGAGCCCTTCTGAGCCAGGCCCATATTTCCTCCATAAATGATACTTGTGACAAATACCTGGTGTCATTGATATTCCATTAGTTTCCTTCAGTGAAAGATCAGACAGCTTTAAAAAGCCAATAAATTCCCACAGATTGTCTCTGAAAAGGAGAGAAAAAAGATTCCTTGGCAGGCCACACACCATTAAGCCCAAGCAGTGAGCAGTGTTTTATGGTTAGCAGGGCTGAGGTCACTGCTTCTGGATGGGTGCAATTAAGATTCACTGAAGCTACCAAAACCCCAGGATTCTTCAGGTGCTGGGGCAAAGACACCTTGCTCAGACAGCAGCAGCCTCAGCTTGGAGGAGGGATGTTCTGCACTGCTACAGCTCCAGGCTCTGCTGGCCTTTGGCAGCACCTCCCAGTGCTTAGAGGTACAAACCAGCACAGATCCCACTTAAAAAAACCCAAACCTTCATGAAGGTGCAGGGAAATGCCTTTGAAGGCAGAGATTCTGCTTGCCTTGCAGACCAGAAGCCATTTTTAAAAGGGGTTTTGGAGTGTTGTTAAAACTCTGCAGCTGACAATGTGCCCACCTTGTGGTCAGCACATCTCTGTCACTCCAGAAAATGTCTCAAAGCCACGTGGTTTTCTTTTTTTGTATGCGGACAATCCGAATGTGCGGTATGAAATGGCAGCAGCTTCCTCCTTACCCAGTGTGCTCAGGAAATCTGGATATTGTCAGGTTTTGGGTGCCATTTCCTGACATTTGGGTGTCCTTCCATCCATCTGTCTGTTGAAATGATTTCCCCAGATCTTGCTCTAGCTGCAATCCTTCGGCAAGTCCTTTGTTTCTATTATTCTGCTTATGCCTGAAAAATTATCTTATTCATGCCCAAAAATATCTTTCAGCCATTTTCACCCAGACTTTGAATTTCAAGAGCCATTGATTAGGCTTTTGGGGGGGGGTTGTTGATTTTTTTTTTTTTTTAATATAATTTTCTACAGGTAAACCAAATCTTTTTAGCTAAATACCAGAATAAATGAATATGCAGATTTTAATTTTTTTTTCCTCCAAACGCGTGCTTTGATGAATGACTCATTGCCTTTGTTACAGGAGAATTGTTGAAGCTCTGGTGTTTTCAGGCACTGAGCAAGGCAAGGTTGGGAGGAGGAGTTATTGTCTTTTATTAGACTAGATGATATAGTTGGAAAAAAATCAGGGAGGATTTCAGGCATGTGATCCTTTCCTTCAGGTTTGGAGCTGCTTTTGCTGCCTTCAAGCTGCAAGTTAAAAACAATTGTTGCAGTATTTGGCTGGGTTGAGCCAAAGTCAGTGCAGTTGTCCTCAGCTTTTCCTCCTGACCTGGGAAAAGAGTCCTGGAGTTCTGTGCCAGCATCACCTCATGCTAAAGCTCCTTATCATTTCACCCCCTTTTGAACATATTCACCCACAAGTCTGCTTGGCTTCCTCTTGCTCCCTTATACCTGATAAATAAAATCAATTGGAGATAATGGGTGGCATTTCTGCCTTCTTCCTCCTGACATTTGGATGGAAACCCAACCTTCAGGTAATTCCAGTCCCATACAACGTTTGTACAGGAGGAAAAGGAGGGAGGGGCAGATGCTGTAATTTAAAACTTCTGAAATAATTTAGGAGGGGAAAAAAAATCTCCAAGTTGACAAACCTCTGAGTTAACCTATTGAGGAGTCTCTCTCTCAGAGCAGATCCTGGGGCTGGAAATCTTTGCCATCTCGGGAAGGACCAGCACGATGAGGAGACACCCTCAGGTCAGGGCTGGGGTAGGCTGTGGCTGGGTGGGTGGAAGCCAAGCGCTTTGCACATCCCTGGCTGCCAGGAGGAAAACTTCCAGCCCCCAGGCAAGATGCTGCCCAATGGATTTTGGGGGAGATAACCCAGCAGACCCCCAAAACCCTTAGGGTTTGCACAGGCACTGGTGTTTCTCAGGCGAGGTGTCTGCTCTGGGCCAAGCCAGGCGCTGCCTGTTTGTTTCAGCCTGGCTGGGTGTGGGAACGCTTTCCTCCCCCTCTCCCACTGCATCTGACTCAGAAAATGTTTGAAAATCCCAGGTTTCTGCTGTCTCCTGCCTCTCCCACTCTGGGTAACAGGAGGCTGAAGGAGAAGCAAACAAAGGCGTCCTTATGCTCTGGAGAGCTGATGGGTCATGAAGCAGCAACTCCTCCTCTTCTCCTGCTGCCCTCCCGGGAATCTGGCCTCCCCATTGTCCAGACAGGTTAAAGGCTTCCTTGGCGAGGCTGTCACATCCAAGCCAGGGCTGGGGCTGAGAGAGGGCTGTTTTTATCAATTATCCAAGCTGCAGAACACGTCTGAGACCTTTGCTGTGCCCATGGTCCATGCGTTCGCTGCTGGGCTTTGATGGGTGAAGAGGTTACAAAGCCAGGGGAAACGGCATAGCAGGCATCTCATTACCCTGCTCATCTGCACTTGTGTGCTCACTCCAGCTTTAATATCATCTTGCAAGTTTTGTTGGAGGCTGAATTTCCCTTTTTTTAATGTTTGTGTAGCAGCAGGTGCTGCAGGACCCTGCGCCATGTGCAGGAAGCATCATTTGAACTGAAACTGCCACTGTGAGTCCAAGGGACAGAGAATGGCAGGTGGTTTATTTCCAAAAATCCACAGAAAAAGCAGGGACCAGATCTGACCTCATCATGGTCTGCAGCTTCCTCATGAGGAGAAGAGGAGGGGCAGGCACAGATCTCTGACCAGTGGCAGGACCTGGGGGAATGGCCTGAAGCTGGATGGAGCGAGCTTTAGGTTGGATATCAGGAAAAGGTTCTTCCCCCAGGGGGTGGCAGGGCATGAAAAGGCTCCCCAGGGAAATGGTCACAGCACCAAGCCTGATGAAACTGGATTTAAATAAAGGGAAAGACATCTGAGGTCTACACAAGGCAGAGCAAATCTCAGACTCCTTTTCTCTGCCTCCCAGGACTCCCATCTGCAGACAGAGATCAATCCCTTGCTATTTTGCTTTTTTTTTTTCATTCTTCAAATAGAGGCTCAGATGCACGAAGAGCTACATCAAGCCCCTGCTGCAGCACTGGGGTGTCATAAAAACACAGGGCAAAAATCACAAGCTCTAGGTAGGGTCCCTGTGCGTGTTCAGGTTGGCACCTGGGAGAGATGAGGAGAAGCATTTCCAAGAGATCTGCTGGGGAGGTTTTTGAAAGCATTTTCAAGCCCATGACCTTGTCAGTAGAGCTTCTGAACCCTGTGATGGCCAACAAACCTCCATCCCTGTGCAGTGTCCTCATCTTCTTTATATAAACTCAAGCCCCAGGCCAGGGCAGTCGGCCAAGCAAACACACACAAATTCCTTCCTTCCCCACTTCCACCCTGCTCTGCTCAATGCTCGGGCCCAACATGGGGCCTTGGACAGAAAGGTCAGGACCATTTGGTGTCCTCTTACTTTGGCTAGTGAAAGGGTGTCTCTGGCTGTGCAGCCTTCTAAAAATAAGCCAGGCTTGCAGCGAGGTTTTGCTCTCCACCACACACAGGAATAAAAGGATAGGAGAGGCAGGAAAGGTGTCGGGCGAGGGAGGTGTCCGAAGCCTGCCGCACTGCTTCCCTCCAAGCCACACATATGCTTCCTCCTTTGTGTGAGCATCCTGCATGCTGAGAGAGGGCAGAGAGGGAAGGAGAGGCCTCAGAAAGCCTCTCTTGCCACTGGCATGGAATGCAGACCCGCTGGAGGGGCCACAAAGAGAGCCCTGCCCTGGTGAGCAGGCTGGCAGCAGGGGCTGGGGACAGGGGCAGCATGCCCATGAGTGGGCAGGGTGACACCACGGCTGCAGTGGAGACACAGAGCAGAGCCAGTGTGCTGAGAGGGGCTTCTGAGAGGGGCTTTGAGTGGCCATGGTTTGGGGGAGAGCTCATGTGAGAGAACCATGGGCTGGTCAGAGCTGTAACAGCTCCTGCACAGGGGAGCTGCTGGGTCGGGATGGATACGGGGAAGACACAAGGTGTAATCCTTTGGGAACAGCCCCTAGGACAGGTCACCGAGGGAGATTTTAGGGCTTTAACTCCTTCAGGACTTTGAGGGGTCCAACAGCACAGAGCAGGTTGCAGAGGTGGCTGTAGCACTGATATTTCAGGTCCTGGTGAGGATCTCCCACCACCAGAACTGATCAGTGTAAACCAGTTCACATCAGTGCTCATCTTCATAATTTTTTTTCCCCTTTGGCTTACCATGCAAATATGTCCTGTGACAGCACTTCTCCTGTGATTTCAAATACTGAATCCAGCTTGATGTTCTATGAAAGGCATTTCTCACTTGACTTTTCCCAGGCAGTCCTGCCTCGACCAATTAATTGCTCATCTAAGCCAGCCCACAAAGTGTGACAAAGTCAGCAAAGACAGTGGGGAAAATGTGCCAGAAAACTGTGAGTTTACCCTGGCTTTCAAAATCAAGAGAGTGTTTCCATCATGTTTATGGAGAGCTTAGAAGTTTTCATCCTGAATGCTGCATGTGAGTCCCCTGGGTAGAAGGAAGGGGATTTCAACCCAAAGGAGTGTGAAGAAGGTCAGAGGAAGGGAGAGCCAACCCTAGGAGAAGGGACTAAATCCTCCTGGTGTTGTAGATGGATTTTAGTCATTATATGAGCAGTTTTATATTTTATGGCTGCCTGAAACAGCTGATTGTGGGATTTGAGAAATCACTGGCCATATATTCTACACTGTAATCAGGAATTAATCTGGCCAGCTGCCCACAGCTCTGTGATTGCATCTCTCCAAAGAGCCTTATAGTATTCCTTGAGGTCTGGGTGGATGGCAAACACTGGGAGCATTCATCAGTCTCTGACAAAGCAGAGCAAGAGATGGTGACGATAAATAAGGTGGAGGTCAATCCAATTTCCTGTGATGGGCCATTTGTGAGAGGGAAGGGGTTTGTCTGTGTGAGAACCACCTGACACTGTCCAGGCAACCACCCTGTTAACCATCCCCTCCTTCAACAGGTAAGGGTGTAAATGTGCCTATCTAAATCCAGCTGGGATTTTACATCCACAACACAAGTCTAGCTCAGGAGCTGTGGAAGTGAATGTCAGGAACACGTAGTGACTGCCCCCTGGATGTGTGTAAGCCAAAACCTGGGGAAAAATGGTTTATGGGAGAGGAAACAAAGAGTTCTTCACTCAGTTCCTTCTGGGTAACTGCTGTGCTGTAGATCAGAGCTGCCCCACAGCACAGCAGCACTGGTGCTTACACTGGAGGAGAGTTCATCCAGCCTGACTGAGCTGAAGAGTAATAAAAGCCATGGTAATAATCTGGGAAGGTTGCTGTTTCCCCAGGAAAACAAAGGATTTTGCTAAAGGCAAAGGCTAAAAACCTTCTTGTCCCCCTGTTTTTGACACTAATCACCAGGAAAGGCACGGTGCTGGGCTGTGATTGCAGCTCTCATCCCAGCTCTGAGCTTGGGCCTCTCGTTCTGCCCTTCACTGTCCCCTCTCTGTAAGATGGGGAGATTCATTAATGGCTTTAAGCTGAAAGATTTAAATTGGATGTGAGAAAGAAATCTTTCTCTGTGAGGGTGGTGATGCCCTGGCACAGGGTACCCAGAGAAGATGTGGATGTGCCATCCTTAGAACTGTCCAAGGCAAGGTTGGACAGGGCTTGGAGCAACCTGGGCTAGTGGAAGGTGTCCCTGCCCCTGGCAGGGGGTGGAACTGGATGATCTCTAAGGTCCTTTCCAACTCAAACCATTCCATGATTCTATGGTTCTATGAATCATACTTACAAAACATTGCAGGATTCTTCAACAAGCATTTGGCAACCACAAAATGATCCTGTTAAATGTGAGTGTTGGGTTGATTTGGATGATGTCCTAACCAACATTCATCTCCCAAACAAAACTGAGGCGAGCCAACTACTCTTCAGGCTATAAACAATAGCTGTGGTGGGCAGGGGATAATGCAGGTAACACTTCCAATTCTCAGCTCAGCCATCACTTTGGAAACACCTTTGGTTACAACCAAACAGCTCCCAAAAGCTGATTTGATTCCTCTTTGCTCCTCTGCCCCTGGGTGCTGCAGGGACCCCGTTTGTGCTGTTCTCTGCAGAGAGGGGGGAAAGGCAGCCAAGGGAAGCAGTACAAAACCTGCCCCTGGAGGTTCATTTCACAGGGAGCTGCAGGGACTTTCACACACGTTTAGAAACTTATTAACAATAAACAGAGTAGTCTGGAACATTCCTACATCCCGGGTAGGGGTTCGTGCTTCCAAGTCAGGGAAATCTCGCAGATGAGCATAGAGAGACTGCGAGGATAAACGGGAATGTTGGCATAGGGCTGTACCCAGAGGCTCGAATCTCTGGAGGAGGGGATGGGGAATTGCCTGCCCCCGATTCAGGAGAGCCAGCCCAAAGATCAGAGCCAACAGAGGCTGTTATTGCTGGCAGGAGCAATGAAATTAAAGAGATGTTTCGCTATCCATCATCAGGTGTGTCAGTTTTCAACACTTAACAGCTGCAAGTTAAAGCCTTTCTCGGCTGCATTTCCAGTCATTGGCTTTTAATTTCGGGCACAAAGGAGGGAATTACATTGGAAGTAGGGCAGGTGAGATTTCCTCCCTCCTGCCACACATTTCCGCAGCAATGCATCAGTGATGAGACTTCATGGGCAGCGTCTTCCTTGCCAAAGCAGAATAATTAATTCAGTTCTTTACCTGGTTGCTTGTCCAAAATTGCTCTGGGGTAATGGGATAGAGACTATGCCAGTCCTTTCCTCTGGTATGTGACAGCCAAATGCCACACACTGGATCACATCACCACCCTCCTTGCAGAGCTGGGGTGTCTGAGGGGCAGGGCACCGTGCTGAGATCTCACCAGGAGCCTGTGGCTTGTGCTCAGCCCCTCCAGGTGTGGTCCCAGGCTTTCCTTCGGCATCCCAGGCTGAGGCTCATGCATCCTTGGGCACGTCAGCTCAGCTCACTCCAAGCGGTGTTGAAGAAACCCTGCTGCAGCCTCTGCCGGAGTGAAGGAACAGAACCACACAGAGGGTGAGAGCAGCAGCGTATGGAGCTTGGGAGGACTGAAGAAAAGAGCCCCTTCACTTTCTGACACAGAATGTGTGTCAGAGAGAGATACAGGCTCCTTTTTGCCATTTGCCAGACAACAGCAGTTTTTCAAGGCAGCATCATATGGGTTTTCCTTTTATAACCATCTCTCTCGTGGAAATCCCCACTGGTCCCTGCTATTCCAGCACAGGAGAGTGTCTAATTCAGCTCATTTTCCCCCAGGAAGATCCAGCTGATTATGCAATAGCAATGTGTACCAGCACGTTAATGGCGCTTGGCACCTTCCTGGGCTGCACGGGAGGCAGGGGATATTGCTGTCATTATGGAATTAGTCATACTGGAAACACCGCGGGGTTTGTTTAATCCAAGGAGAAAAGAAAAAGAATTGGTGGGGTGGGGTGAACAGAGGCAACAACAGCAGCTTTCTGAGCCAGACAGAGAGGGAGCCAGGGCAGGACCTGGCACCTTTGCCAAGCAGGGGGTGTCCCAGCAGCTCCCCGTGTTCCGGGTGCCCGGGGGTGTCCGTGGGTTTCAACCAGCTGCAGGCTGCAGTTTGGGGATTTTTCACCATGCAGGGCCCCGTGGATGGTCTGGCTGGATTTTAGCAGGTATAAAAGAGTCAGGGCACTGCAGACCCCTGTGGGAGGAGTGGTCTGGAGGGAAAGACGCTGCCTTGCCTCTGCTGACTGAGGGGACACACACAGGTTTCTGGAGAACCCGTGGTCACACATTGGGGATGCTGTTCTGCAGGTGAGGAGAGGAGGGTCCAAGCCAGTGCTCCCTGCTCTGCTGCTCTCCCACTTTCACTGCAACACTGCTGCACAGTCTGACACCCTGCAGGTCCCCTCTGCCTCCCCAGGCCTTTCTGGGGTCCGGCACCATTGCCACACACTTCCCCTCACATCCTCCCCTCTGGGAATAAGGGCACAGCCTGAGGTGATCAGCCCGGTGACCTCGGTGTGAGCCCTGCATCCTGACACCTCCTGGCCCAAAGAAGAGCTGTGTTGGCTGCAGGTGCCCCATGAGGAGCATCCAGCTCCTTCTGACCATTCAGGAGACATCTCTGCAGGTTAAGCTTGCAGCAGCTGAGACCCAAGCTGAGACCCACTCTCGCTCTGCTGGCTCATCACCCCACCTGGGCTTCAGGCACCTCTGTTTCACAGCTGCACTTGTGTGCAAGCCCTCCCCATGCCACTGGCTGTGTGCTCAGTGCCAAGGCACAGCTGGGATCGTGCCAGCTGGAGACTGCCTCCAATCTCCTCCTCCCAAGCCAAGATTTAATGGTTTTGCAGCAATCTCAGTGGCTGCTTGTCCCCCACCTGTGCCTGCCTAAGTGCTGCTTAGATTTCATGTGCTGCCAAGGGCCTTCAGATGCTGCCAGCTGAGCTGGCCCTCACAGGGCCAGGAGAGGATTGGTCTGCACTAAATTAATGCACAGACAGGTCCCTAAAGCTGCTGTGAGCCACTCAGCCCTCAGGAAACACTGCCATGTGTAACGCCACAGGGAAGCAGGCCAGAAGACTTGGCCTAAGAAGGGATGTTTGTTCCTCCTTCAGCTGCTGCCCACACCCTATCCCCTGCCACCTCCTGGGTGCAAGGTCCTGACAAGGGACATTTTGTACCAGTCGCTTCTGGTGCCACAAGAAAATGTCTGCAGCA
This sequence comes from Pseudopodoces humilis, assembly GCF_049639895.1. NCBI lineage: Eukaryota > Metazoa > Chordata > Aves > Passeriformes > Paridae > Pseudopodoces > Pseudopodoces humilis. The sequence goes on from NC_142200.1 coordinate 148,099,804, forward strand.
AGCCTGGCTGTGTGGGGGAACATATCTCCCTCTCATTTCTGAGGGATGTGGAGCAGAGCTTCCATCAGCTCTCTCCATCCCTCACTCGCGGCGAGGGGGAAGCAAGACGTGGTGGGGATGTGGTCTCCCTGCTGGGTACTGCTAATTAACATAAGAAACAGTACCAGAGGCTATGAGGCATCGAACCAGAGTGTAATTAGCTACATGGGATTTGCTAAGTGTCTCAGCAGTCTGAACAACAAGCAGGGAACCTCAGGGCCAGCCTGTGTCAAGGAGCTGCTGTGTGACAGCAGAGTCCCCCGAGGGCTGCTCAGTGCTGCCCTGGGTCATTCTGTGCCTGGTCCAAGGCTGTGTTGGGTTGTGTGGAATGGCCAAGTCCCTGCTCCTTGCCCCAGGTTGCCAACAGCACAGACATCTCTCTCCTCCTCACTGCAGCTTATTTAATATTTATGCACCCAAGTGCTCAGGAATATCCTAACACTTTGCATGCTCAAAAGTCCAGAGCTCTGCTGAGATATTTTGCTGCCTGTGTTTCCTTTCCCTCCTTTTCTCCTTTGCACTGGGCTCTGCAAAGGTGCTGTCACTGGGTCAGCCGGTTCTGCTGCCTGGGGATGGAGTGTCTCCTTGCCACCTCCATCTGCTTCTCCCAGACACAGCAGGAGGGATGCCCTGGTGGGATTTATTCATCTCAACTCCCTCTGCCAGGCCATGGAGATCTAGTGAAGGCCAAGAAGAGGGTGTCCAAAAGATGCCAGGTGAATCACACCTCCAGAAGGACCTGAACTTGCCCACTGAGCACCCAGTGACATCCACAGGTGTCCTCAGTCAGACCCAGACAGGTTGTCACACCCCTCAGGACTTGGGGATTTTAGGGACTATGAGCCCAAGGTACAAAATATTTTATGTTGCTTCTGGTCTTTATGGTCACCTTGTGATGGGCTGGATTTAAACGTGCCTGGTTTAGTCTATCCTTTTCTGGGATAATAAACCCACCCACTCGAGTCTCTAAAGGCTTTGGAAGGCACAGACAAAGGGATCTATCCTCAAGAGGCTAAACCAGAGGCAGTAGGACACCTCCTCTTTTGGATTAGCCAAAAGAGGACAAAAATAGCCTCAATCCCACCGTAACCCTGAACCTGGGTTGTGATTCATGCCCTGGCTGGCTGCCCATGAGGTTTGCACAGGAATCTGTGAGGGAAGCTGTTGGGTTTCTGGCCCCAGCTACCCTGAGTGCCTGCAGGAAGGATGAACCCTTCCCAAAACATGCCAAGGCTTGGAAAGGAGCATCACGTCACGCCTGGCAGGAGGAACCTGCTCCAAACATAATGCAGCTTCTGTTCAAGGCTCTCTTTTCTATTTTTACATGTGTGGAGTGGTGTAAAATGTGCTTTTTTATTTTGCTTTTAATGAAACCCTGCATGCAATGAAACAGAGCAAAAGGACTGGAGCCATGCTGGAAAAGGGGTAATGGGGAGAGAGAAAACAAGGCAGCAACCAAAAATCTGTCATCTGCTGGTGATGTTAGAGATGTTTGGTCCTATTGCTGCTCTCCTGCTTCCAGCCTGGCAGCCCTTGCCTGTTCTCCAGGAAAAAGGAGTCAAAATGACTCACAGGAGTAATGCTGACCCATTGAGCAACACCAGGGGCTTCATGGTGAGGATCTGGCCTGTGACAGCTTTGGCACTGAAATAATTCTCTTTCCCAGGGCTTTTTGTACTGATTTTAGACATTTTTTTCCCTACCCTAACGGAGGAGAAACAGATCTGTATGGCCAGAGATCAAAAAAGCCCAAATGGGGGAAAAAAAATTGTATTCACTTGCTTAATATTTGATAAAATCCAGTTCTGTCTGAGCCCAGGGTGATTTGGTTTAACCAAAGTGCACAGGGGAGATTTTTTACATGACTTTGCAGACAGAGGCTGAGTCTCTTGGGTCATGCTGTTATCTCATGAGCAATCACTCTTGTCCATGCTGGGGTAAATGAGAAAAAGTTTGGGATGAGGGAAGGGGCTCCAGGTGCAAAGGAAACCCCAGGGATGGTTTTGAATGGCAGCTGATTGCCTGCATTGAGATTTGCCCAGAGGGTGAGACGTGAGTGCTCATCTCCTTTGTACACAGGCTGGGAGATGCTTTAATCATCCACCTCACATCCCCAAAAAATTAATACAAAAATTTCCCTGGGCAGGAAAGCTTCATCTTTCTCCATTCCCTGTGTTTGCAGTAAATAAAAGCTGCTCCCTGCTGCCCCTCTCACATTCCTGATCTCTGGTGTTTCTCAGCCCTGGCTTCACCCCAGCTGGGGCTTTCTGCAGGACAGATGCCACAGGGAAAAACAGCACATGTGGCTGGGGTGGGACTCCCTTTCCAGCACTGGGCTCTCATCTCTCAAATCCTCTTTGCTTCTTCTCTTTTTGGGATTGAGGAGCTTCCACCTCCCTCTGGAGGCTGAGATCTCACCTGAGGTGAAAGTCACCCAGATGTGGGCAGGACTGTGTCTCAGTGTTTTGGCAATTAATGGACTAGGTGACTGCAAATTCAGTCAGTTCTAACCTCAGCGTGGGTCTCTGCTCTGGCACTGGGAGCTGAGGAGCAGGAACTGGGAGCTGAGGAGCAGGAACTGGGAGCTGAGGAACAGTTACAGCTCCATTTTGCTGAGGATGGTGCTGTAGCTCACTGTGTTGGTCTAACACCAGGAAGATCCTGGAAGAGCCTTTTAATCTTGGCTTTTAAGGGCTTTTGTCTCTGTCTTAAAAGCACATCTGCTGTGTCTGTGTCACCTAACCAAGATCAGGGCTGCAGCCTGGGCTCCTGTGATCATCCATAGCCTGATCCACAGCATGTGTGCTGTCCCAGAACAGTTCATTCCCAGTTTATTCCCCCCAGGAGGTGCCCAGTGTCCCTCCCAAAGTGCAGGCAGGACACTGCAGCCCTGTTTGGGACAGCAGGAAGGTCAGTCAGGTAAAAATGTTGGGTACAGACTCACCTCTACATGGGAAAACAGCATTGTCCCCAAAGTGAGCCAAGGACTGTCCCCCTGCAGAGCTGCCTGGGCTTTGAGAGTAGATGGATGTTTTGGGAACTATGATCCAAAGCAAAAAATAAGCTGGAAAAAACAACCTGGGAGCCAAGCCCAGTGGAGTTCCTTAGTGCCTCATTAGCCTCCCAAATGCTGTGTCCAATCTGCCCAGAAACACAGAAAATTTCTCCTCTGGATTCAGCACCAACCATAAAACTCCTGGCAAGGACCTGGCCACCAAGGCTGCCTTTGTCTCCACCACCATGTCCTAAGTCACTGCTGCTGAGCTCCACTCACACACCCCCTGAATCAGCTTTATTTTTTAGTGTAAAAGCCCAAACAAGAATTGGAATAAACTGATTTGGGCCCAGGTTGGGTTGTTGCAGTGGGATGGGCAGAGCGTAGGCATCTCTGCTGGGGCACTGTGGGCAAGGGGTTCATCCCACCCTCCCCTCCCATGGCTGGTGTGAGGCTGGGTGAGACCCTGCAGCTCACAGGCTGCTCACAGCCCCTGCTCATCCCCTAAACCTTCTCTAAGGGGGAATTTCTGAAGAGCATTGGGGGGAAAGTTCTCTTTGTTTGTTTGTTTGTTGCTTCCTCCCATCTCTGGAAAGAGAGAGAGAGGGTTTGTAGAAGTCAGTCCAACTCCCTTATTGCCTTGCCTGATACGTTTCTCTCCATCCTCACTTTGAGGAGTTCAGACAAGTGCCTGATGCTAAACCCTGGCATGTGGAGGGAGGCACACTGGGAGTAGGAAAGTGATGCTCAGAGAGTGCAATGCCACTCCTACAGCTCTTCCCACTGGGAGACACCAGCACCAGAGGCAGGGATGGGAAGAAGGTGCCCTGAGGAGTGCAGGCACCAGTTCTGAGGATCTGTTCCCCCAGGGTGCTCACAGAGTCCCCTCACCTGGGCTCATTCCAAGGGGCTCCATCAGCAGCTCCCCTTCCCACAGCTGGAAAGGGCAGAGGATTGTTTAAGGAGGCTTTGCCTTTCTGGAGGTTTGCCTGGTGTGAGCAGTGCCCTTCACCCTCACTGCAGGCAGGGCTGCCCTCTCCCCCCTCCCTGGCTCACTCAGCACCTGGAGGTGGGGACCCAACAGGTTTTTGGGGGTAAAATTGTGGATTGATCACTGCCATGGCCCAAATCAGAGATACTGCCCAGAATCAACCTGGCTGTACTTTGGGTGACTCCAGCTGAGACCTGCTGAGATCAATCTCCACCACAAGTGAAAAAGTGGGGCTTGGTTGCCTGACTGCACCTTCTGTGCTGCTTGAGTGGGAGTAATGAGGAAGACAGAGTAAAAACCAAAGGCACAAACAGCCACCTTCTTAAACCCGTGTGGTATTCAAGCAGAGAGAAAGCCTTTTGCAAAGGCAATTACACAAATGCACATCTGGGTTGAGAGCTGAGCCTGACCTACAGCTCTCAGGGATGGACAGGCATTGTTATTAAAGCTCATCAGGACAGACCCTGTGCTGTGGAGGCCAGCTGAAAACATCAGAAAGATATTTACTATTTGACTTTTCTCCCTCTGTCATAAAAGGGAGAAATAAAATAACTCAGCATCAGGACAGTCCTTTGGGTGGAAGCAGAGCTTTGGCACTGGGGGTTTAAGAGGGAGGTGACCCAGAGGGTTTGGATAGAAGGGAATGGCTCCTTCTTCACATGCAGTGATGAACCACAGCATGAGGTTTTATTTTTATTGTGGCTAGCCCAAAAATTAATAATCTGAAATTATTGTAGGAGGTTATTTTACCAGGGAAGAAAGAGGTATGTGGGATTTAGACAAACTGTCAGATCTTCTCTAAGAGACAAAATGTAATTTCTCAGCAGCTTCGTCTAGGCCACCCTTTGAAGATCTTGCTTTTCAAAGTTTCCCTTTTTTTTTTTTTTGTCTAGACTTGATCAGTTCTGTAACACACACATTCATTTCCCTCTCCTCTTCCAAATCATCTGCTAGTGACTGACATTTCAGTGGAGTGCCATCTTACTGGCATATAAATGAAGAGCTTTTCAGCATTCTTAGAAGGGGTGGTCGTCTTCTGAGATTCTTGGAATTCAAGTTGAAGATGAAAAAAATATTTTTTTTTAAACCTGCAAAACTTAGGTTTTTTTTCTTTTTCCCTAACAGATGCTCTATGCAAATGTTGAAATAAGTGTATTAATATCAAGCTCAGCCATCTGCCTAAATAATTTCTCAGGGAAAAAAAAGTTGCAGCATAAGAAACATGAAAAATTAAAGCTGGGTAGCAGATTTAAACAGGGTATATCCTGTCAGGCTGCATGGATTAATGGATGAGGCAGTCAGGGCACAGAGCAGCCCCAAATCCAGCAGAACTGGTGGTTTTCCAGCACGTGCTGCACCTTGGAAAATCACCCTCTTTCCCAGTAGCTCCAATTCCTGCAAGACCAGGGTGCTGCTCAGTTTTCCAGAGTACGAAGGGTCTGATCCAGCACCCAAAGATGTTTCAGCTTCCATCCCAGGCTCCCATTGGAGCTGGTGAGGAGACACAGGTGCTCGGAGGATGTGAATCACCTGCCCTGCTTTGGGATGGGCTGAATCATATCCTGGGCCCTTGGAAGGAGTGGGGGGAAGGAGCTTTCCAAAATCCCAGCCTTGCTGCTCAGTGGGAGGAAGGAGGTCAGAGCCCAGTGGGTGCCAGGCAGTGCCCTGGAGGATGTGGAGAACAAAGCTTCTGCAGGGTGAGGCTGGAGGCTGTGCTGCCTTTCCCTGTGCCAGGCCCTGCCTTCCTGTAGGGATCCTCCATCCTCTGGTCTCTCTGGATTTGGAGCTTTGCAAGGGCAAGAAGAGCTTTTGAGCTGTACCTCTGACAGGTTTTCCCTTGGTTTGATACATCCCTGTATCCAGCATCACTCTGGTCTGGGGTATTACAGCGAGAGGCAGTGTTATAAATCACAGCACATACATTCCTTAATTATTTTGTCAGAATGATTTATAAGCTGTAACTTACTGGAAAGTACCAGCCTGTACCCGTGGACCAGCCTTTTCTGGTCCTTACCTGTGTTAACTCTGCTCAGCACCTCTTCCTCCCCCATTCCTGCTCAGGGGATGGTGCTTCCTTCCCTGAGTTTGGCAGTGCCTTACCTTGGAAACAACTGTGGGAACAGACCTGGCACTGCAGAGATGTTTTCCAGCTCAAGCCAATGTGCCACATGCATCCCCCCCCTCCACATTCCCACCCTGGGGTCACTCGGTTTATCCCATAACAAACTTTTCTGGCAGGGTGTCAGCTCAGCCAGAGTAATAAAGATTTACAGCCATGGCTGAGGCGATGCCAAAAATACCTGGCATAGCAGGCTGCATCCCAGAGCACAGGTAAGGGGGCTGTGATTTACCTCCCGTGCACTGAGAGAGGAGAGAGCTGAAGGGGTGCTGCTTTTTGAACGTTTTCCCAGTGTTTTTTGCTTTTCAATGACCTGCTTAACCCGTGGCTGAAGGGTGTAATTTATGGCTCCGAAATATAACCAGGGGGTTCACGGCCTTCATGCTTTGGCTCCCTCTGCTTTATCACCCGCTTCATTCCTCACAGTTTTGCATGACAGCACAAGGGCTGAGAGCCATGAATGGTATGCAGATAAAAACAGGGGGGAAAGGCTTTCCCTCAAAGCCCAGCCCTGGTGGAAGAGTGAAGGGGAGGGGGGTGGAGGGGAATGTGCTGGGGGAGGCTCTGGAGAAGCTGTGAGACGCCTCTGGAGCAGGCAGTGGGAGATATGCAGAGTGCTGATGGAAACCGAGGGCTGGATCCAACCCCACGGACACTGAGGGGCAGGAAAATCACTTTGGCACTGGGATGGTGGGGCAGAGGCAGCGGTGGCCACACAGGGGGCTCCCATTTTCCAGCCTCTCTGTGCAGCCACAGGGGTTTGCTCTGGGCTTGTTTTGGCCTGCCCTGCTCCAGCCTCAGCCCCTGCAAAATGAAGAGACCCTGCAGGAAAGATGAATGCTGTGCAGGGAGAGGCAAGGAGGCATCCCTACACCTTCCCTCACGGCAGAGTTTGGAGGGTCACGAGTCCTTTTCCCCTCATCCTTTGGTGGGGGAACTCTGCCTTCCCTGCTCTGCTCCTCCCTGCTGAGCTGCCTGCCCTGCAATTCCAGCACTACATTTAGATGAGAGGTAACATGAGGGACTGCTGACGTGCCAGAGGACTTGTTTCCTCCTGGCATTTCCAGTCAGGAGCAGAGCAGCAAAGCCTTGGGACCGGTTATCTCCCTGCAGACGGACCCAGAGGAGGCTCCTGCTCATGTCTGGGGGCTGGAGCTGAGCTCCTGCACCTCCTCAGCTTTCCAACCTGCTGGGAGCCAGGTTTGTCAGCAACAGTGGGGCCAGAGCTTACAGCTCTCTGCTCTGGGCTGAAGGATAAGGTTATTTCTGTATTTCTGTATTTCTCACCCCAGCTCCACCACACAATTTTACACCACTGAAAACATTGAGTGGTGGATTGTCCTTATGCCAGTGGAAAATCTGTGAGGAAGGTCCAGGCCAGGCTGTGGATAGTCATCCATGCCCAGTCCTCTCCTTGATCTCCATATATCCACTCAGAAAATAAAATCACGCCACTTTGCTTCCCTCATGCTTTTTGTGGGAGTCCGTACCCAGAAATGTGCTCCCTTGCTCTGTCCATTTCCATAATTAAAGCAATAAGCAGTGGATGTGATTTAAATCAAGCCTGAGCTCTTGAAAAGCCACCTGTGGTGTTAAAAGCAAGTCAAAAAGTGTGTTAATAGAAGCAATAACATTTCAGCCATGCACAGACAGCGTTAATTATAACATTCCCCATCAAGCAGGGCGTTTCAGTGTCCCTCAGTGAACAGGCAGTGGTGATGGGTTTGGGTCTGAGTGCTGGGCTCAGCAGCAGCACAGGTCAGGAGGGGAACAATGCCAAGATGGGCAGGCAGAAAGCATGGGAGGGGTGGTCTGATTTGCCAGTTAGACTCCCTAAATAAAATATCCCACCCTGGGTCCTAGAGCCACTGGCTACCTGCAGGATAAAAGGGATTTAAACATACCTTTGGCACATTGAAATCATCCCAGGACAAGAGAGTGGACTAAAGCATCCTTTAGGGCATCAGTACCAGCACCCTGGGGAGAAATTCCTGCAGGCTGTCTGCAGCCTTTGCCATCTCTCCCTCAGGTTGTCTGTCCTGCTCTAGGGCCCCAGAGATCTCCTCTGGCACAACCATGCAGCTGGTCCTTTGCTCATGAGCTTGAGTCCAAGTTATTAATTCCATTTATATCCCCGCTGCCAGGCAGGAATCATTAAAGGTCTGGGAAAGGGTATTCCAGCAGTGAAATGAGCACAGGCCCCTCTGCCATCAGTCACTGCTGTTCCAGGGATGGTGTTTTGGGGTACTTGAGAACAATTTGGCCCCATCTTGGCCCCAGAAGAAGTGCAGATGTGTGAGGATGTGCCATGCCCAGCTCTCCCCTGGGCTGTTGCAAACACCTTTACCCATTTACAGCCTTCCTTTGCCCAAGGACTTGAGAGCCCAGTCCACAAGCAGCTTGACATTGATACTGCTCCAAGTGGAAAGCAGAGGAAAATAAAAACCAGGAGAAGTTTACATTCACCAGTGCCAAAATGTTCAAACCAAATAAATTTGTCCTGAGTTTACTGTCTGGAAAAGCATTTCAAAATGGTTTGCTTTTCCAGCTTTTCCAGCCTGCTCACATGTGCACAGGGACGGGCTCCAAGGAGAAACAATAACACCAGGACCTTCTCAGAAAAAAACCCAATTAAAAGGATACTTGGGACTTGCTTAAGATTAAGCATGTGCTTAAATCCATCCCCCAAGAGCACAAGCCTCAAACATAGTGGGGAATCCATCCTGGAGCCAGCCAGTAACTGATTCTCCAGAGCCATCAGCTGGGACTTAAAGCATGTCCTCAAGTGCTCTGCAAGGCAGGGGCCAAAGTCCCACTGAGTCAGCTGAGTCTCTGTCTCTCCATTTTTAATTAAATTCCATTTTTAAAGTAGGGAAAAAAATGCTCACAAGCAGTTGATTAGAGCTTTTTCAGGTCTTTTGATCAGCATGGGACAGAGGACATGTTCAGTCTGTTATTAAACATCCTCTGATGACTTCTACAAGTCACATATTTGTCTTAAAAATGTGTTACATTAGAGTTCTCTCTCTTCCATGCTTGCTGCTTCATGATTTCACCTTCTCCAAAATCTTCTTGGTGTGTTTGGAGGTCAGAGAAGAATTTCTGCTTGCTCTGCCTCACAAAGTCTGTGTTCTACACAGCACAGATCCTGTTTCTGCAGAGTTTTAGGGAGGTGGCATCCTCACCCTCACTGTACACACACAAAATGGGGTGAAGAATAGTCCAAGGGCATGTAAAAGCTGGCAGCACTGCTGGAAATTGGGATACTTTGACAGCAAAGCCCACTGCTTGCTCCTTCCTCATAAGACTCTGCTGTCTTCCTGTCTCCATCCCTCACCTTCATCCAGCACCTTAAATGACTGATTTTTCTTGCAGGGAAAGTCTGGTAGGATGTGGAGAGCCTGGTACTCCGACTGTTTCTTTGGTATTGCTTTACCATGACTGATTAAAGCCCTTGATAAGCCCTCCCCTGCCACTCAGCACAGAGGCAAACTTGCTGTTTCCATCCTGGCTGCTTTTGCCTGTGCTCAGACTCTCCAGGCATCTCCCCATTTGGCGTTCATCACTTCCAGATCATTTATTTTTCACGCTAAGATTGAAAAAACTTCAGTTTCTTGACTGCTGTCCCCTTGGCCTGCCACTAAATATTCTTCATCTTGGGCTGTGCTCTTGAAAAGCACATAGATTCAAGTGCTGTCTCTCAGGGCTGCCGTTTAGCTGAGATCTATGTGTTATTATTCATCTCGCCGTCTCTCCGCCAGTCCCACTCAGCAGCATGGCTGGATTCCCCTGTTACACATAACACCTGCCTTTTCCCTGGAAGCAGGTGTTATTTATTGCCTCTTGCTTGGCTACAGTGAGGATAAAACCATCCCAGCAGTTCCCAGGCTGCTCTGAGAGGTGCAGTGGCCTCGTTCCCTGGGACTCTGGCGCGAGCTGCGGCAAACACTGACGGCAGAGATGAGCTGTGAGCACAAACCATGTCAGGCTCACCAGCTTTTCCCAGATCCACCAGGCTTTCCCAGGCTCATCAGGTTCTCCCAGACTCATCAGGAGACCATGAATAACCTTGAGGGTGAGGCAAGTGCTGCTGGTGGTGATGGGATGGGCAGCAGCACCAGAGAAAATTTCTGCCATGGCCGCTGACCACAAAGAGGGTGAGTGCTCACTCCTGTTCAGCAGTGCTTTGAATTTCACTGATGTCAGCCATAAATTCACTCAATCCAGCTCAATTAATAAATTTCTGGGACCCCTGAATGCACACAACAGAGTGTGCAAGATGTGTGGACCAAGCATCATGACCAGAAGATGAACCCACCTCCCTTTGTCTCCCGCTTGGTCCAGTTGTCTCCTTGGTACTTCCACCTACAGCAGGGGAAATATCAGCCAGGCTGCAGGCTGTGACTCCCCAAGGACTGTGCTCCATGGGGCAGGGACCTTTCCTTGCAGGAGTAGGCAGAGCAACAACCCCTGTCCAATTTAAGCATCCCCAGCCTCACTAGAGGCCAATTCATAGGCCTCTTGCTGCTTTGCTACTCCCAGAAGCCTTGAACCGCCCCAAAATTTTAAGTCAGATTTTACAGTCAGAGATTAACTGAGGAAACAACACCTCCATCAAATTTTACTTTTAAAAAACAAGATACATGGGGTACTTTGCCTGGCTAGCTGCACTATTTGGGGCTGGGCTATGTGGTGCTGTGGTGCTTTTTGCTTTTTCATTGTTCCTTACAGGGATGAGAGACTCATAAAATCATCTCAAAAACCAAAATGATGTGTCACACACAGTTTTCAGCTTCAGGATCCGTGGGCTCATTTAAATAATAAGCCAAACAGATTGGGGGAGCTGGGAAACATGACTGGGGAAGCTGAAAAAGCAGACTCCAAATTGTACACACGCTTGCTATCAAATGTTACCACCCCTAAAACAGACCAAGAGAAGGAAAACCCAGGGAGAGTTAAATCCCTCTGCAGAGCTGAGCAATCCAAGGCTGCAGAGTCTGTTGTTCCCCTAGCATGTCGATTTGGGATGAATACTTGGAGATACAGTCATTTTCCTGAGCAGGACATCAGCTGCTTAATGCCTGTTAGTGCTAATGAAAATCATACAGCCCGAGTTGTGCTCCAGCCAGGAATTCCTCTGAGCGCTGCCATCTTCACTGTCATCTCGGGGAAGCTGCAGGAGCAGAGCCTGAAATATTGAACTTTAAATCAGTGCCAGCTTTAAACAAAGCAAAGCCATTGCAGAGGATGCAGAGAGGTTTACTGGGTTGCCCTTGAATTTTATCTGGCTGGGTAGGGCAGGCCACAGTCACCTGCCTTTATAATGGTCCTAATAAAAATAAAAGTGCAGAATTCTCCACCAGATTCCTAAGAAAACTCTGGGGTGCCTGCAGGGAGGGAGCTCTCATCCTGCCATGTGCTCACGGGCTCCTGGTCCCCCCAGCTCATGCAGGGATGGTGACACACCAGCCCTGTTCTGGTCTCTGCAGGGGACAGTAAAGCTGGTGGAATCTCCCCCTTAAAATCATGACTCAAACCTTTACCCTTTCTTATCTGCCATGGGCAAGAAGCCAGGTTAAGGATTTGTTGGTCAGGGGTGTCCAGACCACAAAGATCACACATTTCCTCTGTGATCTCAGCCAGCCTATTCACCTCTCAGCCTTAGCTTCCTTACTTTTAAAGTCTAGGCAGTAACAGCCTCTTGGAGGAAGGAAGTGTGAGGATTTGTGTGTTAATATTTGTAAGACACTCGAGGGATAAGTTGAGGAGCTCCATAAAAATGTCTAGCAGTGATGAGTGATGACTTTTCTGAGCGTATCTTGAATCCAGCCCAGGCTGCTATTGTTCCCAGAGCACCTGTGGGTACCAAGCGTGGGGAGCACATTCCTCAGCTGCATGAAGATGGGGAAAATGGGAGTCAAAAGGAAAATCTCACATTGCTCCAGTGGGTAAAGCCTTCACTCACAACTATGTATACCAAATCTGCACTAAAATCTGCATTAATACCGAAGATTTTTCCATTTTTGCTCTATTTCTTTAGTGTTTCCTTTGGTGACCATGCTGGTAGCTGGCTGGATCTGATGTTTTCCCTCACTTGTTCCATGATTAGTGATCTCTGAAGCGTTGTGGCTCTCCTGACAGATCTCAGCCACAGCTCTCATTTCATGCAGGCGTGGGGCTGAGAGTCCCTGCCTGGTCCGGTTGCTCTGTTGGAAACATGGGCTGAAAAGCAAAGGTGTTGAGGGAGAGAAACCTGAACTTCCCATTCACGTAGCTGGGAAGGGAATTTATTCCAAAACATGCTATTTTAAGCCTTATTTCTGCACTCAAAGAATAAGACCACTGTGAAAATAGAAAAAGCTTTCACGGAAAAGTGGCTGCCTGTTGGTGGGCAGTAGAAGGTGATCCATGACTTTACTAATGAATAGGGTGGTGTTCAGGAAACAAAATTTGAAAGTGTTTTCCATCCTAGGAAAGCACTGGAAAAGCCTGGCTCTTGCAATAAGACATTACTTCACTTGCTTTGCTGGGGTGATCTATTGCTTTGCAGAGCCGTGCAGCCTTGCCTGTGGATGCAGCCACAAGGACAGAGTTGGGAGGAACTTCTCTGCTTGTCCTTCTGGATGAGTTGCCTTTTCATGCACTGATTAAATATGTAGCACTGTGGAAAGCCTGATTTTCTGCATGGCAGCCTGGAAGTGTTCGGCCTAGGGAATAAAAAGATCATTTATCAATGACACCTCTTGTACCCAGAGTCCTGGTGGAGGGATCAGCTCCTGGGTGTGATCGTGAGAGTTCAGGAGAAGCTGCAGAAGTGCAGCAGGGCCAAAAGCAAAGCACAGGACCTTGGGATTTTGTCCATCTGTGAGGAGAAACCCTGCTTGAGCAGCGAGGAATGGAGAGGCTGTCGCTGCAGATGGCTTGCACAGGCACCTTTGCACTCCCTACCTCCCTGATGGGCACAGGGATGCCAACAACCACACAGTCATCTGTTCCTCTGCTGCCAGGGTGGCTTGGAACTGGTGTGAGAGCCCAGCCCTGGCGTGGTGACAGGGGCAGCAAAGCAACGGTGACACCATCCTCGAAAGAGAGAGCTGCTGAGGACATGGGAACTGCTATAAATAACCTGGTGTTCACTGTGAGCTCTGCAGCCTCCATGCAGATGGGCAGAAATTTGCCTCGGGCCGGCATCCTGAGACTCAGGGTTGCTCGTGCTTACCTCTTATAGAGCCAGGAGGCAGAGGAGAGCTGGATTAGGCCAGAATGTTGATTTTTAAGGCTTGTGAAAGGTAGCTGTCAGGCCTTCCGTGTACATATTTGCACGATGCAGAGGCAAACACCAAACCAGCTGAAGCCCAGGGCAGCCCAGTCAGGAGTCCTGGAGGGTACAAGACAAGGTCTTCTTGCGCTTCAAGGAGACAGCTTGTGGAAACAGATCTGCTCTGGCAGAGGCTGGTTTCTGTAGCTGGGAAAAGAGTGTGAATCCCAAAGCAGAGGGCCCTCAATGAAGCGCAGCTTGCTGCCAAGGATTCCTCCTCCCTCCCCCTCTCCCTCCTCTGAGGCTCTGACACTGGAAATGGTCCTGCTGATTAGACAGTGTCAGAGCTGCTGAGCCCGAAGCTGGAACATGGAGTACTGTTCTGATGCCCACGTTTTCAGAAGGAAGTTGAAAAATTGGGGAAGGTGCCAAAAACAGCCACAAAAATGATACACGGGCTGAAAGAAATGGCTTATGTGAGACTTGCACAGCTCGAGCTGTTTAGCTGATCAGGAAGAAGATGGAGAGGACATTGTAGCTCATAAGTACCTTCTCTTGAACAAAAGCAGGTATTAAGTATGTCTTTAATCTATCAGAGAAGCCACAGCAAGAAGTGGTACTGGAGTGCACGGCCAAACACCAGCCAGGGAAAAGGATCTGTGTATTCCCCTTAACTGTGAGAGTTAAAACCACTCTGGGGAGGGGACCATGCTCCATCTCCTGGGATGCAGGCAGAGCATTTTCTGATCATGCCACCGGTTTCTGGGTGCTGGACCTCAGACAGATGGGGTCTGCTGGGTCCTGGAGCTTGGAGGAGAGAATACAATAATCCCTTCTGGCTTGAGGCTTTCTAATCCTTCCCAGCAAGGCAGGAAAAAGGAGACCAGCTGTTCAGTGGCCACAACCCACACCACAGATTTACCACTCAAAGCAGGCTTGTATCCTCTGACCAAAAATACCAGCCGAAGGCCTGATCAGCAGCTGCAGACCCTGATGTTCAAAGGGCTGGTGCCCAAATGTGGTGACTTTGGGTGTTTTTCTCCTTTGTGCCATGAGAGACTGAAAATCAGATGAGTCTTGGTCCTGCTGTGGGCAATCTCAGATCAGACAGGCTCTTGACCCACCAGTGGTGATTTTCTCTGGTGGGACTTCCAAGCTGGTGCCCCCACAAGAGCCTGTGCATGGAGAGCTCTTTGCTTTTGCTCTGTGGCCAAAGCTGGGTTGAAAATAACTCCAGGCTTTGTGTGATGCAAGCTCAGCAGCGGCCCCCAGAAATAGGCAGGACCCAGTGGCGTGGTTGCACATACCTCTGTGGGGCAGGGCTGGCCTAAAATAAGGGCTGACCAGAACAAGAAAATGACCTACTGGAAACAGCCTGGCCCTGCTCTGCACAGGCCCCATTTCCACCTGTGTAACGAGGTGTAAAACATTCCCCAGTCGAAACATTAACTTGTTTATATGCTGTCTCTGACTAGGTGTAAATACTTACTCAAGGCACGGAGAAGGAAAAAAAAATAATAATAAAAAAAAGCTTTAAATGCTTTAACATTCAAGAAAAGTACTGTGTGTACCAGGAGTTTCAGTGATCACTCTGGGAGAGCCAAGCGCCTGAGCAAATTAGCCTTGGATCTGAAAAACCCTGCAAACGGCTGTCTGAGAGTGAGCAAATACCATGTTATTAAAGACAAATGAAAGTAGCAATTCAACTGAAGAAGACAAAGAGTTTTGCTCATGTAGATGCTTAATAATTTTTTCCTGTGAGTGCTTCTGCGATCAAAGCTGATAAGAGCCAAGCCTCCTTTATACTCATCGGCCCTCAAACGATTGTTTAGTGAAGGTCTGATGCAAATTGCACGTGTCACAGTCCCCACCGCTATCTGGAGCCTGTGATTCATTTCAGCCTGAAGATTATGGTGCAGTGTTAGGCTTGTTTGTTCAAGAAATGCTCCTGCTCTAACCTTCTCGGAGGGCTCCATTAAACACAGCGCTTCCCACTTCGTCAAGAATGTGTCTCCTATTTCCAATAAACAGCAAATTAGTTAGGTAGAGGGACCCAAAGAAAACAAACATGCTTGGAACAGATGCTGGAATTTCTGTAGCCTTTGAAATTCAGGGGAGTTCTTGCAGCTGGGGAACACAACACCAGGCAAGGACCATCTCACATCATTGGGCCGGCCACCTGTGAAAGCCAAGGCCAAGGTGCTGTGTCAAGGCAGAATTACTCCCTCCATGAGCCCAGATTTCTCTGGACGTAGCCAGAATCCCGTGAAAACTTGTGTAGATGTGTTCCATAGGGCTTTAGACCCCTCTGGTGTATGATATAATTTTTTTTTTTTCACAAGATAATAAAGAGGCAACACGCTGCCTACTTTCCCTTCCATGTGTTTTCTCCCTGAACCTACTGCCAAGGGAATTATTTCTGTCCAGCTGAGTCCTAAAGCCTTCCTACATCAGCACAGATAGGGTCTGGCTGCCATTACACAGAGCATCACCCCTAAAGCATTGACCAGGAGTCAAAGAGGCCATGACCAGGCTGGTGTGGAACAGGCCATCCCCATCCCCATGTGCTCCCAGGAAAGCTGTGCAGTCCTGGCTCCCAGGTGGGCTGCCAGGGAAGCCAGATGTGCCTGACACATGCTGGGGCTGAGGGCAGCACACTGTGCTGAGATTCTCTGGGGGACCCTGCAGCAGCAGGGGACAGGGAGCTCGGCTCCATGTGTGGAGGCCTGAGGGACACCAGCTGTGGCCAGGCAAGTTCCCTCCTCTGCTGCTGCTGCCATGCACGGGGCCAGGCTGCTCTGCACGGGCTCTGTGCTCTGTGGCGTGGCCTTGGGGCAGTTCCCCAAGGCTCTTGGGTGGCTGTTCCCCTTCGAGGCTCCTCCTGCCTGACTCCTGCACGGATTGGCATCATGGCACCAGGTCCTGCCATGGGGTGTGTGGGAGCTGCAGGAACATGGGCTGCATGCTTCACTGGTGCTGCTCCTCTGGTGTCACTGCTCAGAGCCTGCCTCCTCCACATGGATCTGCTGCTGAGTCCTCACTCCCATCAGCCCTAAATTTCCAGTTGAAGCAATCTCTGCATGGAGCCTGCTGTGCTCTGGCTCTGGAGATAGCTAATCTTGCCCAGGACTCCTCCTAGCAACAAATATGTTTGTGCCCAATGTGAT
This sequence comes from Pseudopodoces humilis, assembly GCF_049639895.1. NCBI lineage: Eukaryota > Metazoa > Chordata > Aves > Passeriformes > Paridae > Pseudopodoces > Pseudopodoces humilis. The sequence goes on from NC_142200.1 coordinate 148,116,373, forward strand.
AGTAAACACGAGAGGTGGAGTGAGAAGCATGCAGAGCCAGGAGAGCTGGAGGCAGGGGCTCCCTATCTTGAGCAGAGTAGCTGGTTTGGCTTCTCTTCTTTTAAGCTTGGGCTGATTTCATGGGGAGAACAAGGCATCAGATATTTCCCTTTCCTTGTCTAAGTGCGTCAGATCTTTAAGTCTCCATAGGCTCTGCTAGACACAGCAGTGGCTGCCATGGCCAAGTGGGGAGTGTGGTGCATGCAGCAAACACACAAAACCCTTTTCACCACTTTGCACATGGCCAGGATCCTGCACCTGTATTCAGTCAATCCTAATTCTGCAGCTTTTCTGATGTGGAAGGGCCAGAAGCTGGAGCCGCTCTTTTTTATGTACCCTGGTCTGAGTATATGGCAAAAATTGTTATATATTTTACTTATTACGTATATAGAGATGTGAACATCTGAAGTTCAAAGCTGTGATTTATGTTTCCAGCACGGCTGGATCTGAAAAACAGAGAATGCAGCACATGCTGTCAAACCCTGGCTCCCCAAGTCCAACCTCAGAGCTCTGTGTTGATGAAGTTGTGGCCAATCCATCAAGATTAAAGGGGTCAAGGTCAGATTTACACCCACTGGGTGCAATCAATACTCAGCTAAGACCATCGATTTCACGGCTGCTCAGCAGAGTGGGGTCTCAGTGGCGTTGGAGTGGGCAGGTTCTCTCTTGCACTCACTGCTCCAAGTGACTCAGGGATCTGGATCTTTATGGCAAAGCTGCTTTTCTTCAGCTCTTTAGGAATTGCATCCTGGGTGTCCCTGCCATGGCAGAGGGTTGGAGCTAGGTGGTCTTTAAGGTCCCTTCCAACCGAAACCATTTAGTGATTCTGTGAGGAAATATAAAGCAGCATCCAACAAGATGAACCCACAGGCTCTGTGGCCTCCACCCAGCTTCTTCCCTGCCTGCCCTGCAATGATGACAGCAGCAAATCTCCATGAGGTTTTGTGGGCACCTGATCCTCTTCCAGTGCTCACAGCAGAAAGCCCAACCCAGATACTTTCTTCAAGGTTTGGCTGAGCCAGTTCGACGCATGACATTGGAAAAAATCCTATTCCTGTGGATTTTCCTGGCAAAGTTAGTTTTCTCCCTGAAGCCACTCACAGTGGAGTCCAGCAGCCGCAAGGGAAGAGGGAGGAGAGTGGAGCTGGGAGTGAGGGAGAGGAGAGCAGGAGGGATGGGAGGAGAAGCAGGACCTTTGTCTCCTCCCTGGGTCCCAGGTAATGGCACTTGCAAGTAATTTCTATCTGTGTTCTACCTGTGATTACTCACTCCACGCTACTTTACCTCTTCAGGTTCTGTGGAGTAGAGTTATTCTCTTGCCCTATTAATAAGAATCTCCATTGGCTGCTGCCATGCTGGCTCTGCTCCTTGGGGAGCTCTTGTCCCAACACAGAGCTGGCCCTGGCATTGCCCCAGGTCTCGGCCATCACATTTCCCATGGGAGAGGACAGATGTTCATCCCCAACTCTGCCTCTGCCTGCCTTGAACCACAGTGGCGTGTGTAGGTGCTGGGTGATGGTGAGGAAAGAAGGGCACAGCCTCCAACCAAGCAAGGAAAACCCTCTAACCAGCTCCAGGCTGCCTCCCATTTCCAGCTGGAAAATCTCTTCACTGTACCTTCTCCTCTTTGATCGTTAGACCCCGAGCTCCCATGACTTGTGGTTCAGACTCTGATAATTCAGTCACAGTTCCCCCTACCCCACCCAAGTGCCTCCTCCTCTGGATGTTCTGTCATTAAAAATCTTTCTAACTTTTGGCTAATTGGCAGAGGTTATGTGCATGCTTCAGAAAAGGAGTAAATCATTATAACCTCATGCCTCTGTAGTCAATTATAGATTGTTTTCCCAACTCAGCTGATTTGGCAGGCAGCGGCATTGCAGTAAAAAATGAAAGCCTTGAGCCAGCATGCCTGACGTCTTTGCTCAAGAGCAGCTCAAACCAGAACCCTGCACCTCAGCCCTCACCCCAGTTTGAGGAGGGATGAGTTTGGATGTGAGCCTGTCCCAGGACTGTGCAGACTGGGCAAGTCTCTTATTCAGTAATTTGTTCCCTTTTGCCCAGGTCAGAGACGCAGCTTCTCCGATGCCACCAGGCTGTTTGGCTCCTTCAGACCATCTCTGCAGGAGGGAATCTTCAGGGACATCCTCACCACTGCTCTGCTCCCATTCCTCTCCTTGGGCCTTGATCTCTGGTGCAGAGGGGACATTCCCTCCCACCTGGACTCTACATTGACCTTTGTGTCCAAAAACAAATGTCTGAGGAACACCTGGGATTTGTGTTCACGAAGACTCTTGTTATCTCACATACTCCAGGAATTATTTTACCAGAGCACTGCAATTTCTCAGCTAGACACCTCCAGTGACTGTGCAGGGGTGCAAAACCCAGAGAAACAACAACGGCCTCAAGTGTCTGAGTGTCCCTTTGGCCACTGCCACTAAACGGAAGCTGAACTATTTCTTTACTCTTTAGAAACTCGAGAAAAACAAGCTATTTGTCCAAAAGGCAGGACTCTGGAGCACATGTCAGGACATCACTAGGCAATGTCCAAGTGCTCTGTTTACCAGCCCACCACCTGCCAGGGCAGTGCTGACTGCAGCCGGTCAGGGAATGACAGAGGGAAGCACTTTGGGAGGCTGCTCAAACCCAGGGCAGCCAGACAGCGCCTTCCCAACCATCTGCTCTGGAGCTGAGTGTGGTGCAGCACAGAACTGCAGCTGCCCCTGGGGTGGGTCTGGACAAACCAGGATTTCCAGCCTGTTTTGCTCCTTGCCGGCTTTCACAAGTCAGTTTTTGCTTTCACATCATATCCTGAGTGCTGTCTGTACCCACCTCACATTTCCCCTCAGAGCTCCATGGAAAGGCTGGGTCACATTTTGGGACCCTCCTGGGACATGTCACCAAGGCAGTGCTGGATTACCAGGTTGTCTTGGTGCCTCAGAAAAAGTTTCTGGGTGAGCTGGTCCTGAGGCTGCGTGGTGAAACCTGAAGAACAGAACTCACAGCAGGTCTCAGAGGTTTCTCTGATTGGCATCTTCCAGTTAAAATGGAAAAGCCGGAAAATGGTTCCTAACCTGGGATCTCCTGCTGCTTTTGTTGATCTTATAAATGAAAACCTGAATTTTCTGCTTGACTGTGCAAAAGGCATATGTCCTTCTCTCTACTTGGGGTTCCAGATTTTCATGGACATAGAAGACCCAAGGACTTCAGCCATTTGGGGAAGTGCTACAAGTGCCTCTAGCCCCTGGAAAAGGACCAAACTCAGGCCTCTGAGGCTGAGCTGCCATTTGCTCCATACTAGGAGTAAAGAATTAAGTAGTCTGGTCCACTTGGCTCATCCAACAGAAAATTACAAGGCACTGAACATCTTATTATTGATATATCTGTCAGTATCTGTGCTGGGAACAGATTTTGGAGGACAGGTAGCCCTTGCTGGGCAGTGACCAGAGGGTGAGAGGCAGGGCCAGAAAAAAGCAGAAGTTAAATACAATTTTTAACAGCACGAGTGATTAACCAATGAAAGTGCTTCCTTGCAACTGCACACAAAGCCCTTAAATCACATCTGGATGTTTTTCTGGCTGAGAGACTGTAACTCAGCCAGAGGTGATGAGCCTTCTGAAGCATTCCCAGGTAAAAGGCCCTGAGCAGGAAGAAGTGAGGGGATGCAAAGAGCAGCTCCTGGTCCCAAACATAGAGAAGAGCAGAACACCTCGCGTTACCTCCACAGTCAACGAGCCCAGCATGGGTTTCTTCTCATAAATCTATCACATAATTTAGGGCAGAAAATCCTCATCTGAGAAGGGTTTATTTTTCTTCATTAGTCATAAAGTGAGTCTGGGGCCAAGGGATCTGAGGCACACGGCAGCTCGAGGGTACCTGAAGTTAAGGGAGGCACATCCTATCTGTGGCAGGGGCACGTGGCTCTGCCACAAGATGGGTTTTGTCCTCTCCTCCCCCTCAATTCCAGCCTTTCTCTGAGGTTTTCAATCCCCCCTTCTGAAGGGCTTTGAAGAGAGTCTTTGTAAAGGCACTCGGTGAGGCCCTGAGCTCAGTTTGGGATTTTTCCTGTAGGACAGCAATGTCCTAATAATAACCTCAGCACAAAGCACAGGGACACTTCAGGAGGAAAGGAACACAAGGTTCTGCTCTCTCTTATTCAAACACTTCTAAACTGCAGTGACAGTTTTTTTACCAAACCTTTTTTTAGGCAGAAAAAGGAAATTCAGATATCCAGAAATGCCGTGCAGATTTGTGTCAGCTTTTGTTGAATTGTCTGAAATAACTTTCATTTTTTTTTTTTTTTTTTTTAAAAAAGAGTCTGTAGGAATTATGTTCAATAAAATCTGATGTTTGCCTTTCAGGATTATAAATTCAAGAAAAAATATTTAACTTACAATTAATTTCTCAGTTTTAGTGTTTCCCTAATTCTACCTTTTACAAGTGTTTCAAATCTTTCAAAGTCAAAAGAACTCCCTTTCCCAGCTGAAAGAAAAGCTTTCTTCAGCAAGTTTTTTTCCTTATTAATTGATTGATTCTCTTCAAATTTTTCTGAGAATTGCATTTCTGGTCAGCTTAAATCTGAACTTTCAGTGAACTATACTAGTCACTGAGCTGCTTTATCAGCTTAATTAGTTAATGAAGTGCTTGTTATCAGTGCCACAGGTTTCTTTGACCCAAATTCCTCACACCTAGAAATGTAAATAATCTCCCCCTCCAAAATAATTCGTGAAAAAATCACATTGACTGATTCACTTTAAACACACTTTAAATGGGTTATATTTCTTGGGTGGTTAATATTGATTTATTTCAGGCAGTAATTAACCACTCTGTGAGTAAGGAATGTTTTATTTTTTTGCTTGTGACAATATGTAGTTGTAAAGGGGGATCAATACTGATCCAGCCAAACCCCTCTGCACTGAGAAATTGCTGCTGTTTGCATTTATTATTTATACTGCTTTGGAGGTATCCGAGTGTATTTTGTGCCAGTGCATTGTTGATTTAAAAGTGATAAAAGATCCGGTTAATTTATGGATTTTGGTGAGCTTCCTCTCCCTGCAGAGCATGTGTGCACTTACCACAGTGGTGAGCACAGCCCATCCCTCCTCCTGCCCCTGGTGGAGCCTGACCTGCTCTGATTTCCAGGGAAAACTCTGCTGGGCTGAACTCAATGGTCTAAAGGCCTTTTCCAGCCTTGATGATTTTATGATTCCACAAATCCAAACCGCCCCATTTTCCCCACGCCTGCCACCAGCCTGCCCTGCAATTGGAGCGCTCAGAAATCAGCTTTTGGGGCAGCTGGGAGGTTTGGAGCTGGTGTGGCTGTAGCTTTTCTGTCCTGGTACCACTATATCTGGGCGACACTGGTGTGCAAGAGCTTTGCTCACCTCTGCACCTCAGTAAAACCAAGCAGGCAAGCACCATATATCCTTAAAATCCCATCTGACCCAGAGGGCAAGAGCCATGCATCCTACAGAAGCCTCGATAACCCAGCAGGAGAGCACCATACATCCTAACAAAAGCCCATATAAGCCATGAGGAAAGCACCATATAACCTAAGAAGAGCCCTTCTGATGACCTGAGGTACACACCACTTTTTCACTCTCTTTTCCATGTCCATGAGTTTCCTGCAGGGCACAGACTGCAGCAACTGCTGCTGTTGGGGAGCTCCCCTCTCCTAAGGAGTTCTCCAAAATAACTCCACATTACCTTCAGTGATAAAATACTCATAATTTTCTTTTAAAATTTTCTTTAAATAAGGCAGCTGGATGTTCTAATCAGATGATGTCAAGTGATTTAAGTTGGTTTTTTTTGTTTTTTTTTTAAAGCCCCTCACATTATTTATTTATAGTGTTTTTGCTGCGTATTCCAGCTAGGAAAGATTTTGCCTGAGGGTTGATACAATAGCCTGCACAGTGTCTCATAAGCAGGCAAACACAATAAGCAGGCAGACACAAGAGTAAACTCTTGCCACATATTTTCCTCCTCATATTTTAGTGTTGTGGGATTAGAATGTTTATGTTAGATTTGTTCTCTGTTATTTTCTTCTCTGTGTATGGTGATTGGAGAGCTGCAGTGTGACTCAAGCACAAAATATATCCTTTAAAACTCACCTTCCACCCATGGCTTCATGCAGTGCCTGCTCAAAAGCCCTAGCTCCTGGAGCCTGGTGATTATTTATCAGTTTAAGAACTTTTTTTCCTTCTTAAATAAAAAAAAAAAAAAAATAAAAAAATTCCCTCGTGACTGGAGAAAGCCTCTTGAAAGAAACTCATCTGTGAAAACAACTGACACGCATGGTCTTTAAAATCCTGTGGTTTTTTTCCAAATCCAGTCTCATGATTTTTCCGTGTTGGCTGCGGACAGGGAGATCTGCCTCGTGATCCTTGGTTCTCGTTAGTGGCACTGTCACCGCTGTCACGTGTGGGAATGTGCAGCTCCAACACAAAACACCAGCCCAGCATCCCCTGCCTTCCTCCTCAGGGCTGGGATGAGCCAGGAACCCCCACGGAATTCCTGGCACATCCAGGGGGATCCACGGCACGGGTCAGGCACCTATGGAAGTCAAGCCATGGCTCACCAGGAGTTTGAGTTAAACGATGGATTTTTGGCACTTGGTATGCATTCAATTATTTCATTAACACTCTTCTATTCATCTGGGATAATTATATCAATATCAGAGTTAATTACAAGGAATATTTATAGTATCGTGCTAAGCTATGTGTGCTTTTAGAAATAAAACAAAGTAATTCTTAATTTACCAGAAATGCAGAAGGGGAAAAAAAAGAAACATGACAGTGATCTAATAGTTATGAACAAAATATATCTAAAAATACATCCAGAAACTGGAATTGTTGTATGGAGGAAATATCAACATAATGACATTTTTCTTAAAAATATCCGAAAGGCCTCAGAATAGCTGAACTTTTTGCAAGTAAATGTGGGAGGCCTAAAGTGAGACATTCCAGAGCTTGGGGGTTTGCCTCAGTTTACAGAGGTTGGGAGTGAACAGAAAAGGTGAAAAAGGGAGCAGTGAAAAACTGTATAAAAGTTCTCAAACAAAGGAAATGTTTCTGAGCACCCTGAGCTGCATTGAGGCAAGAGAAAAGTTTCTCATGGATGAGTTCTGCTAAAACTCTAAAGCCCTTGCAGGTGATTTGGATCCCAGCAAAATCTCCCCATCCAATGGCAAACTTTTGTGTGTCCAGACAAGATCCACCTCCACCCACAGCGTGCTGGTGACACAGTGCCCTTGCCCAAACTGCTCCTGGTGTGTCCCTGCCTGTCCCCACTGCCACAGCAGTGCCACCACCCTCCTCTCCATCTCCAACCCCGAGAGCTGCTGGCTGGACATTCCAGCCCAGGAAAACCCTGGTTTGTCCCTGGGGAGCAGAGGAGAGCTCAGGGGATGCAGCACCCAAGGCTTGCAGCCTGGGAGCGAAAGGCCAAACCCTTCCCCAAGGAGACATTTGATGGAGCAAAATTTTTAGTGGAAAAAGTTAAGGAAATAAGAGCTCTGAAGTCAGTGGGAGTGATTTACACCATCATGTGGCCTTACTCGTAATCCAAACAGCATGAAAAATAGATATCTGGAGTGGCTTGGTTGCTTTTTTTAAAGGCAGATCAACTGTTATTACTGGAAAAAATGAACAAAGGTTCAGGGGCACAAGGACATCTTCAGCCTTCAAAGTCTGAAATATTTCTTTAATTTCTTCAACTCTTCCAGATAAATAATTCCAATTTATTCAAGTATGAAACATTTAAATAATAACATGCCAATTATAAATAAAACTATGTACAGTGTATATTCTATTCCTGTAGAATTAAATGATAAACCTGAAACTTTATTTATATTTATATTATCAGAAACCAAGCATTCCTTATTAAAAAAAAAACAAAACAACAAAGAAAAAAGCACACACACACAGACCCCTAGGTACAAGATGTCCATGTTTTTCCTTCTGAATCAAAGAGCTTTGAAAATGTTGGGGTCCAGCCTTGGGAGTGTCCATCATCAACCTCCTTTGAAGCTCTTGAGAACTGAGGACACCTGAATTCTTGCAGGAAAAGTCTCTGAAAGTTTCTGGACCTCAATTACAGGAGGGAAATGGAATGAGTTAGGAGTGCTCAGTCGCTGGGTCGAAGTCACTTTGCACTTTGTTGAAATGAAGAAAAACAGAAAGAAATAAAATCTGTGGGAACTGTTTTTATTGTCAACTCCTGTCTTCGAAATGCTGTGGCAATAACAAAAGCATCCTCCAGCACACAAAAGAGAAGAAATAAAGGTTAAAACTGGGTGGAACTTTATCTTTTTTTTTTTTTTTTTTTTTTTTTTTTATCTTTTTACTTTAATTGCCAGTTGTGATGGCAGGGAAAAAAAATATGTAAAAAGCAAGAATAGCTAAAAATAGGTCAGATAAAAGGCAGTATATCTAGCCATAAATTATCCAGAGCCCAATAAAAGCTCAGTGAATGAGACAGTGGAATGTGTGGGGGCATGAAGACATAATGATATTAAATTAGAGCTTGCCTTCCAAACTGAAGAGGGCTGTGAATTACTCTCATTTAAGAGCCTTGCAGTAATCGATAGCGGCTTTCGCTGCCTGTGGACAGAATCTCATAAATTCCCTTTTCTCCTGAGTGACTGTGCAGGAGGAACGGACCATGGATGCTTCAGGAGAGGCAGGAGAAGGGGGTCCCCAGGCCACTGTGATTGCCTGGACTCTCCATCCCAGCTGGGATCCGCTCCTCCTTCCCACCCCCGCTAAACGCTGCGTGTGCTGATTGCTGTGCCATCACACTTCAGAGGTAAAACACTGCCGAGCTGGGCTCCCTTCGGAGGAATCAGACCTCCTTGAAATCCTCTGCCTACGCCTGTGCTCCCTCCTGGAAAACATCCCTGCAATGTAGCGTCGAGTCCGGGTCCTCTCCTGGTGTTTAGACCTGGACAATCCTAACATGTAGGAACAACAGCTTCCCTACACATAACTTGGTGATGTTCCAGTGATGTTCCCAAAAAATCCAAATGATTTGTGTCTGCATCCACCTGAATTTACCTTCTCATGGTAAATTTACCATCACCTTCTCGTGAGCCCCATCCTTTTCCACACTGGTTGTACATGGGTACAATTTCCATGCTTAGAAGTCGCCCCTCTTCTGAAACCTGCCAAGAAGTGCTGGTGTCTTGATTTTTAGGGTGGGTTAGAGTAGTGTGAGAGGTGTGTGTGGGCATAGAAGGCCTGCAGAATCCATCATCCCGTAGCTGAGGCTTACTACAGGCCACAAAACTCTTCCTAACCCCTTCTTCACACACTGAAGACCAAAAATAAAAGTAAAATGTGCCACGGGAAGAGAGGAAGACACACAGGGGGCATGTCCCATGTCCTAAGTCGTAGAATCATTGGATCACTATGGTGACTAAAGACCTCCAAGACCATCGAGTCCAACCATTAGTCCAGCACCACCCTGCTCACCACCAAACCCTGTCCCCGCAGCTTTTGAACACCTCCAGGGATGGTGATTCCACCACTTTCCTGGGCAGCCTGTTCCAAGGCCTGACTGCCCTTTCAGTGTATCTGACCTAAACCTCCCCTGGCACAACATGAGCCCCAGAGGGACTCATTAAAGGCCTCCCAGAGGGAGCTGGAGAACGAGCCATGCCTCCTACTATGGAAAAAGGTGACCAATGCCAGCAATCCCAATAAAGCCCCAGGATGAGCCAGGCTTCACTGCCTCCCTGGGATATTTGCATTGCCTCTTGTGTGTTAATAATTACCAGGAATCTGCTTCCAGGGCCATTACCTTGGGCACGTGCCACTCTTCCTGGTGGGTTTAGGAAGCAAGCCCTCAGCACAGATGGGCATGATCCTCGAAGGCACAGATGGACATGGTCCTCGGAGGAGATGAGTAAGGAAAGGGCTCAGTTTGGCCATGAGAAGGAAAACAAACACTTTTGGCAATGGCAGTGGGCAAAGGAGTTATCAGGAGTGTTATCAGGATCTCGGGAAGGAAATTTCCCTGCCGTGCCCAACATCCCTTGTCCAGCCGGGGTTTTCTCAGCCCTCAGTGTGAGAAAGCAAAAGCCCACGGTTATCTGCATTCCTCTCATTCCACCAACAAAGTCTCCCTGTGGTTCATTTCCTCCAGAAAGGTATTAAGGAATATTAAGGGGATAGGAATCTGCTCATTAAGGACACGTCCGGCAGATCCCTCGCTCGCCGAGGAAAGACTGCAGGGCTTAATTTACCTGATTGTTGATGATTGATTAGCAAGGCCATTTTAAAATGCTTTTGATCCCCATGTCCCCTCATTACAAGCATGGCTGGGGCTAAAGCCTTGGACTATTCCCAAGTAATCTGGGAAGCCAAGGGAGCTTTGAACAAGTTTTTATTAATATTCCGATTGATAAGCACAAAGGGGCGGATGAAGAAAGGCATTTTTCCGGATTGCATCCACCTTGCCAGGCTTTCCACGGGCTTGGATGGCTCCACTGGGCTGCTGGTGCTTGCCACAGCTGAACTCTGGGTGTGCAACAGGCTCTGTGCACGTGTGCCTGGCCACGGGGGCCTGTGCAGCTGCAGCAGTTGTGCAAACACACTTTGGATCTGCCGAGGCTGTCACGGCTGCCCGTGCCTTGGGAATGCGTCTGGAACACTGGGCTGAGAGGGAAGCACACACGTGGCAAGGCAGGCAGGGCTCTGGGATACACAGAGGCCCCCAGGACATGCTGGTTTTCAATGAGGCTTTTCATCTGATGTGCTAGAATTTTATGCCTCTCTCAGTGAGAAGGTGGAGAAGTTCAGAATCCACTGAACAGCCCAAGGAGAGGCTGTTCTCAAAGAGAAATGTCTTTTCTCCAGTCTGAGTCCCCAGCCAGGCAACAATTTCAGTGAGAGGAGGGTGGAGAGGAGGCAGAGAGATGGCAGGACAGGTCCTGCCCCAGGAGGTAGAGAAAGGGCCAGGAGATTGGCATGGAAGAGGAAAAAAAGAGAAACCCAACGTGAAGTTGTCTCTGGCATGTGTCTTGTGCCTCAGGCCATGCCTAGTCTGATCCCAGACCTGCTCTGAATTTGCATCCAGACAACCTCCAGATGTGACTCCAAAACTGTGCATTGGAAGGCTGGTTTTAGTCTGGTCTACTCAGGAGACACATGTGGTGCCAACTGGGACTTGTTTGGCTGCAAACTGATCACAGGTAACTCCTCAGACACGCTGAGATCTGCTGATTGATGAGAAGCTTTTTGTAGAGATCAGGCATTCAAATCATTATTAATATAGGTCTCACATCTTCCCATCTGCTTCTGGTTCTCAGCCTGGCTTCCAGGTGGCAGCGAGGTGTTCACTGCCACCCACAGCATTCCTGTGGGCTCCAGTGCCCACCAGTGTGAGCATGGAGAGGATCCCTCCCGAGCTGTGTGTGCAGCTCTGCCCTGTTCATTCACACAGGTAAAGGTGGGGATGGTTCAGAAATCAGAGATTACATCCCATTCACCTCTCCTGAGATGGTTCCAGCACCCCTGTCTGTCTCTGGACTCATCGTCCCAGGTCCCTCCTTCAGTCAGTGGACTGAAACAGGCACTTTGAAAACATGATTCATCTGCTCTGGCTCAGATGCCAACCCCAGGATGAATTGTGTGCTAGTCTCCATTGCCCAGACTGGTTAGCCAGATCTGAATTGTAAAAAAAAAAATAAGAATGTTCAGGTTGAAAAGCTTAGAGGTAGACATCTACAAAGGAGATAAACCAAATGAAATGCTTCTGAGCACAGACACGTGGATGTTTCCTGCAGCTGGAGATTGGCAAGGTCTGCTTTGGACCAGAGGGCCTTTCTCAGCAGAGATTCCCATGGAGAACATTAACAACAAACCTCGCACTTCCCTGGGTACAGTCACCTGCAGACTGAGGAATAACTAGATGTGGAACCCCCATGGATTACCTGAATTAGGGCCTTGTGTGTGCTGAGGACTTAGGCAATGATACTCCTCAGAAGGAAATCACTGCCCTGTTTTTGGTGGCTCCTCTCAGCCTGAGGAAGGAGTTCTGCAACCCCTGCCCTGTCCCATGGGAAAGGTGTGAGCTGTGTTCCTGGGTGTGACCACAGAGGTTACTTGTGCTTTCCTGGTGGGCTGTCCATCAACATCTCCCTCCTGGAATCACCAGCCAAGGCAAAAAACACAGAAGTGGCCATGTCTGGAAGGGATGTAGAGATCCTAGAGGAAGTTTCAGACAGCCACATCAGACCTGAATTTGTTGTCATGCTTATTTTTGAAGCTTGTCAAAATTTTAGCAGTAACATTAATGCTACCAGAATTTTTAAAGCTGACATAATTTTAAAGAACTCAGTGCCTAAGAGCTGAATCCCAATGTGCACAGCAAGGACACTAAAGCTCAAATACCAAGGTACCAATCATGTTCTTGTAGCTATAGTGACTGAAGTCACTATAAAAACATGCAATAGCCTTTGTACGAGCAGAAAATGGGGAAGCAGAAGAAATGCATTTCTGAAAATTGTCAGCAAGTTCTCTTTGCTCAGAAAGAGGTGCAGTTAAACAGAACAAGGAAAGGGCAGCACTTTCAACCCTCAGGTCAATTCTCCTTCAGACTTCATCAGGAGTTGCATGTCTCTGGTGGATGTGGCATTTTAGGTACCGTTGACCAGACACAAAAGAAAACACATCTCCATCTCTCCTTGGCAGACCCATGAGGTTTGTTGCTTTTCTTCCATTTCCCTGGGGTCAGGCAATTACCAGGCCCTTTAAGGTTTCATTTTTTTTGGGGGGGAATGTTTTAGGTTCCCATAGGGATGAAGAAAAGGGTCAGTATTGAAGATTTAGAAGGACCATTTCTGATAAGTGGGAACACCCAGCTTTCTGGAGGGTGGATGGGATTGGAGTCATCATTTTAAATAGTGGAGTTGGTAAATCTGGACCAGCAGTGCCCAAATCAGCATCCTGTCCCCACAGCACTCAGCAGGTCTGTACAGGCAGCTGACTTAAAGGGAAGAAAAGGTCAGATTTGAGCTGGGAAAACACAGATGAAGGCAGACCTGAGGAAGACAGTCACCACAGCTTTCTCCTTGCCTGTGACAACCCCATAGTGAGTTGTGAGGGCAAGCACATCACATGCTGTCAGGTGCTCTAAAAGCACTGAGCAAGAGGAGCTGATTGACTATCAACAGGCTGACTGCTCTCTCTGACCTGCTTTTCAATGTGATCTCTCACCAAAACACTATTTTATCTTCCTTTCAGCTCAGAAAGTTGATTCTGTCCTTCCTCATGTGAAGCTCAGCTCTCAGTCCCAGCTGGATGTCCCGAGCACTCATTTCAGGTGATTAAGAGACAAGTTATGTTACAACATTTCCCCATGGCACAGACTCATGGGATGGACTTTTCCAGCTGGACAGTAAGTGAAACCTCCAACCTGTTTTTGCATATCAAGGTGATGTCTACAAGCTACATTAATTCTGGGACAAAATCTGCCCTGTGAGACTCATGGGCAATGCCCATTTTCAAAACCTTCTCTGTCCTGGTGGGATTTACCTCACCCTGCACATCACTGTAAAATCCATCACTCACTGAGTGCATCCCAGTTCACAATCAGTGCCAAAGTCAGGAAAACTCTGCCTGTGCTTTCTTCAGCATTTAGGTTAGGAAGGGAGTTGCAAGATGGGTGTTACTCAAGAGAAAGGTCCTGTTATCCTGCACTGACTGCAAATTTGTAAAGAGAATCTTCTCCTGACCCAAGAAACTCTGGAAAAAAGGAGGGTGTATCAGCCAGAGTAACAAACAAGATGCAAGGCAGGGCACAGCCTCTGGACTTTGGTCCTGCAAAGTTCAGATCCTCTGCAGATCTTCCCACGTTTGCTCTTCTGAACCTGAAATCCTGTTCTGCCTGTGACCTTGGCAAGGAGCTGGGTCCAAAGGTTCCTCAGCTCCCTCTCTGCAGGACCAGGGGCACCAGCACTAATTGGTGCCCCTGGAGCTCTCCAAGTGCTTGCAAATTGTTCAGATGCCGAGTATGATCCAAACAAACTGAGCTGGGGGTTGAGTAAACTATCTACGCACATAAATCGGGACATTTAAGAGGGGAAGGGGAAGGTTTTGTTTGTGTATTTTTTATTGCAGGGTATAAACAGGCAAATAAATAATTTACCATGTGATGTGTGTTTTAAGACAGCCCAAATCCATTCCTGCTGTGTCTTTCAGAGTCTTATTCAAAGTCAGAGACAGAGCAAGGGAGCAGCCATACATTTATTTTATTGCTCTGCAATAACCAAACAAGCTCAAATGAGTTGAAAGCAAGGATGGGAAAGAATGTGGCCATTCTCCTCTCCCAGGTCCCAGGAGGAATCTCTCTGTGTTTTTGGACTGGGGCTCATCTCACCAGCCTTTAGATGGCCACATCATGGATGTCTGCTGAAGGATAGGTCATGGAAAGCTCCCTTTGCAGAGAGAAGGACTCATTTCTACAGCATGAGCCACCTGATCTTGTCTGAACCCTTTTAGCCAGTTGGATAAACATCATCCCATCTTCTGGGGAAAGCTGCAGCAGGACCATGGACTGGCAGTGCTTGTGGGCTGGGACAAAAGGCTCAGAGGGGAGGACAGGCTGCTTCTTCTTCTCATGTGGCTCCAAAATCACAGAACTGGACTCCTGGGAACTGCAGGTTTAAGAGAATTATATTTCAGCACACCCAGGAGGGCTACATTTGTGCAAGAAGCAGCCAGAGAAGGCAGGGTGTATAAATATTCTTTTAAAGGTGGTGGGAATGGGGATGCAACCTGAAAATGTGGCTGAGAAGACTTTTGTGGGATCATTTGGTCTTCTGCCCCTGGGACTACACCGGGATCCATCTGGATTAGTCAAGAGATTTCCCAACAAGGGTTCAGCTCACCACCACCACAAGTTGGGGTTGAATCATTTCAGCCCCAAACCGCCCATGAGGCAGGAGAATAATCTAGAAACACCTAATTCCCTGCTCTGAACCAAACCAAGAAGAAAGGGATGCCTGGACAGAGACCCTTAAAGCTGTTAATGCAGAGTTTGGCTCAGCATTGGTATTTGTGAAATACTGGCCATCACCTTCCCAGGCTGTCTCAGCATCACAAAACCTAAGTTTTCTTAACTATATTACGGAAAATAATTTTCTTTGCCTCCCACTTTTGACTTCTCACCTGGACTAGGATATTTGCTGCTCTAGGAAGGATACAAAATGAAAGCCGCAAAACAGGTAGGAGTTTTTTCTGGAAGATCCAAGCTCATCATCTCAAATGTCTGGGGTAGTGTTGCAAGGATACTCAGTGAAATACAGGGAAAGGAAAACCCTTGTTCATGTTTCAGTAGGTCACAAGGTGCAATAAATGACCTTATTATTGAATGCAAATATGTACCCTGGATCAGTCCACTGGCTCTTGGAGTTTGGTTATTCAGTTACAGAGAAATGTTCTTGCTTTTGCCTTTCCAACAGACTTCTGAAAGAAGATCTTGATTTTTTAATTTAGACCAGATTTGTCTCTTTTTAGGAAAAAAAAAAAAGCCCATAGTATCTATAGTACAAGGCACTGCCAAACCTATTTGGTACAAATTCTCTCTTCACCAAGAAGAGGGAACCAGAGCCTGACAGGAGCGTGGGTGGATGAGGTCTCCCACAAGATCTCTGACCTAAAGGTCAAAACTCTTTAGCCCACTATATTTTAGCAGCCACAGAATTCAGCTTGCACCTAGATACAGCAAATGTCAGCATAGAACCACAGAATCATAGAAAAAAATCTGGTTGGAAGAGACCTCTGGAAATAATCCAATCCAACCCCCTGCTCAAAGCAGGGCCAACTTCAACAGTTGCTCATATCTTTACACTTCTTCAGCCTGCGCTCAGAAATAAGGTCTGTGACTGAGTTTGTTCTCCTTCAGCAGGAACTGTGTAAAAATTCCACTTTCCAAGACCTAATCCAGGGAGATCTTGGCAGCACAGTAGACTGGGTGACTTTTCCTTATGTATTTCCTCACTGGTATTCTAAATATCATCTGAATTCCAGCCCCACATCTTCAGTGGCAGCTATTTCATTTTTCTCCCCATTAAAGCAGCTGATTACCCTCCAAAACCAGCCCAAAGCTCTCAGTGTCTCACCTCGAGTTGCCCAGAGTTTAATGCACTTTCTGACACTTTTGACATGTCTAGACCTGTGCTCATCCTCCATTTACAGGCAAAGCAAGAATTATATAAATAGTGACAGGTCAATATCCTCAGGAGCTGATTTTTGCTCAGAAAGATGGGAAAGCAACATCAGAGATTGAAAACATTGGTTTGTACTCTGAGGGAGAGGAGGATGCAGTCCATCCTGCAGACTTGGCTTCTCTTGCTGTCCTATTGAAAGTAACAGCTCTGTTTCTTCCGTGGCCCTCTCTTTTTCCCATGAGGTTTGAACTAAAGATTATCCCAGATGGCTGCATCCCATGAGTGGCATTTATGGTCCTTCTCCTCCTTCTGTCCGAGAAGGAGATCACATGCAGGGTGAAATGTGGGAGCACAGGTCACCAAAAGGCTGCAGCACAAAACCTCTCCCACAGGTATCTCAGTCCTTCTGGGTACCTGAGGATGTGGAGGGTGAGAATGCTCAGCTTACTCTGAGGAAGAAGAGCTGGAGGGGTTTTTGTTCATAATGAAAACATTTTCCTGGCACAGCTGGAAGCAAAACCCTGAAAAGTTTGAGTCAATTCCTGAAGCTTTGCTGACGCAGTCTTCTGGGTCCCATCAGCAAAGCTGGTCGTAAAATCATGGAATCACAGAACATCCTGAGCTGGAAGGGAACCACGAAGATTATCGAGTCCAACTGCTGGTCCTGCACAGGACAGCCCACAGAATCAGCCCCTGTGCCTGAGAGCATTGAGCTCTGCCAGCCTCGGGGCCATGATCATCCCCTGGGGAGACAGCTCCAGTGCCCAAACATCCTCTGAGGATGGAACCTTTTCCTGATATCCAACCAAAACCTCCCCTGGCACAGCTCCAGCTGTTCCCTCAGGTCCTGTCTCTGGTCACCAGAGAGCAGAGATCAGTACCTGACCATCCTCTTCCCCCAGGAGGGAGCTGCAGACACTGGTCAGGTCTCCTCTCAGTCTCTTCTTCTCCAGGCCGAACAAGACAAGTGACCTCAGCTGCTCATATGGCTTCCCCTCTAGGCCTTTCACCACCTCCAAAGCCCTTAAGCCCCCAGTGATGCCTCAGACCAGAACTCAACCCATAACTGGCATTGTCTGTTCAAGTCCTGCTAGAGTCAGATAAATCCCTCTGCTTTCCCCCAGCTCTAATTTATCAAAATAAAAACCTCATAGAGGCAAGACCCATCCTCTGCTTTAATCCAGAAGCTGGTTCTGAGAACATCAGGGTCCCCAGCATTGCTGGATGTAGTTGGTGCTCTGAGAGGTTTTGGAGAAGCCCTTGGTAAAAGCAACACCACCTTGGCTGGAACAAAGGCTCAACAGCAAAGCTCGTAACACACCACAAACGTCCCCCTCCAAACTCTGAATTAAACACCCACTCAGCTGAAACGTTTGAATGATGAATATCATCATCTGGGGGCGGGGGGGAGGGAGGGAAATCTAGGCAGCTTTATTTTTTCCAGTGCTACAGAAAGAATTTCCTTCCTCCTGCAGATGTGCAGCCGGGGCGCTGGAAACAGTTCCCTGTCAAGTTCGAGCAGCTGTGCTCATGTGTCACCAGGCAATGAGACTCCAGGCCTGGGCTGTCAGCTCCACTATTGAAATTAATGGGCCAGACTCCTTACAGTAGTGGAAATTATCCCATTCCAATACATATATATCATATTCATCATATATTCAATACATATATAAACATATATATTTATTGCTTTATGCTGGGTACACAAGGCAACTTGAAACTGGCAGTGTGGAGGGAAGGGGAGAGGGTTGGGAGGAAGCAGGAGGGAGAGGGAAATGACAGGGTGTAAAAAGAGAAAACCCGGGAGAAGGAGAACACATCCTCAGGGGAAAGATATTAATTCGATGAAAGAAGTGTAGGGAAAGCCAAGAACTGATCAGATAGCGCTGGAAGGAGAGAGAGCAAGAGAGAGAGGAAGATGGTTGTATGTATGGATAGATGAATGCAAAGATATTTAAGATCTGTGCAAGAACAAGCTCAGTGTGGGACTGTATCAGTGCCCCAAACACCAGGGGTCACTTGGATCAAATACCTACAAGGGTCAAAAAAGCTTTCAGCAGCAACAGCGAGCTTCAAACCACAGAACAAACACAGTCCAGCAAGGGAATGAGCTTTTTTTTTTTTTCCCCTTCCTTACTTAGTATTCAGGAGAAGCAGCATTTTTCTGCAGCATTTAGAGAAAGTAAATAATGAGGAACATGCTGCTGGAGGAGCTGGGAAGGGGCCAGAGAACATGGGTGTGAGGCAGGGGAATGGCCAGATGCTGGCAAGGTTCCCCATGTGCAGAGGAGGACAGTGGGGGCTCCTCACACCCCACAGGGATTCAGAGCTGCCACAGTGCTTTGGGATCCCGAGGGCTGGAGGGACCTGCAAGGTCCTGCTGGGCTGGGGGAGCCTCCAAGGCCACTCTAGGCTGGGGAACAGATCAAGGCTTGGCAGAAACCTGTCACTCCACCAAGAGAGGTGCTGGGGACTTCTCCCCACCTTTGATCCATCAAAAAGTTTCAGGAACCATTTTTAAGACAAATATTCCTGTTTTCCTGAAAAGAAACAAAAAAGAAGAGACCTTATCTTGAAATCAGATGCACTGTCCTTCAACAGAGGGTTTAAAAATGGAGATTATCCAGAATTTGGTGATGACAATTTTTAAGGGAAATGATTTCTTTGTCGAGATTGTTCTGTTCAATCCCTCCCTATTTTTTTTCTTTGCAATCAGAAACATGAAGCTTCTGATCTGGGAAAGAATACTTTCTTTTTTTTTTTCCTGTGAAAAAAGTTGCATTTTTTCACAGTTCTTTTCCAAAGCTGCTGCTGCTGCTGCAGTGAAAGAAATCCCCTTCTCCTGCCTGTGCTGGTGGGGCAGCGAGATGAGAGCAGGGGCTGGGGCACAATCAGGTTTCCCTGCATTTCCCCACAGTGCAGCCACGCAGGGAAAAGCAGAAATGATTCAGAGGTTAAATACTGCCACGAAGAAAACATCAGCCTCGCCTGCATGTGGAAGCTCACAGCCCCAGGAGCGTGTAAATGCATTTTTGTTTTGAAGGAGTTGGTGTCACGGGGGTTGTGTCGGCTCTGGGGTGCTGAGAGGCGGCTGCTGGAGAGGGAAGGGTGGTTTGTGAACAGATCCCAGTGTTCAAATGACAGCCATTAATGGGCCAGCAGCGCTGCAGCTGTAAAATGGGGAAAACAAAACTATTCTGTTTTGCAGAAGGACCTCACCAAAGATGACTCCAACGAGCACACGATCCACCAATCCATCACCTCCCAGAATCCCACATGAGAAGGTGGGATAATTACTATAATTTTAATGTACTCCATGATGATTTAAATACACTGGGTAAACTAAAAATATCCTGTCAGTGAGGGCGCTGACTTTCTGAGGTAATGCTGCCCCAGAGCTGCTGGTGGTTGATGTGCCAGCCCCTTCTATTACCCCTCAGGGCACCATAAACCTCGTCACAGCTTTGCCCAGTGGAAAGTCTTTGCCTCCTGCATTTTGCACACCTCTCCTTGTGAAAAAAATTATAAAAATCCTCAGCTTTTTCTCTTGCAATCTGTGGTAGAGCTGCAGAAGGAACAGAGGATGGAGAAGAGGACGTGAGCAGCAAGGGTGGGAGCAGGGAGCCTGGGCCAGCTGAGTGCTTCAGCATGCTTGGAAGTGTCAGTGAAGCGAATAGTGTGTTTCTAACACAGTCCTGAGTGTTGAAATACTGCTTAAATTGCCTCCAGAGCTGACATGAAACCCGAAGATCTGGAAGTATCTCCCGTGATTGATTGAGTGGCTGATTGATTTGATTATATATATTTTATATGTGTGCGTTAGGGCTGGATTTGGCTGTCTAAACACCATTTCCCAGAGCCAAGTTAGAAGCTCTGGGGTATCCAGCCCCAGACTCCAGCTCTTGCTTCTGAGGACTGCTCGTCTTCCCTCAGCTCTGTGTCCCTTTGCCAGCACTGTGGGATGTCTCAGATATACAAGGGCATCTCAGATGGCACCAGGCTCTGGTGTGTGGGCGCTGAATCCCACCCTCTGAGTCATTAAGGCTCACAGAGATCATATTTTCAAAGTTTCCCTCCGCAGTCACTGGGATCAGAACTTTACCTTATAAATAAACAACATCCAAAGCCAAGAGTTTCCTGGATAGTCAATTAATTTTTGTGGGGGTTGGTTTGGAAGTATTCTGAAATCTGATCCTCATTGTAAAGTTGGGAATCTTGGCAGCCATGTCAAGAAGCAAACTGTGTATATTTTGCCTAGAATCGTTTCCACTGTATAACCAGGAAATAATAATAAAAAAAGAGCCTCTTCTCCTTTATTTGCAGAGGTCTTCATGGGTCCCTTGCTTGTCCCCCATCATGCTGGAAAGAAGGAAACCTGAGATGAGGGTGGTTCTTGCATCTGTGCAAATGCAAATTCTTAGATAAAATCAACGTGACTGTTCATGCGAGGTGGGTTTAACAACCCAGAAGTTCACTGGACCATTCCCATGGATATCTTGTTTAATAAACGAGGCAAAACATGCTTCTTCCCTGCATGAGGATCCAGGCTGGGCTTTTTCCAGTGCTGGGAAGGCCTCTGACTTGGAATTGTGGAGTTTTTGTGTCTTGGGGAAAGAATGGGGACAAATGGGTCAGTCTGGACTGTTAGGTTTTTGTGTTGATTTGCAGGGTCTCGGCAGGAGACCCACAGGACAAACTCACAGGGAAGGAAACAAAGGATTTCACAAACTCCAGCTGATACAAAACCAGTGACCTTTGTTCTGCTCCTCGGTTGACCACTGAGAAATTATTATTGCAGAGATAAAGATCATAAATTTTTGTGCCTGGCTTTTTTCCTAGATCCTGTTTAACAGTATTTCTTGGCAGTTTCTTAGTAGATACTTTTTAGCTCTGGCTCTCTTCCTGGAGCTCTGGCAATTAAAGATATTAACATTCAGGTTTAAAAATAGCAAGGAGTGGGTATCCAGCCTCTCCAGATGAACACCCCTGAATGTGGGGAGAGCCTTCAAGGATGCAGATCCCAGAGCTGAGCCATGCAGACCATTGAGAGGCTGCCTGGTCTCTCAGTGCCCTTTCCAGTCCTTGGTCCCAGGATTTCCTCACCCACTCTTCTGCCTGGCAAATCCCTCCCAGGTTTCTCACCCCTTGGCTGGTTTATACAGAAACCCTCATGTTGACAGGATGTCCCTGTCTTTAAGTGCTACAATTTAAGCTGTTTTGCTCCTGGGTAGAGCCACCCACCTCTGCTGTGTTTTCCAGGATGCTGAAGTATCACTGTGCCTGTTGAGCTGGGAAGGGAAAAGCCAACAAACAGCCCTTCTCCCTCTGCCTGAGCTCTGACAGCATGAAGTGGAAATGACCTGGCTGGTGATTTAGTTTTGAGCTTCCCTGCCTCTCTTGGCCCCTCTAAAATACAGAGGAAACACATTGTTATCCACAGATCCTGATGGCTGCCCAAGGAGAAACAGATCCCTCTGGGAGGAATATTTTCACCTCTGCTTCCCTCCTCACTTCTCCATCAGCAGCTGGCAAACAGGGTGTGGGAACAGACCCACAGAGAGAGACGAGGGCTGTGTACCCCAAACTTCACTGTGAGTCCTTGAATGTTACCCAGTGAAACTTTTCTTGCAGCTTGTTCCGAGCACTCAGGAGCTGCTCTGGACTCTCATTCTCCAGTATTTCTTACTGCAGTGATGCTTTCTCTGTTGAGGACCATAAAGCTCCCTCCTGGGATATTTGGACAAGGCTGGGAGTGGGCAGAAACTCAGGCCAGCACGTGGAAAATGAAGGGCCACACAATTCCTGCACACCCATCCCAAAGGGAGCTCACGGGGCTGAACCACAGCAGGAAGGGCTCTGGAGTTCCTGCACAGTGAAACTGTCTGAGGACAGGGAAAGGGGGAGCTTGGGCAGGGATCTGCAGCTGATATTGGGAGATCATCAGCAAAGGAAAGCAGCAGCCCAAGCTTCCTTCCAGGAGCCTGCAAGAGCCAGCTGCCAAGGACAGCCCTGCAGGACTTGCTGGATAGAGCAGGAATTTTGATTTGGAGTCTGTGGTAGCCAGGACACAACTGAGGAGAATTTGAATGTACAAATAAGCTTGTGAAACATGGAGCGAGGGCACTGGAAGGGATGTGACTTGAAGGGCAGGAAAAGTCCTGCTCCTTCCAGTGATCACCCCATGGGTCCTTCACACCCCCTGAGCTCGCAGAGTTCCCAGCTTCTGGGCTCTCAGAGACTGTTTTGGGGGAAGATCTAAGGCAGCAGCTCAGAACATGCAGTACTGAGCTTAATTTTGAATACAGAAAAGCCACTTCCAGCATGGGGGTGGCCTGTGCCCCTCTCCTCCTGGCCAGGCAGTCAGGGGTGGGTTCACAAAGCAACACCCGGAGGAAGAACATCAAGGAGAAAATGTCACTGCTCTGCCAAAACCTGGGCCCCAAACCTGGACATTCTCCATGCAAAGGACGTGTCTCAACACCTTGGTGAGGGTGAATCTACAGGCTGGGGATGGTGGCAGTGAAGGGGGAATTTGGGGTCTCTAAGGTAGGAGTGGGAGGCAGCAGCTGTGCAAATACCGATGAGCTGGCGAGTGGAAAGGAAAAGGGGTGGTTGTAGTCACCCTGTTTTGGGGAAGGACAAAGTTCCCAGGGCCTGGGGATGTCTTTACCCCTCTCTGATAGGTGGTGATGACTGTTGTCTCATCATTTTAAACAATGAATTATTTGGTCTTGAAAACTTGACCTTTTAGCCCTCAACTCTTTGAGATCAACAGGAAGACTACGGCACTATCTCACAACACCCAGTGCTTGAGGAGACGCCTTTCACCAGACATTTGAGCTTTTAATCATTTTTGGTTATTCCTCATAATCTCAGTTAATAAATCCAGGGTGGTTACAGAGATGATTCATGCAGGATGCATCCTGTTTCTTCTCTCCCACATCTCTCTGGCAAAAAGCTGCTATGGATTAGGAACCTTGCCCTTCATTTTTGGAAATTGCTCTCCCACTATAGACTCCAAATGAGAATTGCTGTGGTATTTCACTGTGTGCTATTTCAGAGCGCTGGCTTCTTTGATGCAGTCATCATCTATATGGAAAAGAGGTGTGTACATGAATCAATGGTACAGTTCAGCTGCATCTGCATCAGAAAGGCATAAAAATGAATGAAATGCAGGAACCGAAATGTGCTCTCCCAGGATGCTGTGCTAAATCTGCACTTCAGAAATACGCCAAGGCGCTTTCCGGGCGCGGGCTGCAGAACCAGGAGGGTCCCACAATTTCACACCACACTTCCTACATTTCCATTTGCACCTCTGGTGACTGGAGCATGTCAAGGTTTGTCTGAGTTCCCTGAAGGTTGCATGATATGTATTTCATCAGCTGTTTAAAAGGTTTTTTGGCTTTTTTTTGATGGCTGGTTTTCTATTTCCCTGTTCTTTTGTCATTGCCCACTTCTAGAAAATGCTGGTGGTTTTCAGTTTCTGGAGGAAGGTGGCTCTTCTCTATGAAAGAGGCAACAGAGCAAATTGTGCCAAATCAAGTTAATACAAAACAATTGGTCCATGCAGCTTTAGACATCTTAAGAGGGCCTTTTGCAGGAGCAGGACTAATTTTCTGCTTTGAGTCTGCTCATCTCACCAGCTGGGATGGCAGAGCCACACATCCCAAAATTACTCCTGCTTCTCTCTTTGATTAATAAACATAGCAGTTAAAAGATGAAGCCAGAAGCCCTCAGAGGAGCAGATAATCTGAGCTGCTTTCTTTGTCCTTCAAGTAACAGTGAGGGGAAAATAACCTTACTTTTAGGCTGCCTAATCCCATTTCCTGTTGCTCCTCACATGAACACAGGCTGAATCTCACTGAGAGAGGGAACCACAACACTCACAGCAGGCACTGGTGGGAATTCAAGACTCTGCTTGTAACAGTGGAGAGCAATGGGAACTGCTGGAACACGACTAATTTCATCCCCAAACTGACACTGACATTAGGTCCCCTTAGGGACTGCCATTTCCTCAGCCCTGGCTCTACAGGGAGCCTGGGCACAGCTGTAGAGAACTCCTGTGAAAATCCTGGGTGAGAAGAGTCTCACCCCTTAGCTGGAGGGATCTGGACATGTTCTTTGGTTTCCTCTGTGGACTGTGGAATGGGGACAAGCCCAAAGAAGAGGCCATAAGGCTTCATCAATATAGGAGGATACAAGGGAGCTGGAGCAGGACTTTTGACAAGAGCATGAAGAGACAGGACAAGGGGCAGTGCCTTTAAAGTGGGAGAGGGGAGGTTTAGATGAGATATCAGGTGGAAATCCATCCCTGTGAGGGTGGGGAGGCCCTGGCACAGGGTGCCCAGAGAAGCTGTGGCTGCCCCTGGATCCCTGGAATTGTTCCAGGCCAGGTTGGGCAAGGCTCAGAGCAACCTGGGATAGTGGAATGTGTCCCTGCCCATGGCAGGGGACGGAATGAGATGATCTTAAGGTCCCTTCTGTTGGGGTCAAAGGCACAGAAAATAGGCCCTTATCTGTGCTTCCTGGCTCTGACACCCAAGAGAGCCCTGAGTTCAGCACAAAACCATGGAGACAGCTTTAAAGTTGAGCAGAAAAACTGGGAATGTGAGTGTGTGAGTAGATAGAGTTTTCTTAAGTGACTGGGTGAGAAAGACAGAGTTTTATGTTTAAGCTATATTAGAGAATAAGAGACAAGATGGAGGATTCAGGGCATTGTCCCTTTTTCCTTCTTCTTCATCTTCTTTTTCTAAGAGTTTTTGGATAATAATGAGTGATTGGATGAAAGAATCCACAGTGCAGCACACAGGTGTCAGTCATTGGGTCACTAAAATAAATAATTTACTTGGCATTTGATTATTGGACAAATAGACACATTAAAGATGTTGGAGAGATTCTTTGCTCTCCATTTTGCACTTTTCTATCTCAGTGTGTGGAGCTCCTTGTACTCTGTATCTGTGTAATACAGATAAGGAATGAATAAACAACTGATCCCAAACATGAGAAAACAGCCTCTGTCTCATCAGTCTCAGTCCTGGGGAAAAGAACCCAACCACCAATGTCACACCCTGACACCCTTCCAACTCAACCCATTCTAGGATTTTGTGATCATTGCTCCCTTGATCTAACAAACCGACAAATACTGGAGACAGAAGAGGCTGATTTGGGCACATCTTTGCATTCCAAACCAAGATTTAAAGGCTGAGTGTCTTTCTGCCCTGGTGCTTTCATGTTGTGGGGAATGGGAACATCCTCACTGCAGTTTAAGAAGCACAAAGCATTTCTCTTCGTTGTCAAGAGCACAGAAGAGAACAGGTAGAAGAGGAAATGAGCACCCAGCTCTGTCCAATATTAACAGCTCTGCAACTCAGGAGACTTGTTCAAGCGAGTTTATCTCCCCCAAAAACTGGCAGGTTGAGTAAAAACACTTGGTAGAAGAGTGACCCCAGGGGAAGATGAGATACCTTCTGCATAATTACCTGCAGCCAGGATTTGGCTCAGCTATCGTAGATGTTAATCTTTCACACTCACCGTGGAATGGCCAGGGAACAGCCCTTGTGGTGAAACACATGAATGGGAGGCAGAGGAATGCAATGTTCCTCTTGTTTTGCATGGTTCAGGATCAAATGCAGCCAACACCTATCGCAGTGCAGGGAGCTGTGCTTTATCATGAGCTTGCATCCTGTTGGCAATCACAGCTCCCCCAGCCTCACAGCTGAAACTCCTATCACGCCATCTCTGCCCTCAGGATCGTGTAGCTAAAAGGTGAAGTGGGGAAAAAAAAAAAAGTTTAAAAAAAAAGCAAAGCTTGAAATGCTAGGAGAGCTCTAAGCTTTGGTTCAATAAAGGCTTTGAGGATGTGTCTCGTTTAAATGAGCCCTGAAATCGACTCCCATCAATAAGCCTTAAGAAGATTCTTATGAAAATAAACCATGACTACTCCTCCCCTCAAAAAAAGACAACGAACTAGAGCCAAGTCCAAAGTTATGAAAATAATCACCAATAATTTACAGCCTAATCAAGTGTGGGAGACACTATTGGTTTCTCCAGGAAAGGCTGTTATCCACCAGGATCAATAACCACTCTGTAGTAAAGGCTCAAGGTGCTATTTATGGGAGTGTGGTCACAAAAACCAGCTGAAGGAACAAATTCAGAGCTGGCCTAACCTGACACAGAGTCTTTGGGAGAGGCACCCACTCCTGCTGAACCTGAACACTCAGGTAAAAACAACAAACACTTAGGCAAATATTTTTTTCCCACAAAAAACCCTGCTGACTTATTGGGGAATTGGGTGATCCTGGGTTTAGCACAAGTTTGGGATTCACTATCAGTGACATCACTGAAACTTTAATTTCTTTGGACACTGCTAACTGCACTTTGTGCTAAAAAATCCCTTTTCATGTGATCCTTAGCCTTGGTCTTCATCCTGGGTCTTACATGGGCCTTTAAGAGATAAGGAATGGACACTGACAGCTGTAATGAAAGGAATGAGGTGAAAATGCCACCTTGCCTTTGTGAGGAACACCTGGCACTGGAAAATGCAGCAACCATGGCTCAGATATCACCCTGTAACTCTTCACACTGTGGGAATTGTATCCTTGAACCTGAGACAACAGGGTAAGAAGGAAGGGAAAGTGGCACTGATCCAAGGTTTGAAAAAGCACTGCCTGTTTGGAGTCTTGTAAATCCAGCAAGGAAGCAGAGTGAGGGGATTGTCCCAGTCTGCTCTGTCCTTGTGAGACTCCACTTGCAGTGTTGTGTCCAGCTCTGGGGCGCTCAACACAAAAAGGATATGAAGATGTTGGAACCAAGTCCAGAGGAGGCCACGGAGCTGCTCCAGGGGCTGCAACACCTCTGATCTAGAGCAGGCTGGCAGAGCTGGGGGTGCTCACCTGGAGAAGGCTCCAGGGGGACCTCAGAGCCCCTTCCAGTGCCTAAAGCAGCTCCAGAAGAGCTGGAGAGGGACTTGGGACAAGGGTGAAAGACTGAAAGAGGGCAGGTTTGAATTAGATATTAAAAACAAATTCTCTTTGAGGGTGGCAAGGCCCTGTCACAGGTTGCTCAGAGAAGCTGTGACTGCACCATCCCTGGAAGTGCTCAAGGTTGGATGGGGCTTGGAACAACCTAATCTAGGAGATCAAACCCCATATGGCAGGGGTTTTGGAACTGGATGATCATTAAGGTGGCTTAAAACCCAACCCATTCTGTAACTCCATGATTTAAGGTGTGCAGCAGGCCAGCACAGCTCTTGGATGGGTCAGTGTCACCTGCCAGGGGGGACATCAGTGCTCAGTGTCCTTCCAGGGGGCAGGGCCTGGTGGATCAGCTCACAAGTGCAGCTCTATGACCTGCAGAAAGCCTTCACCCAAATGAGGTCCCTCCTGGTCTGTGACCCAACATTACCCCCACCAGAGCACTGGCCATAACCTCTGTTTGCTGGTGGCCAGGGCATTTCCCTGCTCCCTGCCGGCCCTGCCTCTTGTTTTCAGGTTTCCTGCAGGCAGGGGAGCCAGAGAGCTTTCCCTGCCCCTCCTTTCCCTTCTCCCACAGTATCCAGCACAGAGACAAGGGGATCTCAGGAGGCTCATCCCTCCCTTGCAGAGCCTTGTGCTGTCCTTGTGCCCTTTGGTGCTATTTTGCTTTGTGCCTCTACTAAATCTGTCCCCAGGGCTCGGGGTGGCTGTAGCAGCCCTTGAGCTTGGCACAGGGGTCTGTTTTAAGGTTGCCACAGTGACTGCCATGGCAGCATTTAAAAATGGCACAGGCTGTTATTTAATGCCAGCTGGGCAGGGATTGCAGGGAGGGTCAGTCAGTGACCCAAAGTGACCCTTTACAGACTGACAGCCCTTTTACAGCAGCATCCCCCTGGGGACCGCCTGGGAAGGGGAATTCACCCTGAATCCACGGGGAGCTGAGCATTTGGGATGAGTTTTTGAGGAGTTTCCGTGAGAAGAGCTAAAAGTTTAGGCCAAGCACTGCTGTGACTGAAAATGGACTTGAAGAACAAGGTGTTTTATCTTACAGCAGAAAAACCTGCTTTAATTACACATATGTAGGAAGGAGGGAAGGCAGAACTGGTGATAAGAGACGTGCAGCAGCCCCAGCAGAATTAGCTTAATTTCTCCTGTGCCCTTAATTATCTTAAAGAAGGAAGGGCTGGAAGGGTAGAAAGGGAAGGGGAAGGTGGCTTGCAAGGCTCTCCAGAGTTCCCCAGTACCCTGGCTCCTGCATTCCCCAGGGATGGTGGTGTCACTGCCAGGGACCATCCTCCAGAACAAGGGATGCTTAAAGCAACCTGCAGGGTCACCTTGAGTTTGGTGTGCTCAGAGAGGGGGTTTGCACCTCTGCAAAAGCAATGGGAGCTGGTCAGCCATGGACATAATTTTGGTAGTACCACATCTAGCCAAGGGCAGACACTGGTCAGTGACAAACTGAATGACAGAGACCCTGGCACAGGGTGCCCAGAGCAGCTGTGGCTGGCCCTGGACCCCTGGAAGTGTCCAAAGCCAGGATGGGCAGGGCTTGGAGCAACCTGGGATTGTGGAAGGTGTCCCTGCCCATGGCAGGGGGTGGAATGAGATGATCTTAAGGTCCCTTCCAACCCAAACCATTCAATGGTTCTATGAATAATAAATCATCAGCACTTTAATGGCTTGGTGGGATTTGTCAATCTGCATATCATTGCAAATTGTTCATTCTGAGGGTGTATCAACAAGCCCAGTCCCAGGCTGTGGCTGTGGGAAGAGGAGAGAGAACACAGCTGCCATGGGATGGGCAGGAAGGGTTTTGCAGCCCTTTCCTCCCGAGTCAGCCACACCATGCACAGGGGACGTGCTGCTGTCCCCTCTGCCTTCTCATGAGACTGCCCTGATACCTCGGGATGAGGAATTTAACCCTGTATTTCCTTTTAAGGTCAGATTTAGCCCTACCTATCTGTTCTCTCTGTCTTGCTCTCCCTGCAGCAGGGACCACACCCTCACTCAGCTTTTCCACAGTCCATTGGAGCTTTCCTGGGAGAGTCAAAAACACTGTTTTGTTTTTTTTTTTAATTTGCTTGAGGGTGAGGCTGTTTGTCCAGGCAGTAGGATGGGAGGCTCTGGGGGACACAAAACTCTCTGTGTCCCTACCTCGGGGTTTTTGGTGACTCATCCAGGCAGGACAAAGATCCCATCACACAAGGGCCTCCTAATACCTCTTCTAAGATCATCCTCCACTAAGCAGATGCTGGGGCAGTGGGCATACTCATAATGAAGCAGGAAATAAGGAAATGCATGTCTGTAGAGGGAAATGTTCATTCAGTCAAGTGTAGTGTTGGTTGTGGCCATGACATGGGCCTGGTCTGCATCTCTGGAATCTCCTGGGCAGATCCTGGGCATGACTCAGGGGCCAGAACAGACAGGGAACATCCCCAGCACGTGGGATTGTGAGTGTCCACTGGGTTGGGTATAGGGAGAAGAGCCATGGTGTTGTTTAGAGACACAGAGGTTAAATAAAAAGGGCAGAAAATAGTCAGGGATGATAAGTCCTGCTGCCATCTCTCTGGAGAGTGTCTGCATCCTCATCCTCCAGCCCATTATTAGTTAGTAATAAACTCCTTCCCAGATGGAGGTGCCAGATTTACCCCCCCAGTGAACCCACACCATTTACCTGAGTCATAAAATCACAGAAGCACAGAATAATTTGAGTAGAAGGGAACTCAAAGCTCATCCAGTCCCACCTCCTGCCATGGTAGGGACACCTTCCACAATCCCAGGTTTCTCCAAGCCCCGTCCAGCCTGGCCTTGGGCACTTTCAGGGATTCAGGGGCAGCCACAGCTTCTCTGGGCACCCTGTGCCAGGGCCTCCTCACCATACAAGATTCCATGGGACAAGCAGAAGTGCCTTCCAAGAGAAGAAAGTTTTTATCATAAGGGTGGTGAGGGACTGGCACAGGTTCCTTAGAGAGGTGGTGGATGCACCATTCTTGTAAATATTTGAGGTCTGCTTGGATGGGGCTCTGAGCAACCTGATGTCACTGGAAATGTCCCTGCTCATTGCAGGGGGGCTGGACTAGGTGGCCTTTGAAGGTCCCTTCCAACCCAAACTGTTCTACGACTCTATGACTGTAGGATTCCATGTTTCTATGTTTCTATGTATCTATGATTCTATGAATCTATGATTCTATGAATCTATGATTCCATGATTCCATGACTCTATGATTCCATAACTCCAGGACTTTCTGTGATTCCATGACTCCAGACCCCGAGCCCCCCCAGCCCCAGGGGCTGCTCCCACCCCAATACCTGCTCTGCTCAGTGCCCCATGGCGTGGGAGTGTTCATAAGGGGAGGGGAACAGCCCTACCCAGTCCTCAAGACAAGAAATTCAAGAGTCTTTTCTTCCAGACCACCCAGAAAATAAGTGGCAGTGCAAGATCAGGATTTGGGTTCCCAGCTCCATCTTCCAGCCCCACGAAACAAAAAAGAAAAAAACCCTAAAACCAAAACCATCTGCAAACCACACAGTCTCCTGCTAAAAGATTTGAAGAGATTAAATTATGTTAAACTCTTAATCCTCAGCCTTTTCTAAGGCCCAGCTCCACTTAAAGTCAGAAATGCAAAGACCTTAACATCGGGCTGTAAGAAAAACAAACTACAGTGATCGTTTATTTTAACCCACAAAACTGCAAGAACAAGTAATTACCCTAAACCTACAGCATTCTTGGGAAGAGGGCTGTATATAAAATAGGTTCCTTATGACTTTTTGGGACAGCTTTGTAAATTTCCTTTTGGAATCTCTGACACAGAAAGGAAAAGGAGTTTTTTAACTATATCTGTGAGAAGATGGTATGACTCTCAATTTCCAGAGTAGAAGCGTGAAAATAAAAACTTCTATGTGAGCTGATAAAGCTTTAACTTTGCATATCTATCTTGATTCTCTCTGTGAGTACATCCATAAAGTCCTTACAGCTGGGGAAGGATAGGCCTTTAAATTAAAATGCTGAAAAAAATCCTTAGTGAAGGAGAGAGTACAGCCTCTTTAATCATTGAATTTTGTTTATCGCAACAGATTATGGATCTGAGAGGAAAAGAATTCCAGAAATAATTATGGCTTTAAGATATATCAGGACAGCCATTATGAAAAACACAGAAGTTTGCTGTTTACAGGGGAAGTTGTCTTAAAATTGCTGTCCCCACGTTTTCAGAGATGGGGACTCAGCCCTGTGAAATGCTGGAGCTCGCTGCAGGAGCAGAGGCAGAGGGGGGTCTGTGAAACATGAGGGGGAAGTTTGTTACAGCGTTTTTATGGAGACAGACTGTTTTAGGACCTTGGCTGAGGCATGAGTCCAAGTCAGCATCCCGCAAAAACCTAAATTCTCCTGTCGAGGGAACAAAGTCTGCTGGCACCCAAGGTGATGAGCCATGAATGGGAAGGCAACTTCTCCCCTTGTTTGCACCAGCACAAATCAGGAACAGCTCTGTTGATGTCCAGGGTCTTGAAAGCTTCCTCCAAAAGGATCAGACCCAGCCACGGCCAGGGGTGGCGCTTTCTGCTTTATGGCAATGTTTTAAAATGTGTGCTTTATTGTACTGCAGCAGAACATCTTATACAAGGCCATGACTGAAAAGAATAATTTTAATAATGGGGGAAAAGAATCCGAGTTTGAGTCAACAAAAAGACAGCCTGTATTGGGACTAAGGCAAAATGATTATTCAGACTTATTCTTCACTCACACAACTGAAATAAAGGGGGAGCTGCTCAGGTGATAGTGGGACTAAATCATTGTAGGAAAGCATGAGGCCTGAGATTTCATTCCTCCCAGCCTCAAAACCCACTGCCTCCCAAGGGCTAGATTGTGCTTGTATAAGACTTTCCTTCTTGGCTTTTTGTGGTGATTTATGTTTCCTTGCAGTGTGTTATTTAGCTGTAAGTTATAGCTCTGTGCTGTAGCACATCCCCTGGTAAGCAACTAGACAAAGCAGGAACCTTTATTTTTATTTTGTCTGTAGTGACTGGAATGAAGTTTTTCTCCATATTTCCTAGAATTTATTGGGGGCTGATAAAAGGAAGATTTCCAAGTCCTCACGCTCAGTGGGAGACAGAAACTCCTGGTCCTGGGAATAAAGACTTCTCAGTACACAGAGGCCACTCTCTGGGTATCAGAGCAACCCACCTACTGTTCTCCAGAATGAACCTTGGAAATAAAAAAGGAAATATTCAGTGGGTTTTTTTGACACATTACACCAGGCTACTTCACACCTGATTGCTGCATCAGCAAGGTCTCCAAACCAGATCCTGATTCTTCAGTATCCAACAGGTGAGTTCACAATGCAAGGAGTAAAGGAGAGTTACAGAATCATAGTTTGGGTTTGGCTTGGAAGGGACCTTAAAGATCATCTAATTCCACTCCCCTGCCATGCACAGGGACACCTCCCACTATCCCAGGTTTCTCCAAGCCCCATCCAACCTGTTGGACACTTCCAGGGATGGGGCAGCCACAGCTTCTCTGGTCCACCTGTGCCAGGACCCCCCCACCCTCACTGGGAAGAAGTTATTCCTAATATCCAACCTAAATCTCCCCTCTTTCAGTTTAAAGTCATTACCCTTTGTCCTATCCCTACAAACCCTTGATTTGGGCTGAAGGAGATCTCTGGGGGTGGGCTTGCCCAAAGCCTGCTCAAAGCAGGGACTGTTCTGAGGTTACTCTGAATGGCTCAGGGCCTTGGCACTGAAACTGCTCAGCCACTGACAAGGGGGCCTGTGATTCCCACAATTTACTATTTGTTTTTGTTGTTTAAATCATCTGAGGATTAAGAAATAGCTTATCTTTTAATTAAGAATCAGTTTCGTTTCAGATTGCAGCATAATTTAATTTATTCAGAACGTTCCTGAAGTTAATTGACACCAACCCATACACAATGGCACTTTCTGTCTTGGTGCATTTCCCAGTCTCCACCACTCTGTGGTCTGTGCAGCCCAGATAGCACAGATACATGAAAGAGGACATCAGTGGTGCCTTGGGGCTGCTCCTTGTGCCCTGAGGTCACATTGACTTCAAAGGAATTGGATGGGCTGCTGCAAGCTGAGCTACTTCACAAAAGGACACCTGGAGCCAGCAGAGAGTGAAGAACATCCACATGTGTGGGTGCATGGCCCATCCAGCTCTGGTCCTGTGTCCAGCAAGGCTCAAGAGTCAAGGAATTGAGCAGAGGATCAAGAGCTTGGAGAAGAGTGTGAGAGCAGGGAAAACACGCAGTGTTATTGCCTTGAGCAACAGGCCCTGGGCTCACTTTGTGGCTCTTGGACATCCAGAAGTGCTGTCCCTGCATTTAACAGCCCTTCAGGAATTTCTCTCCCATGAATTAGCTGAACACCGTTTTCAAGCTGTAAATATTTTGTGCTCACTCCGTGATCAGAATGTGCTGCCACCTCACAGAGGCAGCACGAGCTGCAGGGGAAAGGATATTGAAGCATTTTATTGGATGTGGGAGCTGAGGTCAGTGCAGGCTGCAGAGTTAAATCTGCCAGCACAGGGTGGCAAGCAGGTCATTCCCTTTCACTGAAAAACACTGAGCAGAAATTGCTGCAGAAATCAATAAGGACAGAAACCAACACTGGGCAGCTCGGGAAGGTGAGGACCCAGGACACAGCACAAACACTCAAGGGTTTAGATGGTGTTACCCCAGATTTATGCTGGCAGCAGGGAAATCCAGTCCTGAAGATCTACAAAGATGGTCATGGAGTTAGATCTCACTCTTCAGGAGGAGCTGGATGATTTCCTTCTGTCCTAAGTAAACCAAGTTCCCATGCAATGTGAAGTGCAGGTCAAGTCCTGGCACAGGGTGCCCAGAGCAGCTGTGACTGCCCCTGGATCCCTGGCAGTGCCCAAGGCCAGGTTGGACAGGGCTTGGAACAACCTGGGATAGTGGAAGGTGTCCCTGCCCATGGCAGGGGGCTGGAACAGAATGATCTTAAAGGTCTATTCCAACCCAATCCATGCTGTGACTGATAAAATGCCGGGGCACCTTCCCTTTAGCATGTTAGTTACAGTAAATTCAATTCAGGCTTAAGCTCCGGGTTTGTTATCATGCATGGGGGGCCTGTACAAAACCAGACATCTCTTACTGCTGTGATACCCTGGAGTCTCTCCTGATCTCTCACCAAAACTCCAGGATGCTGGAGATGTTCTGTAGCCCTTGCATTGAGCTGACAGGGATATTGCAGATCCCTGGTGGCATCTCAACAGCACCACTCTGCATCAGCAGCAAAATCCAGCTCCCAAATCTGGGGAGAGGATTTGCAGGGGAGCAGCAGGGTTTGATCTCACCACTCTGGTGGCTGCTGGTTGCTTTGGATCCTCTGCCTAACCCAGGTGTGAGACAAAAAGTGCATGTTCCAGGCTATTTTCACTCTTTTACTCACCGCAGCCTTGGGGAAGGATTGCTGTCTGTGCAGGAGCCGGGGCACACCCGCTCCCCATGGGATGCACACAGGCTGGGGGATGCTGCAGTGACTCCAGATGTGCACCTTCAACATCTGTCTCTTCATACATTTATCTATCTCACCTTATTTATGTTTTTTTTTAGTGTGTATGGCTTCACACATCAAGCCAGAGTGGTGAGGTGATGCTGTGGTGAGTCTAAGAACACTGGTTTTAACCCAAATAATATATGAATTATTGTTATTAATATTTAATATTTAATAATAAATTATATTAATTATTTTTATTAATTATTTAGACTTTTTATTAATTTCTAACCCTGAAGCAAATGGACAGGCCTTGGTGGGGAGGAGGATCTCTTTCAGTGCTGGTATCATTTTAGATGAGCTGTAAGTGCTTTGATGGCTTGATTTAAACTATTAATACCATTAAGTATTTAATTAAGAAAGTGAATAATTAATTATATGTGTTCATACAATACTAGTCATGATAATACTATTGCTAATGAGCAATAATTAGCGATGGGTTGTGTTTGGAGAGGCAGTAACAGGACTGAAACCCCTAAGATCAGGAATGTGCCCTGGGAATGGGCACAGAGCAGTCCTGGCTGTCCCTGAGGTGGGAACAGAGAAACCTTCCTGGCACTGCCTCCAGCATTTCTTTACCTTCCTTACCTCAGCATCACCTCCCAGGACTGTGGACTTGTGAGGGCTCCTGGTTTGGGCAGAGCACATGCTGGGAGCAGGAGGTGGAAGTGAAATATTCCAGGGTTCCTGCACCTTCTCCTGTCATGCTGTGGGGTCTGGATCCCTTTTCCCCACCCCATACCAAGCTCAAATACACACCAGTGCCCCCCACAGCAGAACTTAGAGAAACTTAACACAAAACACTCAAAACCCACCCTTACCCATTGTTGTGCACCTTGTGTCGGGCACTGCAATAACATACAAATAATAAAAATAATAATAAAAGCATACCAGTTCATTCCCCAAGCACAGGAGTGGTAAGTCTTGCCAGGGACTGGTTGTCACCAGTCACTTATTGTCACCCTGTGTGTGTGCTAGCACAAGCTGCTCCTCTCTGAGCTGAGGGCTATAAATAAGAATTAAATAATGATAGCTGCAGCAGGGAAGATGATGGCAGTGTTATTGTGATAGATATCCATACTGGACCCTTTGTGGGCTGTAGGATGAAATGTGAGCTTTCTACACAGTCAGGAACAGCCCAGAGAGCACTTGGAAAATTCCAGGGGAAAAACTGATTTGATTTTTGGCCTTCTTCAGGGAGGAAACTCACAGGACATATTTTCCTGGCTGTGGGAGTAGCCTGTGAGAGGGGTAACATGTTCTCCATACGTATGTCCCCGTCTCACTTTGAATCCTCAGGAATGCAAGGTTAGCAGGAAAATGCAGCTGGGAATCTGCAAAGAAAAATTCTGCCGACTCTTCAAAGAGCATCTCTGATCTCTTTCACAGGCACGCTCAGCCTCCAAAGAGATGCTGCTGACATGAGGGGCTTCAGCTCTGAGAGCTGCAGGACCACACTCCAAGTGGAGGAGAAGTGGAGGACCTGGGGGAAGAGGCTGCTGGGAGGGAGAAATGTGGAGCTGTGGGATGCCAATGGGACAGGGCTGGGGTTGGTCACGGTATTTTGGGGTGTTGCACCTGAGTGACAGTCATCCCTGCCCCATCCGTCCATCCATCCATTCATCCATCCATCCATCCATCCATCCCTGCCCCACCTATCCATCCATCCATCCATCATCCATCCATCCATCCATCATCCATCCATCATCCATCCATCCATCCATCCATCCATCCATCCATCATCCATCCATCATCCATCCATCCATCATCCATCCATCCATCCATCCATCCATCATCCATCCATCATCCATCCATCCATCCATCCATCCATCCATCATCCATCCATCATCCATCCATCCATCATCCATCCATCCATCCATCCATCATCCATCCATCATCCATCCATCCATCCATCCATCATCCATCCATCATCCATCCATCCATCATCCATCCATCCATCCATCCATCATCCATCCATCCATCCATCATCCATCAATCCATCCATCCATCCATCCATCCATCCATCCATCCATCCATCTCTGCAACCCCCAGCACGCGGCAGAAACCCTCCTCAGAGGCTCTCAATGACTTGTGCTGTGCTTTTTAACCTCTGCAGTTTGCTCTCTTCAATTCCTCTGAACTTTCCTCCCCAGTCCATTATGCAGTGGCCAAGGTCGCTGCTCAGAACAGTGAGGGTGGGAGAGGAGAAGGCAGGAACCGGCAAGATAAAGAGTTTCCAAGAACTCCTCCCTCCTGCTCCCTACTCAGAGCCTCTGTGTTCAATCAGCAGAGGTTTTTTTGAGGTTTTTACTTTTTCTTTCCCCAGAGGCTGTCCCAGGACAGCTCTGCTCAGGGAGTCAAGAAACCTTCTTGTAACCACTCAGTCTCATGGACTCACTTTCAGCTCTTTTGCCCCCATTTTGCTCTGCCTGATCTTTCCTGTTTACCCCTGAGATAAATGTGCAGACAGCAGCTGCATCCCATCCCAGCTCCCATTTCAGCAGACTTGGCAAGCCCAGGGAGCTCCTCTTGTGGGGCAGAGGGCTCATGGATCAAAGGCTTCGCTTGCACTTGCACCAGGCAATTTTCCCTAAGAGCAGATTTGTCTTGATATTATTAACATAGCTCACCAGAGGGGAAAAATAATGGAATGTCCTTCATCCCAGTGATGCCAACCACATCCACAGAAATGGTGGGGTTTCTTTCAAATTAATTGAAAAGGAAGATCCATCATGGCATCAAGGCTTGTGGAAAAAAACTTGTGTGTTCTTTTTTTTTTGGCATGACCAATCCCATTTGTGGACCGGTGCTAAGAGAGCTGGTGGAGGATGAGGGCTTTCAAAAGTTAATTGATTAGAGGAAAATCCCACCCCCTTAATAGTTGTTCAGACTCATTTCATAATTTGCAGCTATTACACAGTAATAAAGTAGCTGCTAGAAAAGCCCCTGTATTACAGATGGGAAAACTCCTTCTCATGAAAAGATCAAAGTCCCAGTTTCCATATTTGAGCACCTTTATCAATAAATCACATGCCAGGATAAGAAATTTCAGTGTCAGCTTTCTGCTTCCAGACCAGCAAGACTGAATGACTACTCAAAAGCAGAGAGCTGAATTTTAATTAGATTTTTTTTTAAAAAAAAATTAGATACAATAAGGGTATTGACAATTATTATTCTGTTCAGCTCTGTCATTTAACCAACCTTTTCAAAGAGATAACCCCTGGCTTGGGATCAGCTGTGGATGATCACTCTTAGGAACATTTCTTCACTAAATAGGAGCTTATTTCACTGAGAAGTTACGCTCCTGTGGTGACAATCCATTATTGCTCACAGGGCTGGTGTTGTCAGTAAAACCTTATTTACTGCTCCTGTGACCAAATAAAAGCTTTCCAAATGGGCAAGAACGCACATGTCTCTAGAGAAAATGAGAGTCCTTGGCTTCTGGGAACAGCTAAGCCAACCCTCCAAAAGTCTGAAAACACTTTTTACAGGCTTGTGCTACTGCACAAAATTAATCCAGCCCAGAAAACCCTTGATCTGCCAACAGCACCAACAAAGTGCCAGCACAGTTGGACTCAATGATCTCAGAGGTCTTTTCCAACCATAATGATACTGGGATTCTAAGAAAGTCAGTAAAAACTATGCAAAGGTGACCTTCTCTGGAAGGAGAAAATGAGGAAATTTCTTGATCTCCAAGAGTCTTGGAGGGAGAACTTTTTGAGCTCAGCTCTGGTTCAAGGCTGGGTAAGATGCTGCAAAGTGACAGTTCCGTTTCTCATGATTTTGCCTGGAGTCTCAGGCTGCCATGCTGGTGTTGGGAAGTCCACAACAGGCCCCTGGGAATTTCACCTTCGACTTTCACCATGGTCTCATCTTTTTTCCTTTACATTTTTACAAAACTCCAGTCACAATTCTATGAGGGAGTGACAATCACAGGTTT
This sequence comes from Pseudopodoces humilis, assembly GCF_049639895.1. Lineage (NCBI taxonomy): Eukaryota > Metazoa > Chordata > Aves > Passeriformes > Paridae > Pseudopodoces > Pseudopodoces humilis. The sequence goes on from NC_142200.1 coordinate 148,155,026, forward strand.
CCATTTTCAGCTGAAAGGCTCTAAATGTGACTTTTAGACATGCAAGCATAGATGAAACTAAGAAGAAGTCACAATTACTAATTTAATATCTCAGACTGAAGACTGGCGCTTGCTGGGGAGTTTTGAATGTTGTCTGCTTGATGCCAGCAAAGGCTGAGGGAAGTTAATTTTTAACCTCCCTGTGGAGTGTTGTGATGGTCAGGAGATGTGAGGTGGTTCACCAGCCACCTATCTGCATGTCTGTCATATAAGTGCTTGTACTGAGAGAGGGTCACAACCCACCCCTGGCCTCCTGGTGCTATTTGAGGTGGCCCAGGATGTCCCACTTGGCCTCCACCAGGCCAGAATGACACTTCTTCTACAGGTCCTAGGCCAGGCTTGTCAGCACCCTGTCCTGAAATCTCTGGAGCTTTTCAATACCATTGGCAGCTTATGCTAAGGACTGAATTATTCTTCCATCTCAGGGTCAACCTGTTCAGCCTGCAGCTGACAGGGACAGCCCTCTGTCCTGTGTCTTGCTGTGCCCATCCAGCCTCTCAGGACTGAGTATGAACAAGGAAGCACTTAGCTGGTGCTAAGGAATCTCTGGCTCTTGCCTCTTTGGTTAATAATTCTCTGTGTGTGAGCAATGAAGGACATCCCTGGCTTTGAGAAGGGAAATGAAGAGCTCAGCACTGTGAGCCAGAAGGTGATGGTCTCCCATGGACTGTGGACATTTCATCCCAAGTGCTGCCATCTCACACACCAACAGCTGCACCCTCACCCTCCTGTGCCCTCCAGGGGTAATTTGTAAAATACCTTTACAGCCTCAGCAAGGAGGGGAGCTTGAGGGGGAGGGAGCAGCAGGCATCGAGGGCAGTGCTGGAAAGCAGATGGGGATGAGCACAGAGACAAACCAGCTCCAGCTTACCCAAACCAGCTCCAGCCTACCCAAACCAGCTCCACTTTACCCAAACCAGCTCCAGCCTACCCAAACCAGCTCCACTTTACCCAAACCAGCTCCAGCCTAACCAAACCAGCTCCAGCCTACCCAAACCAGCTCCACTTTACCCAAACCAGCTCCAGCCTACCCAAACCAGCTCCAGCCTACCCAAACCAGCTCCACTTTACCCAAACCAGCTCCAGCTTACCCAAACCAGCTCCAGCCTACCCAAACCAGCTCCACTTTACCCAAACCAGCTCCAGCCTAACCAAACCAGCTCCAGCCTACCCAAACCAGCTCCACTTTACCCAAACCAGCTCCAGCCTACCCAAACCAGCTCCAGCTTACCCAAACCAGCTCCACTTTACCCAAACCAGCTCCAGCCTACCCAAACCAGCTCACCCAAACCAGCTTCACTTTACCTAAACCAGCTCCAGCCTACCCAAACCAGCTCCACTTTACCCAAACCAGCTCCAGCTTACCCAAACCAGCTTCACTTTACCCAAACCAGCTCCAGCCTACCCAAACCAGCTCCAGCTTACCCAAACCAGCTCCAGCTTACCCAAACCAGCTTCACTTTACCCAAACCAGCTCCACTTTACCCAAACCAGCTCCAGCCTACCCAAACCAGCTCCAGCTTACCCAAACCAGCTCCACTTTACCCAAACCAGCTCCAGCTTACCCAAACCAGCTTCACTTTACCCAAACCAGCTCCAGCCTACCCAAACCAGCTCCAGCTTACCCAAACCAGCTCCAGCTTACCCAAACCAGCTTCACTTTACCCAAACCAGCTCCACTTTACCCAAACCAGCTCCAGCCTACCCAAACCAGCTCCAGCTTACCCAAACCAGCTCCACTTTACCCAAATCAGCTCCAATTTACCCAAACCAGTTCCACTTTACCCAAACCAGCTCCAGCTTACCCCAACCAGCTCCAGTTTACCCAAACCAGCTCCAGCTTACCCAAACCAGCTCCACTTTACCCAAACCAGCTCCAGCTTACCAAAACCATCTCCAGTTTACCCAAACCAGCTCCAGCTTACCAAAACCATCTCCAGTTTACCCAAACTAGCCTGTGGATCTGCAGCTGCTCCCCAGCTTGGAGAGGCAAAGCCCCCCTCACCACTCAGGCCATGAGAGAGATGTGGGGAGATGAAAAAAAGGGAGCTAAACCCTCCATCCTTTGCAAGATCTGATCATCCTTTTCAATTGCCTGACAGCTGTGAAACCTTCTCTTCCTTTCTCCATCACATTGTCCCGCTCATAATTATTTCATCAAATCAACTTCTTCTTCTCTCCTTTTTCTCCTGCAAGTTTCAACTACCCAGCCCCAGAGATGTGACAAATCTGCCTGAAACCACAGCTGCTTCTGCATCCCTCGTGCCCGGCCTGCCTGTTTTCAGTGAGTGCATTCTCTCAGACACATACATGTATACACAAATGTGTATTTTTACGAGCCTCTATTTTCCTCCCAGCACTATTTGCTTTCCACTGTCTTGGTTTTGCTCCCTCTCTGGCCTCATAGGGCCATTTGTCACTCTTTGGATGTTTTTTCTTTTATCAAGATGTTTTCTCCTGGAATGCTTCCCGCCAACGCAAGCTGCCTGGCCCATTAACTTCCAGAGTTCAGCTGACAGCCTGGACTCCAAGGCCCATTGCCTTGTGATTCCTGCTTCTGAGAGGCAGGAATTAGCTGGTAAAATGACCCAGTCACATGCACAATAGAAAGAAAAAATACAGTTTCAGGGTACAATAAGATAATACATTTTGCAGCTGTGCTCAGATCCTTTTTCTCTCTCTCCCTCCTGCTTTTCACTCTTTCCTCTTGTGTGTTAATCTGATAAATGGCTGTGGAAGTTTGACTGTTTCTTAGCTGGAGCTTTATTGAAGCATTTGCTGCTGCAGACAAATTGTGTTAAATTTCTCACAAACACGCCAAAGCCTCCAATCCATTGTCATTCATGGAGATCGATCAGGCTTGTGCCCACACTACTGACACGCAGAAAGACCTCTGAAATCGTTGTTTAAGCACTCAACTGGTGCCATGAATTATCTGTATTTAAATTAGCAAGCCTGCATTTGAGGATTCATTATGCTTCCCTGCTAATTGGGTCTTGCTAATGATCATTAAACTGACGTCCCCACCATCTTGTTAGCTGACAATTTAAAGGGATCGTAAAAAGGCAGCCAGCAGGGAGGCTGCACAGTTCCAGAGGTTGTTAATGGCTCTGGAGCTGGTTCAGCTCCGAGCCCCTGGTTCGATGCCAGCTCAACATGTGTGAGTGCCACAGAAATAATTGCTGTGGCAGACACCGGCCTGAAGGACACGGGACACGTGCAGGGCATGAGGTGATGGCTCCTGAGCCCTGTGGAGCTCAGGAATGCCGCTGTGGATGCTCCAAGGTCCTTGGGTGTGGTTTATACCCTGACAAACCTGAAGGCTTCCTGGACTGAGGAGGTTCGGGCCAAGAGGCCTTGCTTAAGGGGATCTTGGTCGTTGTCCACCACCCAGCTCACCACAAAGTTAATTATTTATCTCTGTCTTGCCCCAGGGGAGGGGATGTGGCTGTTAAAGTGCACAGTGGAGGTGTGTGGGGATTTGAAAGCTCAGGAGAGCCCAGATGGGAGCAGGTGATGGATGACCCTGTCTCCTCGGGGGAAGCGCTTTCCTACAGCTAATGCAGCCCTGGGGGAATCCGACCTTCCATGGGCCACCCTATGGCTTCTGTGGGTCACTGCCCCCTGCTCAGCCTCTTCTCAAGCTGAAATTCTGCCTCTGCTTCCTCACCAGGGGTGAGGGCTGCCACATGCACCCACCAACTGCCTTTGTAAGGGCAGCAAACAAGCTGGGTTTGAACAAGTGCAATTTGAATTTTGAGCAGTGGTAAAAAACAGGCTGGGTTTGAACAAGAGCAATTTGAATTTTGAGCAATGGCAAAAAAAAAAAAACAGGCTGGGTTTGAACAAGAGCAATTTGAATTTTGAGCGGTGGTAGCTCTGCGTTAGCGCAACCATCGGGATCTGACTGGGATCATCTCCTTCAGCACCTGGATACCCACAGACCTGGGGCCCTGCTGCCCTGCCAAGCCTCCTCCAGCTGGTCAGTCCTGACCAGCTGATGCCCTGAGAGCACCAAGGGGTGAGGAAACTAAACGATTTAGGTAGTTAAACCTCCACCACCTCGATGATTTAGTGATAATTACATATTGAAAAGCAAAACGAGCGGCTGTTTGCATAGCAACTGCAATATAACTGCAGTGTAATTACAGTTCTGCCTCAGAGGGATTGCTGGCCCTTTAGAAAGCTCCTGCCTCTGCTCCAGTGTGCATCCCCACATGGGGAAGCAGGGGCAGGTGGCTGCAGGAGACGGATGGACAAACACACCTCAGGGTGTGGGATGCACGGTGGGGCTGTCAGAAATACCTGAGCTGTACAAGGAGGGGTGCTGGAAGGACGCATGAACTCACTGCTGGAGCACAAGTCCTGGGTTGTGGAAGGTGCCACAGGAGAGGGCTGGAAAAAGGAGTAGATGAAGGTGTCCTGGTGTAGGTCAGACCACACAGCAGCTGTTCCAGCCAGTGGTGAAGGCCTGGGGAGTGTTAAGGGGTAGACAGTCCACATTTAGGGCAGAAAGGCTCAGAAACAGTGTGTGTGGGTATGTGTGGTTTCTCTTTTTTGCTTGAGATTCCATGTGGCTGGAAAGCCAAAGAACCAGGGCAGGAATGTCACAGAACCATGGAATGTTTCAGGTTGGAAGGAACCCTTAAAGGCCATCTAGTCCAGTCCCCCTGCCATAGGCAAGGACATCTTCAACGAGAGAATATACATGAGGAGAGGACTGAAAACCCATCCCAGGCGGGCCAAGGCACACTTCAGATTCCTTAGGAATAGGTACTTGAGCCTGGAAAAACAACGGTACCCACTGAGCAAAAGCCACAGACCAGGCTGAGATGGAGCTGTAATTACTAATTCCCACAGAACTTTCTGTGGATGGGTTTATTTCTACGGCCTGTTTAAAGCTAAATAACCATGTATGGATTCTCCCAAAAAGTAATGCATCTTTCTCTCTTTCTGCCAAATGAGTGATGAGTCAACTTGAAAGTGTCCCACATATTCCTAAACTTTTCTTGGGGTCTCAACACAGAATAAAGTGCCAAGATACTTAAGCAACAGCCTCCCCTTGACCTAAAGAGGGTCCCAAAAAGCTGAATATCCTCCTCTGTCAATCCTGAGCTGAATCTTTACCACCTTGGGGGATTCACAGCTGGTATTAGGTGATGGATCTCAAGAGGTCTTAGGTGTCAGAGCTTTAATAAAGCAAAAATGAGAAGCCCTGAAGGCTTGCAGGCACCTTGTGCCCTCTCAGGCCTCTCAAAGGGCCAGAGATGTCCCCACAGTGGGTCTGGGGAGGAGCCACATGGGAAGCTGGTGGACAGGGGGGACATCTCCAAGCACAGTACATCTGGGGACAGTTGGCTGCGGCCCTCGATTGTGCAGACTCCGTAGTCCTGGTTGTAATTTATCCCAACCCAACACAGATGTTGAAAATAGGGCAGATGAATCATGCCCTAGAAGTGTCTGTTTCTGCTGACTACAAAGGGAGCCCGGGGTGACCGGCTCTGCTGGAAACGTCTGCATTGTGGATACATGAAGTCAGGTGAGAGAAATCCCACGTCTCCCACTGCTCTGTTTCTTACCTGGGACAGTCACTTCTCAAGATAAAAGGCTATCCCAGGCTCCAGGGCTACCTAATCCTGCACCAAGCTGCTTAAATAAATGACAGCGGTCAGCTGAGAAGGAGTTCCTGCAGACTTGTTTGCAAAGTCAAAACCAATTGTGGAGCAAGGCTGCTTTACTTAATGCAGTAGACAGGAATTCAGCAGAATTCTCAGAGATGAATGAAAGGTTTTTAGTGCAGCCAACAGGAAGATGAGTGATGCAATTGCCCCACTCTTCCCAGTGTTTCTTATTCTCAGATTAAACTGAAACTATTGTATTCCACCCCAACAGTCTGCACTTCCCACAAGTTCTTGTGCTGACTTACACATATTTCCCTCATGAGAATTATTGTGGGGGTAATGGGAGGAATTTTGGTTCTTCTCTCTCCTCCACCCCAAACAATCCAGTCCTGTGCTTTCCCCAGAACAAGCAACTCATCTGAATGCTTTCCATCAAACCCAGCCCCAGGCAAAGTGTTGATAAAATGATATGTTTAATGTCACCAAATTAAACCCCAGGTATACTGCTGATAGAAATAATATGTTTAAATGTCATCATTAAGTTTCATTGTTAACAACTTGCTAAGAGTTGCAGCATCTCTCACACTGGAATTTGCAAACTGAAGGAGAGACATCAGTGAATTAGTTTCCTACATCTTCTATGAGAGCACGTGGCTCAGACTTTACGCTGAAACCAATTAAAGCTGGTTTTTATGTGGTGGATAGTGGATTGGGTTTTGTTGGGTTTTTGGTTGGTTTATTTTTCCCTGGAGAAGGGAGGGGTTTGAAGAAGTAAAGAGGAGAAACTGGAGAGAAAGCAGCAGCCAAGGCTGGTTTGACCACGCAGGCCTGTGATGTATAGACTTGTGCAGTAGGAAATGGACGGGAGCCACGACAGAGCATCTGTCAGATGATAACTCACAGTCATTTGCAATCTGTGCTGGAGGCAGACCAAGGGCCTGAGCCAACACTTCCAGTTATCCAGGCCTCATCTCCGGGCCTTAACTCCATCTTCTTTACATCCCATAGAATGAGGCTCCTCTGCTGCTCTACTGTAGCACAGCAGTGACATCCAGGGGCCATTTCATTTGCTGTGGAGATCAGCCCACTGATATCCAAGAGCATATGTACCTCACCCAAAAGCCCACTGAAGGCACTTGGAAAGATCCCCATCAACGTCAACAACTCTTGATCCATCTGTTTTCCTCCATGGTGTTCAGCAGTCAGCAAAAGAAGCGCTCTCATGCCCCATTACCTTTGTTGCTACCTTTTTGGCTGAGTAATCTAAGAAAAATCTCCGTGTGCCAGCCTTCTGTTCAACACACAAAGTGACTTTGTGTGCTGTGATTCACCCAGTCCCCCAAACCTCCCCAAAACCATCACCTATAGCAGTAACAGAAGGTCCACCCACATCTCTGGGCCATAGTGGCATAACCTCAAGCTTTTGCACCAAAACCCAGCCATTCCACTCCTCCAAAGTTGGGGTCAGCCAATGACCGAGCCAAAGGCCACCTTGATGAGAGAGCAGTTGGCATGAAAAACCTGCCAACCTTTAGCTATGTTGGATGCTAGGAGGTCATCTGGATTTCCTGGGGGAAACCTGACCTCTGCACAGCTGATTCAGATCTCTCACTTGGATTTAATCTGAATTTCCCAGACATCATCTCATTACAACTTTCCTTGATGCCGTTTGCAGGGCTTATACCTGTGCAGATGTTGATAACCTGCAGTAAAGTCACTTCATTTTCCCCTTGGATACATTTTTCTCTCTCTAAAGTAGGCTTCCAATGCCTGAAATCACTCTGGCAGGAATCTTTGATGCTTCCTTAAGATCTTTTTTTGGACATGTGAACATCAGGACCAGACATAACTTTTCAGAAATGGTCTCACTAATGCTGTTTACAGAGATAATATCAGTTCAGCACTCCCACTTCATACTTGCCGTCTGCGCAGCCAAGGATTACTTCTTGGCTAAGGCATTGCTGGGAGTTCAAACACCAGCAATTGTCTACCAGGACTGTTCCAGTTGGTTCTGAGTCACTGGTTTCCAGGATGTACCCCCCTACACACATCCCCTAAGGTGTGACCCCCATCACTTGCTCCAAAACATTCGCCTTTTCCTACAGCCACACCAAAATGAATTTTCAGTGATTCCCACTTCAGAAGCACTTGCCTGCAAACCTGTGCCCCTGGTTACTTGCCACCAATCTTGTTTTCATATTCTCTGCAGATTTTACCTGCTTTCTGTTTGGGTTTTTCTTTTGCTGTTGGCAAGTAAGGGGCTGCTGCTCTGTGGTGGTTATCAGATCAGTCTCCAGCTCCTTGCATTTTTCTTCCTCCCACTTTCTCTCAGCTTTCATTTCCCCTCCCATGCTTTTACTCCTTTTTGCTAACATCAGTTTGGTCTGGTTTTGTTTTCTGAAGGTGGCTTGTTTGGCTCAAATTGCTGAGCATGATGGCAGATGTTTGGGTTCGAGGGGAGCTGTAACGAAAGAGGATCACACCGAGAACATGCCCTACATGTCCCTGCTCTGCCTAGACCAGATGTGCACCATGTGGCCCAACACAACAGTCATCAGACATTGAAACTGAGAATATGAAAATATTCCTCAGAAAAGGAGTGCATAAAGCTACTGGAGACAGCTCACCAAAAATCTCATATTCTCAGCAAAAAAAGAAGTTTCCCATGGCCCAGGAACTGTTTTGATAACCCTTTCACTGGTGTAGCAGAATACTAATAAATAGGTAGCAAAAGAAATATTTTTCTACAGGCTTAACTACAGCAAAGCAAGCATTTTCTTAATTTTCATTTTTCTCCCTTTTTTTTTTTGGACTTTCCTGGGTTGGGCAGGACAGGCTGGAGACATGGACTAAGTGCTTACATTAAAGAACAAGTGGAGATTTTGCATTTGTGTACTTAATTCCTGTTTGGGGCGTATTGGGCAGTGAGAGAAGGAACTGTGTGTGGGGAAGGAATTAAATTATCTTTGTAAATAACAGGTGTTATGTACCCAGCTTGAGTGGAAACAGGCAACAAAAAATCTCTCACTGGAGCCATGCTAATGCACAAGCAGAAGCTGGGCTTTAGGGTTTTCTTGTGTAAAAGCTGTTTGCATTCCTCAGTCACTGAGAGAGCTTCCTCTGTAGAGGCAATCATGGAATCATGGAATGGTTTGGGTTGGAAGAAACCTTAAAGACCATTAAATTTCAACCCCCCCTTCCATGGGCAGGGACACTTTCCACTATCCCAGGTTGCTCCAACCTGGCCCTGAACACTTCCAGTGATGGGCAGTCACAGCTTCTCTTGGCAACCTGTGCCAGGGCCTCGCTGATCTTTTAGCAAAGAATTTCTTGTTAATATCTAACCTGAGTCTGCCTTCCTCCAGTTTAAGATTACTCCCCCTTCCAAGTCCCTCTCTGTCTCTCTTGTAGCCCCTTTGAGCACTGGAAGGGGCTCTAAGGTCTCCCAGGAGCCTTCTCTTCTCCAGGCTGGACAACCCCAGCTCTCTCAGCCTGCCTAGGATGGAATTTCATCATCTTTTAATGGCTGTAAACCCCTTACTGCCTGTGCACGTGGCTGTGTTCCCCACTCTGCAGCTGGAGAGCTGAGGTTCAGGTTCAGCCCAAGGTCCTGCAGACAGCCCATGGCAGAGGAGATAGATGCTCAGAAGTTGGTGCTGCCCCATCCTCCCTCCTTCCCTGCCTGACCCTGCAGCAGTGCATGGCAGGAACTCGCTGTCCCTGGGATGAGATGCTGAGGATCATCTCCTGCTTGGGGACTGAACCAAACATTTCAAAGGACCTGTTCTTCTGTTTAAAAGTGTATCTTCTTTGGATCTCTTCTGGAAAGCATAAAGAGCTTTTCAAAATAGCCAGCATGATTATTCATGACTACTCATTTGCAGCAGCGCTTGTTTTCCATGGCAGCACCGATGAGCTCACCTGAATAAAGATTTTTTGGGGGAGAATGGATGGCTGGAGGCTCTGCACGAGCCAAGATGTGGGCTGGCACGGTCCCTCTGTGCTGGGCAAAGACCAGACACCTCATTCCCATCCCCATCCTGGTGCTGGTCCAGCTGCTGTGCCGTGCCTCTGGTGCTAGGATCTCATCTCTGCTTGCTTTATTTACCAGTATCGAACAGAGGAAGGGCTTGGGGGCCCTGGGTTTTCCAGGGAAGCTCCTGATGGGTGGGCGCACCTGATGGAGGGCGATGATTCCTGCCAGAAGAACCCGCAGTGATGTGCTCAGGGCTGTGCGAGGAGGACGTGGCAGAGCAGAGGAGGGAGCGCAGGTCACCGAGATCCCAGCCCAGCTCAGGATGATTTCCCAGCAGGCAGAATGTCCCGTCCCCTCCTGCTCACCCCTGGCCTCCATGTACTCCAACCAGCAGGCTGCCGGGACTGGAATTTCCTGACTCCTGACTCGGCTGTGCTGCCGCAACACCCACTGGAGTCTCCTTTGCTTCCCCCCAGTTTTGTTTGTCTGTGGTTTTTTGCACAGGGGGGGAAAAGCCCGAAGCAAGCGGAGGTTTCCGGGAGCCCTCGCTCCTCGCCGCCTGTCAGAAGCAGGCAGGGATGCTGGGCAGCTTTGGTCGGGAGCAGCCAGCGATATTGGGCAGCTTTGGTCGGGAGCAGCCAGCGATATTGGGCAGCTTTGGTCGGGAGCAGACAGCGATATTGGGCAGCTTTGGTCGGGAGCAGACAGCGATATTGGGCAGCTTTGATCCGTTCATTGTTGCAGCGCATTCAGATGGGAGCTGCGGGTTCCAGCGGCAGCTGCGAGCAATGTGGCGCAGCCCGAAATCCGAGGCAGGATTTGGGCTGTCTGCTGCGTGATGTAACCCTGCCTTTAATTTGTTTTCCAGAAAATTCATTTGGAGGAGCTCTTGGCAGCAGCGGGGGGAAGCGGGCCGGGGAGGACGGCAGCTGTCAGCCCTGGCCAGCGGGACGGAGCGGGGGCTCGCAGGGCTGATTTCCCTGTCCGGGAAAAGCCTTTGGGTCGGGTCCACAGCGAGTTACTGCCGGTCACCCGCTGTGTCAAGCTGCAGCACAGAGTTATTTGTATGCCCCAGAGTGCCCGGCACAGAGCACTCTGCACCTGCGGATGTGACAGCAAAACCAGGCATAAATAACAGCCCAAGCAGGAGCCAGTGCAATTCAATCTGTATTAAGTGAATGCAGTTAAGTGGGGAAGGATTCTCAGGCTGGCTGAGAGAGGCTTTCCTTTCCTCTGTGGGTCTGAGGATGCACATGCAGGCTAAAAGCATTTGGAGGATACAGCATAGAGAGCTTTGTTCTGTGTGCTGCTCTGTTCTGCACCATTTGACTCTTTATCTGTAGGATATGGAGGGACCATGGCTGAGAGAGGGAAGCACAAAGTCTGCCAGATACAGTGGGAAAGGCACAAACTGGCAAGTGATCCTTCCTTCCTTCCTTCCTTCCTTCCTTCCTTCCTTCCTTCCTTCCTTCCTTCCTTCCTTCCTTCCTTCCTTCCTTCCTTCCTTCCTTCCTTCCTTCCTTCCTTCCTTCCTTCCTTCCTTCCTTCCTTCCTTCCTTCCTTCCTTCCTTCCTTCCTTCCTTCCTTCCTTCCTTCCTTCCTTCCTTCCTTCCTTCCTTCCTTCCTTCCTTCCTTCCTTCCTTCCTTCCTTCCTTCCTTCCTTCCTTCCTTCCTTCCTTCCTTCCTTCCTTCCTTCCTTCCTTCCTTCCTTCCTTCCTTCCTTCCTTCCTTCCTTCCTTCCTTCCTTCCTTCCTTCCTTCCTTCCTTCCTTCCTTCCTTCCTTCCTTCCTTCCTTCCTTCCTTCCTTCCTTCCTTCCTTCCCTCCTTCCCTCCTTCCCTCCTTCCCTCCTTCCCTCCTTCCCTCCTTCCCTCCTCATGTTTATTAAGATCCCACTGACTTGTGCCGAGGTTCAAAGCCCTGTTACATCTTCTCATTCTCTTGGAAGTCAAGGAAAGCTGGGTTGTCTCTCAAAGCTGTAGGGGACCCCCAAGGCCATCATGCCCACCTGTGGCTTCAAGCTGAACCTCACGAGGTCCAGCCTTACCAGGCTGTGTAAAAGAAGCAACAATTGGTGCTTGCTCTAAGAGACCTCCCCAGCCTCCTGGCAGCGTGTCCTGGTCCCTGCTCTCCCCTGTCTGACAGAAAGCTTTGCCTTATCCCAGATTTCCCCTGCTTGTAGCATATCCCTTGCTTGTCCTGCTCTTCAGGGACATGGAGAACAGACTGTCCCTTAGTGAACTCAGCAGCCTTTCAAGAGCAGCCCTTGGCCTAAGTACCACGTCCCAGATGGGATGGGGAGGTCAGTTCTGCATTTCCTGGCAGTGAATATGTCAAGGAGTGTAACTATTTATGGACAAGGAGGTTCAGGTATGTTTTCCTTCCATGTGCCACCCCCTAAGTCTCACTGGGATCACCAGGGAGAGGACTGCTGGGGTAAGACCACTGGAAATCAGCTCCTTGATTTCTTCCATGAGTGCTGGCCCTAAGGCTGGAAAAATGGGCACAGGTGATGACCTTAGTGGCTCCAATAGGATTAATTGAACATGTGCCTAAATGCTGCAGGAGGTCAGAGGCAGCTGCAGGGGGACACTGCAAGGTGGGATGGGAGAGCAGCTGATGACTTTCCTGGTCTCTGGAGCATGGCAATTGCTGGCATTATGGCTGAGCAGTGCGGGTGAGCAGGACAGAGCAAACTCCTCGCTACCCCATTGCAAGTCACCTCTTCTGTAACTCACTGAGTCATTTCCCCCTGCAGAGAAGGACAAGCTGAAGAATTTGGTTGGCCAGATTGTATTTTTTTTTTTTTTATTTTTTTTCTTTTGGAGAAATAATAGCATAGCATTTCCTCTGCCTTGTCCTCTCCCATGCTGTACTGGTAGCTGCACTGAAGCTGATTGATTAGTTTAATAACAGTCAGTTGATATGCAGCCATAAAATTATGCACTTTTACTCATCAGGCTGATTGAACTCCTCTGCTGACTGTACAGGAGCAGAATGGCAGAGTTAAAATAATGAGGGAAACAGCCAAGGGAAAAGCAAGCGTGGTGGTGTTATTGTTTTAAAGCTGAGGAAGAAAATGAGTCCAGGGAGGAGCTTTTCCAAAATAAACACCAAAATACAGAGGGAAAATGTTAAGATGTAATTAGCATTGGTACAAGTGCCATTAAATGTCTGCTGGGGTTGGAGAGCTTCTTTTACACCCACCTGATCTATTTTGGGGTTTCAGGAGGTTGGGTCTGACCCTGTTGAACATCCCTGGTCCCCTTGTCCTCAGAAAGGGTGAGAGGGGCTGAGCCCTTTTCAGGGTGAATAAACTCAATGGGAAAAGGATGGGAATTCAATTTGTTGTTTAGCTTGGGGCTGGTTTTGGTTGTTTTTATTTTCTAATTCTGGCCAAGGAGGGACGGATATGAGGATGGAGCTGGGAAAAAACATGACTGGGAAGGGATTGTCCCCTCTGCCCCCATGCTAATGGCATCAGTGGAGAGGAGATGGTGTGATAGGGACTACCAGGCCTCCTGCAGCCTGGCCTGGCAAGGACAGGATTGCTCTCAGTGATGTCCCCACGGCCCTGAGCTCTCCTCTTTGTGTTCCTGGGCACCAGGGGAGCTGAAGGCAGCCTCTGTCCTGCGGGGTGTCAGTCACGCTCTCTGGAGCCACCAAAGGGAATTGAAGGTTCCCGCTCAGCCATGAATCAATATGCAGGAGCAGGCAGTGGGGCTGGCTGATGGAAAGCCACACAGCCCCCATCCATGCATGGAGAATGGCATTTAAGGCTTTATATCCCAATAAAATATTTCCCAGCGCCCCAGCATGGCTTGCTCGGTGACAGGCTCCCTGTTTGTCCTGCACACATTCATTTTATTTATAAGACTAATTTGTCTGGAATAGGTCAGCCGGCTCCTCATGCCCGTGATCCCCGTCACTCCCTGCACTTTCACTGCTGTGAAACATTTTAATTGAACCTGCTCACATGCTGTGTCCCCAGCACAGGGCTGGCAGCCTTGACCCCAGGCCCAGTCTCCATCCAGAATCCAAAACCAGTCAGATTTTTCCTTTGGGGCTCATCTCCCTGAAGGAGGGGATGGGAGCAGGGGAGGGAATAAGCAGCACTTGGCATTTATTTTCTCCCAGAGAAACGCCTGGCAGATGATTGCACAACTCTTCTTGCCCTTTCTCCCCAATTGCACCCTGTCCAGGTTGTTCCTGGAAGCAAGGCTCTCTTCCTCATTTGCCTCAAAGGGCTTTGGGTCAGGTCACGTGTGGCTGTTGCAGAGGACACGCTGACATATTTGAGGGTGCTGCTTCTCCAGCTGTTTCTTTTGGGTGGCCAAGAACCAGGAGTGAGGTTCTGCGTTGACAAGTCCAGGGCTGGAAGCCCTGAGCTCTGCTTTGTCTCTCTGCTTCCTTCCTGGCAGCCTGTGCTCTTCCTTGGGCACAGCAAAGCAGAGGCTGCACCTGGATCCAGAGCACTCTGGGGCTAAGGAGCAGCTCTGACTGTGGCTCCTCATCCTCAGACACAGAGTGGAAAAGATAAACACAAACTGTGTTGTAGCAAAGATTTTGCGTTTATTCATCTGCGTCTAAAGTAAAAACAGACCCTGCAAATCACTAACAAAATGTCTTTCTCCAAGTGCAAATCTTGGTAAAAGCTGTCAGGGTTTCTTTATGCAATGGAGTTGGAAAGCTAAATTTAACTGCTCCTTCAGGCTTCCCTCCCCTTTCTTTTGTTTTCTGGCAAAAGCCCCATTACCAGGATGGAAAGTTTCAGTATTGAAATTTTCCATTAAAGTTTTAAAAAACAACCACCAACAGCCTTTCCAAAAAAAACCCAGTAGTAAAACCTACCAAAGCTTTTCTTCCTCCCCTCTCCTTATGCTGAGCAGGTGCAAAGAGTCCTTTCCAAGGCAAAGAATGGCACAGGAAGAAAGCATAAGAGGAAGCAAGGGAAGGTGACATGTGGACAGGGACTGCAATAACAAACAATATTCTGACTCAAAGGATGCTGCAAACACATTGTGCATGCTCAAAAATACTTCTAAACCATTTTTAAACTGGTTCTTGCCAACTGAGAGGAGAAGCCTAACAACAAGTGCCTGTTTATTCCTGATTCCTGCTCTTGGCAGAAGATTTGGCTTGGTGACCTCCTGAGGTTCTTTCCAGCCTCATTTAATCTCTGATGCTGTAAGCACAAGTCATTGAGCTCACCAGGGTCCTTGTGAAGATTGCATTAAGGATGATGAAAGGAATGTGGCAAGGGAAGAATGGAATTAATTCAGTCCACGCTGAACATCTTCCTCCAGACCTGAGTATCACAGAGCCACTGGGTTGGAAAAGACTTTTAAGACCACCAAGTCCAATCCTTAACCCAGCACTGTCGAGGCCACCACTAAACCCTGTCCCCAAGTCTTTTAAACCCTCCAGGAATGGTGACTCCACCTCTTCCTTGGGCAGCCTGTGCCAGGGTTTG
The DNA here is from genome assembly GCF_049639895.1 of Pseudopodoces humilis. Taxonomy (NCBI): domain Eukaryota; kingdom Metazoa; phylum Chordata; class Aves; order Passeriformes; family Paridae; genus Pseudopodoces; species Pseudopodoces humilis. The sequence continues at coordinate 148,170,133 of NC_142200.1, forward strand.
GCACAAACTGAGGCCGTTTCCTCTGGTCCTATTGTTTGTTACTTGGGGGAAGAGCCTCACCTCCACCTGGCTGCACCCTCCTGCCAGGGAATTTTGGAGAGCCAGAAGGTCCCTCCTGAGCTTCCTTTTCTCTGGGTTGAGCCCCCACAGCTCCCTCAGGGGCTCCTCATCAGATTTGTGCTCCAGAGTCATTCCCAACTCTGTTCCATTCTCTGGACATGTGCAGCACAGAGAGGAAGGAGAAAGGAGAAAGGAAACAGGAAAGAAAGGGGAAGGGGAAGGGGAAGGGGAAGGGGAAGGGGAAGGGGAAGGGGAAGGGGAAGGGGAAGGGGAAGGGGAAGGGGAAGGGGAGGGGACTCGAGGAGACTCGAGGAGACTCGAGGAGAGGAGACTCGAGGAGACTCGAGGAGACTCGAGGAGAGGAGACTCGAGGAGACTCGAGGAGACTCGAGGAGAGGAGACTCGAGGAGACTCGAGGAGACTCGAGGAGACTCGAGGAGAGGAGACTCGAGGAGACTCGAGGAGACTCGAGGAGAGGAGACTCGAGGAGACTCGAGGAGACTCGAGGAGAGGAGAGGAGAGGAGACTCGAGGAGAGGAGACTCGAGGAGAGGAGACTCGAGGAGACTCGAGGAGAGGAGAGGAGAGGAGAGGAGAGGAGACTCGAGGAGAGGAGACTCGAGGAGAGGAGACTCGAGGAGACTCGAGGAGAGGAGAGGAGACTCGAGGAGACCCGAGGAGACTCGAGGAGAGGAGAGGAGAGGAGAGGAGAGGAGAGGAGAGGAGAGGAGAGGAGAGGAGAGGAGAGGAGAGGAGAGGAAAGGAAAGGGAAGGAAAGGGAAGGAAAGGGAAGGAAAGGGAAGGGAAGGAAAGGGAAGGAAAGGGAAGGAAAGGAAAGGAAGAAAAATAGAAAAAAAGTTTTGCCAGAGATTTAAAAAAATGTTTTAAGTAAAATAGGAGTGTGGTGTGAGGTCAAATGCAGGTTTTCAATGCCCTGCTTGTGCTCTCCACTCTGCAGGGCACTCCGTGGCTGCCCAGCGTGACAGGGCGGCCACTGCTTTTGTTTTGTTCCTGAGTGACCTCCCGGTCACTGCAAATGTCACCGTGGCCCGAGAAACTGCAGCTCCCCGCAGCAGCCCCTTCCGGAGGGGAACTGCGGTCAGCGGAGGAGAAACTTGGCTGCAAACGCCAGAGAGAGCAAAACGGCATAAGAAAGAACCCGGGAATGGGGGGAGAAGGGGGTGCTCTCAGCCATCATCATCCACCAGCAGACCCAGCAGTAATTCTCCAGGGATCCCAAAAACATCCTCAGCAGGACACAATGCCCCTGTCAAACGCCACCTTTGGAAACAGGGTCTTTCCGAGTTGCTTCGCCCCATTTTCTGATCAGTCTGGAGCTGCACAAGCAGCACAGGGTCTTCCCCAGGTGGCACGGCTTTATTCTGTGGTTGACATTTAGCTACAGCTGGGATGGGCACGTTAAAGCCACGGTAAGACAAATATTTGCTCAGCATGGAGAGCTGCTGATAGGTAAAAGTTGCCTGGTGTTGCCTTCAGCACGCCTTCCATGGCATGAGTGGGGATGCACGGGCTGGAGCCAGGAAAATCCCAACCTCTGGAGGTTCACAAGCCATTAAAAATACCATTTACCCCCCTGGGAACCCATCTTCTGGCTCACAGCTCCATTTGCCACACGAGCAGAACTGATTTCAAGGCATGATGCACTGCATTCATCTGCTTAAATCTGCTGATATCCTGATGGAGCAGCTGATGGGGACCAGGAACCTGCTGTCCCAATTTCCAGCAGGAATCCAAAATGGACCAGATGAGTTACAGTGCCCTGAAGGTGCCTCTTTCCCCCCAGGCTGGCTGCACACAAGGTGTGGTGTGAAGAATAGAGACTGCTGCCCTGTAAGTGTGCCCTAATAATTTGTCAGCATCGATGTTACCAAAGCTGCCTCCTCTGGAATACAAATTCCCTTGGAGCTGCTTGCCAGCTTTCTGCTGTGATCACATTTTTCTCCCAGAGGTCAGCCAGCCCTGTATCCTGTATCCTCTCCCCTCGGAAGCAATCCTCAGCTGTAATGAAGTCCACTCCCAATTTTAGCTTTTGTTTGTTAGCCCTCTCCCTGTGATAAATATTTATTATCACGTTTATTATCACATTATTTTGGTGACTCACCGTCCCCAACTTCCCAGCATTGTTTTTGTCGGGAACTTCTCAGTACCTGTTTCATTAACACCCTGCAAGGAATAAACTTCACCTCTGTCTCCTACTGACTCAGCCCTGCAGCTCCTCAACAGATCCCTTCTGCCCCTTCTTTGGGGTGAGTTCATGACCTGCTCTGTGATCACTTCATCCTTTTGCACTGTCACTGCTCTCCCCATGACCAGATGGGGCTGTCCTTTGTTTGCTGGCCAGCAAACACTGGTCCCAGGGCAACCATCAATTTTCCCTCCAGCGCTGAATTAATCCGCAGCCACCATCCTGAGGTCCCCAACTGAGTGATTGCATTTTTATGTGTGGTAGTGCATGTTCAGCAATGGCCAGCTGGGTTTTTAGAAACACTGATGCCATCTTTCTACTGCAACACAGGTTTCTCAGGCTGAAATCTCTGTTAACCAAAGTCTTCTTTTCATTTTTACAAATTAACTTCGAGAGCTCTTTCCCACTTGAGCTCAAAGGCTCATCACAAATCCCCCCCACTGCCCACTCTTGGGTAATGTTAGCACAAAGATGTGAAGGCATGGGAGACTTTCAGGCTCTGAGGTATCAATAAATCTTAAAAGAAATTGGTATTTTTTTTATTAATAGGTGTCCTCTGCTCCCTTTCCTCCCTTTCATCTTCCTCCACACTGCAGCCCATTACTGCAGCACTCCACTCACCTGAATCCCTCATGCCTCACCCCAGACTCCCCACAGCACTCTATAAACTGCTGGAAATCTCTCCTCTGTCTGGCAGAGCTTCGATCTGCTCGTTACACAAAATCCAGTTTTGTTCTGATTTTTGCCTGCTTTAGTCCTGCTCATTTTGTGATCAGTTCAACACCTTTTTGCTTGCATTCTCTAGTCTCCAGCCAAACAAAAGACCCCCAAATCTGTCCTACCCAGGAGCTGTTGGCTTGCCCTGTTGCCTGCCAATCTTTGTCTCCTTCCACAAGCCCTGGGTTTTCAGCTGCTGCTTGCTGATTGCTCACACCAGTATTTTTTGCTGTCTTTCTCAATCTCTCAGAAAAATCTCCCAGCTGCTCCCCCTCTCCAAATTATTCCTTTTTCAGACTCAGGGGTTCTCTGCAGTCTGTGCTGACCTGTGTAACTCCATGTGATGCTCCATCTGTTGTTGACTTCTTTGTGTTTACTTACTAAGGGGAAACTGAAAACACAATTTCCAGCTCTGGCCAGTGTTCCTGCCATTCCTCAAAAATAAGATCTGCCGTGGATGGAGCTCTGATTTCGATCTGCTCAAGCCTGTGGCTCAGCCCCAGGGATGCTGGCTGAGGGAGGATGTGTAAAAAGTGTCCTGTGCAGTGCTTCAATCTCCTGTGAGACACATAATTCTCTCTCTCAGTCTCCACACTGAGATGTCAACAGCTGAACCTTCAGTTCAAGTGTATTTATGCATATTTATCCCTGCATGGCCAGTGAGGTGTATTAAAACCAGTTTATTTCAGAAATAGCATCATTTTTCCCAGAGAGGGAGAGCAGCTTCTCTAATTTTCTGTGCCACTTGTATTTTTGGGCTTAGTGAGGCAAAATGCCAAGGAGCAACAGCCTGTTTACCTAAGAGCAGCTAAAAGAGCTGTGTGGCAATCAAGGTATTGAGTGGGTTGGGCTGAAAATAGATCAGCTTGGGAAGGTTTTGATCAGAAATGCTCACTGAGTTCACTGGGGACTGGCTGGCCGTGAGCACCAGTGACAGCCACCCAGGGAATGAATCCCCCTGCACATGTGCTAAGCAAGGTACACACTCCTCCCACACCATGGGATGGGATTCATTATCAGAAATTTGGTCATTTTTTTCCCCACTGAGAAAACCCTCTTTTGTTAGAGTGTGGCCTCACGGAGATATCACTGAGTCCTTCACCTCTACTTTCCTCCAAGGATGTTTAACCCCTTGAAGCTTTCCTGAGCTCCCACCAAACCAGGCTCCAAACCTTTCCCAAGCTGTTTTGCCTCCTTCTTTCTCAATGAGCAGGCACGCCAAGCCAAACCTACCCTTGTGATTACCAAACTATTTGCCTGCAGCTTCACATATCTCACTTTATACAGCCCCTTGTGCCAGCTCTCTTCTCTGGGCATGTCTACATAGCACTTTTGGCCCAGGCTCCAGGTCTGGCGTGGCTTTTGGCATCCTGGCAGGCAGGACAGATTACAGAAGAAAGGGTTTGGCATCTTTTGGTGGCTCCAGGAAAGCTCTCACCCCGAGATAGTGCACATGAGCACAGACCAGGCTCTGGCTTTGAAGGTGTGGGATTCAACAGGTTTCAGTCATCAGCCCTGGGCTCAGCGCCAGAGAGAACAAACAGCATCACATCTCTGTAGCACTTTGTTCAGGAGTGTTCCTGTTCCTTAATTGCTGTATTTTACAGCAAATGAGGCACTATGGGCTTTTTTCTTTGCAGTTTTCCAGCTGCAAACATTGGGGAGAACTGGCCACTGTGAGGGGACACAGCACTGGAACACCAAGGGCTCTCCTCAAGCTGCCAGCCACAGAGCTTGTTGCAGCCTCAGTGCCCACTGCTATCATGAAAACCCTGCTTACATCAGGAACTTTCCATTTCCAGGGCTGCCAGGCTCTTAGTTCTGCACCTCATAAGTGGGGGAGAAATAAAAGCAGCACCTCAGAGTTGTTTGAAGGCTGCAGAGCACACCAGGTCCATCCCTGCTCGCGATGACAGTGCCTGTACCTGTCCCCAGCCCTGCTGATGTTTAAGGCTTTGTCAGACTGCACAGGAAGGGAGTTGAATGTGGTCCAAGTGAATTCCTGAGGTTTTCCAGCCTCCTGTTGCATCTGGCACAATCCAGCTGAGGATCTCAGGGTCACTGGCTCCAGGCCTCCTCCTCCATGTCACACATCCTCCAAAGGCTGGGGTTGTGTTTTACTCTATAGAGGTATTAGAAACTGAATTACTCTTTGAACACAATGATGCTGCCCATGCAATTCTCCTTGCAGATTTTGGGAATTGCCTTGCTATCCACATCGGTCCTTCCCTGGATCAACCAACAGCACAAACCTCATTAAATCCCACTCTCGCTGCTGCATGCCTACGGCTCTGGGAGACTCAGGGAAGAGAAAACCCAACCATGGGCACATTTGGATTCAGAAAGAGGAAATCAGAGTGAATAATTAAAAATGGCAGACTTTGGCAGGGCCACTGTTTTGCTCCTGGGCTCATGATGCTGTGCTGGATCTAGAGGGAAGCTGAGCAGGTTTCCAGACACACCAGGGGAACAAGGATCAGTAGTTTGCTGACCAACTTCTCATCAGGGAAACCAAGGCATGGCAGCAAGTCAGTGACATCCCCTAAGTGAGCCCAGAGGGGCTGGAGCCTCAGCTTTGGCTGCAGTTCCATGGGAAACAAGATAGCAATGAAATGTGACCTTCCAGCATCAGCCTGAAGGTCCTTCCTGCCTGATGGAGGAAGCAGCAATGGGGCTTTTCTGTCCAGCAGTGACTACACACAGGGCTGTGTTTTCTCACATCCTTTAGTTAAAAGTGAATGTGAAAGGCAATTTCAGGCTTTGAAAGGTTGAAAGCCTCAAAAAAAAAAAAAATTTTCAAGTATAGGGACCATGTATGGGTTTTAGCTGATGCCTGAATACTTTAGGGGTTGTATTTTGCAATGTTCCTTCTGCTGCTGAATCACAGCCCAGACACTGAGGTTTGAGAACTGCTGGTTTAGGAGAGACGGTTTCAGACACTGAGGTAGAAGGTTGGGAGGCACAGCATGCACTTGGTTGGTTACTGGGATCAGCTGACACTCTTCAATTTGTTAAATCAGGTAATCTGACCTTAAATCCAAGCCTGTAGATGCAACCATGGAAAGAGCACTTCCAGGAATAGGCCATTTATCCTGTCACTGTGTGGAATTACAGCAAGATAATAACTCTGTGACATGGTTTATTTCCCTCTGGTTGCTGTGCCTTCTGGATGCTCAGAAGACTATTTCTTGTCTTTTTTTTTTTTTTTTCAATTTTAGTTTATTTTTATTTTTAATCCTAACATTGGCATTCCCTTACTTGCTGATTCCAAGGGTTTCAGTTTTAAAATGGAGAAAACAAATGAAAATATATTAGTGCTGCCTCCTTGGGAAAGGTGCCTGCCAACATCCTAGCCCTGCTCTGTTCATAGCATTCAACTTTTAGCTTCTGTCTCAGTGGGATGCTGGGACTGACTGCTCATCATTATGGGCCAAAGTACCAAAACACAGCACATCTGCTACAAAACCCCAGCCCCTGCTCCAGCACATTGTTAGCACCCCTAATAAACGTTGCGCCTCTGGAAATCCCAGGTGCCCAATAATGCCTGTGTAAGCAAGCTCAGGAATCAGCCCAGCTGCCAACTCCTGACTTGTTTGCATTCAATGTGCATTCAAAAGCAGGCAAAAAATAAAATAGAGTGGATAACATTCCTTGGAAGGCCACTTGTATTTCAGATCACCTCAGCCTAGTGTCACATTCAAAACTTGCCAGCAGATCTGGGAAAATTTTTGCAGGGCTATCAAAGCTCAAATAACAGCTCCAGCCAAGGACCCTTTATTCCATGGGGTTTCCAGGCAGGGCTTATGTAGTTGTCAAAAAGATTATGTTTTTTTTTCAGGAAAGAATTTCAGGGAGGAAGACTGATGGGTTCTAAAAGAAGCTTTTTGTCCTGCTGCTAGTTCCCTAAACCTAGTTCCCTGGTTCCCTAAAAAGAAAGTCAAAACAGGATCCTATTGCATCCTCCTGATTGGGACAGTCAAGAGTGGCTGATGCTGAGGGCTGTCTGTTGCTCCACTGGGTCACAGCTGCAGCCCCTGTGTAAATCTCCTTGTGCTACATTTCCAGCCAGGAATGACCCTTTTAGAGCACAGCTCATCTCCCCCCAAAGGAGTCAGCTGGAATAAGTAAACAAAATTCCTCCAAACCCATCTTGTAGGCTGCCCCCTTCTGCAAGGTTGTTAAACCTTTTCCAGTCATGTGTGAGACCCTTGTCTTGGCCAGGGGCTGGGGGAGATGAGCAGGACAGCTCTGCTCAGCCAGGCAGGAGGATTTGGGAAGTCACAACACCCTGGTGACCCTATGCAAGTTTTGCCCTTAGATGGGAAAAGTCCCATGTGATGCTTTCCAAAATTACCAATAAAACTATTGTTTCCTTTAATTCCATTGCTTTCTTTAATCTCAGAGGTGGAAAGGGGGGTCTGTACAGCCTCTCAGTGCATTTATATCCACCATTCCCCTAAGTATCCTCAGAGCAGGGAAAGCTTTCCTCATGGCTCCTGTGTGGCCAGAGATGTCCTATCAGGTCTCAGTGGGAAGGAATGTCCACCTCCTCCTCACCTGATCTAAACCTCTCCAGGTGAATTAAAATTATGTGAATAAAAATTTTACTCCTGCTGACTTTCTAGTTGCCTCCTCTTGGTCTAAAAGCATGGAAAATTGGAGGCTTGGCATAGACTGTTATGAGTAACATACCCAAAGTATTTGTCAGCACCTTGGGATTAAGTAGTCCCTGGCATTTCTGGCAGGAAAACAGGCAGATGTGATCAGATAATTTCTCTGCCACTTCCTATTCACTGTGAACCAAGGGATAATTTCCAGCTTTGTTTGCATTCCCAAAGAATTGATACCAACAAGGTTTGTGCCAAAAGACAGCCAGGTATAGAGGGGAGGGAAGGAGGGAGAGAGAAAGGGAAATTTACTATTTCTGGGACACAAGAACCCATCCAAGGGTTCAACCTCAACTCTTAAAACCAGGGAAGGCCAGGTCATGTGTGGGATCACTCACTCCTTTAATGAGCAGCTTCCCAAGGAGCAGTGGGTTTGTTACTTACCCCAGTACCTGCACTCCCTGTGTCATCTCAAACTGCTTTGAACAGGGGATAAGACCCACAGCAGAATTCTCTGGCATAAACTGAGCCCTCCCCATCATCCTTGTCCTGCATGGACAAGGTAAGAGAGGCACAAGGAGTCACTGGCCGTGATTTGAAGTCTGATGGTTCCAAGTGATGGAAAACACACGAGTGTTCATGTGTGGGTGTTGGTGCTGCGAGCCACTCACAGCCAGGCCCTGCCCCCAGCACCTCAGGCTTCGAATTCTGCTTCTGTTTTTGTGTAAAGCAGCTCGTCCCTGCCCAGGCAAGAGCAGGGATAGAAGCCAAGCCAGGCTGCAGGTACTGAGGGGACAGGAAAGAGCAGCTGTGGGAAGCAGCAAGCGTCCAGCCCAGACCATCTGCTGCAGTTGGATTAATCTCTAACCTGTGCTCTTAGCTGGCCAAGGGAAACTTGTTAGGCTGAGTTTGTATCTCTAGCTTCAGGTTACAGCCTGGCAGGTTAAAATAAACCATCCTTGACTTTGTGTTAGCTTAAAAAGCTGGGTTGTGGATTAGAGATGTAGAAGGAATTGTGGAAGGAGCTGTTTGTGATCACCAGTGAGGGGAGGAGGGGACAACTCCACGCTGCCAACAACTTGAGCATGGCCAGAGCACCTCCTTAAGAAGAAAGAAAGGATCAGAGGCCCAGGATAAAGGAGTGTCTGAAAAGAGCCTTGGACCCATGAGGAAAGGCTCTCTTCCGTTCTGGGATCAAGCGTTGTGTGCTCTGAAAGAGCAAATTTGAAACATTTTTTGTTCTCTTGTTACTATTGTTTCTCATTACCACTGTTTGTCTTGTGTTCTCTTGCAAAGCATCCTCTGCCAGAAGAATAGCAATCTTGAATAATTGGAAGTATTGTGGAAGAAGGAGGAGAATTTTTTTTTTTAATTTTCTTTTTGAAAATGTGAAATTAAAAAAAAAAAAAAAAATCAGATGTTTTCCATGCCAGTGATAGGTAAGGAGAGAAACAGAAATGTCTGGAAAAAAAACCTGTCTCCCAGCTTTGTTGAATGCTGGAGAAGGAGGAGATGGATGAAAAGCACTAATAAAAAGCGAAGTTTGAGGAGTGGACTTGAAGGCTGCCTTACTGCTTATCTGATTTCCCGCAAACGGGGCTGGCTGTCTCGCAGGATGGTTTCAGGTAACATCTGCCCGAGCCTCCTGACTCATCCCTGTGTGGGTTTTGGATGTGCTGGAGCTGAGCTGAACCTGCCAGGCTCTTACAGTCTGCTTTTACACACATGGAGGAGAGCTGGGCTGGTTGGACCGAGCCTCACAAAGCCTCTTTCTAGGAAAGGAGCTTTGCGTAACAGAAGGGAAAATAGGTCGATGTCAAGGTTTAGGGCATTTGCAGAAGAAAGTAAACAAGTGGTGCGGTGTGGCCGGGCTAGAGGGGAGAGCAGGGTCTGTTCCTGCCCTAGACAAGGCTGTGCTTTGAAGGAGGGTTTGGCTGCGAGCAAAGTCAGCCTCGTGTTTTCGGCAGCGGGACTGGGATTCTCCACGTGATCCTTGGCAAAGCATCCCATCCCAGGCTGTGTCTGCTCGCAGGGAGGAATCAGCGCCCCACCGCACCCGGGGCTTGGGGTGCCGAGCTCTGTGGGGCGCGACACGGAGCTTGCCGGGCCTGGGAATCGCTGCGGAGCTGCTGCGGGACCGGGAGGCTCACGGACACAGAAGATCGTGGCCGTGGCAGAGCCAGAGCAGAGCCTGCCCAGGGACACTCGGAAAGAAACAAAAAACAAGGCAAAAAAATAACAACCACCAGCCTCCTGCAAAAGCACCGCAAAGTCCTTACGAATGCCCTCGGGCATGGGCCAAGCAAAATCCCAGGGGAGGTTTTGGGAAGAGATCCAGCTGCCTCCCTGATACAGAACCACAGCACGGTACCTTCCCTTGGGCCGGGGGAGAGGCTGGGCACCCATCCAGCCACCAGCGGCCGGCTCTGTGCTGGCAGCCCGGGCCGTGGCCGTGCCCTCCCCGCCCGGGTACAGCCTGTGCCGGAGCTTTGGCACCCGGGGGGCTCTGCGGAACATCTGCCAGCAGCCCGGCCCCCGCCGCCAGCCCGCCAGGACATCTTGTTTGTGTTTTTGTGCGGAGCACACTCCCAGCGGGTTATGTCAGAGGTGAGGAATGCAGGGCCACCCTGTGTCATGAGATCAGACTTACATTTTTAGGCTGAGCGCTTACCGTATTTGCTGGGAAGCGGCGCGCAGGCGGCGCGGGGGCCCCGCAGGGGTGGGAGATCCCCTTCGCCCGCATCCCGCTTTTCCAGCCCTCGCTCCAGCGGAGCCGGGTGGGGCGGATGGGGCCCGTCTGCTGGAACAAGCTCTCCCTCTGTTCCTCGCAAGGAGCAAGAAAGGAAACGCAGTGAATTAAGGCGAATGAAAAGGCGGCAGTGAAAGGCGGCCGGGCGCGCTGCCAAGCGCGGGGAGAGAGCCGGTGGCGAGCTGCTCTCTGCCGCCGGGGAACGCATCGGCACCGCACCGAGAAACTCACCCAGCCACCCACAGAACAGCCCCGAAACAGGGCCTGAAAGCGTCAGCAGCGACACCAACCCACCCAGGGCCAGCGAGGAGGCTGGGCTTGGAGCCTTTTGGGTGAATTTGACCAAAACACCGCCCCGAGCAATGGCTTTCACCCGGTTCTGTTGCTGGGAATCAACCCTTTCGTCGCACCTTTCTAAAATTTCTGGACTGTTTGGTCCTTCTGCTCAAGGAAAGCTGGTGCAAAACAGCTCTGCTGATGTCACACAGGTGGTTCCCAACTTTTCCTGCTTAAAACTTGGAGGCTTCTTTGCAGCTCTGCATCCCACCTAGGGTAAAAAGAAGGGAGATGCTTTGATCCTGGTGCCACTGCAGAGAAAACCCGAGGCAGGGTCAGATCCTGGCACAGGAAAGGCTTCTCATCTCTGCTTTGGTGTGGCTTTTATTTTCCTTTACTTCTTTCTTTTTCCCCCTTTTTTAAAAAAATTCCTGAAATAGCTACCAAGAGTAGATTGTGAGACTGAAAAGCCCAAAAGTGAAGAGAAGCACTTCCACAGGCCGTGTCCAAAATGCTGCTGCTTGATATTTTTTGGTTTGTTTGGTTTGGTTTGGTTTTTTGTTGTTGTTCTGTTTTGCCCTGCAGAGGGTTTTGACATGGTTGTGTTTTGTTCTGTGTCAGAAGGAAAACAAACCCTGAAATACCAAAGTCTTTCACACAATGGTCTTTCCTTTCTCTAAACATCCCTGTGAGTTGGGCCTCTTGCAGCTCTCGACTCTTCCCAGAACAGGAGAATAAATACTAGGAAATCTTGAGGGATGAACTGCAGGGAGCTGGCAGCACCAGCTCCACATTATTCCATGTCTCCAGTGCTTCCTGGTCCTCACCTGGAGGAGGCAGGTGAAACCTCCAGTACATGCTGATGGTTCCTGTCCTACTGGGAGTTTTCTGCTGCTCACCTCAGTCTCCTTTTTGTGTCCTTGTGAGACATAACAGGATAATTCCAAGTCCTTATCTCTTGTCCTCTGGCATGTACTGTTGGTTGTGTCACTTCCAGACTTCTTTGGTCACTCTACCATAGTCCTAAAAGTCTTTTTGGGAAATTCTCCCTTTCGTGGCATGAAAATGCTGCTTTTAGGTCCTCTCCAGACTTGTGCTGTGGAGGTACCAGAGAGTGTCTTGAGGAAATGAGAGAAGTGACCAGCAGGGACAGAAGGGACTAGCAGAGAGTTCCAGCGGGACCTTCAAACCCAGAACCCTCCCCTGTTCACCCACAAAACACAAAGGTGATGTGTTGACAGGAAGGGGCTGGTTGCTGCCTCATAAAAATAAGGAGGGAGAAGCGATGGTGTGGGAAAATTAGGCTTGTTTAATGATTTAGGAAATTATCTTCTCTCTCTTCCCACTCTCTTTGTCTGCCTTGCCCTTCATAAAGTCATGCTTTGATAAGATTTTCTTTTTTATCATCTGGGGTGGAGATTTCGGTTCATTTTCCCTGGACTGAAAAAAGGAAGGAAAATGAGGCTTCATGCAGCATTTATCAACAGCCTTGGACAGTGAGCCAGGGCCAGGTAAGACCTGGAGAAGGGGTTGCAGGTCCACCTTGGCTGATCCAGAAGACTTTAAATGACATGAAATAAGGGTCTTGGCTTTCATTAGGTTTTTCAGCTGCCTGGAATGCTTTAAGAAACAGAAAATTTCAATAGCAATGATTATATATATATATTTAGATTTTATATAAGTTCAGTTCTACTGCAGTGAACTCATTTGCTTCTGTTATCCTCCTTCAGTTTGGGGGGAAACCACTGACATTGCTTAGCAACCTTTACATCACTTTGGTAGAGCACACTAATGTGGGAAAGACAAAGTTGATGTCTGTTACCCTGCCCCAGGTTACTTGATCACCCAAATATTAACTTATCTAACCTTCTTGTTTGCTTCTAATCACTATTGTTTTCTGAATTGCAGTTTGGCATCCTGAAATCATAGAGTATCTCTGGTTGGAAGGGTCCCAGAAGGATCATAGAATAGTTTAGGTTGGAAGGACCTCAAAGACCTTTGTGTTCCAGCTCCCTGCCATGGCCAGGGACACATTCCACTATCCCATGTTTCTCCAAGTTCTGTCCAGCCAGGCCTTGGACACTTCCAGGGATCCAGGGGCAGCCACAGCTTCTCTGGGCACCCTGTTCCAGGGCCTCACCACCCTAAAACTGGGAAAAATAAAACGTGAAAAATAACCAGGATCAACAAGTCCAGCTCCCTGCTCCGTGCAGGACTGCTATAAACGTGCATTGCTTGACTTTAATATTGGCTTTTCACTGCCTCTGCAGCGTGGCAGAGCAGCAGGCTCTCTGGGGAGATCCCACAATACAAGGCACTAAAATCTCCATCTGACCCAGGCAGGCAGCTGCTTTGCCTTGCTGCAGCTCAGCAGTGGGATGTGTTGTGCCTGCCAAAGCAGATACTGAAGGTTCTTTCTTTCCTAATTGTCACTTTTTCTGTAACTGCTTTGAACACAGAACCAAGGAGCACGGAAAGAACAGTGCTTCCCCTGTCAGGGATGGGGTGGAAAAGGCAGGAAAAAAAAAAGACTGAAGGAAGAATGTGGCACCACAACATCCAGAGGCTTGACTCTGGGTTTGCTTGAAGCAGTGTAAACAAGCAGGTTACAAAACTTGGACCGCTGACTGGTGCTGGCACCAGAAAAACAAGGAAAACATGTTTTAGACCAATTATACTGTAGAAGATACGTGAGATTTTCAAGACACCTAAAGCCATCAACATCAGACAGTGCAGTAATTTGAGTTTTAGGGCCAGATGTAAACATCAGGGCTACAAGAACCAGATACTTAACCTGATATAAAGTGACTGTTTTATTGTTTCTAAAGACTTTGCACTGTTTGAAAGATTACCTACCATAAGATCTCTCTGCTGCTCCTCTAACCTCCCTGCTGGGATGCTCTGTAGCTGGCCCAGGCTCATCTTCCCCAAATTCTTTACTCATCTTTCCGCTCCCTGTACTCCAAATCTCAAAATAACTCTGGCATTTCATGCAAACTGTCTTAAGTTTGCCTTTTTCTGCTGGATACTCACCCAACCTTTCCTGACCTGTGGCTGTATTTCCCCACTCTTTGTAACCTACAAGCTCTCTGCTCATAATCAGGGCAGGAGTGCCCTGGTTTGAGCTCCTTCCTATGAAACTCACTGGAAGAACATCCCACATTCTGGACTCCTGAGCAACTCCACTCACCTACACAAAGAAAAATGAGGCTGAGCTGGTAGGTCTGAGCAAAGGGCCCAAGTCAGCCCCAGTGGAGAAATAGGACAGGACTTGCAGGAAGATCTTGTTCCTTGATGTTCTCCGGGTTCCCACTGGGGGCCAGGCAGAGCTTCCTGGCTTTCATGGATTCAGCTCTCTGTCCCTCCAGGCCACCTCTCCACTGGTCCATCTCCATCTGGTGTCTCCCCATCCCATGATCAAGCAGGTTGTCCTGCTTCCTGATTCATCCTTCTTGCTTCCTGCAGAGCCACAGAAGCCCATGGTGGTTTTGGTTCTCCTGAGCTGTGGTTCATTGCTCCAGCCCTTTTATACTCTTCTATCTTTCAGGGGAAAAGCAGCTATCAGTACAATGGTCCATCTTCCTTTACTAACCAAGCGCACACTTCAGCTGCCCTACCCTTCCCAGGAGGGTGGATAGCTGGGAGATGGGGAGACACCTGAGAAATGATCAATGGCCCTCCCACTCCACAAAGGGGTGTAGGAAGGTTCAGGCAGCCTCAGAACAGTGATTTCATCCCCTTCAGCAGGCCCTTTGCCAGGCACATCCTGTCCAGCTTGTGCTGGACAGACTGGCAATGAGAAGAGTCAGTGGCAGCCAACTCCAAATGGCCAAGACCAGCCTCTTTCCAGGGCTCGGGAGCTGATTCATGTTTTGATTTTCTGCCCCACCCAGTCTAGAGTGAGTTCAGCACATCCCTCTGAGCTTCACTTTCCTGCTTTCAAGGCTCTCCCTCCTTCAGAGATCCTCCCACATTCATGGCCCAACCCAGCCCTCACCAATTCTCTTTTCCTGGACTGGACACCAGGGCAGCAGCCAGGAGCTGGGCTGGCTTTGATTCATCATCCTCTAGGAAAAAAGCTGCTGATCCTGCTGGTGATGCTTCCTCTTGACTGTCTGGCCAAAAGACTTTGGTGTTCATCTCCACCCCTGTCTCGAGGGGAGAGGCCACTTCTGAGGGCCACTGTCCCTACGGGGCACTGCTGAACACGGAACGTGGGAAGCGAAGCTGTGGAGAAAAACATGGCCATGGCAACATGGGAGCACATTCCTATCCCACCAGCATTGTGCCACCAGGCAATGCTCAAGTTTGGTGTGTTTTAAAAATCAAAACCTGATGGTTTCCCCCAGGACTCAGGCTCCTGAATGATGTAAGCATTTGTCATCCCTCTCCTTAAATAACTACAGAGCAGAGCCAAATGGGTTTTCTCTCCAACAGATGGGCTGCTGACAGGTGCTGCTGGAGGCTGAGAGATGGAAAATCAAGGATGCCCTGATGTGGTCTGTCACTAGCTTGAAGAGAAAAAAAAGCAGGTGAGGTCTGGTCTTCTTGTTCTGACACATTATTCAGATGCTGTGGAAGTATAAAAACACAATATTATTGTGTTAGGGAAATATTATTACCTTGTTTTAAAGGCGGGGGAATGGAATATGTCCTAAAGATGGAAGACTGGGATATGTCCCTTGGAACAAGGAGGATCTGCTGCCATAACACAGGTCCCAGAATAAGCAGGGTTCTGTCAGAATGGCATTGTGTAAAATAACAGAAAACAAAAGCTTTTCTTTGTCCCTAAATAAGTAATTTCTGTGCTTCCTTTGTGGTTCACTCTTAAAGGCTTGCTGAATCCAAAGAGGATGTGGTCACACTCATTGGAAACTCCAGATGCTACAATATAAAAACAAAAATCTGCATCAAACCCACATTTTTAATGAGTTAAATCTCATGTGCTTTCACTCTATTTTTCTCACAGGGTGATGGCAGGCTGCTGCACTTTTCATGTCCCTTGGAGAGCATTTTCCCAGTTCCTCAGAAATATCCCCCTTGATTTTTTTGACAGGACACAGTCTTTTGTTATTTACTGATGTCACTGTAGCCTAGGAGAGAAATCAACAGAGTCATGAATTATGGACTATGCTTGTAGGACATTTCACTCTGTTTGATTTAGTGTGAACAAATTCCAGATAATTAGAGATGAGTTCAAGTTACAACATTTCACTTCTGTCTTCGGAGCTGCCCTAAGTGGTGAGGAGTGTCTGGGTTAGAGTGTTTTCATGGGAAGGTGAGATCCTTGTGTTTGTAGGTCTCAGTTTTGAAGAAGCCTAATATTACAGCAATGCAGCTGTGTCTCCACTCAGGAAACACATCAGACTTTGAATAAAACCCTCAGAATCCCCAGGGTGAAAGCATCACATGGTGGTGTGTGGGTTTTCTTCAGCTTTAGCTGTGGCATCCTCCAAGTGCTCCTTCACTGGCAGGTAATTTCCATCCCAGCTACCACCTCCTGCTGCTGAGCCCTTGAGGGATAAGTAAATAAGCACCTTGGCCCAGGTTTTTGAGGGACTGCTTGCACATAAAATGTACCATCTCTGCAAAGCTTTCCACCAGCATCCTCATTTTGTGCGTAGAAAAGCAATTCCAGCCTTCCATTCAAATAAAAAAAACAAAAACCAAAACAAGAAAACAAACAACCAAAAAATGGAAGGGGTATGGGAAGAGGCCAGAGTCTTGCTTTCCCCTTGAACAACAAAACCCTTGCCTCAAAGCAAAACTGAAGTCACTTCATCATGATTTTGGAAGAGGATGTACAGTGCTGTGGTACAACAGTGAGGGGAGGGTGTCCCTGAGCACACAGCCACCCCAGGGCACAATTAGGAGAGTTAACTGGACTTTTCCATCTGAGTGCTCCGTTTATTATAAATAACCACCACTTTAATCATAACTCACTGCCTGCTGGAAGTCCTTTGGTAACGCCATTGTCGTCTGTGGGCACTGGAGGCTGGGGAGAAGGATGTGCTGGTTATTTGATGGACTTTTCATGAGGGCTAAGTGCAGTTCACTCCATGTGCACAAAACACCACAGTTTGGAAAGTCTGGGTGGTCTTTGGCAAGGTCCTCTTCATAGACCCACCTACAGCACCAAACACACTCCTTAAGATAGTCAAGGCATAGGTGATGCACTCCTGACTATCCTTGGAGTTTATAGTTCCTATTGTTGGTTAAAAATCTGAAAAAAATATGACTATATGTGGACATTGGGCCTGGAGGATGCCTCAGTTTGGTTTAGCTCATGATTTTTAACTCCTGGACATCACAGGAGCAAATATGGGTTGCTTGCAATCTGATGAACCCCATGGTTTCCAGCCAAGCACTTGACCCAGAGAATCAAGCCAATAACTGCATGACTCACAAGGAAAAATCAGCAACAAGAACAATAAAAATCCTTGGAAACATGAGTGGACTCCATTACCCTGTAAAACACCACAATGGCACAGTCAGTTATGGAGCAGCACTTTTACCACCTAGGAGAAAAGGAGGCATGGACCTTCTTTGGATGTGAAAGTACAACCCTGCTTATTTCTATCTCTTGAGGATGGGTGGGACAAGGAAGGCATCAAGAAACTAAAACAAGAGAAGAAACAGAATGAATATTTAAGGAAAAAACTTACAGCATATTGCAAAATATTTTTCTCTTTATATCCTTTGAGGTAATGGTTATTCACCACCTGAATGGTGCTGTTGGTTGTGTCTCCTCTCAGGGTGTAAATCACAGAGTCACAGGGTGGTTCGGGTGGGGAGGGACCATAAAGATCATCCAGTTTCAACTCCCCCATGCATAAGAAGCAGAGCTGTACTGCACATGCAATGGGCTGAATGGACAACTCAGTCCCTGGGGTAGTGTCTGGTGACAGGTGGCTTTGATGAGACTTATAGGAACTCCACTCATGGTGGAGAGAAGCACTTGGGGTCCCAGCTGGGTCATGTTTTACATGCAGTCATAAAAAAAATCAAACAGTCCTTTAACATGCCATCAGCAGATAGAAGAAGGATTTTTTTAAACCAGAGTCATAGCAGGTTGTGGCCAGTACCGATTCCTTGCTGTCGTGGTCAGAAGTCCCCTCTGATGCACGGGGGGACTCTCCTATCCTGTGCTGATGTGACCTGGAAATCCCTGTGGTCTTGGAGTTCCCCTGGCTCCAGGA
Organism: Pseudopodoces humilis; assembly: GCF_049639895.1. Taxonomy (NCBI): domain Eukaryota; kingdom Metazoa; phylum Chordata; class Aves; order Passeriformes; family Paridae; genus Pseudopodoces; species Pseudopodoces humilis. The sequence continues at coordinate 148,187,946 of NC_142200.1, forward strand.
CCTTGCAGGGGGGTGAAGGCACTGATTGCTGTTCAACATCCTGTCCCACCAGAGGCTGGATGGAAAATATTGATTTCCTTTCAGAGGAGGCACATTCAGAGATGCATTTATTGAGGGCTTGTTTCCCCTCGGAGGCAAAGGGAATGCAAAGACAAAGCCCTGTTGAGGGCTCCAGGCATGGAGCAGGAAGATAACACTGACACAAGGCTCTATAACATGCAAGGTCTTGGTTTCCTACACCAAACCACAATGCAGACTCCTGGATCCTTTGTCAGCCACTGTAGAGCCAACAAATATTAAATTAAATGCTGTCTCCACCAAGGTGCTGACAGTCCCAAGGTGACATCTCTTGCTGTCCCTTCTACAAAATGCTATATCCTCTCTGGGGGTGCCTTCAAGCTAAGGTGAACTTTCAGACCCGAGCTTCATGGCTGGGAAGAAGTCCCCTGGGATCAAATGCAGAGGCAGCAGAAAACATGACTGAGGCGGCATGAGGTGTTTGACCTGGTGGCAGCAGTAATCGGCTCAGATTTGTTTGGCTTGTGGATATTCACCAGTGTTGTTGGAAATGGGATGTAAGAGCACCACCAGCCCTGAGGTGACACATTTTTCTGCAGGTGGCTGCAGTGACTGCCCTTTTGAAGGAGGTTATTAATCTTGCCCATGTCATTGCTTTGAGTGCTGGAGCAGTGAAGCACCCATTCTGCAGCACCTAGAGAGGAAGCCCAAAGACCTGGCTCCTCAGAGAACAACCCACACCCACCCACTCTAAGGACAGAGACTCCTCTTTAGAATTTCACAGCCACTTGGGAACCTTGAGGTTGAACGCCCCTCCATGGCACAAACCTGGAGGAGGACCACTTAATCTTCTCTGGCTGTAAGAATTTGTCTTAACTAAAGATTTTCAATTAAAAGTCAAGACTGAATTGCTGCAAAGTGCTGGAGACAAGAGTCATTAATACTGGAATGCAAGTTTTAAATAATTTTTAATATGCTCTGCCAGGCATCCATAAAAAGCCCTTAATCAATATGCGCTTCAATTCCTTGCATTAGGGTTTGAGGAATTTAAATTCATGGCAGGGGAAGGGTCAGGAAATCATAATGAATTTCCATCAGAGCTCTTACACACCCAGACCTGGGAGATCATCAGGGTCCAAGCTGTTGGGAGGGTGTGACAAAACAGATCAGACTTTTTGGTGGTCCCAGTCTCTGGAGAACAGGTGTTGTGGCTTGTCATTGATACAGAAGCAAATCTGTGAGTCCCTGTTGGTGACAGCAGCTGTGATTTTGCTTGGCCATTTCAGCCAGTATCAAACATTCACTGGCACTACTGGCAATTTAAGCATTACCTGACTGTCCCCTGGTGAGAAGAGCAGAGAGGATGAGGATGGGCTGAGCTGTAGACATCAGGTGCTCATGCTTGGGGATCCCAAATCTTCACATGCAGCACTCCCATGCCCTCACAGATTTGATAGCTCTCTTCCTGCACACGAACAGGGTCAGTTTTGTGGTTGGTGCACAAGCAAATCAAGCTGATACTCCTGCTTCTTACTGCCATCATATCACAGCAGGAGCATGGAGAGGCACGAGCTTTCCCAAGGTGAGGAGGAACAAGACAATCCAACCCACCCAAGAAGACACTGTGGCAATGCTGGTTTGAAGCTAAACTTGTGCTTAATAATTTGGCTGGATCCAGGCCAGAGGTGCAGGAAAGAAATTTCCAGTAAGGAGAAACCTCTAGGAAGAACCAAACCCTAGAGGAAGCTCAGGGTGAGGTTTGTGCTTCCTATTTCAGTCTAAAAAAAACCCTGTCCCAGGAGGGGGTGAGTTTCAGTAACATCCAGAGTGTCTCCCACACACTCACACCAAACATTCGATTTCTTTGTATCCAGCACAGGGGTAATGACAGTAAAGCAGATGGAAACTCCACATGCAGATAGACCGTCAGAACATCCTTCCCTGCAGGTAGCCCAGGGACAGAGCAGCACCACCCTTGGAATGGCTCACAGGAGCAGGGACACATCGAAAGGAGCAGTGGTGGCTGTTGCAGCCAGTTTGACCCCCCAGAGATGACAACAGGGCCTAGGGATTTATCCCGTGGTTATCTGCATGCTCTGTGCCATGGGGTTTGGATGAAGAGCAGGTATTTCTCTCACCATTTTTCCTTGGGGGAAGGCAGGAGCTGGGGCCTGTGCCCTAGGAGCAGGCTGCATGCAGCCACACTATTTCAAAGGCTGAAAAAATGCAGCCCTGTAGAGGAAAGTCAGGTAAAGCTATTTATTAGACTGCCTCAGGCCCTCCTTAGTTTACTGCCAGCCTAAAAATCCCCAAGTGCAGGGAAATCAGCTTGGACCGTGTGTGCACATTGCTGCTGCTCAGCCTGCATTCGGAGGGCGCATCTGTCTGATTTTGCAACCCTTGACGCTTGAAATGAGCTAGGGAAAAGCAGGCAGCCCTTTGGAGAGGGACAGGGGAAAATAAAAAAGGAAAGAAAAACAGAAGGAAACCAAAAGCGCGGGTGGGAGGGAAGGGAAAGGGAGGATTTTGTCTCGGGCAGGCGTCGGAGCCTCTGAGGACTGTCCCCGCCGTCGCCCCGCATTGCGAAAGAGCCTCTGGCTCGGGTGCCCCTCGTTTATCCAAGGGATGCCGGCACGGAAAGCCTGTCCCGGGCGCTGCTCGCAGGGCGCAGCGGGGATGCCGGGGAGCCGGGAGGCCCCGCGCCGGGGCCGGGATGCGGCGGCAGCGGGATCGCAGCGGGGCCGCTGCCATCTAGTGGTACCGGGACCCGGTGTCCTCCCTGCCCCGGCCGAGAGAACCCCCCGAACACAGCCCGGACCCCTCCGACACCCCCCGCCATCCCTCTGCATGCGGGGGAATCGCCTTCGGGTTTGGGGGGTTCCGAGGGGATTCTGCCAGCGGGGCTGGAGCATCTGCCTGGAAAATGCGCCGAGACGTAAATGCGGTGGAGCGTGAATGTTTGCGAGCTGAGGAGCCGCGCCGATCCCAGCAGCCATGCACTCCTGCCTGTGGCTCTCTCCCCCTCCCCTTCCTGCACCTTCTCCTCTCCTTATGCCTCTGCGAAGGGTTTATCCTCCTTTCCCTCCATTAAAAGAAATACCCTGTGGCAGGAGCAGGGCTCTCCCCTCCCCTCCATCCCTTCACGTTGACTGCAGGCTCCCTCCTGCCTCCCATTTTGTGGTCTCGTTGCTCCCCCACTGCTGCTGGTCCCCACGGAAAACGGCGGGAGGGACACAGCCGCGTATCTTCTCTTCCTTCTCGCATGTCTTTAACACCACAGATCTTTCAGGGATGATGACACCTTTCTGTTTCTGTACCTTGAAGTTTGCAACCTGAAAGGGAGGGAGGGGGGGGCGAGGCCTGAACCCCCCTTTCCTTTGTATCTTCCTGTAAATTCCATCATGCAGTAAATCTCCCCTGTTGTGCTGGGAGCTCCCCTCTACATTGGGGGTAACAGTCCCATTTCATACCCAGGGAAGGAAATGGAGATGGCTTTTCAAAGGCCACCCCAGAAGGGGATGGAGTAATGAATGCACTTCCTAGATCCCATCCTGCCCCTTTGGGTCTTTTTGAGGGGTACAGAGCAGAAAACTAACATGGACATATTTAAACAGCCCCCACCATGATGCTTATCAGGTGCAAAGAGGCGCAGAGCTGCAATCAGATTTAAAAGGAGAGGGAAAGCTGGGCCCTGGGTAGTTGTGAGATGTCAGCCAGAGCGATGGTGTGCCCAGGAGCGCCCAAGGGGTGTCAAAGATGATGCCAGCAATGGGTCCTCTTGGCAAACCAGACCAGACAAAGAGATCATCTCTGATGGAGTGGGTCAGAACAGTCTGGCAGCACCCCAGGACCCCAGAGTATGGGGAAGATGGCACAGGCACACTGTGGGTTTGTGCCCACAGGCCCTCCATTGGATGCACAAAGCCCTTCCCACTGAAATTAGCTTGGAGATGAGGTTCAACCAACCCCAGATGTGACCCAGTTCTGGGAATCCAGTTTGCTTATGGTCTCTCATGTCAGCTATGGCTGGGTGCAAAACCCTGCCTGATTTTCCTGCCATCCTGCACTACTTAACAAGGATCCAGCAGGAATCCAAGGATTCCAAATCAACGCTCTCCATCTTCACCAGCAACATGACAAAAGGGCCATTCAGGGTTTCCTTGTGTTCTCCCCACTCACTCACCTCTAACCTTGCTCCAAAAATGTGTTCACACTCCTTTTTCCTTCCCTTTTTTCCTCTTCTTTTATTGCTTTGTTCTTTTATCTAAAAAAACCCAAACCCAACACAACTTTAGAAGTTCAAGTTGACTGTACAACCCAAACCTTGAGCCAGCCCAGAGCATGGGCGGACAAACACATCGTGAAGGATTTGTTCACAAGGACAGGTCTTGCTCCATAGGTGTTCTCAGCCAGATGCTTCTTGAAGTCCTTTGTGTGAAGTGCTGCATCCACAGTTAGCTGGGAATGGGGCAGGGAGGGGATCTTTTTGGCCCTTGTGTTGAGGTTGCCGCTTACCAGCTGGTGACAGTGCTGGAACTGGTCCCAGGCATGTTTTTTTTTTTTCCAAGGAGAGGCGTTGCTGGGGTCAGCACCCTGTGCAAGGCAGGATTTCATCCAGGGGAAAAGGCTCAAGGCACCAGTCTGGCCCATCTCAATCCTGCAGTGTGCTGCCCTGGGGACCAAGCCTCTGCCACTGAGGAGGGGAGGAAACCTTCTAGGAGGAGGAAAAAGAGATTTTTGAGAAATGCTGCTACTTGGTATGGATACCTTCAAGTGTAGCATAGGAGAACAGAGCTGCCTCTGGTCACTGGGGTTTTCCATCTCAGGGTTCTGACCATGTTTCCTCTACCATCCCAGCTGGCTGGGATTCCTCATTCCTCCACATTAGCCAGTTCCTTCCGAGGCTGATTCCACAATCTTCACATCTTAACTCCATGACAAGCTAGAAGGGGACGGCAGAGCCAGTCCTTACACTTTTATCAGCACAGGATTAATTAAAAAAAAAAAAAAATCAGAAATAGAAAACAGCTCGGCATTAACCTCATGCTACAGCAATTTCCAAGCAGGTACGCCAGCGAAATAAAAACAGCAATTTGCAGCTAAATAAAAATAACAGTTAAGCATTTGAAACACAAATGCACCATTCAGGAGCAGCAGATAAATATTCAGACGCGTTCATTAGGAGGTTGAGGCTGTCTCTCAAATAAACAGACAGGTACAAAATAGCAGCCTGAATACTCCAATTACGCCAACATTGCATCAGTGCCGATGCTCCCGGCTCCGAGAGTGGGAGGGGGAGAAGGAGATAGGGTGAGGAGGAGGAGGGCAGTGGGGAAAGCATGTGTGGGAAATGCATTTATTATTATTATTGCTTTTTTTTAAAATTTGCCTTAAATTTTGTTTTATGTAACTGCTGTTTGGATTCTCTTCCAGAGAGGGTTTAACTCCCGGGGATGGGAAGTTCTCTTGCGGTACCATGCTCATCACAGCTCCTCTGCCTGACTTGGGCTTGCTTGGCCTGGCTCCCAGGGAAGACCCCCCACACTGGGAAAAGCAGGACTTGGCCTCCTGCCCACGGCCCTAAACCCACCCTGCACAGCCCCGGGGCAGCGAGGCACGGCCGTGGATCAGCGCAAAGCAAAACAGCGCCGAGCCCAAAAGCTACAAAGCCTTTGGAGCTCAAGTACTGCAGCTGACTGGAAAAACAACACGCTGCCCCCAGCCCCCCACCATCCCCTTCGCTCCTGCGAGTCCCTGCCCCAAGGCCGGGACACCTATGGGGCTGTGGCTCTGGGACGAGGGGACACTGAGCACAGAGGGTGTGGGTGGTGCTGGTGTGGGTCTGGGGATGCTCAGGGACAGTGGGGTGTCCCCAACCCCAAGGACATTTTGACACATGTCACCTGGGTGGGGACAGGAGCCACCCTGCCTCACACGCACTGCAGGGGGACACAGCATGAGCCCTGGTGTGGGCCTGGGGATGCTCAGGGACAACGGGGTGTCCCCCACCCATGGACGGCGACACTTCTGGGGGTGTCAGGTGTCACCTGAAGGGGAGCAGGTACCACCCTACCCCACGCACCCTACGGGAGGTGCAGTACTCCCACCACACACGAACCCTGCTGTGGGGCTGGCGGTGTGCTCAAGGACCGCGGGGTACCCCCAACCCCAAGGACAGCCACACTTTCGGGGTGACACGTCACCTGAAGGAACCGGGCAGGCGTCACCCTGCCCCACGCACAACTCGGGAGGATGTGGCACTTCCCAGCATACACAAACCCTTGTGTGGTCCGGAGGGGCTGCCCGGGGGTGTCTTTGGTGGTGTCCGGTGTCCCCGGGGGGGGCGTGGGGGTGGCAGGTGCTGCCTCTCCCCGCTCCGGCCGCGCGGGGGCGCGGCGCTCCCCTCACGGGGGCCGCGGGAGCGCGCACCGGCGGCGCTGCGCGTGCGCGGTGCGCGCCCCCTGCCGGCCGCGCGCGCGCGCGCGCGCCCCGTGCCGAATCTGCGGGCAGTGCGGAAAGTGCCGCGCTTCACCCGCGCCGCGCTTTACCCCGGCCGCGATTTCATCATGCGGGGGGCGGGCGCCGCTCCGCCCGCTCCTCCTTCTCCTTCTCCTCCTCCTCATGCCGCTTCCCCGTAGCGTCCTGCCCGCCCTGCTGCGCCGCCTCGCCCGCCCGCTCCGCTCCGCCGCCCCCCCCGCCATGGACGGCCCGCAGGCCGAGGCGCTGCTGGCGCCGCTCCGGAACGCGGTGCGGCAGCAGGTAACGCGCCCCGGCCCGCGCCCCGCCGGAGGGGCTCGGGGGTGTCGCCCGGGGGTCGGGCGGGCTGTGGGAGGTGCCCCCGGGGCCCCTCGGCGGTTGCCTGCCCTGCGGAGGGGTCTTGGCGCATCCCCCCGGGCGCTGCGGCGGCTCCGGCTCCCGGCTCGGAGCGGCCCCCGGCTGTCCCCGTGGGTGTCCCCGGGGTTCCTGCCCAGCGGGTGCGGGGCGGCCCCTCGGGCACAGCTATCGCGTGCGGGTTTCCCCCCTTGGCTCTTTGCCCTCCGGAGCTGCCTGGCAGGGCTGGATCTGTGCGTCAGCCTACCTGGGTGTCCCCTCCCGGGCTGGCTGTGCCCGGGCTGGCGCTCCCCGTGCCCTGCCCTAGGGCCCCTCCTCGTGTCCCTCGTCCCTTCGGGGTCACGCGGTGATGTCCCCTCCGAGCTGAGTTTCGGAGGTAAATGACGTTCTCTGGAGCTGCATATTTGCCTGATGCAGTAAGGGATGGTAGTTCCTTTGCATATTTTCCATTTCATCATTCTCATTAATCTAGGTGGGTGATGTGTCCTTTTGGCTGGGGCTGCATCGCATTCTCATCCCATCTCCCTCCTTTTACCTCTATAACCCTTCGTACCTGAGAAGGATTTGGTTGTCTCTTCGTTTCCTAAATAAACCTTGGCACTCCGGCTGTGTACGGTAATGGATCTTGTGCAGTTCCTTTTCCTCTCTTCACCACCTGCCAGACCTGTGTGTCCCCCATGTGCCTCCTTTAAGTGGCTGAATCCATATTATTCTCCTTAGCTATGCGTGTGTCCCTTGTATTCGCAGATTTGTGCGTGTGTTTCCCCATTAAATGAGTGGATTTATGGCCCTCTAATTATGCCAGCACTTCAGTGAGTTTTTATTATGAATCACTGTACAGCATAATGCCTTGGCAGGAGAGCTGCTTGTAAATAAAGCAATGATCTCTAGAACCAGCCAATTTATTTAGTTTAAAATCCTGGGTGCTGTCATTTGCCTGTGAGTACCAACGCACCCCTTCTTTTCAGGGGTTTAAACTGGGATGTGGGGCACCAAGGGGAAAAAAATAAAATTGTCCAGCTGGGGCCACACATATTGTGTTGTACAACTGGCTGTAGTAATTCCCAGAGATATTCGCACAGGAGGAAAGGGAGGGGATAACAAAGATCGGGGTGGTTGATGCCTCTGGATGCAGGAGTCTGTCTGGCATCTCCAGGAGAAGTGGTTTAATTAAACCTAAGGGACTCAGCCTATGGAGAGGGAGCAGCCTATCTTCCTGCAGCAGTGCCTGATGCAATAAGCTGCCGTGATCCAGGGGTGGATCCCTCCCTGCTCTGCTGGTCTGTGGGACAAAGCTGCAGCAAAATTTGCCACATCGAGTGCTGCTGTGCACTCCTCCTCTTGGGCAGGGCTCAAGATCGGAGCTGTAATTAGATTGAGTCCTGTCAGCAGGCGTAATTATTTGTTTCAGTTGTGTTTGGGTTGTTTTTGTTTTTTTTTTCCCTTCTCCTTGCGTATGTCTGAGCACTCTTACTTATAGGTCAAGACAAAGAGTTGCTGTGTGCTGCTTTTGGATGCTCAGCAGTGAGCAGGGTGAGGGCTCTGTTGAGTCAGCAGGAGCTGCTTTGCTGCTGCCTTGATGTTTTTCCACTGCCGACCCCCCTGGCTCAACAAAGGCAATTTGGATTTCTACTTTAAAAGAAAAAAACACCAGCTCAGATCCCTCCCTCTGCCACGTTTCCCAGGAATGGAAGTTGCAGTCCTCAGCCCCAGAGTGAAACTTTCACGTTTTGGTTTAAGTAGTTAACAGGAAGGAAACAGCAGATTTGTTCTGTTCGTGTAGCTGATGGGGTTAATCCTGACAGGATTCTTATTTTTCCTTCTTCTCCTTGTGTGTGTTTTATTGCAGTCCTTGGAGACTTCCTTTTATTAATAAAATGAGCCTTTGAACCCCTCAGTCTCTGGAGCACTTTTATCTTTTCTAATCTGATTACAGAATGGCAATCTGTGTAGTCTCTTCTCTCTGCTTTCTCAGTTACCTGTAATGTTTATATCAGGAAAGTTCAGAATCTAGGGAGAAAAGTTGGTATTGTGGAAATGTTATATTCTCTGTGGATTATGGGGGCTTTTTCCTTTTTTTTTTTTTTTTTTCTCTTTTTTCCCTCAAGATATGCAAGGTACAAGAAAAATGCTGAACTTGTAGCATCCCATTTTTAGAATATCCCACTTGGGGTGGCTTTGGCATCTCTTTTTTCCTCCCAGCACCTTTGTCCTTCTCAGCAATTCAAGCTAGATCCTGGTTTTGGTGAAGAAGAGTGGACTCAAAGGAAGACTTTTAGTTAACTTATCTCCAGGAGCAAGCTGGTCTTGACAGCTGATGTTCATAAAAGAACCTTTTTTGGGTGTGTAGGGATTGAGCACTTCCCTGGGCTGAAAGGGGAGAATCATCCCCACAGAGTAGAGAGACCTTTGTGGAATTGTAACAAAGTGGTGCTGGTTTGACTCAGGTCAAGATCTCCTGTGAGGCCCACTGCAGAGTTTTGCTGCTCTGAAATATTTGGCTTTGGGTTTTTTTTTTTTAAAGGGCATTTTTTTGTTGTTGCTGTTGACTTTGTTCTATCTCAGAGTTACTGAACTGGTTTTAAAAATAATAACAATTTTTACTCAAAATGCAATGTTTTCTGCGCTTAGATATTGGGCTGCAAATATAGTAAGTGCATCCTCAAAGACAGAAACCAGGAATTAGTGGAAATATGATGTACACAGAGGAATATAATTAACATGGATATTGAATAGCAGCTCTGTGATTTAACAGTTGTGTGGGGTGGTTGAATTTCCCTAATAAAGTCTACTCTGCTAAGTCTTAAAGCGTGTTTCTCTTTCACAGCCTCTGGAGACCTGTGTGCAGGCTGGACAAAAATCTCCTTTTGGATTGTCAGGGGAGCTGGAAGAAAGAGAGGTCTTATCTGTGGAAAAGAATGAATCTATAATGTTATTTTCCCCCTAGGGAGAGTTGGTGAGGAAGCTGAAGGAAGAGAAGGCTCCCCAGGTTGACATAGACAGAGCAGTAGCAGAGCTCAAAGCTCGGAAGAGGGTCCTAGAAGCAAAGGTGAGTCTGGAAATTAAATTCTGAGCTCCACAGTTTTGTCTGAAAAGCCTTGAAATCTCTTCTTAATTATTTATTGCAGGTTTGGTCTAGACAGTTCTAGACTGAATCACTTCGGAAGTAGTTTTTGCTGGTTTCCAACTAGTGGCAATTTCATTCTTTACTTTTTACACTAACTTCTGTTAGCATTAAATCAGTGTGGAAACAAATACATTCAGGCTGCTCAGTAATCAAAGCTGAAATTGAGTGTATATTCACTAACCTTTGTTTGCTGTATAGATTTTTTGTGTGCTGTGAGAGCACATGCTGTTAACTGGGGTGAATTTTCAGATACTCTGTGCATTGAAATTCCCTGAACTGTCATAGAATGAGTTTATTTAGAAATCACCCATTTTGCTACAGTAACAAAGTTTTTGTAAATGTTTCAAATGACTTGCAGTTCTCCTCAGCCTTAGAGGTGAAATTGCGTTCCCTTTTAAATGCAGCCATGCTCTGAAAAGTCTTTGTGCAAATTAAATGATGGAATTTGAAGTTTGTTGTCTTTAGATCAATAAAAAGAAAAATACGCTTTCTTATCCTGTGAGCTTTCCTCCCCTTCCCAGACTGAAACAACAGAAAGAAACTCTTGAAGCTTAAAAACAATCAGTTGTGCAGATTCATCCAGGTTCTTTCTAATTTCTATTTCATGTAAACATAGTTGTAGTTGTGCCTGGGTGGTACACTTGAAAATAAACAAATTAATGAATAAATACACTTCTTACAGCTGCCTGACTGTGAGAATGTGAGTTCACCTGAACTGAAACCCATTGACCTTGTTTGTCCTAAAGGGTCACGTGGGATGAACAGGTGCTGCTCTCTGCCAGGTCTGGCCTTGTGGCTGCCTTTTTACATACACTGAACCAAGAAAATGTCATTTTTACTGAGTATTCAGCATAGGGACTGGGCTTTGAAACCATTGCATGAAACCTGCATTGATAGCTAGGTCATCCTGGAGGAAATATTGTCTAGATGTTTTCCAAGTTTTGTGTGCCAACCCTCAGGAGCTTGGGGGGATGTCACCAGGCAGGTGAGGGGTCCTGGAGTCCCTGTGGGTGTCACCAGGCAGGTGAGGGATCCTGGCATCCCTGTGGGTGTCACCAGGCAGGTGAGGGGTCCTGGCATCCCTGTGGGTGTCACCAGGCAGGTTTGGAGTTCTGATATCCCTGTGAGCCCCACCTCTGTGTTGGAGGGTGCCTGTAGGATGCAGCGGAGAGGTTTCTTAGCACTTACACAATTTGTGTGGGCTGTCAGTGCAAGGGTGACCTTGCAAACGCAGCATCTGCCCTTGGGAGTGCAGCACTCCAGTACTGGGAGTGTTTCTGTCCTGGTGCTGTTCCCAGCAAGGATCAGAATCCCTTCCACCTTTTGGGGAAGGCAGCAGTGGTGTTTTTCAGGCCGCTGTGGTTCCTGCTTGAAGATGTCAGAGCATCTCTGGATTTGAAGCTTTGAGCAGGGTGGAGTAGTTGAGTACACAGAGTACAGTGCTTTTAAAATTAGACCACGTTTATTTGTTGATGATAGAAAAGGGGAAGTTTGAAATAAATGGACACACAATACTTCTTGTTACCCAAAGGCTTTTCAAATTGATAGTCTGAGACACTTAGGAGGATCTGAATTTATTGAACTTCTGGATTTAACTCTGCCTTAATTATCAAAACAGCTTCTTTGAAGGAAATCTTTGAAGTCTGTTGACCTCGCTAATGGATTAGATTGCAAAAATCACAGGTTTTCAGATAAAATAGTGAATCTGCTCTTAAACATTTTCACAGTATCTTGTCAGGGCATTAAGGCACTCCTGAGTTTTCTGAGTGCAGACCTAAATTTTACAAATAGATTTTCCTTGCACAAGTACCTAAAATTATTCCTTTGGCAGAGCATGAGGATGATGGTGCTTGTAATCTTCACAGTCAAAATTCTTTCATGTGAGGAACACCTTACTGAAAGGTTTATGTATGCCAAGAATTAGATACGTGCAGTCTGAGATGCTCACTTGAAGCTCTTTTCATAGTCAGGAGAGGGAAGAAGGTCAGAACTGCTTTGGAAATTTGCATTTTTTTACAGGGATTGTGAGGAAAGCTGAGGATAACTTGCTCAGGGAAAGTTAGGTCATGAGTCCATCTCAAGTGTCTGAAATGCTGGATTCAGACAAGGATGTTCATAATTGAGCACTTGAATCTCAGTGGGAAGATTCTTCTTTGGAAAATAAGGATGTTGACAGGATACCTCTTCTTCAAAGTGGTCTTTGCAGACTTTTGACTCTGGTGGGTGAAGAGGATTTCTCCTCCTGCCAGAATCAGGAGCTATTAACTGCTTTTGTTTTGCCTGACTTACAGGAGCTGGCCTTACAGCCCAAAGATGACATCGTGGACAGAGCTAAGATGGAAGACACTCTCAAAAGAAGGTTTTTCTATGACCAAGCCTTTTCTATTTATGGAGGTATGGGTTTGAAGAAATGTAGATTTCAATCCCTTTAATATTCTGGTCTTTCTAGCTGGGTGAAATGCTGCACTCTAGCAATGTTATATTAATGTGGCATACAAGATTATTTTTTAAAAGTTTGCTTTAAACTTTCCTGCTTGAGTCTGTAAGCCTTTCAAGAATTCTCCCTTCTTGAAGTGTTTGGGTTGGAATGGGGCTCAGTTTTTGTCTTGTGCTCTCTGAATGGAGATGTGGGCTCCAGGATGCATGTCCTGAGCATTACATTGGTAGAAGATGGCTTCTGTGCTGAGGATAGGGTGTTTGGGGCTTAAGGAGATCATCAGCTTATTTATTATTTATAACCATTCATCTCTACCTGAGCTTCTCTTGGCAAATTAATCACAGAATATTCTGAGCTGGAAGGGACCCACAAGGATCATGGAGTCCAGCTCTTAAGTGAATGGCCCACAAGGGGACCAACAGTGCTTCAACTCACTGTGAACTTCAGAACCTGTTCCCTCAGTGAACTTTTCCAATGAACCTTATGGCACAGGTGAATAAATGTGGCTGTTAAACCTCTTCAGATGGCTGATATGAGCAGCACAGTGTCTCTATCATTACTGCTCTTTCACCTTAGATGCTAAATTAAGTACTTTGAGTTGTTTTATTGGCTTTTTGTTAATCTTTGCAGCTACATTGGTGATTTGCAGATATGTGTTATCTATTACTGACAATAGCACTGCTTCAGGTGGTGCATGATCACTTCTGTATTTGGACTCCTCCTTCACATAGATTGCTCCCACAAAACTTTCCACAAAACAGAGTCCATTGTGTCCATTGGTGGAGGGAATGTCATTTTTAGGGTTGTTGGTTGCAGGAGTTTGTCTGTTTCAGATTCTGTCACTAACTGATGCCTCAGTACTCTGCAGCTGAACTGTGCTTCATGCTCATAAAAGGAAACCAACTGATGGAAATGCTGAGAAGGGAGGACATCTCCTCCAAACAGTGCAGCTTTGTACAATCTCACACTTCTTTTTTACCTTTTCCTCTTCTCAGGAGTCAGTGGTCTGTATGACTTTGGGCCTGTTGGGTGTGCTTTGAAGAACAACATCATCCAAGCATGGAGACATCACTTTATTCAGGAAGAGCAAATCCTGGAGATTGACTGCACCATGCTCACACCTGAGCCAGTTCTAAAGTAAATGTGGGATTGTTTTTTTTTTTTTTTTGTTGGTTTTGTTTTGTTTTGTTTTTTTACCTGCAGCATTTGATTTCTGGTCATAGGTGCTTTTTTTAGTGTTCTGTAAAATTACCCACAGGGATCTTGAGTCTGGGTCACCTAATTTCATACCATAATTAGGTACCACTGCACAGGTCAGTGTGAAAAGCTGTTGTTTCATAAGTCAGGGAAAGCAGTGGCACTCACATTTGAGAGTTCAAAGCCTCCTATCAGTCCCATTAGGTAAGAAATTGTCATTATTCCTTTTTCTAAAAGATCAAGAAGACAAGAAAAAGGGCAGAAGCTTTCATGCAGCTGAGATATAAAATACTGGGAATATCTCCACCTGAATTAGTGCTTACTCCTCACTACTGCAGCTGTGTCTAGTTTTGATCACAATGCAGTTCCTGAATGCATTAAGTGTCCTCTTTGTGACACATTTTAAGATTTAGATGTATTGATGCTTCCCAGAGATCATATTTTCTGAGGGGTGATGCTGCTTAACGTGAACTCTGTAATCTGAAGCAGGAGTGAGCCTGCAATTTTTGAAGGATTTTACTTTGATAAAGGTCTGTCCACTGGGATCACACAGACCTGGGGCTGTCTGGTGGCAGCTGTCACATTCCTTGTTGTCTGTCACCTCTTCTAGGACTTCTGGCCATGTAGACAAGTTTGCTGACTTCATGGTGAAAGATGTGAAGAACGGGGAATGTTTTCGTGCCGATCATCTCTTAAAAGGTTTGATTTTGTTCCAAGCTAGGTGGGCCTGGGGATTTCCTGCAGTGGTGCAAGCACTGGGAAAGAGAATCTTTCTCAAGGAAAGCCTGCTGGTGTAGCCAGTCTTTCATACTTGTGTTTGCAGCTAATTAATTACACCATACCAAAAATCTTGTAGGTTCTGTTAGTGTCTTAAATGAGGTTCAGGATCTCTGGTGAAAACACTATTTTGTCCCTTTTTATAAAATCCAGTGTCATCAGGCTGTGAAAGATTACTAAGATAGTACTAAGTCAAGGATTCCCTATATAACAAGATTCCATACAGGAATAATAATAAGTACACTAGTAATTTTAACCAGCACTAAACCCACATTATTCAATACATTTATCAAAAAACTCAAATCAGCAAACCTAAACCACCACATGTACTCCACTGCATTCTGATCTTAGTTTTCTTGAATTTCAGTTGCTTTTTTAAGTACTGAGAAACAATTTATTGATGCTCTGATGGGTCAGAGTATGTTTTTCCTGTGAGAGGTCAATTATGTGGCAGTGGGTGACTTTAATGTGCACCTTAGAAATAGACCTCAGGCATTTCTTTGATTTGCAAAGTCCTCACACTTCTTCCTGGTTATTAAAATTTGTTTGGAAAAACAAACCAAGAAGGTCACACAAAGGAATCTCAGAAATAAGAAGCCTGTTTGAAAACTTTCTCATGTACAGCTCCACTGTGAATGGAAGGATTGTTCCATTCTGCTTAAGTGAGTTGTGCTCTCTGGTTTTTGAGCCTTTTCCTTGAAATTCAAGTATGCAGAACAATCTATATTGGCATTAAAGCATTTTTCATGATTTTCATCAAGAATTTTTTTTTGTCCAAAAAAAACCCTCAAAAGAAACCCATCCAACCTCTGCCTCCTTTGGTGAGCAGCCTCATCAACAAGCATGTCCCTGTGTTCTGCAGCCCCTCCCTGTGAGCAGCCACCTGCTGTTACTGCCAAACGGAGCTGTTACTGACTAAAAAGTCAAATTGCTTTTTTCAAACAGGAGTGGGAAGTCCTGGCATCACTGTGTGCCTTTGTGTGTCAGGGAGGATGTTGTGCTGTAACGTGGAATGCAGTCCAGCCCCACGGTACCAGCTCTGTACCTGCCTCTGTGAATAAAACCAGCCTTGCTGCTTGGGATCAGATATTTCATTTCTAGTCTGTGTAATAGAAATCAAGAAGAGGGCTACAAAGCCATTGCTTGAGTTTAGAGAAATAATATTGGAGAGGAACTGGATAAGAATGTGTTGTTTTTCCTGTGGCATACCAGTACAGTGATCTGGAGGTCAGCACTGCCCTGAGGCCATGACTGGAATTACCCTGGTGGACACTGTCAGGACAAGTTGTGGACATGACTAAACTCATGCTGGGGGATCCTTCTGAGTTGTTTTATGCTGGGGTCAGTGGTGGAATTGGACTATAAACTCATGACCAACTTTTCTTACAGCTCACCTGCAGAAACTGATGTCTGACAAGAAGTGCACGGCAGAGAAAAAGGCAGAAATGGAAAATGTTCTAACACAGGTGGGTGCTGCTTCGGGGAAAGGGGTGTGTGATAGACTCCAGAGGCAGTCATCCTTTTCTGTTCCTGAAGGATCTCAGAAGTCTTTACCCCAGAGAGCCTCTCAAACACTGAAAATTTAATTGTTACTAAATACTCTGAGCTTGCTGGTGAATCACATCTCCCTCACTGTTTTGGAGAGT
Source organism: Pseudopodoces humilis (assembly GCF_049639895.1). Lineage (NCBI taxonomy): Eukaryota > Metazoa > Chordata > Aves > Passeriformes > Paridae > Pseudopodoces > Pseudopodoces humilis. Next base: position 148,203,979 of record NC_142200.1, read on the forward strand.
TGCTGCTATTATGTTAATGAATCTCTTGAGTGTTGGGTTGAGAGGGCTGAAGCTCAGTCTTGGAAATGGTCTGTTCTGTTTCACTTCATACCCTGGCAGAAAGCTTTTACATTTGTCAGTCCCTTCTGTGGGATTGTCATACAAAGCAGCAGAGATGGATCACAAATTTTGTCAGGGCTTTTTTTTTGAGTCAGCTTAGCACTCATTTGCTTTGTTCTGAAATTTTCTTGGCTTTGAGGCACTGGGGATTTGTTCCTCTGTCTCTGGCACCCCACAAATATTTTTCCTGTGTTTACCATGGGAATAGTTGGTGCTCAGGCTGACATTCCTGAACAACTGTACAAATGTTTGCCTTTATTTTTTTTGTTTTATTTTATTTTTAATGTTTGTTCTCATGACTTCTAGGATAAATGCTTCCAAAGTCATGCATTGAACAAATGTTTCCTTCCAGAAACTCTTTTTGTCAATGTTTTGCATCACTGAGCAGCTGTCACTAGGTTTTCCACACTACAACACAGAACTTTCACCATCTTTTAGGGAAACTTCTCTATTAATAAAGTATTTTTATATCCTGTTTTTGGATTTTTTCCCTGGTAAATAAAAGATCATGACAACTAGAAATGCAGAACAGCTCTGAAAGGGCATCTGATGCATAGCTTGAATACTGTGTTTCAATCAGCAGAAGAAAGAGAAAGGAGTGCAAACAAAACCCTGCAGAAATTTTAGCTTTCTTCTCTCTCATTGCTGTATTTTTTTTTTTGCTCCCAGCACAGACCTCCCCATGTTTTAGCTGGATCTGTTCAAAAGAATCTGTTCTGGTGGGTGGTGGTGCAGTCCCAGTGATTTTTTCTTGTGCTTTACACCCACTCTTAAGCTCAGACTTCCTGTGGTATGATAAATCCCAGACCTATTACTAAAATGGGTTTGCAAATGTGCAAAGTGTATTCTTGTATCACTAGTTCAAACTTCAGCTTGCTTGAAAATTCAGGTTAGAAAGGAATATTTTGGGCAGGTGATTCAGAGCTGTGGATCACACTCAGTAAAAGATAAAGAGGACATTCATTCCTGTTATCTTGTCTAGTAATTAAAATAATTCTCCTGTGTTTTGATATTAGTTGGACAATTATGGCCAGCAAGAGCTTGCAGATCTCTTTGTGAACTACAATGTGAAGTCTCCTGTCACTGGGAATGACCTGTCCCCTCCTGTTTCTTTCAATCTGATGTTCAAGACCTCCATTGGGCCTGGAGGAAACATGCCTGGGTAGGTGCTAATTTCATCCTGCTCACACTCTCCTTGCTTTAGAGATTATTTGGAATAAAAATGAAATCTCTGGAGTAGCCTTGCCTTGCATGTCAGTCCCAGCCTCCTGTAGCATTCCTTGGAGTCTGGGGAAAGGCAGGAGAAAGAAGGAGCTGTTGGAGAATCATGAAAATACTTAAAGCACCCATAATACAGAACCAGCTGTGCCCTTGCTGGTTGGAATAGTTTCCATAAAGCCAGTTTATGCTGGTCTCCAACTGTCAGTGACTTCATGGCTGTAGAAAAGCTACTTCAGGATACCTGTTTGAGGAAGGAGGTGAAGTTTTTTCTCCTTCAGTCTATTGCTTAATTTTTTTTTTTTTTTTGGTCTGGAATTAAAAGTCTCAAGAGAAAAATTTTCACCTGTAAATTTTGTAGCAACTTTGGCTTTCTCCCTGCTTTCCCACCCTGAAATCTTCCTAATTTTTCCTTTCCCCATCTCCTTTCAGCTATCTGAGGCCAGAAACTGCACAGGGAATATTCCTCAACTTCAAACGTCTGCTGGAGTTTAACCAAGGCAAATTGCCTTTTGCTGCTGCCCAGATTGGAAATTCCTTCAGGAATGAGATCTCACCCCGCTCCGGCCTTATCAGAGTGAGGTACTGCCAACATCCTCTTTCAGCAGGGAGCATCTTCCTTTTGTTCCAGGGTTTGTGCAGGGTTTTACTTTAGTGCTGTCTCCCAGAGGAATTCTGATTATGTGCTTGATGAGACTCACAGTTTAGATTTTAAGTACAGAATTCCAAGATTGGCTTGTGAGAAGTAGAATCTCTGAAATTGTTGTATTAGAAGCTCAGTTTCACTGACAGAATTTGGCTTCCATCATAGCCTAAAAGGGTCATGTCAAAGGTAGCTGTGTTCTCTACAGGACTTGCTTGTTTAATTATGTTTGTGCAATTTTTGAAACTGAAATCAAAACGTGATTGACCTTGCAGCAATATTTCCTTGTCTCAGTCCTGCAGATTATGCAGTTCTACAACTTGCTCCAGAGAGGAAGTTGGGAGATTTCCTGACTCAGGACCAGTGTTTGTGTCGCAAGATCAGACAAGCTGGAAAGCTCAGGGTTATTGGAAATTATTTTCAGTTCTGTCTTTGGATAAAAGTGATTATTGCCTTTCACTAGGGATAATCTCTGTATTTAAACTGATCTATCCTAGTTGGAAGTCTCTTCCATACAATTTGGAACAAGAGCTCCCATGCACAGGCAGAGTACGTGTTGTAAACGTGGTAATTGATTATTTTGTGGTACCATAAATATCACTGAGAGGCCGTAGCTTCTTTAGCACAGAGGGAACTCAGGAATTTCCTCAATCTTCCTGTTCTGTTTTGCTCATCTGGAAATGAGAACTTCTCTCATGGAAATAATTTTCAGTCAAATATAAATGTTATGCTTGTGGCACATATATTGGAGACTGTTATTATGCAATCACAGCAAATTACACCCTGATGGCTGTGATTTACAGTTAATGATTACCTAGAGCTTTTTTAAAGGTTCTTGATAATGAGCTAATTCAGTGGAAAGTGATTTCAAGCAAGAAGGCTCAGAATCAATCTCTGAGTAAAGATATATTAAAGACAAGTTCTTAAAACAGAATTCATGCCATTGCTGTGTGCTGCAGTATCATTATCTTCAGGAAATTATTACCTCACCTGCTTATTTTTGGCACCTCTGACATGAGTTAAAGCTAGTGATTTAATCATCAGACCCTGTAAAGAGCAACTGCTTTTAATATGGGCATCACAGAAGTCTGGAAAAACTCTAGAGAACTTCTGGAAGTACTTCTAAAGATGGTGTTCTCTGCTCTGATTCACAGTGGTGTTAACCATGGCCTGGAGAGCTCTAGATGAATATGTAGAAAGTTTTGTTAGGAATTTAAAAATGAAAATAAATCCAGTGATGAGACTAGTTCATGTTCTAGTCTGCACATTGTCCTGTCTGGGTCTGCATATGATTTTAAATTACCAGCTTGCTATGAGAAGCACAATGGTTTATTAGGATCTAACACATAAAAATTTTAATGTGTGTACATTTGTTTTCACTAGGGAGTTCACCATGGCAGAAATTGAGCACTTTGTGGACCCCAGTGAGAAAAACCACCCCAAGTTTCAGAACGTGGCAGATCTCAACATCCTCCTGTACTCGGCCAAGGCCCAGGTCAGCGGGCAGTCTGCGCACGTCATGCGGCTGGGAGACGCTGTCCAGCAGGTAACCTTCCTCCCACAGCACACCGAGCTTGCTCCCTGCAGCATTGCTCTATAGGCCAAGTTACAAACTGGCTTTTTAAAACTGGGCCTCTGAGTGATGTGTATGTCCAGTCCCCTGTTGGTCTGAGCACACGTAGTGCAGTTGAAATATTCCGAATCCAGGACTGAGGGCATGGATCAGCTCCCTGTGCTGGGCTTACACAAAGTTTGTGTTGTGTTGGTCCCAGGTTTATGAGTAGATTCTCTTCAGTGAATCAGTGAGACTGAGATCTGGGCCTTGCTACCAGAAGAGTGCAGGTGGTAGCAAGGAGTGCTGGGGTCGGGGTTGGAAGGTAAACTTCACACTTAGCTAGTGAAGAGGGACAATAAGGAATATTAATACAAGCAGTATCTGGGAATCTCATATCCAGCTGCTGACCCCCATGAGTATGTGGCTTCAGTAATTAGATAAATCACTACCTGATTCGTCTAATTATGAATGGGTTGATTTACCAACCTCCTCCACCCCATTTCCTCCAACCCTCAAATGAAAAAAAATAATAAAAAAACCACCAAAACACTGCCTTTAAAAAACATAAACAAAGCAAAAAGCCCCAAAAACAAGAGCCAAAATAAAAAAAGAGAACACCACCCCTCTGTTGTATTGCAGCTGTGAACTGTAGGGTGCAGCTGTTGTAAGGCCAGTGACTGCACTGCTGCATACAGTGGGGTATTTACAAGTAGGTGATCCTCAGAGCCAGTGGGTGATGAGTCCTGCAGTGACAGTATCTCGCTGTTTGGGTCAGATGGAGATGATGCCAGTGGCAGGAGGTGAATCTCAAGAAATGTAACAGCTTCAGAGGAGACAGAACTTAACCACAAGTTCTATCTGTAACATGTCAGGTTGCCTGCAGAAGTTCAACAAATCATGACTTTGCTTCCTTAGGAATTCATGTGGGTGTTTTCTTCCTGCTTTTTCTCCCTGCAGGGTGTGATCAATAACTCGGTTCTCGGTTACTTCATCGGCAGAATCTACCTCTTCCTCACGAAGGTTGGCGTTTCCCCGGAGAAGCTGCGCTTCCGACAGCACATGGAGAATGAGATGGCTCATTATGCCTGTGACTGCTGGGATGCAGAGTCCAAAACCTCCTATGTAAGTGGGCAAAGTGGAAACAGCAAGGGGAACCCCTTGTTTATTTCTGTTTTTTAAAGTTAGGGCTGTGAGTCTGATGCGTCTGGCTGGCTCCATGTTGGTCTGAACACACGTAGTGCAGTTGAAATATTCTGAGTCCAGGACCAAGGGGAGGGTGGGCTCCCTGCACAAAGTTTAGGAGCTGCTCATGCTGCTTTGGTAGGTCCAGGCTCCTTTTCTGGAGCCTAAAGTAGCCTGGGGACACTTCACTGGTCAAATTTCATCTGGAGTTAAAGGAAACTGAGTCCTGGTGCTTTCCAAAGACTGTAACTTCTGCAACAGCAGTGGGGAAGGATTTGTTTTGCTGGAGGTGTTATTCCAGGGCAGATTGCTTCCTGCTTGAATGCTTGCTCTTCCTTTCCCTCTTCGATGCTGTGAGAAATGAGTTCATTCCTGCCAGTTCAGACAGCTGGTGCTGGAAGAAAAATTCCTCCAGGATTTGTTATCATCTTCCTGCTGAGTCATTAAGAGCTTTATCATTCAAACCTTGTTGAATGCCTTTTTTTCCCTCATTTATTGTTGGTTAGATTTAGACTTATCACTAGTGATGTTTTGTTACGGCATGTTAGAGGAATAGCAGCCAGTAAATTTCTACCAAACTTAAGATTAGGGAAGAAACAAACCTCCTGCAGCTCAGATGAGTGATTTGTCTTCATATAGAAAAGACCTGGAGAAGTGACTGAAGGAATGTCTTCCTCTGAATGTCCATAGCTGACTTCCACAAGTTCACAGCCTCTTTCCAGCCAGCCCAAAACTGAACATGTGTGGGCCACACCATGTAAATAAGATTATTCAGCTTTCTTTGCAGGCCTTGTCATGATGGTGAGGACAGTGCTCACAGAGAGGGTGTCCAACAACCTAACCCAGGAGTGAGCACAGCAATCCCAGGGGCATGAAAGGAACACCTTGGGAGCTGGACCATGCTTTGGTTTGTTACTTAACTCTAACCAAAAATGTATCAGCCTACAGCACTCAGTTTTAAGAAGGGAAATGGTCTGAGTAGCTTAAAATCCATTCTATAAATTTACTGCATACAATGGTGTGGGTTAAGGGATTTTAAAGATCCAACCCACCTCCCATGGGCAGGGACACCTTCCACTATCCCAGGTTGGTCCAAGCCCCATCCAGCCTGGCCTTGGACACTTGCAGGGATCCAGGGGCAGCCACAGCTTCTCTGGGCAACCTGTGGCAGGGCCTCACCACCCTCACAGGGAAGAATTTCTTATTAATGTCTAATCTAAACCTGCCATCCTTTGGTTTAAAGCCATTCCCCCTTGTGCTGTCACTCCATGTCTTTGTCCAAAGTCTCCTTCCAGCTACTGAAGCCCCTTTGGGCACTGGAAGAGCCTTCTCTTCTCCAGGTTGAACAATAAACCTGTATTCTGTGTTTTCTGAGAAGCAGCTGTAACAACCTAATGGCTTAATTTCTGTAAAAATCTTCCAAAATACCTTGGAACACCACAATTGTCAAGCACAGGGATTTTTTCTGTTCACACACCTTTTCTGACACCCTGCTATATCACTCCAGCTTGGAAAACCACACAACATCTGTCTGCCTGTGCATCCCACACTGATGTGACAGTGAGTGGGAAGCAGCTGCTGAGCCTTGTCTTACAGGGGATTGTCTGTCAGGAAATCCAGGGGGAGGTTGTATTTGCTGCTTCACCAATCCAGTGTGAACGGTGCTCTGAGATTCCTCCTTGCCACACATGCTGAAATACCGAATTAAGAGCTTCTCTTGCCATGTGATCTGTGTTGTAGCAGCTCCTAAGCCAGGCTTTTGGCCATTCCAGTGTGGCTGATTCCCTGCTGTGTGTCCCATGGCCAAGTGGAGCCCTGGGGACATGATGCCTTGTGTGTCTGTGGCATGTGAGTGATAGGACTGTGTGCTCTGGCCCCAGCCTGAGCTGTTGGCACAGGGCTGTGCTCTGCCAAGCCATGTGGAAAAGCTGGCCCTGAGCACAGGCACTGGGTAGATGACTGATCATTTCCTCTGGAAACAAATGGAATCACTCAAATGAGGGAGCAACTGGTGAGGGAGGGCTGCTTATTGTAACAGAGCTAATTATGTAGAAAAAATAGTCATGGGAGCAGGGAGGGCTTAAGGGTGAATAAACATATTTGATGGTTAAGTGGACAAAAAAGTGAGTTGGTGAAAGCTTCCAGTTTTGTTTTTTCAGGGTTGGATTGAGATCGTTGGCTGTGCTGATCGCTCCTGCTATGACCTTTCCTGCCATGCCCGCGCCACCAAAGTTCCTCTCATAGCTGAGAAGCATCTCAAAGAACCTATATCCTTTCAGAATAAACCTCAGCTCCTTTCAGCTTCTCCTCAAGTGGAAAGGGATTGGACAGGGAGATGTCTTGGAGATCTGCACAGCTGTATTTCAAGTTGCTCCTGTATATTTATCAGGGAAACCTTCAACTACAAGCCAGCATCACTTTGGGAAGTGACCTGGAAAGAACTGAACATTTGTTGCTTTCCTCTCTCAGAGGGAAGTTCCTTCATCCAGTAGTGGAGATGTTTTTGTGTTGTGTAGCAATTAACTTTGACATAATGAAGGAACCAGGCCCTGCTTTCTGTCCTCACTGGCTCCTTAACTGCCTTGTACAGAACAGTCAACATTGTTCAGTTTGAGGCCAATAAGGGAGCCATTGGCAAAGCTTACAAGAAGGATGCCAAGGTGGTGATGGAATACCTTTCCATGTGTGACGAGTGCTACATCAGCGACATGGAGCAGCTGCTCAATGAGAAAGGGTGAGCTGGCTCTGTGTGTGGTACCTTCCTCTGACACCCTGATGTGGCCTCCAAAGGGCTGCTGCATTTATTTGAGCCACCTGAAACCAGTTTCCTTACGAGAGCAGGCTGTGTGGGTCATCTGAGATGTTTGAGTGCTGTCCCTCTCACCAGGCATTGCTGGTCACCCATCAACATATCTCTGGGTGTATGCACATAAATATTTGTTTGTCTGTGTGGGAATGAGCTGCTGGCTTTAGTAGGATCATCCCAGAAGAGAAACTCATCCCAGAGTTCAGTGAAATGGGAATTGTTTGCCATCTTCACCCCTCTGGTTTGAGAGTGAACCAGGACTGACTTAAAACTTTAATAAAATAATTCTGTGACCAGTGGAACAAAATAGTTAAATGAGAAGCAAAACTTGCCTCGGTATCCTCCAGTGTTCAGTGAGCTGCTTTAGGACCTATTTCAGCCTTTGATTTACTGTGGCAGCAATTTGTATGATTTTCTCTGACCTGCCTTCCTAACAACACCTGCAGGAACTGAAAATATGAGAAGTCTTTACACTTGTCATTTTTGTCATAGATTTGGCTGAAGCAGGCCAACAGCTGTTGTCTGTGTTAGGAGAAAGCTAATGGTGCAGTAACAAAAAAATAAACTTAATTTCCTGGTTGAAATGGTGCAAGGTGTAGGATCAATGAATACATTACAGAATGGTAACATTTACATCTTTCTTTCTTTCCCCTGAGCTAAAATTTATTTCTTTCACATCTCTATGAATGTGAAAATGTAGAAAAAAATAGTAGCACTCAAAACGGGCAGAGAAATTGTTGCAGAGAAGAAACTTAGTCCATCCAGAATCTCCCTGAAATGGTTCAATAGATGAGTTACAGGCAATATCCCTGGTTTTATTGATAGTCCAGTGCCTGCTTTGTGTGCTTCCCTTTTTCTCTATGATGTATAGGCTTCATCCTGAGAGTTTCCCATTTAACTTTGCTTCAGGCTGTTAACCACAGCTAAATTCACTGTGATTCTGAAAATGGTTGCTTTTAGTGTACATGTAGTAGTTTTATTATTAATGCAAATTTCTTTTAATGGGTGTGCTACATGTTTCTTTCGTCTCTGGGGTTTTCCCTGGCTCCTGTAATCCCAGTCTCAGAGTCAACCAAGTGATGCAATTAAGGAAATAACACTTGTTTACTGCCTTAGCTTTTAAATTATTTCTTTTTCCTTTGCAGGGAATTCACTGTTGAAACTGAAGGGAAAACTTTTCTATTAACAAAGGACATGGTTACTGTGAAGAGATTTCAGAAAACATTACATGGTAAATTTGAGTCTTTGTTGTTTCATCATCATCAGGATACACTTTGAGTATGAACTTTATTGATAGCTTTGTCCTGTAATATTTTAACACAGCATAGGAAAAATGCCAAATGTAATTTCCTTGAAATTTAAGAGTAGGAAGGTTTTTGGAAAGTCAGTGACTGCATCTCCACAGAGTTTTTCTCCTGATACAGGAAATGGGGCTAGAAGGAAACTTTCCAAAATGCATGGATTTAGTGCCTCAAAGAAGCCAGAAAAAGGACCCTGAGTTGTTTTTTACAGCCTAAATATGTACATGAGCTAAGTCCAAATCTCTATTTCAGGTATTTGTGTTTAGAGCAGAAGTGTTTAATCCCTTATTTCCGTGTACTCATCTACACCTAACCAGACTTCTGAGCAGAAAGCACCAGCAACCACGTCCTTTTCTTGTGTCCAAACGCATTTTTAATGGTGATGTATGTTATTTTGTGTTCCAGTGGAAGAAATCATCCCAAATGTCATTGAGCCCTCGTTTGGCATTGGAAGGATCATGTACACAGTGTTTGAGCACACATTCCGCATCCGGGAAGGAGACGAGCAGAGAACGGTGAGTGTCTCTGAGGCTGTGGCAGCTGCAGGCACCTGCCTTCCCCTGACATCCAGGGAGAGGGCTAAAACAACACTGCACAATGCCCTGTAGAGATGGCAAAGCCCAGGTGGGCTGTGGAATTGCTGTTTTGCCAGAGTACATGTCATTTTTACATGAGAGCATTCTGAGGCCATGTGTGCTTGAGGCTCTCGCTGGATTACTGGCAAGGAGGTGAGAAATTCCTCCTTCTGGACCCACACTTGGCAGTGTTCCATTGCTCAGAGAAAGGCATATCTTCAGTGTTTAATTTCCTTTCTTTCTGCTGCTTTTCCTGGAATCATACTTGTGTGCAGCAGGATGGGCAACGTTTGCTCAGTCCCCTGTGAAATTCAGCCTTCTCTGGTTCTGGACATCCCTAAAAGCTTGGCCTGAAGCTTTGCTGTAGCAGGGGCCAGAGGGAAGGGTTTGTTACATACAGAGCTTCCTCCAGCCAGTGCCCAGATGCGGTGCTCTGTGCCATTGCTGGTGGCCCATGAGAGGCTGGTTGGAAACTTGGTGCTGATTCCTGCTTGTTGTTCCTGGCTCCTGGACTGTGTTCATAAAAAAGAAATATAACATAATAAAAGCACTTCTTGGTGTCTCTGGGATCCATAGGGTGTTTATGACTGGGGGAACAAGGTTCAGGAGCCCAGAGTTAGGACACAATTGACTTTGAGTCCCAAACTCCTGAAGTAGAAAATACTGGATTCACCTTCCTTCTAGTACCCTTTTACTTTTTATGTAGCCTGGGCTGCTTTATATCGTGGTACATCTCACATGCATTGCTTCTGTCCCTTTTATAGCTTGCTGATTTCCAGGAAAGATTTTATTATTTTTCCCTCACTTCTGGGATATTTTTATTTTCTGAGGGTGTCTGTGAAGGGTTCTGAAAACCTTTTTGCTGCATATGCTCCATGTGTGTGGAGTCTCAAACAGGAAGTTTGGTTTAGACTGTGCAAAAGACTAAATCTCCTGGTAAGACACCTCCACCCTTATTTTTTCTGTAATTCAGATGAGGTTAAAATTTTTCAGGAGTGCTCTAATAGACCTACTGTGGTAGGAGGTAACATTTGGCTGTCAGGAGATAAGGGGGAGTGGAGGCTGAAGAAAACCAGTCCTGCTCCAGTGGTGTGAGATGTCACTGCTGATGTCTTAGAGTAGGCCAGAGACTCCCCCAGAACATTCACCCTGTCTCCAACCTCAGTAAGAGCTTATTCTCACCTCCTGAGAGTCTGATCTGACCATCAAACTTGTATTTACACAGAATTCACAGAATCACTGGGTTGGAAGAGACCTTCAAGATCATTGACTCCAACCCAGCCCTAACACCTCAACCAGATCATGGCACCGGGTGCCACATCCAGTCTTTTGTTAAACACATCCAGGGATGGTGACTCCACCACCTCCCCAGGCAGAACATTCCAGAACTTTATTATTCTTTCCTTTTTCCTAAGATCCAACCTGTATTTCCCTTGGCACAGCTTGAGGCTGTGACCTCTCGTTCTGTCAGTGCTGCCTGGAGAAAGAGACCGACCCCACCTGCCCACAGCCACCTTTCAGGGAGCTGTGGAGAGTGATCAGCTCACCCCTGAGTCTCCTTTTCTCCAGGATAAACACTCCCAGCTCCCTCAGTGGTTCCTCACAGGGTTTTGTGTTCCCAGCCCCTCACCAGCCTCATTGCCTCCTCTGGATGTGCTCAAGTGTCTCAAGGTCCTTCCCAAACTGAGGGGCCAGAACTGGACCCAGCACTCGAGGTGTGGCCTCAGCAGTGCCGAGCACAGGGGGAGAATGAGCTCCCTGCTCCTTTGGCCACACCATTCCTGATCCAGGCCAGGGGCCACTTGCCTTCTCGGCCACCAGGGCACTGCTGGCTCGTGTTCAGCTGCTGTCACCAGCACCCCCAGGTCCCTTTCTGGGTACAGTCCAGCCACAGCATCCCCAGCCTAGAGAGTTGCAGGGGGTTGCTGTGGCCAAAATGCAGCACCTGGCACTTGGATTTATTAAACTTCATCCCATTGGGTTCTGCCCATCCATCCAACCCATCCAGGTCTCTCTGCAGAGCCCTCCTCCCTTCCAACAGATCAACAGCACACACTCCCAGCTTAGTGTCGTCTGTAAATTCACTAATGAAAGACTCAATACCCTCATCCATGTCATCAGTGTGTTCTTGTGCTTTTCCTTTTTTCCACAGTATTTCAGCTTCCCAGCTGTTGTAGCACCGTTCAAGTGCTCCGTTCTTCCTCTGAGCCAGAATCAGGAATTCATGCCTTTTGTCAAGGAATTATGTAAGTGTGTTAAGCACTTTGGTTCTGATGGGGCTGTGCACTGGGAAGAGAAGTCTCTCAAAATAGCATTGGGATCATGTGGCTCTGCAAAGTGCACAGGGAGAGTTGTCGACCTGAACCAGCTGAGTATCCACAAGCTTTGGGTATCCATCAAACTCTTCAGCTGTACCCAAAAAACCCACCACCACCACCACCACCTTCCCTGTGTTGGTTTGGAGTGTAAAAGACATTGCTTTTTCTCCTTCTGTGTCAAAAATAAATCTTTCCCACTGCTTAGGAGAAGCTGGACCAGTGGGGGTTTTTGTTTTGTTATTGAAATTCACTTTGCTTTTATTGGCCACCTAATTTATTGAGTCTGTCCCAGAGCTGCTGAGCCTGCAGCCATTCTGTCAAACTTCCCACAAGTAGGGGGCATCATGGTAAAAGATAGGGACCATAAAACTGAACAGATGAAGGGGAGGAACAGGGGTTGCATCAGCAACAGGAACAGGTTTTGCTGTCAGCACCAGTCTGCCTGGGACTTTCTCTCCCTGCGCTGGATGTGCCCCTCACACCGAGGCTGGGGTTTGGAGTTAAAGCAGGATCGTGGCACTGCTGACAAGGGGAGAAACTTGGTGACTTTGCCTTTGGGGCGAGAGTTACGGTGCAACGTGGAGAGCTGAGAGAGCAGGGTGGGTTTGACCCTGCGTTCCTACAAAGAGTGGAACGTTGGATGTTCTGTCAGAATAAACCTGGGACTCTGAGATGCTGCTTGCACCCAGGACAGGCGGTGCTGGTGGGGGCACCGGGAGCCTGTGCTGGGGCCGTGTAACGCCCCCTGCTCTGTTCCCTGCAGCTGAAGCACTGACCAGGAACGGCATCTCCCACAAGGTGGACGATGCAGCGGGGTCCATCGGCCGGCGCTACGCCCGCACGGACGAGATCGGCGTCGCCTTCGGCATCACCATCGACTTCGACACCGTGAACCGCAGCCCGCACACGGCCACGCTGCGCGACCGCGACTCCATGCGCCAGATCCGCGCCGAGGTGAGCGCTGCCAGGGGCTGGCACCACGTGTGCTCCTTCTCCCCTGCTGATTCTGACCTGCTGCTAATCCTTGTGGGAACTGCCTCCAGCTCTGGAGCAGTTTAGCTGTTTTAGACAGAAGATGCTGGCCCAGCTGATAAAGTGAGCAGAAGCTTTTGTTTGTCTTGCATGCAGAGGTGTTGCTCCTACCTGAAGGCCATGCCTTGTGCTGATTGCACTGCTCTTTGGAGTGGCTCTTTCCAAGTGAAGGCTGCTGAGATAAAGCAGTGACTGGGTTGTGCCTGGCTTTCAAGGGCTGGGCTGGGTATAATCCCCAGGCACCAGAAGGCAGAGCACTGGGGTTTGCCTTGCAGCTGGTGTTGCCTGTGCAGCACCAGAGGAGCTGATGAACCACTGCCCCAAAGCTGCGTGTGCCCTAAGCACGCTCTGCCAGTGTGGCCACAGTGCAGACTGAAATAGCAAAACCTTGCCTGTGGTGGGCTCTGCCTCTGCTCAGAGCTGGAGGTCTGCAGTCCTGGGGGGTTTTTCAGGTTTGTCTTTTCTCCCTGATGCTCTTTTTGCCTCAGGCACAGTAGGAGGTGGTGCTCACCTGTGAGGCTGTGTTGTAGCTCCACAGAAGCAGCTGCAGTGCCTGGGGCTGCTGAGCAGGCTGGGGTTTGGCTGGCTGTAAAAGGCAGTGCCAGTTCCTCAGGGCACCCTTCTGTCTTTCTGTCACCTGGGTGACCGCTCACTGCCAACCAGCAGAGATGAGACTTTGCTCTCCTTCAATTTCTGCAAATTTTCAGCTTTCTGGCTGATCCTTTGCACCATGACAGTGTGCTGCGAGGAGCAAAGGAAAGGCAACTTACAGCTTTTCTTGTGCTGATCTTGCAGTAGGTAGGGCCTAGCTGAATCCTGGCTCACAGCATCTTTTTGATGTGTATATTGGTTTGTTTTGCCCTTCCCATACTGTAGCACAACATTACTGTGCTTTGGTTGATCTTTTCCCTCCTGGATCAGCCTAATAACAGATAACAGATTGATCTAAGGTGTTCTAATTAATGGTTTTCTCCCCAAAAATTATCATCTTCCAGGAGATAATCTTGTACCTTTTCTACTGCTGTTGTAAAAATTACCCACATCCCCAAATACCCAGCTTGATTTTGGTGACTTTGTGTTTCTTATGTTTTTGTGGCTTTTCCTGCAGATCTCTGAACTTCCTGCCATCATCCGAGACCTGGCCAATGGTTATCTCACCTGGGCTGATGTTGAGGCAAAGTATCCACAATTTGAGGGACAAGAGACTGGCAAAAAGGACACAATAGAGGAATAAAGAAAAGGACCTGAAGTAAAATCCTGTCAAAATGTCCACTTTTTACTGTTCATGTTAATATGAAATAAACTTACCGTGTATTATTCAAGGCTGCATTCTTCATGCACACAGGGAATATTTGGGTATTTTTCTTTTCCTCAATTGCTGACTGGATTTAACTTTAAAAACTGAAATAATTGCAGCCCGAGCTGAAGGTGTTACAAATAAATCCACCATTGTGTATGCCTGTCTCTGTGTTCCTGCAGCCTTGTGCTTTCTTTAGAAATGCCCCTTTTTTCTCTCATTTTTGCCCTCCTGCTTAGGGCTGTGGTTCATGCACTGGCTTTCATCCGGGTTTGGCTCATCCTGGACTCTGGTGGAAGATGGTCCCAGTTGCATGGGCTGTGTTTGTGAAGGGGTGATCACAGTGCCAGTCCTCTTTTCTCCACTGGTTCAAGCAGCCACCTCAAGAGATGGCTTCAGTGCTCTTTTTTTTGGTGTTTAATGTCTGTATTTCTGCAGAACTGAGCATTTGCACATGGGAGAACAGAGCAGGGGTAGAAAATGCTGTTCCAGTTCTTGCTCCTGCTGGACACGGTTGGTTTCCTTGGCTGAAGGAGTGAGCAGCAAAGAGCTGGCAGGGTTGTTTTTTCATTCAATGTCTTCTGGCAGCAAGGGCTGAAACCAGAGACTGCCCTGAGCAGGTGGGAGAAGAGCCAGGTACCCTTTCACTTCCCTGGGCACTGGAGGCATTTAAAGCCCTGTGTTGTCATTGGACCTTGGTTTTGGGGACCAAACCCTGGCCTGGGCCAGGTAGGGGAGGCCTCACACCTTGTCTTGCAGGCTCTCACCCCACAGAGAAATCCCTGGGCTAGAAACTTTCCCTTTAGAAGGTTGGGAAGTGTTCTCCATGTTTTCACTTGGGTTTAAACACTTATTTAAAGAGGAGTAGAAAACAGGAATCCTGGGATGGTTGGGGTGTGAAGAGATATTAATGATCATGCAGCTCCAGCCTTCTGCCATGGGCAGGGCACCTCTCACTATCCCAGGCTGCTCCAAGCCCTGTCCAACCTGGCCTTGGACACTTCAGGGATCCAGGGACAGCTGCTCTGGGCACCCTGTGCCAGGGCCTCAGCACCCTCAGGGAAGAATTTCCTCCTACCACCTCATCTAAACCTACACTCTCAGCCATTCCCCCTTGTCCTGTCACTTGTGGTTCTTGTCCCAAGTCCCTTTCCAGCTCTCCTGGAGCCCCTTTAGGCACTGGAAGGGGCTCTCAGGTCTCCCCAGAGCCTTTTCTTCAGGTGAGCACCTGCAGCTCTTCCAGCTTTTCTCCATACTAAAGGGGCTCCAGCCCTCAGAGCATCTTTGTGGCCTCCTCTAGACTCACTCCAGCTGCTCCATGTCCTTCCCACGTTGGGAGCCCCAGAGCTGGACACAACACTGCAGGTGGAGTCTCACAAGGACAGAGTAGAGAGGAAGAATTCCCCTCCTTGCCTTGCCTTTGATGCAGCCCAAGTTTTACCTCTAATTTACCTGTGTGCCCCACCTGTCAAAGCCCGGTAACAGAATCTGAGGACTGATCCTGACCTTTCTGCATCCCAAACTGGGATTTGGCTCTATCAGCTTCAGGTGCACAGATCCTCTCTGGGAAGCATTAGCTGTGTTAGCCCCTGGCATCAGCAGGTCTGACACTCGGCAAGGAAAGGCTTAAAAAAAACAAAGATGCAGAAGAGGACGCTTGAAACCATCAATGGGATTCATGTGACTGGAATCTTTCTCTGTGCTGGCAGCTGATGCCTTCTTCAGCCTGGCTGGCAAACAGCAATTAGGGAATGTTCCTGAGTAATTTCCTTCAGTTTTAGCTAAACTTCCCCAGTAACAGATGGACCAGGGGCACTGGAGAAGGGCAGGAAGGGCTCTCCAAAGCCATCAGTACTTTGAGGTGTCTCTGCCTTTGAAGAGTCCCTGAAATGATGTGGGTTTTGAGCTGTCTTGAAGGACCTTTCTGCCTCCAAGCAGGTGTCAGACCTGCTCCCTTTGTCCACCTTCTCAGCTGTGGCTGAAGAGACAGGTCAGCTCCATCCATCCCCCAGCCCCTACTGCTGTCCATGCTTCATAAAGGTAATTCAACATCCCAGCAGGTGCAGCAGGGCTAGATCCATCAAGGAAAAACACAGAAAACTTGGCAGTGACTGGAAAATTTCATTCCTATTGGAGTGGGAAACCATTACAAGGGAACTAATTAGACAGCAAATTGTCATGACTTCACTGCTTGGGCTTCAAAGGGGAGTTTTAGCCCAGGAGGCAGGTAAGCCCTGTGTGTAGTTTGTAGTTAAAAATCTTGTCATTTAAAATATAAAACAATTTCTTGAGCCAGCTGCACAATCTTTAATTTGTTCAAGTGGGGACCAGATCAATGCCAGACACAAGTGAGGAGCTCCTGCTGTTGCAGAGGGCAAAGGATGAGGATTTTGGAGGAGGTGGGACCTGGACCCCTGTGAGAGGGATGCTGAGGTGCTGCCCCAGACCTGTCCAGCATCCCTGGGCAGCTGAGCTGCTCACTCCCTTCTCAGCTCACAGCCTGTGAGATGTCCCCAGCTGGACACAAGTGTCCTGAAACACATGATTTCCAGAAAATTGATGTCTCACCTGTGTTTCAAACAAATGAAAGGGCTGGGACATACCTGAGGACATACATTTAGGGCAGTCCTTGCCAGGACAGTGCAGATTTAACTCCAGCACCCCCAAGCAGCAGTTTGCCAGGCTCTACCAGTGCCAGTGCTGGGAGCTGCCCCCACCCCTTGAGGGTACCCCATAACTGGGTGCTGTGACTGACCAGCACTCGGTCATGCAGAAACCTCCAACCTCCTCCAAAGGCAGCTGCAGGAAATGGCAGGAAACTCTTTCAGTGCCTAAACACCCTGGGAGGCTCTGCCCTTGCCCTGCTGCTGCTCAGCACCGATG
This sequence comes from Pseudopodoces humilis, assembly GCF_049639895.1. Taxonomy (NCBI): domain Eukaryota; kingdom Metazoa; phylum Chordata; class Aves; order Passeriformes; family Paridae; genus Pseudopodoces; species Pseudopodoces humilis. The sequence continues at coordinate 148,220,888 of NC_142200.1, forward strand.
GGAGCTGAGCAGGGAGAGCCATTCAGCCAGCACAGAACCTGCTTCCCAGAAGAGGGGGCTGTCAGGCAGAAAATAGCGAGAGGAAAGATGGTGTTCAGGCACTGAAATAGTTCATTTTTAACTCTCTTGGGTGTTTTGGTTGTGCTGCAGCCCTGAACCTCCAGCACTGTCTGGTTCTAATGCTCTGTGTTAATTCAGTGTCTGAAAATGCTGTTGCAGGTTGGATTTTAATGCAGGTGGGACAACAAACCTGTGAGAGGCTTAGAAATGTAGCTCGTGGTAACTCATCTTCAGAGGAGTGCACAGAGCTGTGCCTGGAATGGATCATGGAATGGTTCAAGATAGAAGGGAGATTAAAACCATCTTGTTCTGACCCCCTGCCATGGGCAGGGACACTTCCCACTGGACCAGGGTGCCCCAAGCCCTGTCCAACCATCCCAAAAGTGGATGGTTGCAGTGCAGCCTCTGCGATTAGCAGAGTCTGGGACACAGTTTACCTCAATCTCCATCTTGGGCTTTGCAAACAGGTGTCACCAAAAAACCTCTGGTTTTGCCCTGTTGCTGGAATGGGATGCTGTGGAAAGGAGTCTGAAGTGAACCACGTGAAACTTACCTCCCTGGTGTGTTGCAAAAATCACCCTGATAAAAAAGAAAAACTGCTGAAGGTGACAGGCTTGTCCTAACAAAGATGGCTCCAACAGATGCACTTTGGAAGCTCAGCTTAAACCTTTTTGATTCCTATCTTTGCTGTGACCTGCAATTCACCCTCTGTGCCACACAGGCAGAGTTTAGTATTTATAAGCAGGGGCTGCTGAGCCCCAGTCTCACTCCCCAGGGCTCTGCCACCCTCATTTCCATGTTCCCATCCGGGCTGATCATGTGTCACCCGTAATCTGCAGCCATCTCCCTGCATGGGGACAGGACAACATTGTCCATTCAGCTCATAAAGCTCAGAAAAATGAAAAGTGCTGGCAAACCCCACTGTTTTTTCCTAAGTTACTATAGAATACCTTAGGCTGGAAAAAAAGCACTAAGATGATCAGCTCCAACTGTTAACCTGGCACTGCCAAACCCACCACTGAACTTTTGGTGGGGAAATTGTTTCTAATATCCAATCTAAACCTCTCCTGTCTCAGCTTGAGGCTGTTTCCTTTAATCCTATCCTGTTACCTGGGACAAGATATTCATCCACCCCCCCGGCTGTCCCCTCCTGTCAGGGAATTGTGCAGAGCCAGAAGAGCCCCCTGAGCCTCCTTTCCTCCAGACTGAGCCCCTTTCCAGCTCCCTCAGCTGCTTCAGACCCTTCCTCAGCTCTGTTCCCTTCTCTGGACACCAATGTCCAGCCCCTCAATGTCTTTTTTGTCATCACTTGGATCAGCTGTGGATTCAGACAGTTTAGGATCTCCCCCGACTTTTAGGAAGTGTCTGAGGAGGAAGAGTAAAATAGAGAAGTTAATTTTCTCTTCTAATACAGAAAGTGGTGAATAGGAAGGAATGAAGGTGCGGGAAGGGAAGGGAAGGTGCGGGAAGGGAAGGTGCGGGAAGGAAAGGAAAGGAAAGGAAAGGAAAGGAAAGGAAAGGAAAGGGAAAGGGAAAGGAAAGGAAAGGAAAGGAAAGGAAAGGAAAGGAAAGGAAAGGAAAGGAAAGGAAAGGAAAGGAAAGGAAAGGAAAGGAAAGGAAAGGAAAGGAAAGGAAAGGAAAGGAAAGGAAAGGAAAGGAAAGGAAAGGAAAGGAAAGGAAAGGAAAGGAAAGGAAAGGAAAGGAAAGGAAAGGAAAGGAAAGGAAAGGAAAGGAAAGGAAAGGAAAGGAAAGGAAAGGAAAGGAAAGGAAAGGAAAGGAAAGGAAAGGAAAGGAAAGGAAAGGAAAGGAAAGGAAAGGAAAGGAAAGGAAAGGAAAGGAAAGGAAAGGAAAGGAAAGGAAAGGAAAGGAAAGGAAAGGAAAGGAAAGATCACTTTGTGTTTGGGCTGTTCTTCTTCTGCTTTGCATTTTCTGGTGGCTGTGTTCTGGTCAGGCCCTTGTCCGATCACTGCACATCCTTGTCCCCAGTCCCTCTCCAGCTCTCCTGGAGCTCCATCAGGCCCTGGAAGGGACTCCAAGATCTTCCTGGAGCCTTCCCTTCTCCAGATGTGCACTCCCAGCTCTCCCAGCCTGTCCCCAGAGCAGAGGAGCTCCTTGGAGCATCTTTATGGCTCCTCTGGACTTGTTCCAGTAGATCCATGTCCTTAATGCTGGAGACCCCAAATCAAGGCACAGCTCTATGAGTGGGGTCTCATGAGAGTGAAGTAAAGATGGAGAATCACCTCCCACCTTAATTCAATATCCCTGAGCTTTATTTTCCTCTGAGCAGAAGCCCCTCAGTAATTTTTCAAGTCCCACAGAGCCATTTGCAAAAAAATATAACAATGAAGAGCAAAGCCCACAGCTGAATTTTCTGCTCTTGGGGGAAATCTGATATGAAATAATAAATATATATTATATCCCCCAGCAAACCCCTGCTGGTCACTAATGCCCACAGATTAATTGTACTAATCCTGTGTGATCGAGGGGAGGTGGTTGGACACTTGGCACTATTTTGGTCCGTTGCTTATGAAACTCCATCTCTGTGTTTGAGAGCAAAGACTTTACATAACCCTAATCACTCAGATAAGAAAAGGACTAAACTGTCCCAAAACATTTTATCTTCTGCACAGATGCTGCCTATGAATTTTGACTTGATTAAATAAACACAGCAATGTAATATTTTTGTTCTGAATAAAAAATGTCCTCTGTGGGGGAAAAGGAGCAGAGCTGCTCTCTCGACCAGCAAATGGAAATGGGGATTGATGGAGGCTGGAGAATCCAGAAATTCTCCTGCTCAGTGGGGAAAACAGTTAAGGAAACAATCACAGAGTCATGGAAGGGTTTGGGTTGGAAGGGACCTGAAAACTCATCCAGTTTCAATCCCCTGCCATGTCCAGGGACACCTCTAGCTAAACCAGGTTGCCCCAAAACCCATCCAACCTGGCCTTGAAACATCCCACTGGGTCACCAAGGGATCTCTGGCTCAGAGATGTTCCCAAAGGAGTATCCCAGGTGCCTCTGTTTGTGACAGATTTTTCCAGAATGATTTACACCAGCATGAGTGAGGACTCTGAGTGTGCTTTTCCAGATGTTTATAGGGAGACTTGGAAAGTTCAGTTCCTTCTCAGTGACTCCTGTAGCAAACCCTCAGCCTCACAGCCGCCCCTCAGCTGAATTGAGATGAGGATGGTGGTTTCTTGGTCCCAAATGGATGCTTCCATCCCCAGCTCTCCCTTCCTCCACCCTAATCCCATTCAGGATGACTTGAATCTGACAGCACGATGCACACCTTTCTCTAGTACAGCTTTTTATTGGAAAAATAGAGGCAAATTACCTTCAAATCAGTGCACATACAGAAAAAATCTAGGGGGAGGAGTGAGTCTTGTAGCTGGAGGATCCTATGCAGCAAATGCATGCTGGGGTGTGAAGTTACAATGAAGGATAAGTACAAAATGCAATTTATTTTGTTCTGTGAGCAGCAAAAAAACACTGGATCATATATTAATATTCCACTCCTGCTAGTTACTCCATGACCTGCTCAGCTACCTTCTGCCTAGCAGTTAATGAAAACAAAGTCATAAAAAATATATCTGGGACATTCTGTGGGTTATACCAGCCTTTCCACCCTCCTGCCTGCAGCAGCACCCTCCCTCAGAGAGCCTGCAGAGCTCCACTGGCACAGCCAGCACTGCCAGAGGGAGTTTTTGCACCAGAGGAATCTGCAGTGCTGACCCCGTGCACCAATTGTCTCATAACTAAAAACTCCTGGATGTTCTTCCTGAATAGATTGGATGCTGTAGGCTAAAAGCACCATGGACTGATGGGGATGTCTCAGGCCAAGCCTGGCTCCCCTCTGCTGCTCATGGAGACACAGCCAGAAGGAGTCCTGGAGTCTGATCCCAGAGTCATAATTTAAATGGAGCAGAAAAATCACTTTCCCCATCTCTTTGTATCTTTCCTTTGGTTTTGAATAAGGGGTGGCCAGCTCAGGTGTTTACATCAGGAGCTCAGGTGAGATAAAGTATCTCAGAATCACAGAATCACAAAATACCCTGAGCTGGAAGAGACCCACAAAGATCATTGAGTCCAACTCCTATCCCTGCACAAGACACTCCCAAAAAAATCCCACCCTGAGGACCCGCCACCACTGAGGTAGGGAAAAACACATCTGTTCCAAACTTTCTCAATTTTCTCACTTGACCCTGGGAAGATTTGCAGGTGAGAGGCTTTGTTGTGAGAATTTATCTCCATTCACCCCAGAGCTGTCAAACCTTTCCAGAAAGCCCCAGCACATCCCATCAACACGGAGCCGCTTCTCTCTTCCAGAGCTGTGTCCAGCCAGGCCGTGCTCGCTCTCTAATTGCCCTCCAGGGTCTCATTTGGAAGATGCTGAGGCAAAGCCTTTTCTCCTCATATCCCTGCTCCAGGAACACGGTCTGGTACTCATCACTCACAATCCCCTGGCTGGAAAAGCCGTCACCTCATCAGGGCAGGAGTTTGGGTTTGAGGTTTGATGTCCGTGGCTGCCTCTCCACCATCCTGGCTCTGGTTTGTTTGTGTGCAGAGGGGTTATTAGCAAGACACAACGTGGGCAAAAGAAATCAGTGAGAAAAGGGTTGCTGGGTAATTTATTTCTCGCTGTCATTTCATTTCTGAAAGAAAATCCCTCAGCCAGGGGCAAGGAGGGGGGGACTGGGCAGCAGGGCTGAGCCAGCCTCGCTGTGTCTGTAGCTTGCAGAAATAGGGCAGAGCTGTGCAAAGATTACTGGAGCAAGAACATCTTGCACAAAACAAAAAAGGCTACAAAGCTTCCAGGAAGCAGCAGTCCTCCACCACGGCCTGTTTCCCAGTGAATGGATCAATTCCCTGCTTTTCGTGTGTATGTTCATCTCATCAGGGTTTGTTATCACTCTGCCTGTTTAGGGCTGATGAATTTATCACCAGCGAAACAAATGTAGGGAAGAAAGGCCAACTAAAAGGACAGAATTGCCAAAGGGAATGTTCAAAATCAAGCAGATCTACTGGGAGAGAATAAAGTGGGGGGGATGCAGCATATGAAATCTGGCCAAAAAAAATCAAAATTGGTGTCTGGGTGTTGCAGTGCCCATGCTGCAGCAGGCTGGAAATGGCTTTCTGTTTCCAGTAGTTGTCTTTTTAAATTGCTATTTTTAGGCTGCTAAACTGAGCTGCTTTGCATTGTAAAACACATATGGCTGAGCCCCTTAGAGCTGGGCAAGGAAATAATTACAGAATTCATGGAATATTCTGGGTTAGAGGGGACCCACAAGGGCCATTGAGTCCAGCTCCTGGCCCTGCACAGGACAGCCCCAGGAGTCACTCCATGAGCCCTCCTGCTCTGCTCTTCCGTGACCTTTTTGTCTGTGGAGCTCAAAACTCTTTGCAAAAGGGAAATGTAGTGAGGGGGCTTGAAAGAGGATATTTGGTGTGACAGTGGCAGACCCAGGTCAGCATCCTCTGCCTGGCAGGGTGAGGTGAAGCCCAGGGAAGCTGTTCCCTCCCTGTGTCTGGGAGTCCCCCTGAGAACCCCCAGCTCCCAGGGAAGCTGCTGATGCCCTCAGAAAGCCACAATAAATCCATGCTGTGCCAGCCTGGGCCAGCTCCTGGAGCATTAGGTGGCTGCTGGACAGGTGCTGATTCAGGGTGAAGGGAACCCTAAGCCACCTCACTGAAAAAAAAATACATATATATGTTCCTGTGCACAGCACAATTGTCTCAGCTCTCATGCTGAAACTTTTAGCCTGAGCCAGGGAAGAGTTCCATGGCAAAGGTGGATGAGGCCACCCCAAATGAAGTTCATCTGTATGGATGCAGAGCTGGAGAAGTGTCCTTGGCCTGGCTGAACTGCACAGACACAGCCACTCAGCCTGGCTATTTATCAGTAGCAGCTTCCTCTGGCTGTACAGGTCAAAATGTTGGGGACACACTTTCAGAATACGGAGTTTTTAAAGAAAATATTATTAATTAAAAAGAAAAGTACTGTAAAAAAGGAGTTCAGTCCATGTTGGGCACTGCACATTTCGTGCAGTTTGTGTTTTCTGATTTCACATGTGTGTCACTTAGAAGTCAAACCAATTTCTCCTGATCTCATTATTCAGATTAAATGAGTCCACAGATCAATGGGATGGGGGAACAGAAGGATGAGGGTGTGCCTCTGACATATCCTGCATGTGGGATTTTGTTGAGATCCAATGTTTCCCTTAGTTTCTCCAATTTCCAAAATTAGGCTGAAAAACTATACCTGTCTTTTAGAGGAATTTAGTATCCTCAGGGGAAGGAAATGCTATTATATTTGAAATTTGAAATCTTGGGAAACACAGCTCCAGTTTTCCTTTTTCCACTCTGGATCATGCCCTGTCACAGTGGATGTTTTCACATTTTCTTTTTGTTTTGGTTGGTTCTGTAGGTTTTTGGTTAGAGATGTGAGGCGAGACATTGAAACAGTTGGTTTGTTGAAGGAGAAGGCAGGAGGAAGGAGGCCTCAGGCAAAGGAGAAGGGAGTTCCCCTGACATCTGTGACCTCGTGCTGCTGCACCAGGGACATTTCCTGGGGATGAAATCACAGAATTGTGGAACTGTGTTGGAAGGGACCTTAAAGCTGGCTGAGGTCACAGATTTTTCTGTGGCCTCATCAGGAGATCTGCAGGGGATGACAAGCCAGAAGCTTTGGTGCTCTGAGGGAGATCTCTCACCTTGGCTTTGTTCCAGCAGAAGAAATCCCTCTGAAGGGAGGGCTCTGGATCAGGAGATGGAGGAGGTGGCTCCAAGCACACCTTGAGCTCCACCTGGCCCCACCTGCTGCTGCCTGGCTGCTTCCCCTTGGCTCTGGATGGGATGAGAGGCAGCCAAGGTGGTGGTGGTGGGCAAATATTCATTCCCCATGGAGGCTGAGAGTCAAATCTGAGCAGGTAGAGCTCCTGTGGAAGTGTGTGATACTTGGTCACCCAATTTTCACCCTGCTCACCCAATTTTCACCCTGCTCTTTTTCCTCCCCTCACTCCCCATCTCTGAGGACATCAGACTCTCCACAGCCTGGGATTCTCCAAGCAGTTCTCATGGGAACTATCCCGTTCTCAAAGGACAAGTAAACATCCCAAGGCACTTCTGTTGGAGCAATGTTTGCTCTGGAGCCAAGGACCCTCTCGTTCCCACCACAGCAGGACACACCAAGCACCAGTTGTGTCCCCTGGAGCACGAGAGGAGCTTTCCTGCTCACACACTGCCCACCACAGCCTGTCCCCAGCTCCAGCTCCATCCAGACAGGCCCTGCTGAATGCTGGACACACAACTGATGCTGGAGTCATACACACAGATTGTCAATGGGGTGGTCCTTGGCCAAATTCCTCCTGAATTCTGTGGAAAAAATGTACCTAGTTGTCTCAAGACAAACCTTACTACACTGCAAAACCAGATTTCTTTTTAAAAGTCATCAGATCTTGGATCTCTTTTCATTAACCTGACTTTTACTTAGGTTTAACTCCATTGGTTTCAGTTTTACCTATTCAATTCACTATTAAACTAGGCCTTGTGGGGATCCTTTTCCTTGGTGACAGAGACTGCTCAGGGACTCCTTACAAAGGTGGGTTTCTGTTACACTTGTGCAGTGCAAAATGGGGCAACGATTTGGATTTTAAGCATTTTGTTATTATCTGGGAGCCCTTTTAATGGATTTAGCAAGACAAAGATGAAGGCTGTTTTGCTACTGTGAGGATTTGGCTTTATTCAATCCTGATGTCCCTGCCCAGGGCAGGGAGTTGGAACTGGATGATCTTTGAGATCCCTTCCAACCCAAACCATTCTGTGATTCTGTGATAATCCCCAGTTAAATCCATTTTGTTGCCACTGGTGCACAGCTGGCTCTGGCACTGCTCACCTGTTGCAGTGTGGGGACAACACAGCGTGGTTCTCTCCGTGATACTTATGATAAACCTCACACCCCTCCAAAAAAAAACCACAGAAAAGAGGCTCAGTTTTCCTTCTTTTCTTTAAATACTTATTTATTGAGGAGATATTACAAACTGTCAGCCCTGATTTTCCCCAGAAGGTAAGATTGCTCATGGTGAAGGGTGGAAGATCCAGTGATGTCCAGGAGAGCTGCTGGCATTGACTCACTGCCCTGTCTATGCAGGGACAAAAATAATACAGCTGGAATCCTCTCACAGCAATTTCTGCTCCTGGCAAAAGTCTCTGCAGCTTGGCTAATGGAAAGGAAATAAATGGCATCCATCATTTTGTCCCCACTGACAGGCTCTGCTGCACCCCTGCCCCTCAGCAACTCCAGCAGAGGCTGTTTTGTTCTGTCCAGCTTGTCTCAGCCACATTGTTCCCAAGGAAGAGATTCCCAGTCCTGCAGAGTGGTTTCTGCCCACCACAGGGCTCAGACCCGTTTTTCTAACAAGGGTGATCCTTAGATTTCTCTGGAACATCCTAAACTGTTGTTTTCACCCATATATTTGCCTTTTCTGTCCCAAAGCGAATTTCTACCAGAGCAGAGGGATTTGAGGGGAACATGAACATGAACAATTTTATCCACAGTTCACAGGTGAGGGGACTGAAGCTCCTTCTGAGTCTGTCAGAGCTTGCTTTGCTGTTTGAAATCATGCCCTGAGCATATTAAAGGGTGAGGGAGTCCAAACACCAAAATTATTCTGCTTTTAGTGTTTGGCAGCTGCATTCAGTATCATGCTTGAGCCATCATGACAAAGTCAAACACAGAACAGTGGAGTGCAAGCAACATCAGGAACCCCGAAGTGTGTTTTTTCTTGGCCAGGTGTCCACACAGATGTGCTGGAAGGAAATACTGGGGAATTGTGGGTTCTATCCACATCTCCACTTCACCAGGGACGTTCAAGTCACAAAGATTCACCTGACCAGGGAACACTCAAACAAACCAACAGCAGTGAGTGATAACAGCTGCTAAATTGTCCATGTTTTTGGTTAGCTGCACAGTCCCCTTTACACTGGGGAGAGGAACACACACTACAGGGAAATAATTTCCAGTTCTCCAGTCCACAAAGTCTAAAGAGTTTCCCACCTATTCCTCCTGCTTAGTTTGAATTCCCTAAATCCATAAACTTGAATGCCCAGTGGAGTCCATATCCCACCAAAAGCATCACAGTGACAGGGAGGCAAGCAGGTGATGAGAGCCAGCTCAAGTTACTCCAGCTGCTGAAGTCCCTGATGCCTCTGGGACTCGTGGTGACCCTGCTCATCAGGGATGTGAAACTTGATGCTAAGGAAAGCCACTCTGATTTACAAACCAGGACATGATCCACTGGCCTCTGGGCTAGCTTTGGGATAACAGTCACTGGTTATGCATAACTCACTTTTAGGGACTTTGATTAAACCATTCTGGGAGCCTGGTTTGGGGGATTCAAGGCTTAAAACCCTCGTGTGGCTGGCAGTAATTTCTCCCAAATCTCTGTCACTCACTTGAGACGGGTCCATCAGCTCAGTAGGATCAAGGTGTGCATCAGAGACACATGAGGGAGGAGACTGGGTTTAAACCCTTGCCTAGAGGAGAGAGTTCCCTTCATCTTTCTCAGAAACACAGTGATGTAACAAAAATAACCTTTGCCTGGTCCTCCTGGCTAGATATTGTCCACACAAGACAATTTTGGTTTCCATGACTTTGGTACATTACACCATCACAAAGGATGCTCTAATCCCTCCACCTCCAAGTGCTTGGCTCTCCAACCCCATCCCACAGCTGTGAGCATGTGCTACCCTGAGGTTTGTACTCAGAAAAGTGGTACAGCACTGGTTTTCAGCTGTCCCGTGTCCCCTTGGCCTCACTGTCCCCTCAGGCTGACCTGCCCACCTCCAGATCCTGCACACATAGAGTTTGTCTCCATCCCTCCCATTTCCCAAAGGATTTTCCTCAGGAGCACGCTCAGCTCTCCCCTTCACACTTCACGGGGCACAGAGCCCTCTGTTCAGCGTGGCGGGGTCCAGCCCTTGTGTTCTCCCCAGGCTTTGAGCAGGGAGAAGTTCCTTCCCTCGTGTGGATCTTCTGGTGCCTCCTTAGGTACTTCTTGAGCCAGTAGCACTTCCCACAGACCCCACACTTGTGGGGTCCTCCCCCAGCAGCTGGTGCTTGATCAGGTGGAGCTTATGGGGGAAGCACTTCCCACACTTGGTGCACTTGTAGGGCCCCTCGCTCTTGTGGCTCTTCCTGTGCCTTGTCAGGTTCGACTTCTGGTTGAAGCTCTTCCCACACTCGGAGCAGGGGAATGTCCGTTCACCCCTGGGGTCTCCTTCTGCTGAGGGAACTTCCCTGGACATGGATTTCTTACAGTTCTCCAGCACCTCCTCTTTGGTGGACCAGCAGCATTTCTCCTGCTTCCTCTCTGGGCTCTGGCTCTCCTGGTGGTTGGCCTCCATCCCAGGTTCCTCTTTAATCCAGATCCTCTGGGTAATAGCACTGAGGTTTGGCTTCTGTCCAGAATGCATCCCAAAATTAAAGCTTTCTTCTGGTTCTTCCTTCACATGGAACACCTGGTTAGTGGCTATGGGGCCTTCTCATTTGTGCTGCCCATCAGCATCTTCTTATTTTTTAGGCTGTCTCCCCTGTAAAACAGGCAGTAGGATTTTTGGATCAAAGAGGTTTATATAGGCTGGGTTTTCTGATGGCTCTTCCTTGACTTGAAGTTTCTGGCAGGCTGCTGCAGCAGTGCTTGCTGTGCCATCAGTGGGTGGTTCTGGTTCCTCCTTCACCTGGATTTTCCGAGGAAATTTCTTTGGGTTCAGTGGATTTCTACATCCCTGGGCAGCATCTCCTTCATGGGCCATACTTTCCAACACATTCTCCTCTGACCTGAAGCCAAAATGGAGCTCCTTTTGCTTGGCGCGGTTCCTTTGGTGGACACTGGAACACCTCTTGGTGCTCAAACCCTTCCCACACTCTGTGCAGACAAAGGGCCCCTGCAGTGCACCTTCAGGTGAGCCAGCAGCGTGGCTCTCTGCCCAAAGCACCCACTGCACTGGGGACACTTGAAGGGCTTCTCCTACCTGTGCACCTCCCTGTGGGCTGTGAGGATGCCCTTCCTCACAAAGCTCTTCTCACACTTGGCCCAGGGTGTGCATGTGGGCGCTGAGGGAGATCCTGGAGAGATCCTGGGAGTTCTCACCCTGGTGTGAGTCCTCTGCTGGGCAGCCAGGCAGATCCCCAAGGGGGAAGGGTCTGTCCCCTGTGTGGATGCTCTGGTGGGCAGCCAGGTGGCCTCGGGAGAAGCGCCGCAAGGGAGGAGCTCCTCTGCTCCTCTGTGGATCTCTGTGCCTCCTCAGGTTCCCCTTCTTGCTGAAGGATTTCCTGCACTCCTCACACGGGTCTGTGGCCCCCAGGGTTTAACCACGTCCCTCATGGCAGGTTCCCAATGGCTTGGGAACAGCCTGAGGTACAGCAGAGCCACAGTGGGGACAGGCTGTCTGTGGGGACGCAGAAACCACCAGGACACAACACACCAGCGAGTGCTGGAATGGATGCTGTGGGAACAGGGTGCTGCTGCTCTACACCAGCTCAGGATGTTCTGCTTCTCTGCACTGCTCAGCCTTCTGACACCTCAGCTTGTAGATGAAATGCTTATAGCTCCATCTCCATCTCATCTGGAGAGGCTTCCCTGGCGTTCCTGGAAAGGCTTCTCTGCTATTCTGGACATTCAAACTGCCAGACTGAAAAAAGGAAAGGAAAAGGATGAGGTTATTATTTCTTCTGCACCTCCTGTGTCCAGTATATCGACACCTTGGCTGCTCCAGAGAACCTGGGACCTTTGAAGCCACAGGCCCAACTGGACACTGGCAGAGAGGGCAGGAACAGGATGATTAACCAAAGTTTTGAGGGGGGGGTCTGTGATACATTCGCTGCTGCAATGACACTGAAGTATCAGCTCTACTACTGCCATGCTAGTAATTTCAGAATAGTCCTCTGTCCATTGACCAAGAAGATAAAAGAAATAATAGTAGCAAGAATAAGAATAAGAATAAGAATAAGATTTTATTATATTAATAAAAGCCAAAACCCAACCACCTGCAAAGTCATACTAAGCCAGGGGAGACAAAACACACCCACCTGGAGCAGGAGCAGGTGGTTAGTGTTTGCTGTTGGAGGGAACACTCCAAGGTGGGCCAGAACTCCTTCATTTATGTGGGAGCAGCTGTGAAAACACAACAGGTTTTATCTCAAAGCAGACAAAGCCCCAGCAGCAGCCAGGCTGGGAAGAGGACTCAGAAAAGTTCAATATTGTATGTTTATTAAGGAAAGTCATTAATGCTGAATGGGTAGTGGATTTATCCTGGGCACCAAGGATCCTCCTGGGGTCTGGCTGATGCTGGGGGCACACGGGGGGCTGCAGTGGGTCACTGGTGTCCATGGCCTGTCCTCTCACCAGGGATGCTCTCACTTGTCCCTTAGAGAAACCTCTCACTGGCAACAGCCATTCAATTGGCAGGAATTCTGGCAAAACCCAACAAATCCTTCATACCAATGCTAAAGAAGGAATTCCTGCCTTCTTATAAATAAATATAAATAAAACAAATTTTATTTGGGTTTTTTTCCTTCTTTCTATTCTCCAGATCCTCCGCATCCAAATCCACCCTTTCCTTGGAGCTCGGCGATGCCGGGGGCTCAGGCTTTGAGGGAAGGGCAGAGCGGGGTCCCCGGGGACAGCTGTGCCCTTTTGTGGCCCCGGGGTCGCAGTTTTGGCTGCTGCCCCATGGCTCAGAAGCTCCGCGCTGGCAGCGCCCCGAGGGATGCTCAGGCTCCGCCAAGGTGTGCGGGAGCTGCGGGAGGGAGCGGAGGGGATTTCTCCCCGAGCTGTCCTTCTTCTTGGGGGAAAGCTGCGAGGGTCCCCGGCTGGCTCTGCCTTCTGGGAATTGTGGTTCCCTCTCCCCGCATCCCTGGTCCCCATCCTGCCCTCCCTTGCCCTGGCTTTGGGACATTTCCCTCTTGTCCCAGCGGAGCGTGTTCCCTTAATTTTTGTTGGTCTGGGAAGGAAAACATCCTGAGGCACTGCAAGCATCCTCCTTCCCTCCCAGGTTCCAGGAAGTTTCAGGAGAGGGAAGATGCATTCCAGGGAGTGTTTCTGCATGCAGAGAGGAAGGATGCATTATTCCAGAGAGTTTTCCTGTACAATCAGCAGTTTGCAATCCCCCTGGGCAGAGCGGGCAGGGCTTGTGCCCATCTGCCAGCAAAGGATGCCCTTGATCCTCGGTGACTCGGGGGATTTGACAAGGGGGGACACAGAGGGGTGTGGAGCTGGTTTAGCAGTGGGATGAGCACTGCCTGGGAGAGACTCAGCCACAGCAGGACCCCGTGGAAAGCACCCAGACCATCTTGGGGATGCCCTGCACAATGAGGCTTAGAGGTTCAGCAGAAAGCTCTAGCCCAGGATGCTTCCCTGGGAAGGTTTTAGGATCATGGAAATGAAGAAAAGCTGCTGCAGCACGACTCTTCCCTGGGACAGAGATTAGGAGCTGTCCCAGGTCTCTGAGGCTGGGCAATAACATTCATTCCTCGTGCACCAGCACCTCCAAATCTCTCCTAAATATGATTCAAGGCTCCAAACATGCTGTTCCTCTCCTCTTTAAAGCAGGAAACTGAGGCAGGAGATGGTGAGGCGCCTGGCTTGGATCACACAGGTCCTCTGGAGCTCAGATTTACTCTACACACTGTTCCTGCCTGGGCTAAAGGCTGCTGATGTATTTCCTACCCCAGTACAAACCAGCAGCGTGAGGCAGCAGCACCAGTTTGAGGAGCAGCTTGTACCCCAGTCCAGCAAAGGAGAATTCATGCAAATTCACCTCTGTGGCAGGACATGCACAGCACAGGACACAAAGCCCTCATTCAGTTTGCCATATTCAAATTGTTCAGCTTTGATGCACAAGAGTCCCACAGGAGGCCCTGGACAGGCAGGAGAGACCACGGGGAAGGGCCACAGTAGACCCCAGGTCATGTTCAGGATTCCTTGGGGAACATTTCCCCTTTCTCTCCTTTCTTCTTCCATAATACCTTCCCACAAATCCTGCCTGGTGCCAGGCAGCAGCTCCATCCACCAGCCCCATGGGGGTGTGTGGCTCCATGGAGGTGAAGAGCTGGGACAGGACATGGGCAGGGGCTCACCTGGAGCAGCTGGAGGGGTGGAGGCTGTTTGTGTGACTTCTCTGCTTCCAGAAGGTTCTGGAGGAAGGGGCCAGGATTGTGCCATCCCAGCTGAGTCAGTGTCCATTTGTCCACTGTTTACATTTACAATTTACATTATTCCAAGTGGACACCTCCAGTAGGGCAGAGTACTTGTACCAGCAGAGCTCCTGTTTCTCCCCACTGACATCTGCATTTTCCCAGCCCCAGCTCAGCCTCTCCTCCAAACAGACCAGATCTGCCTGATGTCCCCTCAGACTCATGCAAAGCCCCAAAATCCAAGGAAAGAGAGATCAAATATTCCTTGGTACGATCCCAAGGTTTTGCTCTTGTGGTGAAATATAAACTGCACACGTTTTATGTTCACGCACAAAGTGTTTCACAGACAAAGCCGTGACAGTTTGACAGAGTTAGGCTGTGTCCAAAAATAAACCTCTTTGTAAACACAGTTTGGGAGTGATGCCCCAGCCTGAAGAGTCCCCACCATCCCAGGAAAATCCACTTTGGAAGTGAAGCTGTGCCATCGGCTGCCTCTGCAATGCACCACTAGATGCCAGTGAAAGCCCTGCCTGCTTCTCCCACTTAGAAAACCTCATACTTGGGACAAATTGCTTTGCTATATTGTGGGGATTTTGTGGGGTTTTTTGTTGTTTGGGTTTTTTTTTTTTTTTTTTTTGAGGTAATGCTTCACTTTTGGTCTAATAAAGTCTCTTGCATTTAGGTATGTATAAATGTATGAATGTGTTTTGCTCACATCCTCTCTCTGTTTCTCCATTTCTGTCTCTGTTTCCCAAATATATATTATAAACTTGTTTTTGTTTGCTCTTACTTAAATGAGAATTATTTCCCAGTGTCTTCCCAGACCAGGATCTCACCCCCAAGCTCCTTTCCTCATAAAACAACCTAATCCCCCAAGACTTTCACCTGCCAAATCCTCTCTCTACTGCATCATGATGTCCTGATATGAACAGTCATTCCAGGAAATGCAGAGGTGCTGGCATGGCATGTCCAAGTCCTGTCCCCTTTTGGGAAATCATTCCTCATACCAGATCAGCAAGAGGCAAAACATAGGTTCCATCTGTGGAAATAATAAGCTGGAAGAACAGATCTGCACAGAATTGGGAAGGGATCAAGGTGTAGAAGCAAGTTATTGCAGTGGTGCCTATAACCAGCTTGCAGGTGTTTGGTGTTTGGTGGGAAGGTGAAATGAATGAAACTAGGAAAGAGACCCTACATGGAGAAAGGGTAAAAAATAAATCTCACAGCCCTGCACACCTGCAAGTTCTGTGCTGCCTTTCCCAGGTGTAGAGATCAGTACAGGACTGAAATGATCTCACATTCTGCCTTACAGTGCCTGGAGTTCTGCACTTTGCAGAAAATAATCCGTCCCATTTTTCCCCCTGACATTTCCACAGGACTAAACCCTTGAGCAGCCAGCAGGCTTTGCACACACCTTTCTTTTTCACCTGCTTGCACAAGTTCTGAGTGGCTTGGACTGTCCCATGGGCACTCAGTGAGCACAAGGATCAGCAGCTACCCAGGCTGCAGGAGGGATGTGGGAGTGGGTCCTTCCACCCCCTGATGGCAGAGGAGCCCCCAGCTCAGGAACACCTTTGGGCAGGTTGGGTGTTGGTGCCTCCTTCTCCTCCAGCACCTGTGCACCTCTCGCTCTCTGGAGTGCCTGGAGCTGGTTGCCATTGGAGACAAGATGTTGGAATTGGTGGAGAAAAGATCTGACCCAGGCTGGTGATTTCTGTGCCGCCTTCTCAGACAACCCCAGCCCCGTGTTTGACCAGCCATCTGCATCTGACAAGGCTACATAGGGGAAGTGAGAACTAAATTTAAGCCAAGCTGTCATATGCGCCAGTGCCTGATTAATTATGCAGTGGAATAAAAATGAAATTTGGCAAATTGAAGGAGGATGGGTAAGTGAAATCTTCACTCTGCTTTAGAAGGAAATATTGCCGCAGGTTTTGTTAAAGATGCCACAGTTAATCACATCAGGAGGCTTCAGAGCAAGAGGTTGTGCTGGGTACACACAATGCAGGAGGGATGGACAACTGGGTGTGGGGAGATAGGCAGCAGGAAGCCCAGTTACATGTTCAGGTGAGCCTGTGATTGTTCCTGAGACTTGCAAACATGAGAGGTCCCAGCAGAGGCTGAGGAACCCCCTCACTGCCTTGTTACACTATGGATTGTTTTTCTTAATTTAGGAAACAGCTCTCACAGAAAAGCAAATGTGATACAAAAGAATAAAGTGTTCAAAATTACAACTAATTTTCTGTTATTCCAACCTCCCGCTTTACTTTAATTGCTTTTGAGCATCTGATTAGCAAGGAAAGTTTTTCTTTGGAATCAACTCTCACAGCTTCATTGTGCAGCCCAAGCCCAGAGTTTCCCCTCCTGCCACAAGAAAAACAACTGCAGTATCTGTGGCTGCTTCCATATCCATCATATTCATCTGATAAGAGCTCAAAATGAAAAACTGGTGTAAGCACAAATGGCCCCAGTGTTGATTTCGAGCCTGGACAGATCCCAGTGACTTATCTGCTTCCTACAATCAATGGGCTTTTTGAACCTGAAGTTGGTTTTATATTGTTGGGGAGATCTCCTGGTCACTCCATCCTGCTGTGTCAGGAGGGAGAGGAGGGGTTATGGCTGTGATGCCCCCAAATCAGAAACCCCTCCTTGCCCTACCCATGCTGGCACCGCTGTGGGACTGATCAAACAGCTCCAAGAGTTGGAAGTGGTGAGCAGGGAACTGGGATGTTCCAGGAACCTGGGTACTCATCCCTGCACCAGCCACCCTTCATCCCCTGTGTCCTGCTCTCTTCGCTGTGGTTACAACTTTCTACCCCAAAACAGCCGCCCCTTTACAAGACAACACAAAACCCTGCAACTACAACTGTCATTCAGCCCCCACATCCCACTGAAAGGCTCCAAACACGTGTCCCTAGGACTGGCAGGTGTTTTCCCAGTCCAGAGAACTAAAGTGGAGTCTGGGCACGAGCCTGTCCTGTGCTGGTGCCTCAGTTTCCCTTGCTTTCAAAAATCCCTGTGGTACAGCCAGGCTCCCTGGTAGTGAGAGAAGTGTATATTCAGTGGAGGAATTTTAAGGGTGTGTGTCACCCTGAAAATCAAGTTTTCTGACATTGTTTTCATAGTTTCTAAACACTTTCCCAAGAAAGTAACTATAAACATAGATGTTTATATATTCCATTAAAGATATATCTTTTGATGGACAATTCTTATGACCAGTGTGGTTGGGAAGGTGGAAACCTGACTATCCAATCCTTGGTCATTGTCAAGAATCTATAAATACCTAAATGACAGAATAAAGTTACTTCTTCCTCTGCCACACCTGGAGTGGTGTCTGTGTAAATCATTTTGTGTCCATCAGTGGCAGGTGTGAATCATCTGCACTGAGACATCTGCCTTAGGCTGGGGTGGATCACCCTGAGCTGCTTTCTGCAGGCTGGGTTCTGGCTCTGCAGGATGTGCAGATATTGCCATACAAATCCTGATCTGCCACTGCCTCCCCTCTTCTCCTGCCTCTTCCCAACCCCTCTCCTCTCTGGGATGTGTCAGTGCAGACCAAAGGCAGGAGACACGTGTGAATTTGCTCTCCAGGAAGCCTGGGAGGTGTTGTGCCCGCTCCCATGCGCTGTGTGCTGGCTCTGGGGGAAGCCTGGGGTGCCCTGGTGCACACAGCCCTGGGAGCTGTGAACAGCTGTGGGAGAGCTGCTGATAAATAAATGTGTGAGTTTTAACATTAAACTCAGTTTTAAATTCCTGAGTGCCAGCCCTGGAACAGAGCTGAGTCTCTGTGTGCATCCCCCACACACCCCTCACCTCCCTCTCCACACTCTCCCACAGGAAATGTGCTTTATGCTGAGATAACAACGCTTTGGCTTGAAACTGAAGCACAGCAGGTTTAGATTGGATATTAGCATTAAATTCTTCCCTGTGAGGGAAGTGAGGCCCCAGCAAAGGGTGCCCAGAGAAGCTGTGGCTGCTCCTGGATCCCCACAAGCGTCCAAGGCCAGGCTGGATGGGGTTTGGAGCACCCTGGCATGGTGGGAGGTGTCCCTGCCATGGCAGGGGGGTGGGATGAGGTGATTTTTAAGGTCCCAACCCTTTCCATGGTTCTATGAGCACCAAGTGGGTGTTGCAGAAGGAGCTGTCTGGATGATCCTGTAAATGATGCATTCCAGGGATGGGGGAGCGGAGGTGTTTGCAATTGACTTTGTTGAAAAAGGGGATAAAATGCTGCTGGACACTGGGCCAACTGGGCAAACTGGTGTGTCCAGGCTGCCTCTGGGTGGATCCCACCCTGGCATCCCTGCAGGGTATGTCCAGCTCCAAGGCAAGGAACACTTGCTTTTGGATGGGTGATAAAAAGGCACTAAAATCGGGTCAAATACAGAGATAAAATCCTAAAGCAGCTCCATATGGGCCTCTTGTTTTCTAACTGTGAGCTCTGAAGGATCAGAGAGTGAAAACAAACCTGTGTGTTTCTGGCCAAACCCTCTAATATTATAACCCTTTAGACACAGATTTTTGACCAAATCTGAGACCAAGCAGCTTAGACTTCTCTGAGAAATTTAGACAATAAGGGAGCGTCACAAAAACTTGTGACTCAACAGGAGGGACCACAACCCAACTTTAATCTGTAATAATCTATTTAGAATAAAATAATCTATAATCTAAACTATGGAGATGATAGGGT
This sequence comes from Pseudopodoces humilis, assembly GCF_049639895.1. Classification (NCBI taxonomy): domain Eukaryota; kingdom Metazoa; phylum Chordata; class Aves; order Passeriformes; family Paridae; genus Pseudopodoces; species Pseudopodoces humilis. Next base: position 148,239,829 of record NC_142200.1, read on the forward strand.
AGTTCTTTAAATTCTGCACTGGCAGTACTTAGGTGCTGTCTTAGCAATAAATCCAATCATAATCATATAATCAATATAATATAATATAATCAATATCTCCAGATATGAGAATCACTTTGTCCCATTCTCATTCCTGACTGAGAGCCTTCACCTGGCTGCTCTGCTGATCTTTCTCCTGCTTTGCCTTCTAGTGTAGAGAACATTTCCTTCCTCCTTGCTTTACTCCTTAGGTACATCCTCCACGTAGTAAAAATGCACCCTGGGAGAGAAGCACCACTGAGTTCTTTGGACCAAGGAACAGGTGACTGAGTAACTCTGAATTAAAGTGCTCAGCCTGTGCTAAAAGGACAAGATTTCTCTGGTGCAGGGCAATTATTGCTTCTTCTTTCATCCCCTGTTTGGTTTAATCTCCCTGATCCCCTCCTCAAGACTCATTCACTCTCCTCCACTTGAGAAAGGATGGTCAGGATTTCTATGCATAAAGTCTCCAAGACTGAATAAGGAAAGTAAAATTCATTTTTAGAGGGTAGAAACACTTACAATTCAAAGTGGTTTTATCTATCTACAGAGAACCAGCAAGCTGGTGCAGAAAATAAAACAAGCTGACCTTTCATCAGCTTTCATGACTCCCTCAAAGGCCTAGAGTGTAGTTCACAGATTTATTTTTTAAATTATATGGAAAACCATCTTTGTCCTTCAAAGCCCAGCTGATCTTATGTTTAAGGGTGAGTTTTAGCCAACACAGCCAGAAAACATTTTGGATTCCTGCCAAGAAGCCTTAAAACCCAAACTTTCAGGTGAAGAAATGGGGTGGAAATCCTTCCAGGAGGACATGGAAGCCAAATGGTTTGGGGAAAATGTCTATGAGCCCTTTAGCTCCAGGATATTTTGGGTCAGTAACTCCCATGCTCCTGGTGATTCAACCACCATCCTGAGGCACCCAGAGCATTTACTGGTCCTTGTGCATCCCCAAAGCTTCCCATTGCTCCTGGTTCTGTGATAAACCCAGCAGGGAATGCTCACAAAGCTGTTCATAAATAATTAACATCTTGTCCAGGTGAGCAGTCCTGGTGAAGTGCCCAAATTCCCAGAGCTCAGGAGTTGGCAGTGTGAGCTTGCAGCAGCCACAGGGATTTGCTGGCTGCCTGCTCAGGAGAGAAGATATTTTTGACATTTAAAACCTTGTTGTCTCGTTATCTTAAACTTCCTTTGGAGGTGGAGAAAATAAGTGGTATCCTGGTTCTTGTATTTTAAACAATACTTCAAAGCAGAGGAGACTTTAAAGGAGAGAAGAGAGGGCTGGGAATGAAAAAAAGCCCCATTTCCTTGTTTTCCACTCAGCCAGGGTGAGCTGTGACATTCTGTCAGGCAGCTGGAGCTCTCCTTGGCATAAGAAACACCTTTACTCATCCCTCCCATTTTCTTGGAGCAAGACAAATCCTTTACTTGAAGCAAAACCTCCAGCAAGCACTGGCCTGTGCCAGTTAATTATCAAAAAATTAACAAACTCCTGACCCTCAACACCAATCTTTTGCAAGAGCAGAGGAGATGTGAGAACAGCCCAAGTAGCTTTGTAATTTGAAGGGGTGACTTCATTTGCTCTGCAATTCAAAACTCCTGGAATCAGCTGGTTTGAAACCATCAGAGTGGAGTGAGAGACTTGTAACCATCCAGTACACAACAAGAGAAATAAAAGGGGGGTTCAGTGCTGATCTGCAGTGTGAGGCCTCACATTAAACCCACCTCAAATCCTGGGGTCAATTTTGGGACCCTCACAACAAGAAACACAATGAGGGGCTGGAGAGTGTCCAGAGAAGGAGCTGGGAAAGGTCTGGAGCAGCAGGAGCAGCTGAAGGAGCTGGGAAAGGGGCTCAGCCTGGAGAAAAGGAGGCTCAGGGGGACAGGAAGGTGAAGCCAGGTGGGGTTTGGTCTCTTCCCCCAGGTAACAAGAGGTAGGACAAGAGGAAATGTCCCTAAGTCATGCACGGGGAGTTTTAGATCGGATATTTAATAAAATATCTGCACTTAACATGTGGTCAGGCAGTGGAACTGACTGCCTGGGGAAGTGGTGGAATCACTGTCCCTGGAAATATTGAAAAAAACACGTGGATGTGGCACCTGGGGACAGGGTTGAGTGGTGGACTTGGCAGTTCTGGGTGAATGGCAGGATTCCATGATCTCAGAGGTCTTTTCCAACCTCAATGATTCCAGGATTTTATTACAAGGACACAGCCAGTATTGGCATTACACTCAAAAAATCAGGATATGACACAAAATTTAGGGCAAGTTCCTGAGGACATCACTGGCACTGGGGTCTGTCTGGCCTCCCTGGGAATCTGATGTTGCTCTGGGTTAGAACAGAAACTCAGAACAATACTTGTTTTCCTACCTCTTCTCTCATTTCTTTCTTAGGCCACATGTAGATTTACTTTGGGTTTACGTCCTGGGCTGTCCATGGTGATATCAAATTGTTCTGTAGGAAAACTGAACGAAGCACAGCAGATAGATTATTCCTGTATTTAAAGGGATTTCACACAGAATCACAGACTGGCTGAGGCTGGAAGGGACCTCTGGAGGTCACCTGGCCCAGCCTCCTGTCAAGCAGGGCCATCTAGAACTGGTTGCCCAAGACTGTACTCAGCTGACTTTTGAAGACCTCCAATTTCTGCGATTTTTAGCCCCAAAAAATAGCTTTTAATGCTCTAAGAGCCTTCCCAGCTTAAGAAAAAACCCGTCCTGTTGTGGACTCCAGAAAGAACTGCTGCAACTCCCCGATAGAAACACTAATTGTGTGACAATAAGTCATTTAAAGAGAACCCAAGCACTCATCTCCTGCTCTTGGGGTGAGTTAGTGGTTTGTGCTGCAGAACTGGAAGCAGGAGGGCTCCCCACGCAAGCACAACGCCTTTCTGGGATCCAAATCCCCCCTTGTCACTCCGGGGCTCCTCCTGAGCTCTGGGAAGCTGTCAGTCCCCTCTCACCTGTGCAGGTGAAGTTCCTGGTTGTATAAACACGGCCAGGCTCTGGGAGCAAAGTGCTGGGAGCAAAGCAGGGGATGGCTCTGCTGTTGGAAGGAGAAGATGCTGCTTGTTGACAGGATAAGCACCACAAAATAAACCTTTGAAGTGCCAGGGCTTTGTTCTGCAGTTGGAGCCAATGGAACTTTAATATGGGCTCCTGCTGGGGTGGAACCAGGATCCCTCTGTTCTGAGAGTCTGCTCCTCCAGTCCCCCAAGTTTGCTTAGGTCAGAGTTTTCCTGCTCTGCTATTTTTGGGGTGTCTGTGCTGTGTTTCAGGTCAACACCGATGTCTTCCCTGCTCTGTGCTGAGTCCTGACCCAGGGCATGGAGCATTCTCCTGGCAGGAATCTGCTCAGCCTCCAGAGCCAGAAAAGCAGGTGTTTCTCTCCCTGCCTGGCCCTGGGAGTGTTCCAGGCCAGGCTGGATGGGTTCTGGAGTAACCTGCTCTAGGGGAAATTGTCCCTGCCCACTGTCACCCTGGAAATTGAAGCCATCTGATAATGTTTTCATAGTTTTAGTTACTTTCCCATGGAAGTTCTCTAATCATAAATTGTTTATCACATTCCTTCTAAGAAACATTTTTGATGGACGTTTCTGATGACCAGTGTGCTTGGGAAGGTGGTAACTTAATTATCCAATCCCTGGTTATTGTAGAGAATCTATAAATGCTGGAGTCAGAGAATAAAGGCATGGCTTTTCTGTTCTGACACTGAGAGGAGCTCAAGTGAATCATTTTGTGTCCTCTAGCGACAGCCCACCGCAGAGGTTTGCAAGGAGATGATCCTTAAGGCCCCTTCCAACCCAAACCATTCTATGATTTTATGGTTCTGTGGCCTGGAGTCAGCACAGCACGAGTTGAACCTGCTTGTGGTTCTGACAACCTTGGCAACTGTGTCTGGTCTGCTGGCACAGGACAGTGAGATCCTGCTGCCACCCAAACCAGAGCTGCTGTCACCCAAACCAGAGCTGCTGCCACAAACCAGAGCTGCTGCCACCCAAACCAGAGCTGCTGTCACCCAAACCAGAGCTGCTGTCACACAAACCAGAGCTGCTGTCACAAACCAGAGCTGCTGTCACCCAAACCAGAGCTGCTGCCACCCAAACCAGAGCTGCTGCCACCCAAACCAGAGCTGCTGTCACATGAACCAGAGCTGCTGCCACCCAAACCAGAGCTGCTGCCACAAACCAGAGCTGCTGCACTCAGGGCAGCCCTCAGGCACCCCATCCCTGCAGATCACTGTGGCCTGGGGAAACATCCCAGTGCAGTTTCCCTCTCCTCAGCCACTCCTGGGCAGTGCCAAAGTGGTGGCACTTCAAGCCCCTTCAGCTCTCAGTCAGCTTGGGAAGCTCCTTGAAGCCTTGCCGGGATGCTCCTGCTGCTCCCTGGCAGAGGATTGGGAAGTGAAGGTCAGTGCCAGGATCTCCAGTTTCACCACTGCAGAAAACAAGCCCAGAGCAATTTTACCCCATTTTATAAAGCACTAACACACTGCTGGGAATGAACCCCAAGTTTCCATCCACTTTCCTAGATGATGAATAAGGGAGGACAGGACATTGAGGCCACAGTGCTTTAATTCACTCTTGGAATGATGTTAAATGAGTTTTTTATTGTTGTTAATGACCAGCACTTTCTGAAAAGATAAACAGAAATCAGTGACTCATCCTGGCTGGGAGCATCCCTCCCTTTTGTGTTCCTTTGGCACAATCCTGCTTAGAAAGCAGTGCCACTGCATTTCTTTTGCCTGCATGAAGAAAGCTTTATCCAAATGAGCCAAACTTCAAATCTTTCTTCTATGAAATGAAGTGGCCACATTATCCAGGGGTGTCTAACACCTGCTTGGAAACCTCCAGGGATGAAGAAGCTCCAGCCTTCTCAGTCAATAAATCCCAGTGTTCATCCAGAAGGAAGCAGAATTTACGCCACAGTCTTTCTAATGCTGGGTAATGAGCTCCTGACGTTTCCCTTTGAGAGGGTGGCTGGATTGTGTCTATTTAGTAGAGCGTGTTTCTGCGAGCTTTTGCAAAGTGGAAACGTGGTGTGTCTGAAACAAATGGGGCTGTTTACCCAACAGCAATCCACAGAGGTGGCACAATCCCAGCCATGTGCTTGGAGATGATTTCCAATTTCAACTCCATATTTCTCCTGCCTGCTGCCTTGGCTCCTCCTCCCAGCTCTGCTGCATCTTCCTATGGAGCAGATCCCAAAACCCTCCAGCTTTTCTGCATCTTGCTGAGAAGCAGATCCCAAAACCCCACCCATGCAGAGCAGCACGTTGGGATACATCTCATCTCATCTCATCTCATCTCATCTCATCTCATCTCATCTCATCTCATCTCATCTCATCTCATCTCATCTCATCTCATCTCATCTCATCATCTCATCTCATCTCAGCAAACTTCAGACCTTTGAGGCAGTTTTGCTCATTGCAGTTGCTCTGTTGTCAATACATGATGGGATTCAGCCCATCCCAAGGAAAAGGGATGAAGTTGTCCTCTAGAGAATCCGATTTCTCTGCTCTGACTGTAGAGAGACTCTGGACGTTTGCCTTAGATTGGACACCCAGACCACCAAAAGGAGGGGAGATAAATCCTCTGCTTGGTCTGCAGAGAGTCTCCTTGATATCTGTGAGCTTGGTTTAGAGAGACAATGTGGATTTGGCTCAGTGCCGGGATTAAACATAAATATTTAATGAGTTCTGAGATGCTCTGCCCCAGAATCTTCCAGCTTTTGCCCCAGGGAAGCACAAGTTTCTAAAGGCTCTGTCCCATGTCTCTCTTCCCTCTGTGGGTATCAAGGCTGTGCAAAGACAGTAAACATCTACATTTCAGTATCTAATTTGAATATTTTTCCACATTTGAGCAGGTGAACTTGCACTTGACAAAAACAGGCCCGTTCTGTGTGATCCAAATGTCCTCACAGATGGGTATTTTCACTCAGGAGGCCACTCTGCTCACCAAGGGAGGTGTAGAAAAGAGTATTTTCCTCACCCACAGGAGGACATTTGTGCTGGAAAGCTATTTCTTCCAATAAGTTGCAGGATTTGACCTCTTTTTTTTTGAGGAAGAACATCAGTCAGAAATAAAGATGCTTGTCAGGTTTTAGAATTCTCAGTATATTTTTATCACTAGATGGAGAAGTTTTTTTTTTCTTTTCTCCAAAGCAAAGATAACAGGACCTGTGAAATCAGTCAGATTGGAGCTCATGCCAGCTGCTCCTTAGAGATTCTGGTTGAACATGCCAAAGTTGAAACACTTGAGTTAAAACTCTTTCTAAAATAATAAAATCTGTTGAAAAAGATTTAAGGATAAGGGGAAAAAAAAAAAGTTTGCTCTGAATTTATATTTTTTTAAAAAAATTATCTTTTGAAACTTGAGATTCCCTGTAAAAATGTGACTTCAAGCAGTGCAGCAGTGAGTGAAACAGAATAACTGAGATTTTCAGGAATATCAGAAGTGTTTAGTCACACTGCACAGAGGAATTGAGTGTCCAGAGAGTGAGAAAAATCAAGGCTTCAGTAAAAAAAAGTCAATATATAGGAAGCAACTGTCCATTCTCACAGACCAGGCAGCTGAGCTAATCACTGTAGAGTACTTTGCAGTAAAAGAGAATATAATATCTTTCACATAATGATTTACCTGGGCTGTTTTGGCTCATGTCTGAGTTGTACCCTCTCCAGACTGGTCAGATCTCTGCTGGTTTCAGGAGGTCTGAAGGGGTTAACTCAGATGGAGGCCAGGTATTTACATTTGACTGAATTTTACAGGTATTTACTGTCCAGGTTTTTATTTTTGAGTGAATATTCCTCCCTCCAGCTGTGCCAGCCTTTCTGCATTGGACATTTTGCAGAGAAGCTCCTCATTTCTCTTCTCCTACCTTTGCAGGTCCCAGTGAACCACGTTTGCATGTTTCTTGCTCTCCTCCTGTTTTTTATTTGCCCCACAGTGATTACAGGAATGTGGAAGGAGAATATTGCCAACTCTACTTGTGCCTTTGTCTTGGAATTCCTCCATTCACGTACAAACAAAACAAAAGTCGTGCCTAATTGTAATGGATGTGTTTGTAAGCTGACAAGGGAGGAAAACAATGGTAATTTGCAGGCTGGAAATGCAGGGAGGAGAGTGCTGTGCTAATCTTTCCAGAGGAGCTGTTCTGGTTATCTGTATTTGGTGATGATCAAGAAATGTGAAGCTTTTCCCCATTCTTCTCTCTGGGGGATGTGTGATCAGCAAGGGGACTTTTGTAGCAAAGGGCCATGCAAAATTCATTTCTGTGGCATGAAAAAAAATTAAGAAGCTCCCAAACACGTGACATCTCAGCTCTTCTGGGTTATTTCATTCCATCTGGCCTCCTTCACACACCTAAGGTTCTCCCAGAAAGATCCCTATCCAGTTTCCTCCTTCTCATTTCGAGCAGCATATGCCAGGCAGTTTGTGGGGGAAAGGGCTGCTTGTTAAACTTGGTGGGTTCATGATCCACGCTCCAAAGAGGTGATGATTTCAGCTGAAATGCTCAACACAACAGAACCCATGAGGAACAATCCCTCCAGAGGCTCCCCCACAAACCTCCAAGAAAATTTCTCAGCGTTGGTGACAACATTTCTGCTGAGAGGGGAAGATTTTTAGGAAAAATATAGAATCACAGAATTATTAAGGAAAAGTCCTATAAGATCGAGTCCATTAACCTAGCATTGCCAAGTGCACCACTAAACCAAGGCCATGCTGGTACACCTTATGAGGATTTCCAGGGATGGTGATTCCACTATTTCCCATTCCCATCCACCTGCCAAGCTCTCATCTCTGTTGCTGGATATTTCAGTTTCTCCAGGGCTGTGTTCCCTCTGGGATACTCCCTCAAAGGGGAGTTTCCCTTATCTCAGTTCTGTTTCAGAAAGAATACTCCAAAAGGCTCGTTAGGCTCTTGTTTCTTGTGTTTATTAATATATTATCAAAAGACTTGGTAGTCCTCCCTGGACTTTTCACTCAAGTTCAATCCACCATCACCTGGCTCAAATTGTCTCAAAATGCACAAAATGGCCCCACAAAATGCAGTTATTTTATCTTTATACTCATTTTCACCCAATTAACAATAGACATGTAAACTATTTTTCTGAGTGACCCAATGACCCAACACCTGTGTGCTGCACTGTGACATTCTCTATCCAATCACCTACTACTACCCAAAAACCTCTAGAAGAAGATGAAGAAGGACAACAGACAACACCCTAAAGCCTCCATCTTGTCTTCAATTTTCTAAACTAGTTTAAACTCTAAACTTTAACTTTTTCACCCAGTGACTTAAGAAAACTCTCTAATTTACACACATTTTCAGTTTTTCTATTTAACAGTTGTTTTCATGTAACACCGTGTAAACACGCCCATAAATTTCATGCTCTATGAAATTCAGTGTTTCCTTGGATGTCAGAGCCAGGCATCAGAGACAAGGGCACACACTCTGAGTCTCAGACTCCAACACATCTCCTCCTCTCTTCCCTTCTGAAAGCCCAGGCAGTGTGAGAGACAAGGCCTGTCCATGGGCAGCTTTGCCCAGAGTAACTCCAGCTGAGCAGAGCGACTTCTGGAGCATCAATCTGTGCCCTAACACTGGGGACTGCAGATTTGGAGATTGGAATCTCCTGCCAGTATCTGGTTTTAGGGTCTGTTGGGAGCCTCTGGAACCACTCCTGAAGTGTCCCAGCAGTGCCAGCCCTGCATGGCTGGTACCAAGTTGTGACAGAGTTGTGTCCCCTTCTCTGCAGGGTCCTGCCCTTGCCTTGCTTGAAGCTTTGTCAGGGAGGGGGTGAAGAGGAGCCATGAAACAGCTGGAACCCTGTTCCTTTGTCTAGTTGAGAGCTGTTCTTTTGTGCCAGAGCCACCCTCTGGAAGATAGGAAGGTATTTGCATGTGCTTGTCCTGTGAGTGTCTGATGGCAGTCTGAGACTTACTAAAAAAATCAGGGAATTGTTCAAGAGAAAATCTGAAATCCACCAGCCCAGGAGATGCCAGTGCTGTAGTCAGCTCTGAGTTACAGGATGCAGGAAAGAAGAAGGCATCACCAAGATCTATTTTTCAGCAGTGTGGGCAGACTGGAATGTTGGGTCCTAAAAGCCAAAGCAAGTATGCACAATGTGAACACAGTCAGGATGCTCCAGATCCTTCAGCCTTTTCTCTGAATTATGCTCTGAGACTCTTTGCTTTATGCAGCCATGCAGAGAAGGAGGACATTTGGTCTGTGCAGACAGCTAGGTGTAGCCAGCAGGAATCCATACTTTACTCTGCAGCTCATTGGAAATGAGCATTCATTGATGGTCATTAGCTGAGAAGTGCCTCTAATCAGTCAGCTTTTTATCAAGCTTTACATTCATTCACTCTAGAAATCACAGCCAGCCCCTCTGCCTTGCCATTGCCCATGGCAGCTGAATAAAAGGGAGAAACACGTCAGATTCAGCCCCTGTCCTGCAAAAATCAAACCCACATCATCAGCTCTCCTTTTTTCCAGCCACCCATGGGACTTTGTGGGCTCAGTCTTGAGATTTCGTGCAAGGGCTTGACAAAGTCTTCCTTCAGAATGGACCCTTTTAAATGCCTAAAAGTGGTGCTCAAATTTAACAATCCGTAATTTTAACAGATGCCTTTGTAATTAATTCTCATCAGGAAATCACCATTTACTAGACTTCTACCACTGCCAAAGTCCAAAAGTGCCCACAGGATGAGCTGAGTTCCCCAAACACGAGTTAATTATCCCACATAACATAGGGAAAGCACGGAAATCCCACTTTTCCTCTTGTAAAACCCTTGTGGTGCTGTGAGAAGACAGAAAACTTCATTTTGGCAGGTTTTGCCTGTGAAATCCCCAGACAGAGAACACAGCAGGAGCCAATTGACAACTTCAGCAGGTTGTGTCTGTCTTGGCAGTGATGTGAGCAGAGAGGGTCAATCATTCCAGCTCCCAAACACACAGAAGGAGCTGAAAAGGAAAAGAGTTGAAAAATTGAATGCATTAGAAAGTTGAAAGATTGAATTTTAGGGATGTTTGCAGTTGTGTGCAGGCTGTAAGAATCACCAGCCAAAAGTTTATATGCTGTCCTCTGCAGCCAACAGCCCAATTTACATGAATATTAGAGGATATTATTTAATGTGGTGATTTTTTAGGGATTATAGGGATGTATCTCTGTTTTCTCTGATTCAGGAAAAAAAGACATGGTGAGTATAATTGCTTAAAGGGAAAGCTGAGACAAACACTCCCATATGAAGACAACAAAACTTTAAGCTGTTTTCAGAGAAAATTCTAATATTTTACATTTAGAGATCATTTATGTTTCAATAGATGGATCACTGAAGAATTTTTTTGGCAGAAATTAAGAACTCAATTGAGAGAAACAGGACAATGTTGCAGACACAACTTCCCTCTGGTTCCTGGTGAGCAGTGGCTCCCAGAGCAGCACAGATTGTTTTGTGGAGCCCTTTTCCTTCTCATCTTTGTCCCTGGGGTTTCCTTGTCCCTCCTCTGTTCCTTTGCTCACCTGGCTTTATTATTTATGTCTCTGCAACACTCTCAGTTTGTAGATCCCTCCTTGTGAGAAACCATTGGGTTTGATATGGTTTTGGAGGAAGGGGAAAATACAAATTTTGCTTTTTTGGCAGGTGCCACTTCGCAAGCTTTCTTCCTTTTATCACTACTTCTTATTCTTGTCTGGAACAAGTGACAGTAACAGCTCCCTGACAGTAGGAGGGGAAAATTGTTAGGATGAAAACACAGTAAGCTTCTTTAAAAACACTGGTGCCTCTTTTGATATATTTTTTACATACAAATGAGATCCACTGCTCTAAGATTAACACAGGTGTGAGATCCATGGTTTTAGGCAAATGGGATGTTTTGATGAAAAAGGGAGATATTAAGAAGTGAGGGAGATGAGGAGAGGGGGTGGAATTACTTGGGCACTATCCTTTGAGGAGTCTGTGTGAGGAGATGATGTGTTAGACTTCTGTGCCTTTGTAGAGTATTTTCAATACTGATGACATTTTTAGGTTCCAGCCAGGAGTGCCACAGGGAGGGAGGCAGATCTCAGGGGGAAACAATGTCTCTCCTTCCAGGGAAAAGGGAGGGGAGAGGGAGAGGGAGAGGAAGAGGAGAGGGAGAGGAGAGGGAGAGGAGAGGGAGAGGAGAGGGAGAGGAGAGGGAGAGGAGAGGGAGAGGAGAGGACTCATCAATATAATGCTGAAGGCCATCAAGGGGCAAAAGAGGAGCTCTAGCTTCTGGGTGAAATGTTCTGCTTCCCTCATACCTCCATTTTATGGTGGGGAGCTCAGAGTACTTTCTAAACAATTCTATTAAATCCCTTTTCCCACAATCCTGATCTGGCGCTGGCTTTTCTCCGGTCACCCTGAGCCAACTACTCCATGTAGAAAGAAAATGGGCTGGAAGTCTTGTGACTTACAGGACTCCTGAGCCAAGGAATGCTGAATCCTGGAAGAAAGACACTCATGAGCCCTCCCATTGGGAACAGGAATCTCGGAAGGGTTTGCCTTAATCATTGATGATAACTGGGAAGGAGAAGACAAAAATGCCATTTTCATGCAGCTAGAGACAATCACTCATGAGTTTGTATTTTCTGGATTAGAAATTCATAAGAAGATCTCACTCATCCAAACACAGGGTAGGTAATTTGTGATCTAGAAGAGCCAGTTTCTCTCTGATGACCTCAAATGGGCCTGGAGGTGTCTGACTCAGGTGGTGAGTGGAGGTGGCTGCCTTTGGAGCTGACAGGACAACTTGTGGGGGAGGCAAAGACATTTTAAAGCCCAAACTCAATTTATTCATGAATTAGGTGTCCAAGTACCCGTGCCTGAGCTACAAGGGCTTGATTCAGTCAGCTTAATGAGAGCTGCTGGAGATTTCTAATGGTGTCAGCTGTGACCTCCTGGATCAACAGCCAGGCAGGATGCTCTAAATTGTCTCATTTAACACCCAAAAATAGAGAGATCACCCCCAGGTTTCCATGGGCTGGGAAGGTGAACTGTGGACCTGACCACTGCACTCAGGTGAGAGAAATCCATGTGGGTCATGAGCCACTCTGTCACTTTATTCTGCAGACTGTGACAATCTTCAGCTTGAGTGTTCCAGAGAAGGCACCACAAATGCTCCAGGCAGTGAAGGTCATTGCTGGGCTGGTCAAAATCTTGGTCATTAAAAGTAAGCAATAAACACAAATTTCACCAGGTTTCACATACATTTCTGCAGTGAGCAGGGGCTGAATGTCACCCAGTATAATATTTCCTCTGAAGAAATGGCACCTGAGTGTTTCTTTTGTCTCTCCTCAGCCTCCTGCCTTTGGAATCACATTCTGCCCGGTCAGCCAGTTCCTCTCCTGGGCTTCTGACCAGCTGATCATGTGGAAAGAGTAAAGCTTAATTGCTCTGACCTTGACAAAAGTATAAAAGCACAGGAAGAAAGGGAGGAAAAAGGAGCCACGTTCTTCACTTGTTAGTGTCAATTCATAATAGTCAAAATGAGCTGAATGAAATGATTGCATTTCAAATGAGGGGTTTTTTTTCATAATAATCTCTCTCAATACTAGCCTAAATGGAAGATACATTCTTTTTCTTCCTCCTTTCTTTTTCCTAAAGCAGAGAATATTTTTTTCCTTCCCAAACAAAAAAGTCTTATTGTGCAAAATCCTAACTAGCAGAAAACATCTATTGTGCTACATGATTGCAGGTATTATCCTTTGTGTTTAAAAGATATAGATACATTGAAAAAAACAATAAGCTCCTAATTTAACTCTTTCCTGAGACTAAGATCTTCCATGTCTCTGAAAAAAGGGATGAACATCAGCCTGTTCACAGGCATGATGTGGATTGATGTGTCCCACCTCCTGCTAACCTCCAAATGGTGTCTGGGAATTCTGTGGGAATGGGGAAGCTGACCTGACTCATGGGGAATTGTAATTTGGAGTTTTCTGGGATTTTTTTACCCCAGATTTCATTCCTCTGGCATGTTTCCAGCTGGTGCTGCTTCTCAGCAAAGACTCTCACGAGCTGTGTGTGGTTTGGTAGAGCTTGTTGTGATTTACCCAAATGTGGCAGGCCAGTTTTGCAGAGGATATTGCCATTGAAATATTTCCACCCACACTGTCATGCTCTTGGCAATCTCCTCCAGCTGGTTAATTTTTTAAAATTGCCTTTTCACATAAATTTAATTGCAACAGCAGGAGAGCAGCCCCAGAGCTGGGACATCCTGTCTCCCCTTCCAACCCAGGCAGTTTAATCCTAAATAGTGACATTGTTGGATTCACCCTTGGTTTTGGCTTGGACAGCCTATTAAGAACATTTCAAAGAGTAATTTGTGTTCCATTAATATTCTGTAAGATGATTCAGAGATGTAGAAGACTCAGCAGACAGCTGGAAACTGCAATTACCAAGCAAGCAAGGTGCTCGTCACCTGTGCCAGTAGTGGTACAGTGGGTCCTGGGATTAGGGTTTATTTGGCCTGTGCTGATATTTAGGTTTTCTGAGTGTGTTTATTATAAAAAACACCCCCGTAAAAGATACATATTGCTGTATGTTCTGAATGTGAAAAACGAGGTTCACTTGCTTGATAAATTATAAAATGTTTAATATAAACAAAAAGACAATTAGGAGACAAAGATAATAAAGAGTTAAAATGGCTGAGTGCTTGGCTCTCTACCAAGAGTACACCTGGTGTCTTTGGAACACTCCTTTTATCCCATTTTCCTGTAGGGTTTTAATGCACATTCAAGCTTTTCCAAGAGCTAGTTTGCGTAGCCACTCTCCAGGTCTGCCTTTTTAGAGCACGTGCATTTGTTCTTAATTTCTCCTTTATCATCTTTTTATTTGGGCTGGGGTTCTTTCTTCTACAGGGGGTCAGTGTTGATAGCAGCCTGGGCCCCATCATCTGTTCCCTGGAGGTTATCTGGCTTTGTACAGACAGGACATTGCCCTAACGCCCAAAATTCTTCTTGACCTATGCCTAAAACCTGCCAGCAGGAGAAAAACAGGCATAGCAAAAGCATGTAACATATAACATTCATCTTAATACCTGTGAAAAGCCAATATCACAATATGGATTTATAACATGATGTGTAATAGACTATACATGGTAAATAAGATCTAGAGAGACAAATTGTCACCTACCCATCCATAAAACAACCAGTAATGATGAGCACCTCATGGTATCCCTCCTCTGGGATGACTCTGCACACAGGATGCACACAGGACCTGCTGTCTTCTCCTCTGAGTCACCTGCCCTTTGCAGAGTTTGGGCTGTGTGGCTTCCCAGCAGCTCCAGTCCCTGGATCTCTCTGCTCCCGAGAGGGGACAGTTTGTGCAAGGTGCATCCCTCACCTGCTCTGTTCTGCTTTTGAGCCCGTCCTCCCAATACAGAGACATGGATACTGGGGAAATGCTTTTCCAGGGGAGCCTAGAAGTTTCCCTTGAAAATTTTCTCCTTGTTAGGTGACATTCCTTGTTCACCTTGTTAGGTGACATTCCCTCCAGTTCTCCAAAGCAGCTCTGGAAATGTGGAAAGATAAGCTGTGCTAGGAGCCAGCAATTTTCCTCAAAGATACTGATCCCAGGTCCAAAACCCTGATGGTGTGATGGTCTGAGAGGCAGTGGTGACATTGCTACTGCAACACTCTTTTTTTATTCCTGGAGAAGTTTTACACCTTCAAGTACTGTGTGTCTGTAATTTTCCCATTTCCCCTCATTCACCCACTTGCAATTTATCAGATCCTGTCTTGCAGTCTTCCTGCCTCTGGGCTCTCCTCATTCCTGCATGATGCTTTCTTAGGAACTTTGGAAGGTGCAAGAGAAATAAATAAATCTGTGGCACCACGTGGAGCCCTCTCCAGTCCTGTGACACTGTGGCCATGGGTGCTGTTCTCACGTTTTCACACCAGAGATCAGCACAACGTAAATGTGAGATAGAAAATCCTCCAGCACAGTCACAGCTCTGAAAATCCATCCTGTGAACTAATGAGCAGACTGGGTTTTATTTGCTTTACTGGAGTACAGTCACTTGAGGCAATAAGCTTGCGAGGGGAAGTGCAACAGCATTTTTACTGCAGAGATCACTAATTACCCCACAGAAATGAGTGACCCTCACTGGAGACCAGCACTTGCCACTCTCTGTGTCTGATTAAGGTGAAATCTGTAGATGGAGGTGGAATTGGGAGGTCTGATACACATAGCTGATAAGCCTGCTTTAGCCTAATTGCAGATGAAGTGATTACTTGAAGAATAGGGATTAAATTTTACATTAGGGATTAAATTTTACCCTGGGACTTTTTCTTGCCTGACAAAGAGATACCTCCAGGACCTGTACAGGCAGGTGAACATGGATTTCTTTTTGTCTGGCAAGGGAAATCTGTTGCAGCCTGGAAGGTGGCAGAACACCTGAAAACTTTGTGTCCCCAGAGGAGAAAAGAATGAGACCATCTAGGGGCAATATGGGCTCAGCATTTCCCCGGCTGACTTATTTTCCACTTTCTGGGTCTGGAGCTCAGGGACACAGATATTTTGGAACACAGGACTGTGTCAATTTCCACGGATCTCAGTGCAATGAATCAAGGTCTTGGTATTTAAAAGGTATTTAAAGGGTGGCTGTAGAGATGGAGATTCACTTTTTATGGGAGCCACATGGAAAAGAGGAGGGGTGATGGGTACAAGTTCTCCCGGGGAGATTCCTACTGGACACAGGAAAATTTTTCTCAATGAGAAAAATCAGCCACTGGAATAATATCTCTCAGGGAAGTGGTGGATTCCCAACACTGGACACTTTTGTGATTCTTTCAGACAGCATCCTGGGCTGTCTTGTCTGAATTGTGCTTCTCCCAGAAAATATTGGGGTGATCCTTGAGGTGTCTTCCAACCTGGTGTTTGGTGATTCTGTGACGTGTAGGTTGTGATGAGCTGCCCAGATGGGGATTTCTTTGTTCTTTCATCCTTGTCCTGGGTATGCCTAAGCTGTTCAGCCCTGTGCAGAGCTGCATGGACGTGGCCTTAGGGACTCTGTAGGGAGCTTTTGCTTTGTCTTTTCTCCTTTGGTGGCTTCCAAGCTGACGGAAGGACCAAGCTAAGAAGAGTTTGTGGGAGATTCTACAGCAAAACAAAGTTCTGTCTAAAAATATCTTCAGCCTAAGGCTGGAGTATTTAATCCAGGTTTCAATGAACTCTCCCTGTGAGTTTCCCAGCCCCACGCTGGTTTGCAGATAGAGAGCCAAGGGCTTTGAGTCCTCACACTTCTAAATGGCTCATGAGACCAGTGACCACGCCAGCTTCCCTCAGCACCTGCAGACATGAGCAGCTCCAGCCATCAGAAAACCTGGTCATTTTTTGTTTGTTTGCTCAAGTTTGTGTTGCCTTCCTTCTGAGTCAACACTGACCCCAGACAAAAATAAACACAAAACATTTTTCTCCCCGTCACTCAAACACATCACACTCCCAGACATACATTCTCCCTTCTCTGGCAAGTATCCTGAATTCCATATGCACTTGGGACACCAAGGAAGCCTTGTTTTTCTGCCAGATTTAGCTACTGATTACAATCTGTGTGATTGCTCAAAATCACATTGAGTTTTGAAGGCTGAGTAGCAGCTTGGAGGCAATTGCTTCTGGAGGAAACATCCTGTGCACCCAACAGTCTGTTTACTCTCTGCAGACCCACCAGTTAATTTAATAAAAGTTATTTCTACTTCCAACTCTTTTTTTTTTGGCCTATGAACCTTGTTCACGAGAGCCCTTCTGTATTTCCCACTGCTAATTTTAGTCAGTGTTTTCCTAGGAAGTACTGGCTGTGCTAACCGAGGGTCAGCCTAGGCCAGGGACCCCTTCACGGTGTCTGAATGCCAGTCTGGGATTTGTGGGAAGCTCTTTACCTGAACTAACAGGGAAAAGCCACAGCTCACAGTCCAGGCAATGTGCCACCTTAATTCAACTCAGGTTTAAAAGCTGTTTTGGCCAGAGATTTATTCCTTGATATTCTCCCTGGCTAAAGAGCAGCTACGGCTGTTGGATCTGCCATAAGGATAAAAAACCAGATGCTTGGCTTTGCCTCATGGATTTTGCTCAGGCTTTGTGCACTGATCCCAAGAACCAGCTGTGAACCTGTGGCTGGAGCAGGTTTGTGCAATTTGGTGGATAGAGGGGGAGGGAAAACAGAAGGATGTGAAAGAGGGAGGTTTATTAGCTGATGTGGTGAGCAAGATGGAAAAGGCTTCAGGATGGCACTGATTTGTGGTCTGTAAAAATCCCTGGGGGTTCTACAGCCTCCAGGATTTTCAGCAATTCAGATGGGAAGGTAGGAGGCTGCTCAGAAGGATGGATGCATGAAGGACAGGGGCAGAGAGGTGGCAGGGCAGGTATTTGGCACCGAGCTGTGGAGTTCCAGTGAGGAGAAGCAAAGCTGCTGTCCTGAATGATTGCAGCATGGAGGCGTTCTGCAGTGAAGCCATGGCAGGTGCACCAAATTCTACCTTTCCCTAAGGATTCTGGGGTGGGATTGTCTCATGGAAAGCTTTAGGAGTCTCTCTGGCACAGCTGGATGACAGGAATTTCCCCCAGGCAGCAGCCAGGGCATTCTGGGGATGCCTTTTACCATCTAGAGGTGAGTGGGTTTTTGCTTCTCCTTGGGACACCTTGCATTTGGAAGAGACTGGGGTGACAGACCAGCCACATTCTAACAAATCCTAAAAATCCTGTCTCAAACCTGGGTACATTTTTCCAGAATGAAAATATGGGCAGACACATATTCTGTGTTAGGCATCCTATTGTGCTGGTGCTGTGCTAAAATCTGAGATATATTTAGAGCGCAGAGGAGTGGATACAAAGACACTGCTGAGATTTCTGAGAATTACATTTGAGAGCACCACCTCCAGACTGCAGGGTTTGGGGTTTTCAGTGGGTTACTCCTATCAAAGCAACTCCAAACCACATCACTCTTTTGGTTGCACTTCTTGAGGGCATTTTGCTGCTGTGGAGTCAGCACAGATCTCACACACAGCCAAGGAGTGCCAGTGCAAGGATGTGCCCTCTGGGCCTTGCTCAGAAAAGTGACAGCGGAGCATTTGGCTGAGGATCAGGTTCTCTAACAAGTCAGAAATGCGCTGACAGCCATGGAGGTGAGACATATGGTCCCCCTTCCCTCCTTGTCTCCTCCAGTGTCAGCTGGCTTTCCTGTGTATTATAAAAGACTCATTGCAATCATAAGGTCAGAGATGGGCTTTTTATCTGACTCTCTTCCTCTCCTGATGCCACTTCTTTTTGTTGTTCAAGTCACTCTGTGCTGGAAAGTCCAGGGAAGGACAGGTAGAGTTCTCAGAGCATTTATTTTGGCAGGGAGTTTCTCAGCAGTTCTGCTGCTGGATGGGTGAGAAAGCGATTTCCCAGCAGGGGATTATTAGTGGATTTCAGCTGTGCCAGTGTGAGGCATCACTTTGCTACCAATTCAGGTCCTGAAGGCTGGGATGGCAACTTCAGAAATGTTCCTTCATTGCTGCTGAGTACCCAGCTGATTGTTCAGTGTCACAGGGCGGGCTGAGCTGCCAACCTGCTGAAACAATGAAAAAATAAAAGCCTTGCTGAAAAGAGTTATAAACAGCATAAGGTTCTGTAAAGCAATGAGGTATTTTTGATCATTCTTTTCTGAGCTGGTTTGACATTTTCAGTGGGGTAACTGGCTCCTGATTGGACAAGGCGTGGGTGAAAGCTGCTGCAGGGGTGAGATAATGCATTGCACAGCTTGTCAAATTCCCCGCTGCTGATGCCTGAGTTGAGTCAGGATGGGGGAGTGTGGGGCTTCGTGTTTGGCTGGGCTTGTTTGCAAACACCTACTTGTGAGCTCTGAAATGCAATGAGAAAAACACTGGAGGAATTTTTGGGGGCTGAGAATCCAGGGAGCAGCTTGGATTCTCTTAAAGAGAGCGGTGGGAAATGGCTCCGAGGGACACGGCGGCGCCTGTGCGCTCATTCTTGGGAAAGCTGCAGAGAACTGATTTACGAGGGTGTTTTGACATTGCAAACTCCTTGGAGAGCCCCTCAGCAGGCCTGAGAGGACGTGGAGAAGGAAATAGCTCTCTAGAAAGGGGAAAAGCTGGAGCCAGCATGACCTGCAGGGGAGCTTAGGTTATGAGAGGGCTTGCAAAGGCAGAGGGAGATGTCAGGGCTCAGGGATGCAGGGGCAGGCAGCAGAGACATCACAGCCACGCTGGGTGTCCATCAGGGGTAGCACATTGAGCTGGGGGACAGACAGACTGACCAGAACCAGAACCAGAACCAGCAGTGGCAGTTTCCAACCCACAGAGGAAATTTCCCAGTGCTGGTTCGTGGGTAACAATAACGGAGCTCTTTGGTCTGCAGAGAGGAAAGCCATCCCCAGAGCTGTGGAATTTTATCTTTGGTGCTCTCCTGGGGATCTGGGGTCTCTTCATGAGTTTTTCAAGGTGTTTGGAGAAGATACCAACTAGGATTATCCTTAAGGAGCACTTACAGGTGTCTTTTTGGAGAGGCTAAAAGGGGAGATGAGAGTTGGGAACAAGAAGACCAATCCCTGCTTGAACTTGCAGAACTTTGGCTTCTATGTCTGCAAGAAAATGGGGAGAGAACAGAAGACTCCAGTCCCCACCAGTCCAATGCATCCTTGAGCACAGATTCTGCAAATCCAACAAGGACTTCAGACTCAGAGGTAGAATGGGAACTAGAAAGCCTCTCAGAGGGAATAGAAAGCTTGTCAAAGGTTTCTTGGCATAAAACCAGCCTGGGTAGGATGGATCTTTTCTCAGATTGCATTTCCTGGCTCCTTTGAGCAGCTGCTGTCTCCTGGCAGATGTGAGAGGAGGATCAGGAGAAGACAATTCTGCAGCACTGAGAGGTGAAACCAGACTAAGCAGGGACTCCATGAAT
Source organism: Pseudopodoces humilis (assembly GCF_049639895.1). NCBI lineage: Eukaryota > Metazoa > Chordata > Aves > Passeriformes > Paridae > Pseudopodoces > Pseudopodoces humilis. The sequence continues at coordinate 148,259,766 of NC_142200.1, forward strand.
GTCCTGCTTTGCCCTGGGGTTTTCACAGAGGCAATAAACAGCCCCTGGATGGTGTCAGGAATGTGACATGTCCAGCTTGAGAAAGGGATGCTTAAAGGGAATGGCCTGCTCTCACTGAGGCATTTCTGAGGGCACAGAGGAACGGCTGGTTTCTGTGCACATCTGCAATTTGTGTTGAGCATTTTGCATTTTCACTTGTTGCTCAGCAGTTTAATGTGTTTATTTGTGCCCTTTTACCTTGATTCCTTTTAGAACCTAATTTATGTTGCATTCTGAAGGTTTAGCACTCACTCTGGACAGCTAAATGGGTGATGTGTCTGCTGCATAAACCAGAGAGGAGCCAGTAAACCTTTTCCTCTGAAATTCCTGCTGTCTTTTAATAGCTGAGCATCATGACAAACCCAGTCTTTACCCTCAGTGGGTCATGCCTCATCCCATGATTTTCATGTGCTTTCATTGGCATTGGCTCCCAGACATCTCTGAGGAAGATCCTTCCCTTGAGATTTCCAGGAAATCACAACCTCGACCCATTCTTCCCTTGTGATTCCCAGGAGATGTCCACGTTCCTGCTGTGGCTTCACAGTCAGCTCAGCTGGTGTCCCAGCCCAGGCTGCTCAAAGGACTGAAGCACAGCACAACTCCTCCATAGTTTCCTTTCGTGGTCCCTGTTTCCTACACTGTTCCCATTCACATGGAAGGATAACAAATACCCTGTCTATTTTTATACATCAGAGCAAGGTGCTTGAACAAACAGGATTTTCCACGCTGTGTTGGAGCTGTTGCAAGCTACACAAATATTACTTTACTGCAAAAAAAGCACTCACAGTTCGGGCAGGGATGGCCCCTGTGGGTGGAGAGTGAGTTTGCTAATTTTGGAAAGCTCCAGTTAAAGAGTCACTTGTTGAATCCCAAATGTTTCTGCTGGGAATGCCAAGGGCTTGCCCTGCAAACTGTGGGTGTGCACGTGAGAGCATGGAGTTACACCGAGCCAAAGCTTCCACAAAGCTAATTCTGGGCTCCTGGTTCCTCCTCCACAGGGAAAATGTCATGGAATATCACTGCTGGAGGTGCAATGGTGCCACTGCTCTGCAGATCTCCCTGATCTGGGTGTTGGGGGCACGTGGGTTATTTCAGGCACGTTGGCTCCGTCTTCATCAGCTCCTTCACTTGCAGTACACAGGATTCTCTTGTCAAAACTGTTTATCTCCTACTTTTAAAAACTGAGTCAGGGAACAGCCTCAGAGTGTGGGGTGGGCTTGTGTTGTGGGTTTACTTTTCTGCCTGAAACACAAGGATTAGGCCAGTGCCTATGGCAGAGCACAGGAACACAGATCCAAGACAGACATTCACCTCTTCCCATGGCTGAGGATGGCTAGCAGACAGAAAGGTTGTTAAAAGCTGGAATTAGAGAAATTTCTCTTGCTTTGACTCAGCTAACAATGTCATATTAAATCCAGAATGGCAATTTGAAGATGGATCAAAGCATTATGACAGCTGCCAGCCTTTGATACAATACTTTTGTTGGAAAAGGTGGTGGAAGAAGCACAGCTGGTAGATTGGTGGATAATGGATTTAAAATTGCACATGCTGTCAGACCTGAAGAAGTTGGGATTTTTGCTGAGAACTCTTGCCCTCTTTCTTTAGATCACAATGTGTTGCTGCTCCGGGGAAAATGTGTTTTCAGGAGCAGTTTCTTGGCTGCATCAAAGCACTGGTGAACGGGAGATATTTAACAGGATCTTGAACTGGCAAAAAGAAGCCTTCAAGACTATTTTCCCTCCTTTTACTGTAGCCTGAAGTATCAGCAAAACATTTTGATACAAGAAAATTGCTGTTACTCACAGTTTTCTGGCACACGTTGCCTGTGTGCATCAGCTGAGGGTGCTCACCTGGAGAAGGGAAGGCTCCAGGGAGAGCTCAGAGCCCCTTCCAGAGCCTAAAGGGGCTCCAGGAGAGATTTAGAGGGACCTGGGACAAGGGATGGAGGGACAGGACAAGGACAATGGCTTCAAACTGAAAGAGGGCAGGTTAAAGTAGACATCAGAAGGAAGATTTTTACAATGAGGTTGGTGAGGCCTTGGCACAGCTGCCCAGGGAAGCTGTGGCTGCCCCATCATTCAAGACCAGGCTAGATGGGGCTGGACTAACCTGATCTCATTGAAGATGTCCTTCCTCATTGAAAGGGGGGTGGACTCTGTGACTTTTCGAGGTCCCCTCCATCTCAAATTATTCTGTGATTCAATGGATCTCTGTCTAAAACCAGGCCAGTCCCCATAACCCTCTTTTACCATCAGAGAGAAACAGACACTTACAGAGGCCTAAAAATCTCTTCCAAATTCCTCTTTCAGATGAGCTAAGTCATGCTCTGACCTCGTGATGATGTTAACTGGCTCTCTATGGACCACAGAAGGAGCATAGGGCAATTAAATAGAGGATACTTCTCTACCCAAGGTCAGTGGATGCTCGTGCAGGATTTCACTGCCAAACTGGACACGTAACTTATGTCCAGAGTTAGAAATGACTGACTTTTGACAGAGGCAGCTTTTCCAGTTAAACCATTCAAGCTTGATCGTGAAAAAGAAGCCTTGGTGCTGCTGATTCAGGCAGCTCCAGCCTTTCTCTGCCTGTCAGAGCTAAACATGGTGCTCCAGCAGCAGGGTTCAGCTGATGGATGAACCCTGTGCTCTTTCTCTCAACCCACCCTGCAAGGCAAAACCTGGGTCTGAGCAGGCCAACACCCCATGGCTTGGTGTGCCTTGTCTCCAGGACTGGATTGGCTCAGTGGGGCTTTTTTATTTTTTAACTATTACTATTATTACTAATATAATTACTAATATTAATATTAATATTAACTAATATATAATAATATAACTATATATAATATATAATTACATATAATATAAATAATTATATACAATATATAATAATATTATTATTAATATTAATATAATGGAGAATATTAATATTATTAGTAATAGTAATACACTGATTAACATTACTTTTAATAATATTAATATTAAAATAAATTAATAAATTAATAAAAATAATTAATAAAATTAATTAATAATTAAAAAACAAATTACTATCAATTAATTACTAATTAATTACTAATTAATTAGTAATAATATCAATATCAAAATAATGATAACTATTCATATAGATAATATATTATAATATATTATAATTATATATTATTATATGTATATTAATATTAATAATAATATTAATTAACTTATTTATTCACTTATTTTGTTACTTCTATTTTTTTTTTCTGTTTTTCTCCCAAGTAACACTGCCACATTTTCTCCAGATAATGAATACCCTAATGTGACCTCACCTCCCCTACCTCCTTCTCACACAGAAATAATTTCTCTGTGTGGGAGCAGGGGCTGGGAAGTGGAGTTGTTGCAGTGCAGCAGACAATCCCAAATTGCCACGGTTTTACATTGCACGGGCAAATTCCTGTGATGAAAGAGGGGAAAAGTGGCTGTGCAGATATCAGCCTTGCTCTGACTCTGTATTTCATGTTTCCATCCCACATGCCCTCCATTCCCAGGGAAAGCATTCTTTACTCTTTAGAGGAAGTGACTGTGACAATCCAAAGCAGCGAGTGCCTCACCCAGACAGAAACAGGTCCCTGAGATGCACCGAGTCCTCCTGCAACATTTAGAGATCAGCACAACTCCCTCTCCTTGGAGAACCATGCTAGAGGTGCTTGGGGACAAGGACAAATCACCTAAGATCTCAGATCCTTTCAGATTTTGCCTCTTTGGGGCTAAGAGGGAAAGAAAAATGGAGGAGACTGAGAACATTTACTACACAGACACTGAAGTCCTGATTCCAGTTGCCCAGACAGCATCTCCTGCTACTGGAAGTGTTTGAGGACATGGTTTAGCAGAGGACCTGGCATTGACAGGTTTTTTGAACCCAAATTATTCTACAAATTGATGATTCTATGCCGCAGGGAAGCCCACCTGGGTTATTCCAGCTGGATTTACCTGTCCTATCTCCCAGCTCCATGGAGAGGTCTCCAGTACCCTGGGGTATTTCAGATCCAATGAGTCCCCAGTTCCAGGAGGGAATTCAGCTCAGGATAAATCACCTATGATATAGAGATCATCTCAGATCTCTCCACAGACCCTGCTTTTCTCCAGGAAAACACCAGAAATTTCAGTAACCTGGGATGAGGCAGGACTCACCTCCAAATCTCAGTGTACTTTCTCCTCTCTGGCCTCAGTTCCAGTGGAAGTCACTCTTGGATTAATCTGTCCAAAACATGATCTCTTGGGACATTTTATTTCTTCATTTTTTATATATATTTTCAAATAGCCTTGAGCACTGTCTGTTTATAGACAGAAAAGTGCCTTCAGCACAAGGTACAGTCTCTAGTGGTGCCATTCACAATAAATAACCTGCATTAATCAGAGATGAAATACAAGGACACCTCTTTGTTCTGACTTCTTCTTTAATTTGGCTTCACTTCATACTCCGTTGCTTCTTTCTTACAAAAAAAACCCAACAAAACAAAAAACATCAAAAGAATACCAAAAAAACTTAAAAAATAAGAGGTGCTTGAGTTACTATGGTGTTCACTTGTGCTGTGCTTTGTCTCTTCCAGCCCAGGAGAAGGAATTGTGCAGAGAGGAATCCCTGCAGTGGGGATTCCTCACCAGGAAAATTTTAAATCCTAGAATTCCAGAATGGTTTGGGTTGGAAGAGACCTTAAGGAACATCCAGTTCCAGCCCCCTGCCCTGGGCAGGGTCACCTTCCACTGTCCCAGGTTGCTCCAAGCCCCATCCAACCTGGCATTTTCTTATCCCTGTAGGAGGAAACTGTGTGCTCTGTGTTTCTTTGGTGCCTCAGGCAGATGGAGACATGTAGATAGCACAGAATTGCTTTCTTTTACTGGAGCATGGGGTGGAAGTACAAAAAAAAGGACAGAGTGAGAATTTCTCGTGCTAGATCTCACTCTAGTTCTCTATGTTCTTTAAATTAGAGCTGATTCCACAACCAAATTCCCCTGTGGTTTGCACTGGAGAGATTTAGAAATAATCCTGTGGGTGTTCAGGGAATGTTTTGAGTGAATGCTGATATAAATCAGAGCAAGTAGGGCTCACTGAGGTTATAATGGAGCAAAACTGTTGAAGTGAGGAAGAATTATGAGAGTGACATTTGCCTCTGGTGGGGACTTCCAGCTCCTGTTACAGTCTGCAAAGGCCTATTTCACACTGGGAATGGTCCCAGGCACAGTCCAAGGGCCTCATCCCCTTAGCAGCACTCAGGCATCTCCTGTCCTTTAGGATCTGCTGAGGTAATCCTTGGCTGCTTCCTCTGAAAGTGAATGAAAAAGAAACTAGAGATAATGAAGATTCAGAGTATTTTCATTTCTATTCTATCCATTTCATTTCACGTCATCTCTCCCTCCAGAAGAAAGGATTTCTTCTCTCTTTTTAGTTAGTGGTTGCTTTACCCTTAGTGTTTCCATTGAGAACAGATTTTTAAAATATTTTTTTTTTCCCTATGTACTTTTCCCCATGTAGAATTTCTGCATAAAGTAAATATTGCAATGTTCAAGCTGGCAAAATGAATTTTGTAGTGACAGTCTGATTCAGGAGCTGGCTTTCCCTAAAAGGATGATACTGGTATCATTTAGCAGCTTTCTCCTCCCACTTACTCCACTCTGGATCCAACATGGAAAACAATAGATGTGATTCATCATCACATTAGACAAAAATAAAAGTGAAGTGAGACCCCAGTGAATTATTCCAGGTGGATTTTAGCAGGTTCAGAATGTGGATAATTTCTGTGCTGAGGGATAAAAGGGGAATTCATCTCACCTGTGCCTGTGAGAGGACAGGTGGGTTTGGCCTCACAGTGCCTGTTCCTTTCACTGAGTGAGAAGCTCAAAGACTTGTTTCTACATGGACATCCCACATGAGCTGGGATGGATCCTTTCATCCAGCACCAGGGGATGTGTCCTCACTGTACCTTTAGCAGCTGTTGGAGTTTGTCATCTACAGGGCAAGGCCTTGTCCAAAAATAATACAAAATGTGGTTAAAGTGACTGATTTTAGTTTATTCTATCCATAAAAGACAAATCAAGGCACTTGGCATTAAGACTTTTTGAATGAAGACAGCAAGATCTGCACTTCAAATTTATTTAGGGTTTTATTTCAACATTAACCAGATTGTCCTGGCCAAGGTTTAAATTAAGAAAGGGCTAAATTATGGAGTAACCACACATTAAAAAGGAGACCTTGAATTTTCTGATCAAACTCTAGGAAGTAGCAAGCACTTGAAAGAAGAGCTGACTCATGGAACTCATTAGTTTTGTCAACTCTCAAAGGATAAAACCTATTAATACCAGAAGTTATTTTGTTATTACATTCCTGACATTGTTCATTTTTGCATGGTGTATTTTGTTTGGTTTTTTTTAATCTTGAAAATCACTCTTGGTTCCAAAGTCTGGATTAATATTCATTAAAAGTGATAAAAGTTTAGAAGATAAAAGTGATAAAAGTTTAGACGACTAACATCAAAATGAAATCTCTTTTTTCAACAAGTTCATGAACAGCTTGCAAAATGTTTTCTTCCCCTTTTCCCCTCCCTTTGAGATGGTCCTGGTGCAGCTCATTTCTGCTATGATGCACTGACAGACTTCCAGTGAACTCTTGACAGAGCTGCTGTAGCAGAGAACCTGACATGGGGAGGGAAAGGATTTTAGGTTTTGCTTTCTCCCTACTGAAGTGGCTGGGAGTGGAATCCACCCTTTGTGGCAGCAGGAATGATTCTGATGTGCAGTCTCGGTCTTTGCAGGGCTTTTGGGATACTCCCTCACGGGGAGTTTCACTTATCTTGGTTCTGTGTCAGGAAGAATACTCCAAAGGTTCCTCAGGCTCTTGTTTCTCATGTTTATTAATATCAAAAGGCTTGGTGGGTCTTCCCCAGACTTTCTGCTCAAGTTCAGCCCACCATCACCTGGCTCAAATTGGCTCGAAAGGCACAAAATACCCCCAAAATACACAGCTCTTTTATCTTTATACTCATTTTCACCCAATCAACAATAGACACGTAAATTATTTTTCTGAGTGACCCAATGACCCAACACCTGTGTGCTGCACTGTGACATTCTCTATCCAATCACCTACTGCTACCCAAAAAGCTCTAGAAGAAGAAGATAAAGAAGAAAGAAGAAGGACAGGAGACAACATCCTGAATCCTCCATCTTGTCTTCTGTTCTCTAAACTAGTTTAATCTCTAAACTTGAACTTTTTCACCCAGTGACTTAAGAAAACTCTCTAATTTACACACTCACACTTTTAGCTTTTCTATTTAAGAGGTGTTTTCATGGTGTGATATGAAATTCAGAGTTTTCTTGGATGTCAGAGCCAGGTATCAGAGATAAGGGCACACTCTCTGTGCCTCTGACTCCAACAGATTCTGCCATCAGCCTGGAACGATTTGGGTTTGGGCTGGTTCAGACACAAAGAGGTGCCTGAGAGTGGGAAGGTCTGAATAAAAGCTGGTTGAGAAGATTCACAGATTTTATCTCAAAGTGTCCACGTTTCTGATCTCTCCCATATGCTGAGAACAAGGACTGGAGAAAATGTCTGAGATCTCATCCAGGGGTTAACTTTGACATAGGAGAACTTTCCATAATAAGGGTACAGTTTTCTGGAAAAGCAAACATTGCTGGGAGCTTGTTAAATCCCTGCCATGAACTTCCTGCAAGAGTTTAGATCTCCACAATTCTCACCCAGGCTGCTCCCAGCCTCAGGGTTATGGAAGAGCTTTTAGGCTGCTTAAAAATCAACCACTGCTACCTGCACACCTCCTCTGCCAGGAACAGCACAAAGAAAACAAGTGTGGAAAATGTTATTTCAATTAATGCCTCTTTCATCACCATCACAGAATCATGGGATGGTTTGGGCTGGGATCATCCTCAAAGATCATCCTGCCATGTGCAGGGACACCTTCCACTACCCCAGGTTGCTCCAATCCCTGTCCAACCTGGCCTTGAACTTCTCTGGGTAGATTGTTAGAGTCTGAAAAACATGTTGATGGATTGATTTTACAGAGATATTTAATCATATATTCCTGATCAGTAGAGAAAGGAAAAAAATAAAATCTGGAAAAAGCTGTAGTACTGGGATATGAGGATCCTAGATATTTTCTATCTCAGACTTGGGCATTTGCTGAAAGCCCCTGACTGTTTCTGTGAAATTAGACAAGTATGAAATGGGCACGAGTCAGTTAAACTCACTGATTTCTTCAAAATGCTACAAATAAACTGTGCATCTGTGAAAAGGGCAGAAGGGAGGTTTTTAACTTTCCTGTGTCTGACTCTAAAATGCCACTGCTTGTGCATTTACTAATTCATGTCAAACCTTGAATAATTCCCTTTTAATTTTATGCTGAACACTAATGTGAGCAGCTAATTTTTCTTTACTTACAGTGAATTTTTGCTGGAAAAATACGAGCCCATAATGACTCTTGATCCAAGCTGTATATAAATTAGCTAATAAACCACAACAGAAGACTGGAGATAAATCATGTTTGGCATCATGTGAAATCCTGCTTTGTTTACCTTCTTCTTTATGAAGGAGGTCATTAAATTCACTGAAAACTGCAAGATCTCTTTTGCAGTATGTGGAAAAATGGTGAAAATTCTCTGGTGAGCCAGGGGATCTCATATATAAAAGGCATTATTTAAGGGGATTAAAAAAGGGTATTAAAACCTCTCCCAAATTCTCTGCCATGGCAGGGACATCTTTGACTGTCCCAGGTTTCTCTAAGCCCCGTCCAACCTGGTCTTGGGCACTTCCAGGGATCCAGGGGCAGCCACAGCTGCTCTGGGCACCCTGTGCCAGGGCCTCACCACCCTCACAGGGAGGAATTTCTTCCCAATATCCAATCTAACCCTGCCCTCTGCCAGTTTGAAGCCATTCCCTCACCTTCTGTCACTCCAAGCCCTTGTCAAGAGTCCCTTTCTGGGATTTTTGCAGTCCCTTTAGGTGCTGAAAGGCTGCAGCGAGGTCTCTCCAGAGACTTCTCTTCTCCAGGCTGAACAGTTCTCCCACCCTTTCCTCAAAGGAGAGGTTTTCCAAGTGTTCAAGCTGTGCTGGGGCCCCTGGCTGGGCAGGCAGGAGCCATCCCCCACCCACACATCGCTCACAGGGCTGAGGGGATGGGAGCACTGGCTGCTCCCATCTCTGTCTCCACAGCAGGGATTGCTTCCAGCCTGCCTACCAGCCACGTGCCTGCTCCAGGGGTTATGGCACATCCCAGTCCCAAAGCTGAGTCAGGAAAGACTCAGAATTGCTTTTGATGGACTTTTCTTCCTCCAGCTCTCCAGCCAAGACCAGCAGTTCTGCTGTGAAAAACTGCGCTGTGACTTGGGAATGTTTTCCTTGGCACTTGGTGTGCATTACAGTTATTTTGTTGCTTTTGTTCTCTCTCTTTTTTCTTTTCTTTTTTTCTTTTTTTACCCCTCTCAATTTAATCCTGACAGAAAACAGAGGGCGTAGAAAACACCCATGGGGATACTTCACACTGGTTGTCCTTCTCAGTGAGGTGAATCCTGATGGAGAGGTGGCAGCTCCACCTGCCCTTGGAGAGGGGCAGGAATTGAGGTGTTGGTGCCTTCTCCTGCAGCAGATTTGAGATTTCTCCTTAGCTTGGGACAGAGGTGGGCCAGGAATCCTGTGGAGCTGTCATAAAGCAAAAAGATATTTGGGAAACCCCCACCTTCTGAAAACCTGTTTTGAATCCCACACACCAAATGCTCCCTGTGTGGCAACAGCCACAAATTTGGCATGATCTCTGCAGGGTGTGAGGTGAGTCTTCCACGTGATTCTGGATGTTAATCTGGTCCTGGCAAACAAAATATCCTCGTTTCAGCAGTGACACAGATGGGATATATGTGCCTACTCCAGTGGTGCCAATAAAACTGTCTGTGAACAGTAAAATATCTGAGCTGAGACAGCTTGATTGTTCAGGTTGTTGATTCATTTATGAACGACTGATGAGTAACACTGCCCCAAAAGATGTGTAAGTGACGTGGAAAAGCATGTGATCCTCACTTGCTGAACTAGGGACCAGGAGGTCTGATGGGTTTGGTTTTTAATTGACTCTGCCTGCCCAGCATTTCTGCTCCATGCTGCAGGTGGGACTGCTGCAATCATTTCGCAAGGAGCCCGTCCCACGTGAACCACAAACATCTCGTGGCTGGGAGCTGCTGTCACTGCAGAACCTGTGGGGAGAGCTGATTTATGGCAGGAGGCACACGATGAGCTGTGGGGCTGCACAGGCTCGAGGCTTTCCCCCCAATCCCTGGGAGCACAGCGAGTTGGAGAGGCTGCAGATTGGAGCTGTTTGGTTTTACATCTCTGCCTTTATGAGTTCAGCAGGAGAGGGAACTGCATGGTTCCTAAAGATTTATGATGTTGGCAGCTTTGAGAAAATGTTTTTATGCAACTTATTATCTTTTTTTTTTGCTTTGCAAGCAACTTCCCAATGCTTGTCAGTGCTGAGCAAAGCGAATATGTGCACAAATTAAAAGCCTGTGCACACCGAAAAGGGGAAAACCATGAGGCTGGAAAAAGCTGGAAAACCATGAGCTGCTGTTAACAAGGTGAAGGTGAGCCTGGAGCACAGCACAAATGAGGAGGAATATTGCTGGGTGCAGATTTTTCTCAGTGAGTATGTAAAACATGCAAAATGAGTAATTTTATTGAAAGGAGAAAATGCCCATCAGCAAAGCTGAAACAAAACCTTCAAGCAAACTTAGTGGATGCTCGTGTTGAGTTTGTGCAGTAAATGCATCTTCATGCACAGGATGTAGCTCAGGACCAGTGAAAACATCACTCTCCTACTCCAAACCCAGGACTGGATGTTTTCCTTCTAGTGGAAGGCGTCCCTGCCCATGGCAGGGGTTGGAATGAGATGATCTGTAAGGTCCCTTCCAAGCCACACCATTCTGTGTTTTGATGGAGCTGTGATATTTCCAGAAGATCTGTCAGAAATATGTTAAAGAAGCTCATGCACACTGAAAACCACACAAGCACATGTGAGGGTATTTATAAAGTGAGTTGAGTCTGTCACATTTCCAACAGAAATGCAGGGGTGCACCAGTTTCAGATGTGGATTCAGCTGTGCAAACCTGTCACTTTGTTATGGGGTTTTATGCATGTTGGTGTTGCACATTGTAAAAAGAGCCCACACTGTGTGAGCTGCTCTGTGGACAGGCACTGAGGGAAGCGTGCACCCCAAAGGGGTAATTCCATGATTCTATGATTTGTCTTTGGGTTCTTTTCTCCAAAATCATACAATGCTTTCATTAAAGAGAAGGATTCTTTAATCCTTAGACTTGATAACCTTTCTGATGACCTGAGCACAGGTACCTGCTCAGGGCTCTGACCAACCTGACCTGGCTGAAGATGTCCCTGCTCAGTGCAGGGACCAGATCACCTTTAAAGGTCCCTTCCAACCCAAATTAGCTGTGATTTACAGACCTGAGGCCAATCCCTGCCTGGCTGTTGGACGAGGAGGCTTGCAGGGAGACACAAACCTCAGATCTCCCCCACAAGCAGCTGGGCTGTCCCTTGTGAACTGCACTTCTTTGCTGCACACAGAGTCAGCTTTTCTGTCCTGCTAGGAAGCAGCAATTCCCATTTCCCAGGCCGAGGGGATCCCTGCTGTGCCAGGATCCCTGGGCTCTCACGGCTGCTGATCCATTCTGGCTGAACTGCTGGGCTGGAAGTCAGCAACCAGCAAAGGTCACAACGAGTCAACCTGGGCAAGCCAGCTGAGGGATGTGCAGGATTTCTCCTGTGGAAGAGGCTTTTAGGCTGGCTGTGGCTGGCTGGGATTGGGATGAATCAGGTTAACCAGTGTTCCCTGCTCATCCTGCTTGGGGCAGCTCATTAGCACCGTGCCAGTAATGAACACAACCCTGCTGGACCCTGAGGACACCTCCCTGCAGGGTGCTGCTCCCTGTGACCTTGCCAGCAGCGTTGCAATTTGTCATCTTCCCACCTCAGCAGGCTGAATCACTCGTTTGACACGTGCCAATCAGCAGAGAGCAATTAATTGGTTCAGCCACTGCCAGGAGCCCTTGCAGCCCTCAATGCAGAGGGGAGATGTGTCAGGAGGGTCATTTCCCAGCCTTTGGACAGTGCTGAGCACACACAGCCCTCCTGGCTGCCTCCTTGCCATCTGGGAAACTCATTAAAGCTTGAGGAGTTCTTCTTTAAAGCTTTGGCCCATCAGAGCACAAGGTCACTATAGCACTGCTCTGAGGTAATTACACCAACCAGAGGGATTTGCTTTCTCCTGCACTAATTAGCAAGTGGAGAAACTTAAGAAACCAATGTAGAACCCAACAGAATTATCCAGGTGATCCAGGTTTTTCCACTATATATTTTACCATTAGTAAATTTATAGATATTATGTCTTTTCCAGAAGTTTCTCTTCTTCCACCTCTGTGGAAGACATACATGAGAAAAGGAATAAAGTTAATTAATCTATGAAAATTTGAGGTATTTATCTGAAACCTTCACACTCATGAACCTACAATATCCTTTCCATGTAGGGATACTCAGTACTCAGAGGACTGTAACCCCAAAACTACTTTTTGGACTAAGAGCTTTGTGGTGGCTGTCTGCAGAAGGTACCAATGAAACAGTGAGTCTGAAAGAGACCAGGGTGGTCAGGGCAGGGCTCTGTCCCTTCACAACTCCTCTCTGCCCAGCCTCCTGCTCCACACTGTCCTGAGTGACTCCATCTCAGCATTCAGAACACATTTTCCACCCCAGACCCATTTGCTTGAGCACACGAGCCTGTCTCAGTGCAGAGCACATCCCCAGGGTTGTGCTGCTCTGCTGGAAGCTGCAGCTGGGTATTCCACACCCCGTGTTCAGGCCCCAGCACCCTGTCCTGTACACTCACAGTGATGGCACCCAAACCCAATCCTCAACTCCTGCATCCCAGGACCTGCAGCACGGCTGTCTCCCCTGCAAGCTGGAACTGGGGATTTACTGCAAAGGAGGAGGGGGAAAAAAGATTTAAATAGTGTCAGAGGGAGGCAATTAGCCCAGATCCAAAGTCAGCTTGCACTTGCTGCCCCATGCCAGTTGGCACAGGCGTGGTCTGCAGTGCTCAGCACTGCAAACATTTTCCTGGAAGAGCTTTGGAGAGACCTGTTTCAAGCACTTGAGAGCTCCTAGTTGTTCATTTCCATAATGACTCACTGAACACAAGCAGCTTTGTTTTCCTCCCACACAATAAGCTACAAATCCAGAGTAATTTGATCCATTTTCTTCAAAGGCACAAGAGGCCATGGGCACACATGTGCATAAACACACACAGACACACACACACGTGCACAGATGCTGTCAGTCCAACAGATCCACCACCATCTTCCTGGCACTGCTGAGCTGAGACTGTTCCTGCTGATCCAGAAGCTGCTTCTGAGTCATCCCAGACTTGTGCCATAAATGATTATTTTGTTGAAAGGGACACAGGGCATTTGATGCTTTAAAAGACATCACAAAGTAAAGAGGAGAGTTTTCCCTAAAGAGATGTGACTTTATTAATCTTTGCCTTCCTGCCAGGAGACAGCAAAGGAAGACGCTTCTTTTGAAGAGAGGAGACACGAGCGTATTTCCAAAACCCCTGAGGTGCACATGAAAAAAAGGCAGCAGCCAAACTTTGATCATGTTCATTCCTCCCTTGTCTTAGAGACTGACAATATCAGTATAAGGACGATGGGATAATCCAGGTTTAAGGAGGAGAGGACCTCCTCAGGAGGTCTCCAGCCCAAACCCCAAACTCACATAAGGCTCAGATTGTTGCTCGGGGTTTTATCCATTTGGGTCTTGAAAAATCTCTAAAGATTTTCCCACCCTCACTGGGAAACTTCTCCCACTGCTTAACTATCTTTACGAGGAAAAACTTTCTCCTTGTATCTTATCTGGCCCTTTTTTGTTACAGCTTGGGGATTGTCCTCCTGCCTCAAACCACTGTGAAAGGCTTGGTTCTACCAGCAACCTCGAGGTACTGGCAGGCTGTTGTTAGCTCCATCCAAAATCCTTTCTGTATTCTGAAATAGGTCCTCTTGCATCTCTGCTCATGGAGAGTGCTCCAGACCTGAGTGTCTCGGTGTCCCTGTGGCTGATCTTGCTTTAGTTTATTAATATCTTCTGTATGGGGTCACCAAACTGGGCACAGCATCTGGCTGTGGTCTAAGGAGTGCAAAGTAGAAGGGAGTAATCATTTCCCTCAAAACGTCCCTTTGCTGCCAGGTCACACACCTGGTTTGGGTTGATTTCAGCTTCCATGAGCTCCCTGGGTGCTTTTCCACACTGTTGCTCCTCAGCCAAGTCCTCACCTTCAGGAGAGGGCCCAGGTGGCCAAAGAACTCCCCTTTGCTGCCCAAGACATCTGGGGAACGTCTCAGTAGCTCTGCTCACAGGTGTCCTGGATTATCATCAAACCATTAATTCACTGTTAAAAGGCAAGATGAACATCACTCAGTGCAAATTCAGAAATGTTTTTCTTGACATGAGGGTGTGTGGCTCACCTCCAGCGTTGTTGTCAAGGGCTACCCAGGGAAAATGGAAGCTCTTGCTTATCTCCCAGGTTTTGCTCCCAGGTGTTTTTTTCCTGGGCTGATTTCCAAAGAGCTGAACTCAAATCCATTTCTGAGCAGCCCCATGCCTCAGGATGGCATCAGCAGCTACTTTGGCTGGTGCTCCCAGGAGAGGTGAGCATTCTGTCATCCCAGCTTGGGTGTGCCAAATGCTGTTGGTGACAGATGTCAGCTCTCCACCTGTGGGACCAGACAGTGCAGCAGAGACAGCAGCAGCACCATCGCTGTCAAGAAATTGAACTGTGAACTCCTTCCAAAGTCCTGTGGGTGAGAGCTTACAGGGTCAAAAAGGTTACTTTTATTTTTTTCAAGCTGCACAATTTCCTTGGATAGGCACCAAATGCAGAGGGAGATCAGCCACCTGACTTACTGATAACACAGACCAAATTTAACTGTCTTCACCTGTTTATTCATCTTAAATGTTCAGTGAATATTACTGTAAGTGAAACCAGGGACATTGCAGCAATAGCCCAAAACACTGGCACTGATATATTCCAGTGGTTCACTGAGGTAAACTCTAAGCTCTAAAGGACCCCAGAGTTAACCATTAGTTCCCTGCTTCAGCTGCCAAATTTCTTCTCTGCTCAGACCTGCTTCATGCCTGGATGTCTGCTACTCTCCTGGCAGCACCAATAATCTGCAATTTCTGACAGAATCCACTGCACTGCAAATCCCTCTTTCATCCCAGCATGGCCCAGAGCCAGAGCAAACACAGAGATATTCACTGTACATATTTCTAACCTGTAGATGTATCCCTCCCTTCAGACACAAGATGCCAGGGGCTGTGCATTGCTGCTGTGATGAATAAAAGCACTGACCTGGTCCTCTCTCATCAGGCACTCCAATCTCCTCCCTCCCTCTGTTATCTCTTTGAGGCACATGCATCCAAATGACTTAGGAGAGGGAAAAGTTACAAAATGTTGTTTATTTAAATTTGCTGTTCATTGCCAGCAAGCTCAAAGTTGAATATGACAGAGCTGTAAGGACAGCTGTTAGGACAGATGTTCCTCCCCCCAATAAGCAGGGCATTTATAACAGTGTTTTCCAAGAGATTTTCCAGCCACTGAAAACAAGAGCAACATAAATCTGGAGGTTTAACTCAAGCTCGTGCTGAAAAGTCCTATAAAACATCTGAAGAAAATTCAGAATAAGCTTGATAAAAGTGGAAAGAGTAAATTACTCCCAGCTCTGTTGAGATGCAGGTGATGGAGAACATATTACACAATATTTTTCTTACTGCTGTGGCAAAGCCCAGCGGAGAGAGAGCGGAGGGACAGGGATCCAGCATAAGACCATGAGCTGAGAAGGGAGGCAATTCTTCTTGCATTTCAATGCCCCCTTGTTAGGATTTTATCATGAGCTTGTTCTTATTCTTGGCTCATTATCCAACAGGATTTCCTTCCCTGATCTTGGCTACGAAACCACTCTCGAGACAGGTGTCCTCTTCCTTTCCAGAGTAAAGAAAATGATGCCTGGTTTTATTGAAACCAACCCAGAGTAGTGTTTATTATTGAAAATATACAGTATTTTTGAACACCACATAAAAAGCCTGGTAGATACAACTGCTCTAGTTCAAAATGCTCAATAGATACCTTTGTGCAGCACGCAGCATTATCCTTGGAACACGAACATCCTCTTCTCACCATCATTATCTTTACAGTGCTTCCCTTTTGTGTTTTTTAAACCCAGAAAAGTTGTCCTTCCCCACCCCAATCCTCTGAGCTGAAAAAACCCCACTTTCCAAAGGCTTTCCACTTACACTGTCCTGGAAGTGTGGGGCTAAGAGGAATGAGAGTATTTTGTAGAGCTGCTTAGAGCTACTCCTGTCCTTTGAAAATTGGTGTAAGAGCAGGGCTTGATGCTTGCCAGGCACAGTGCCCTGTATGGAACACTCCAGCGATGTCCTGACAATTCCCAGTCAGTCCAAGAGAAAAATGGGGAAGGCAGATAAATTCAGGCTTTTCACACCACTTTTCAGATGCTTTTTTTCTTGCTGCCACAAGTTCTCAAATGACAGTTTTGCAGAGAAGAAACTTTTTACAAAGAAAACAAGAAAGGGATGGGCTATTATACACCAAACTTTTGAAAACATTTGGAATCAATGTACAGGGGGAGATGGGCAGTGTGTTAAAAACAGTCTTTGTTCACCGCAATACGAAAGGGGGAATAAAAAAAAAAAAAAAAAAGAAAGGAAGGAGAAAAAAATGGATTATTCCTGCCAGTGTGCTGTTTTAGACTGTGCATTGTGAATTTCCACAGGATGCAGTCAGGGTTGAACCTGTTCCTTCTTTGAATCTGTTTTATCACCACCAACTCCAAGAGGCTTTTTCCTGGTTTCCTCAAAGCAGCATCGCAGATGTGGGAGATGAGAGCCCGCCGAAACGGGACGGGCCCCTCACTGAAAAGAGACCAGTGGACAAAGGAGGAGAGTTTGCAGAAAGGGGCTTTGGGCTGGGAGTGAAGACAGGAGAACTCTGAAGGCCACGGGGTGGTGGTGGGCGGTGTCAGGGTGGTCACACGGCCGCCGTCTGCTTGATGCTGTGGAAGCTGATGCGCGTGGGGGACGTGGGGATGGACATGGCTCGTGCCACACGCACCCGCAGCGAGTGGTGGTCCTGCCAGCGGTGCCACCTCTTCCTGGCAGCAGAACGGACCTGGGGGGAAACACAGGGGAGAACATGAAGGGAGAATTTCAGGTGTCCTCTAAGAAGGGACAAGCTGGAAAGTGCTGAGACAATATTGTCAAGGCACTGAAGCACACAGGTGGTACGTGATGCCTCTAAACAGGGGCAATGATGCCTTAAGTTTTAGCTTTCATATTTTCCAGATTCTGTACTGCATTGGTATATAGCTCTGAACTTCATGTAAAGTGTGAGCAAGTTCTCCTCACAGCTCAGTCAGAAACAACAATCCTTTTCCAGCCCCAGAACCAAGGACACCGCAGCAGCTTCAGGCCCAAAAAGTACAAACAGCTGCAAATTGAGGAGAGCAATCTGGGAGGATGGGACTGCATCACCTGCAGCTGGAATTGGACAATTATCCCCAATATGGGAACGGACCAAACTTCCAGAAGTGTGAAAACTTGAGACCAGGTGTCCATCTTGGGTGGAGCCACAGCTGGGCTCTTGTACTGCCCAAGGTGCATCCTTTAAAGGCCTTTTAATAAATGCCCACTTTATTCCTTTAACCCTTTCTAGCCTCTGTTCCAGGGAGCCTCTCAAGGCATCACAGAGACTGATTCAGATGCCTGAACCTGAGCCCCTAATTCATTGATATTCTCTTAAATATTTGGCTCAGGGAAAACCATGGCTTTTACACACCTCATGTCTCATTTCTGGTATCTTAAATACCACAGAGCATTTCCAACTGAATCGAGCCCTCAGGATGGGTGGACCTGATGGTGCATCCAAGGTCTGTCCAAGACCTGATGGAATTCTTAGAGAGCCCCATCCCAGCACAGGGAATCTAAGCAAGCACTGGTTCTGCAGCACAGGCACACCTGACCCAGCCCCTGGGAGCACCTCATGCAGGCACTGGAAGTTGCTCCACACCAGCAGAAGGTCATCCTCAAGCAGGTGCTGACCAATAGGTCACATGAACCTTGCATTTCAGTGCAATTTTTATTTTTTGCATGGAGCATAGAGAGAGCCCAGGAACTTTGGCTCAAATGTATACATATATAAACAAGAGAAAAACAGCAGAAAGGAACCCTAAACCTCAACCACAGTGGGAGGGAAGGCTTGGAATAATCCTAAAATAGACCAAATTCCTGCCAAATCCCTGGCAGAGAAGACTCAAAGTCAGAACCTGGCAGGAAGCATTTGGACCAATTTCTGGATATTCTTGTTGGTATCTGCTTACGGTAGAGAGGAGAGCAATTCAGACCCCTAACCTAGGGAGATAAAGAAACCCACAAAATTAGGTGAGAGGAATCTGGGCCCAGCTTCCTGGAAAGTCCAAAGCCTGATGCATTCATGACACTTGGAAAGGCTGCTGATGTTCTGCTGCCAACCTGAAACCTGGTGAACTTTGAAAGAAGCATTGTTACATAAAACTTCTATATCAAGCCAGGGCCTCCTTTACCAAAACTGTATTTTTTTACCAAGAGGGGTTATAAATAATGTAATATAGACATTGCACCTCAGCTACTGATGTACAGGTCTCCCTCTGACCAAGAGGGAACCAGTCACTGTGGTCAAAGGGGATGATTCATCATTATGAAAAATAACTATTTCCTTTAAGTGGTTATGAAATGAGTCCAGATAACCAGCTCTGTTTTGGATGTCTGGATTATAAATAAGTTCAGACAATATTGATATCTAACTCTGGATATTTTTTAGTCTTTAATGTACTTATTTTCACTGCATCCCCCAAATGTAAAGGATTGTTTTAAGCCCCGTTTTACCACAGACAAAGGGAACTTTGGGTATTATCAGCAGAGATGCTGTTGTGGAGGAGACCTCAAAGGGATCAGCTGCCATGAAGAGAGGAGACATGAGCGTATTTCCAAAATCCCTGAGGTGCACATGAAAAGAAGGCAGCAGCCAAACTTTGATCATGTTCCCTCCTCCCTTGTCTCAGAGGCATGACTGACAATATCAGTACAAGGATGATGGGATAATCAAGAGAGGAGCTTCCAGAGCCTGTGAAGCCCATGCTGGCACAGGTTCTCAGCTATCAGCACCTGAGGTCAATCACAGCCACCCTGGGTGTGTCTGTCACCACCTCTGGGGCTGCAGGGAAGGTGGAGTCGAAAAAAAATGCCCAAAGATGAAGAGTCACTGCTTTTCTTCATTTCTTTGAAAGCTTGGGAACTGTCTGCAGGGGTTTGTGAGGCCTACTCAAAATACAAGGAACACACGCAGTCTGCACCCACTTCAGACCAGCTCAAACATCCTGTCTGAGGGTGCTCAGGTGAGTTGAAGAGCTCCAGGATTGGAGGTGTTTCCAACCCAAACCACACCCTGTCAGTTTTAGGTGCCCCAGATGAACAGGGTGAAGGTCTGAGAGTTAAAACATAGGAAAGTTCACAAGGAGGACACAGAAAGGGGGAAACTGCCCTCCTTCTCTTGGCTGGCTTCAATTTTCCCATTTCTGGGTGGGATTTCAGAGCCCTGGGCTGTAGCACTGCTGTGGTCTGGCAGCAACATCCCCTCTCATCACAGCTTTGTCCATGAAATACACTCCACTGCAGCTTTATGAGTACCAGCCTGGAAAACAGTTTTGCAATTGCCTCTTTGGTGCCTTTTCAGGGGAATCCTGAACCTGGAAACGTGGCTCTTCCATCAGAGCCCTTCTAGAAGGCAGAGACTGGGCAAATCAGAGCAGAGGATTTCTCTCTTTGGTTGTTTTCTCAACTATCTGTGATTTGTGCTACTGCCATGGTTGAAATGGTGGTTTTAGGTCATACCTTGGACTCAGTGACTTCAGAGGTCTTTTCCAACCTAAGTGATGCTGTGGTTCTGTGATTTAAGATAAGGAGATGCAGATTTCTAAGGTAAGGTGAGGAGAAAGCCACACTGGGTTTCTCCTAATTTTGAATCAATTATTTTTTTCAATATAGATAATAATGTTTTTTACACCTAGTAGGGGTCAGACAGAACTTAATGAAACAAAGATTATGAGGGAATAGAACTGGAGAAAGAGACAATACCCAGTGAAAGGGGAATTAAAGACAGCACTTCCAGGAAGAGCATGATCATATGGATGATTTGGAGATGAGAACGAGAACAATGTGGTTAAACAACAGTGCAGAGGATTTCTGGAAGAGCATCTCTTGAAGCAGTAGCTGCAATGCCTCTCCACCAGTTTCGTGATGGGGTTTGGTCAGGTTATAAAATGAGTTGAATGACACAGTTATTTGAAATAGGAGAGTCAGGATGGATGGACTCAATCACAAACTGCAGCAGCCTGGACTGCTGACCATCAACCCCTTCTCACCAAACTGACCTCCCTGGCTCACTGAACACTCCTGGGAAAACAGGAGAAACACTGAAAAGCTGTGCCATTGTGTTGTACTTTTCCAGGAATTCACTGTTTTCAAACCTACCACAGTTCCACCTGGAGTGGCAGAGGGATTCTGGATGGGAGGGAGGATATAATGCACACTCAAAGGTAAATCTCTGTGCCAGAGTCCATGCAAGGGGGGAGGCACCTCCCCATAAAAGACTCACACCTTGGCCAATTATCACAGAATCACTGAATGGTTGGGGTTGGAAGAGACCTTAAAGTTCATTTCATTCCAACTCCCTGCCATGGACAGGGACACCTTCCACTGGACCAGGCTGCTCCAAGCCCCATCCAATTACTGGATCCATTATTTATGCTTCCAACACAGATAGTGGAGAAAGAGAGGCAATTCCCCTGAGGATGGCACTTAGACACATGGAATGAAACAGTCCTTGCTCTTCTGAGTACAAACCCAGCTTAACTGAATGCTGGGCACCTCAGACAAGTGGTTTAGGTGACACATGAAGTGTCAGACCATTGTCATGAGAAATTGTCACATGAAGACCTGAGATGCAGTGGGATGCTGCTTCTGGAGTGCTCCTTTCTCCCCAGATATCACCAAATGCCGAGATATTGTTAGAGAAAATTTTCCTCCTTTCACCTGCAGTGATATCTTGTTTATTTTTTTTCTGAGCAACCGGTGTGAAGAGATACTTACTCAGCCAGTGAAGCCAGATTAGATTTATTTGTGCTTCAAGCCAACCAAGTCAAAAAGAGCCACCTGGAGATAAAGACGCGAGTCTAAACGAGCAGTTGGCTTTTGTGATACAGTTTGAGATAGGATTAAAAAAACCCAAAAACAAAAACGCTGTCTTCTTGTACAGCTGGAGGAGCCATTCCTAGCAGACTGGGCACATGGAAACAGTGAGGGCAAAGCATTTTTTAATGACAGAATAATTAACTACAATTAGTATGTGACCAGAGGGCAAGCGGAAAAGGTTAAGGTCAAATTTATATCTTGTACTTGAACTGAGAAACAAAACGCTAGGTTAGCTAGTTTTTTGTAAAAAAAAAAAACAAAGCTAGGTTAACTTTAGGTAAGAAAAGAAAAAACTGGCTGTGGCTGCTGTAATAATGTGTTAAAAGACACCAAAAAAGCTATTGCAGAGTGGAAGAGTAAAAGAAAAGGAGAATGCAAAATATCAACTGCCAAATATGATTGTTAATCTCTGTAAGAGCAGCCTCCTCTATTATTAAACATTTCTAGAGTCAGGACCATGCCCCAGAGTCAGCATTAGCACATTTGTGACCTGAAATTGCCAGCACTGGCTTGTAACAGCCCAAGGATGCTCCAGGCTGTCAGCAGTGCTTAAAGCTCCAGAAGGAGTCTTGGGAACACAAATTATCAGCCTCACCTCTGTGGAACTTTAGTTGCTTGAGAGAATCAAAATTATCCCTGCTCTGAGCAATGAGCTGGGTGTTGACCCTTGGTCTTTTTCTTGCCAATAGGTTCTCTTTCAGAATAACCCTTTTCAGCTCTTTCTGCTCTGTGTGCAGTGAATAATAGTTTCTGAGCATGTGGTCAAGTCAGGTTTGCCAACATTATTTGTACACACAGAGTGTGGGCACTGCTTTGGAACAGTCAAGAAAAAGGGTTTGGATAATGGGATGAAAGGAAATCAGTGGGTGACAGATTTTCTCTTCTGACTGGATCACCTAACCAGAGGACTTGTCAAACTTTTAGATCACATTAAATAAAAAATACTGTTAAAAACCTTTCTTTCTCCTCCTCCACAGCAGAATAACAAAAAAAATGAAAGAGATGAAGAGAAGGATGAAAACATCTAAAAGGTTTTCTGTTGACAAAATAGACATCAACTTGGTACTGCTATAACCTGTGCTAGACAGTGGCTGCTGGCTGATTTCTTGCAGCCATTGACTAGAAATGGGCTGAGAAAAGAGCCTTGAGCAACATTAAAAAATCAAAATTAAAAATTGGAAGAAATGTCATGTGTCATTAGCAGAGAGGAAGAAGTTTTGATCCACTTACACAGAGCAAAGGGGCCCATTCATATTGTCATATTGACATAATAACACTAAAATATAATGGTTATGTAGGTGTTTGGTAAGTAGAGTAGGAATAAATGAGCTGCCATGGTAATGGAAGCTGGAATTAAGACTCCTGGGATGCCACCATCGTCTGTCCCCACGGGACATCCCTCACTTGGAAGTGTTAATGAAGGAGGGTCAGATGGACAGCAGGTCCTCTCTGTCTGTAGAATAATCACAGAATATCAGAATGGTTTGGGTTGGGACCTTAAAAATCATCTAATTCCACTCTCCTGACACAGGCAGGGACACCTTCCACTATCCCAGGCTGTTCCAAGCCCTGCCCAACCTTGGACACTCCCAGGAATGCCACATCCACAGCTTCTCTGTGCCAGGGCACCACCACCCCCACAGAGAAGGATTTCTTCCTAAAATCCAATCTATATATTCATGGTGTTCAGTAGTCTGTGACTGATTAAGTTCTTGCTTTGCTCAAATGCCACTTTTTATTCCCAGAAATCCTGATAAGAAGGCAAATTAATTAAAATGAGCAAGATTTACACAGATATCAATGGGCTTTAAAACAGACTGATTTTTTTTTTTCTCTGAAAACGGGTTACAGTGGTGAATTCAACAACTTCCACCTACATTTAAGGACCTTTTGTGCTGCGTTTCAGATTCTTGTGCTGCAGCTGGAGGTGACTGGAGAGTAACTCTGGACTTTAAACATCTTTGAACAGTGGTGCAAATTGGGGAAGACTGATGAAGACTGAATGGATCTTTTTCTAATGGATCTATAGGTGAACAAGAGGGACTTTCAAGCAATGTCCAGATCAGCAAAATGGATGTTTAAATTTCAAGGCACTGGTCTCACTGCACCTGACTCCGCAGTGAAATTCACTTCCATGAGGTTTTTGAAGTCCTGGCCTCTCCCTGCAGCCAGCAGACTTAGTAAGGCCTAAGGTATTGGCAACATCTCATCAAAAATAACTAAAATAGGTCAGTTGAAATCTGCCCTCATTTGTGTGAATCGCTGCCTATAAATGAAGCTGGAGATGATAAGCTCAGCTGGTTCTGTGCACGTATTAGGTGTTGAAGATTTGGGGGCAAAAATCCCATCCATTACTTAACAGAACTTAAATAAATGTAAGGTGATGCCTTAAATGGTACTTTAAAATTAGTTTTCCAAAGGTTCTGGGTGTCCCTCAGGGGAGAGGGATGGCAAATGCTGTATTTAATAGCAAATTCTGTGAAGCAGCTGCTGGTCAAACCTCTCCAGGTCCTTGAAAGGATTAAGCACAGAATGATTTGAAGCAAAGGAACAGAGTGGCCTAAGCACAGAGACCCCTGGGCTGACAGACCTGTGGATCTCCAGGTGAGGAGTTCTAATGCTCCCAGAGAGATTGGAGTGTCTTTATCTACGTTTTGTAAATAAACCACCCCACTGAGCAACTGCACCTGTGTCCTACCCTGCTGCTGTGGCTTTGCAAGGCTCCCACAGACCCAACCCCTCAGGTCAAGGGTGCTCGTGTTACCATCACACAAAATGCTGAACTGAACATCCCCACAAAGATGCCATTATCAGTATTTAATCCTCCTGAGGTCAGGAAGGGATGTAGTCAAAACAAACTGCATGGCTTAAAGGAAACAAAAACAAAGCTTGGGTAGAATGCTGATTTTTGTTTCAACAGGTACCCTGCATCACACCACTATTTATGTAACATTGTTATTAAATTAAAAATAAATAATTAAGAAAATAAATTCTCCTGCTTAATTGGTCTGCAATCCTTTTTTTTTTTTTTTTATTTACAATCTGGGGATATTTTCATAGCACCTGCCAGCCTGGGATATCAAGGTTTATTTCTAAGACTACAGCAGTGCAATTTTCTTATTGCAAATAACAGTTCAAGAAGCTGCAACAATTCTGACTAGTCATGAAGATCTGCCACGCATTTTTGTGTGGAAACAAATGCTGCTCCTTAGTTCTGGCCCTCAAAGGAGCAGAACTACCCACAGCAGAGGGAGGCCATGGGTGCAGCCAGCCCACCTCGAGCCCCTGTGGGGTGCTCTGGAGTCACCCTCACATCAACAGTGGTGTAATGAGGAGGAAAATGGGATGGGGAAGGACCCTCAGAGCTGATGGAGTTAAACTTTAGCCCTCTAGTCCACCTCCATATTCATATTTATTCAGAGATTTTAAGGAATGATTAAAACGAGTCCTTTGGGCTTGGGATGAATAATGTGGAGCCTTCCTGGGCTGATGGGCAGGGGATGAGTAACCACTTCAGGGGTGACTCAGAGCTGGCAGTTCTAATGAGCAGCCTCCCAGGATGATCAGCTCAAAGGAAGCCACTTGGAGCTTCAGAGATGTTGAGAGACAGATGGTGCTTGGCTAAAGGCTAAAAGGGTAAAACAGAAAAAAGAAATCAACCTTATTTATCCTTGCCTCACACCTTGTTGTGAGAATAATTTACAGTGGCATCTGATCTATTCCTCTCTGATGATGTTTTCTCTCAAAGCCAGCTAATTGCTTTCTGTTTTAAACGTCAATTCATAGATGATTATTGATATTGAATCTGAGTCCTGACCTAAGGATTCAGGCTCTAAAAGGATGTTTTCAGACTCAGGTCTGGCTGGCTATGTATCCATCCAGGATATGGATAGCAAGGAAGGACAGGCGCTTTCTAATGGACACAGAAATCATGAATTATAGAGTAATTAAAGTTGGAAGGGACATCAGAAGGCCTCTGCTCCCATGCCATGATCAGAGCACAGTGGTGTTATCCAGTTTTGAGATTATGTCATAAATGACACTTATCAAGTCATTTTGAGCACAAAGAAGGACAGAGATCTCAAAACACCTTTGAGTCTCTCTTCCAGTGCTTCAACACCCTCACTATTATGTATTTTCTTCCCTGTTTAATCAGGATTTGCCTTGTTCATTCAGTTTCAGAATGGAGCTCTTCCCTGAGCAGCCCCTCATCAAGCACATCCCATTTTAGATGTGGGCTGTTCTCAAACACTGGCACCTCCATTCCCAAGCTCCTGCTCTGGGATGGCTGTGTTGGGATCCCCCATCAGGGCTGGTAAGGTTTCCAAGGATCACAGAACTCTCTGAGGGATCTGGTGGTAAATGGAAATTGTGTGAAGTGCCTAATCACAAGGATAAGCGATGTCTGGAGGCAGGGATTCTTATTCCTCTGTTATCCTCTTGTTTCCATCATCTGAGCTAGCAGGAGTGGAGCCAGCCCTATTTGGAATATGAAACCATAAATGCACTCTTTTCCTCTCTCTGAAATACTTTAGTTTGTCTCAGGAGAAAACCAACACTGCTAAGAAGGTTTGGCTATAAGGTATGCATGACACCAGTAAGGGAACTGGATGGAAGATCCATCTTCCTTTAAAGAAGCTTTGTCTGCAATCAGTCACAGGTAAAAGAGAAATGCTGGGACTGCTGTACCCATCTTCTGCTGAGCAGAAGGTGCACACTAAAGAACTGAAAGGAAAAAATGACCTGCAGTGAAAATCGCCCAGCAGGAGCTGTGTGGGAATGCATTCCTCCAGCACAGTTCCGTTCACAGAATCACAGAACCACTGCACGGCCTGGCTTGGAAGGAAAATTAAATCTCATCCAGTTCCACCCTCTGCCATGGCAGGGACACCTTCCACTGTCCCAGGGTGTTCCAAGCCCTGACCAACCTGGCCTTGGACACTTCCAGGGCTCCAGGGGCAGTCACAGCTTCTCTGGAAACCCTGTGCCAGGGCCTGCCCACCCTCAGAATAAAGAATTTCTTCCTAATATCCCATCTAAACCTGCCCTCTTTCCGTTTGAAGCCATTCCTGCTTGTCCTGTCACTACATGCTCTTGTAAACTCCATCTATCCTTGTTCCAAAAAACTCCATCCTAAACCCTTTTTTTTAAAATCCAGTGTTATCTGAAATTAAATTCAGTCTTGTGATCTGTAAGTTGACTGAAAAAATTTTGAGGAGCAGCTTGTTGTTTTGCAGTGATTGAAAAAGAAGTTCAGTGAAAAGCTGAAAAGCTGCACTCACTCTTAAGTGGCACTCAACATAAATGCATACAGATTTTTCATTATGCCAGTTTTCATAACATTTCAAATTCTCAGAAACCTCTCATTGTCAATTTTCTTGGAAATCCAGAGATGCTCTTTTCCACTTGGATTAAATTAAATTTCCATATTTTTGCCCTCTAGTGTTTCTTTATGTCCAAAAAAATATAATTCTTTTGCCATAAAGTCTCAAAACAAATTAATGAGTCAAGTGCCAACGGCCCCTTGTGCCCATCCATGGCACACACACTTCATTCAAAACTGCTTCAGAACTTTTCAGAAGCAATGAAACATAAAAAGCTGTAAACTTTTAATCAAAACTGCTTCTCCTCCATGGCTTCACTGCAATAATTTGTGTATAAGGTGTTGGAAAGAGGGAAGGGAACAGAGCTGAGGAAGGGTCTGGAGTACCAGGAGTGACTGAAGGAGCTGGAAAGGGGCTCAGCCTGGAGAAAAGGAGGCTCAGGGGGAATTTGTGGCTCTGCACAACTCCCTGCCAGGAGGGGACAGCCAGAGGGGGACTGGGCTCTGCTCCC
Organism: Pseudopodoces humilis; assembly: GCF_049639895.1. NCBI lineage: Eukaryota > Metazoa > Chordata > Aves > Passeriformes > Paridae > Pseudopodoces > Pseudopodoces humilis. The sequence goes on from NC_142200.1 coordinate 148,287,021, forward strand.
AAGTCAGAAGCAATAGGAGAAGAGTAAATGGCCTCAAATTGCAGCAGAGGAGGTTTAGATTGGATATTTGGCACAATTTGTTCACTGAAAGGGTGGCACTGAAATGGGCTGACAAAGTGGTGGAATCCCCATCCCTGGAAGTGTTGAGAAACTGTAGATGGAAACATGGTTTAGTGGAGGGCTTGGCAGTGTGTGCTGAATGGTTGAACTTGATGATCTTAGATTAGTTCTTTGATTTAATGATTTCTTTATCTCCAGCTGAGGGGCCTGGCACACTCTCCCTCACTGCAGCCAGCAGAGCCAGTCCAGGAGCTGTGTGAAACACTGGGAATTAGGGAAAGGACTGCATTCCCAGGTGAAATGTCCGCTCAAAAAAAAAAAGGAAATAAACTCATCCCGTTTGAAATTCTTTGCATGGATTGCAATTTAATCACTTCACTTTTTCCCTTCAGTGATGCCACATTTGTGAGGCCAAATCACTGAAAATCAAGACATTTTATGGTGGTATCAGGTGTTACCAAGGTGTCATTTTTGGTCAGATCTCAAGGTACATTTGTTTAAAATGATGGAAGTTACAGAGGAAAAACTCCCATTTGTTTCTATTTCCAAACTTCAGACAGAACTCAAAGGGACAGAAACCTCCCAGAAAAGAATCCCAGAATTCCAAAATATCTCAGCTTGGAAGGGATCCAAAAGGATCATTGAGTCCAACCCTTGCCAGCTCTGTTGGCAAACTCTTCTTTGGAACAGCCTCTCACATCCTGAGTGTTTTTAAGATGCTGATATTGATCTTTAAACCCAGTTTTAGTTGTACAGAGGTTTTGAAGCTACACAGACTGCACTGATCAGATATTGTAGGAACTGGACTGAGGGGTACAGCACAAAGCCACCAGAACCAGTAGAATTTTCCTCTTTATTTTCAGTTCATGCAGGTTTGTTAGGACACGTGGTTCCATTTCCTGTGACTCTATCAAAATGTAGCCTTAAGTAATATTTCTGCCATTTTCTCTCATTCCAGTAACTGCTATTAATGCTTTCCCTGTACCCAAACCAAGTGATTTTCACATCAGATTGAGAAATAGTCTCAACACTTACCAAATCTCACTGCAAAATCTCTATGTGCACTTTAAAATACAGGCAGTAAATTCATTGCACAATTTCCTTTCCTCATAAAGGACTGGGGTTAATTGTAGCCTCTCCTTATTCTGAGAACATTAAAATCCAGCACAACTGTGCAAAGGCTGCATCCAGTTCCAGCCCTGACAGGGAAGGAACTTCACATGAGTTCCTCAGTGGCTGCTGAAAACAACATCACCTCTGCTCCTTTATTTCCTGTTATTCTCCTTCCCCAGAAATACTTCCTGATAAAATAAACTCAGTGAAATCACACTCTGAGCCTCAGGAAAAAAACCCAAATTAGGATTTTTAATGTGGTTACCTAGGGAGTAGAACATCCTTACAGACATTTTTTCACACCTCAAGAACTTACAATGGTGTTTCCTCTGTCTTCCACTAAATGCAGCAGCTTTTAGTCTCATAGCAAAAGGAAACACATAAATTGTGAAGGGACAAGTCTCTCAGACATGAAGCTCTCATGAAAGATATTTTGGGTTTGTTTTTTTTTTTTTTTTTTGAGGGCAATCTGTAATTTTTGAGCTCTGCTACATACACTGGCAGTTTGTAAGGACCCAGCAGGATGTGTATCAAACATGGGGTGGAAGAGATGCAGCTGAGATCAGAGTATTATTAAAGCTTAAACTGATGGATTTTCCAGGCTTTTTGCTTATGTCATCATTTGGAGCAAGTCTGGCACTGTGGGGGATGAGCAACCTGAAAAAGACCATTACTTGTGTTTAAAGAACACAGCTCTGCTATGACTGGAAAACCTGAAGTATTTAAAACCTTCTGAGACAGCAAGTTATCAGCACACCTACCACAGAGACAGCAACATCAGACTCACTGAAGAGATAATAACAAGGCTTCAGTGACATCTGTGAAGCTTTCAGGCTACTGAAAGGCTGCTCCTCACAGGTTATTTCCCCTTTTTGAGCAAAATCTGGTACCTCATGGGGATTGAGTGGCATTGCCTTCATCACCACTTCTAGCAGGGATGCCCAGCTAGGAGCAGCTCAGTTTTTAAAATAGCGCACTATAAGATGCAAATTTGTGGTTAAACACCCCAAAAGCTCTGAAAATTCACTGAGTTTGCTGCTTTCTTTGGTGCTGGGCAAAGCTGGGGCTAGAACAGAACAGGAAATTTTATCCTTTAAAAGCTTTATGATACTACAAAAAGCCATTCTCACAGTACATTAAGATGAGCCCAAAGTTTTTCCACAGTTTTGAAATAGACAATATTGTAATATTTGGGAGGTTTGGGCTTACGTTTTGAAGTCTAAACTACTAAAAAGCTTAAAAAGCAAAAAGGTTGTATTGACTGGTTGGATTACTGACACAGAGCCATTTGAGTAGCCCCATTGAATCCCACTTGGTTTTCCCAATTCCCAGCCAGATGTGAATGTTCTCCAGATCCTGGAACAGCTGGTAAGAGCCACATGGATGCCTCAGATCGCTGCAGCCTCCCCAGCAGCACCAGATATCTGAGTTTAGGGAAATGAATCAACATCCCAAGCTGGGTGTCTCAACCTTGGACTGACTCCCTCAGAAATGCCCGTTCCCACTGTGACAGCAGTGTGATACAGCAAGAAAATCAGTTCTGGAATTATTCCAGATTTCCCAGTAGATTGTTATCAAGGCCTAAAAGTGCGTGAGGTGAATAATCCTTTGACAGGCTCGATTATGTTTGAACTCATCAAAGCTACAAGAGATGAGAAGTTGGCTCATGGCTTTGGACAGGCAGCTTCAGACTGCTGAAGGGAAGGGGATATTTGGATATTTCTCTCAGTAGAAAGAGCTGAAAGAATGCCAGAACAGCCAAAAGGGCGAAAACCTGCTGTGAACAGCCAACAGCTCCAAGTCTGAGTGCCACAGAATGGAAGGGTGGCAGAAATAGGGTGACAGAAAGTCCTGACTGGCTGTGAGATCACATGGCCTGGATTCCAGTTCCTGACCCTCACTGGGACACCAATGAAAAAAAAAAAAGAAGGAAAAAAAAGACATCAAAAAAGCCACTGTTTACAGGAAGATTCTCCTTCTGCTTTAACACTGCAGGCCTGATGAATGTGACGAGTCACAGAATAACCTGAATGGGAAGGGACCCACAAGGATCATCCAGTCCAACTCCTGCATGGACATCCCAAAAATCCCACCCTGAACATCCCTGGGAGTGGTGTTCAAACACTCCTGGAGCTCTGGCAGCCTTGGGAATGTGCCCATTCCCTGGGGAGCCTGGGCAGTGCCAGCACCCTCTGGGGGAAGAACCTTGCCCCTGACACAGCCTGAGGTAAATGTAGCTCAACAGGCACCCGTATTTTGGAGGAAGATTTAAACTCCACATTTTTTTAAGAGGGAAATGGAATGGTGACAATTTCTGGAAGGAAAGTTGGAAAGAGAACTGAGAGCTCTGCTGCCAAGGTACAAAAGTGGTATGTGTGCTTAACGTGAGAAAACTGAGTTGCTTCTTGCTAACATCACCTCAGAATGAATGAGGAAGAGGGAAGTTACTAATGTAAAAGAAAACAAAAGAAATAAAATAAAATTTTAAAAATAAAATAATATTGCTTTGAAGACATGCCTATTCTTTCTCATAGCCTGCAATGAAATTAAGAAGCAGCACAAAGTTTATACCAATACAGCAGGAATAATGAAATATGGAATTAATTTTCACAGAGACTGAAATTTTAGCTGGACAAGGACGACACACTTTAATGCAGGTAAATGAGACAGTGACAATGTAAGCAGGGGAAAGATTTAAAACTCCCACACCTTGGGGCGGAAGTAAATACTGAGAGAAATTAGTGAAGCATTTCTTGCTTGAGTAGCCTCATATTAATTCTGATTTAATCTGTTTTCAACCCACTTTTCTGAACGCAACAGGCACTGATCACCCAGAGATAGAGACCCAAACTCACTCCACTCATCATGGCACTATAAAAATGGGTCCCCTGCAGCATATCCTTAACAAGAGTCCAGCTCAGAAGTAATTAGCTATGCCCAGAAATAATAAATTTAACTAATGAGAAACTTCAAAGAAGTCTTGAGATGAAGAACACAAATTTTATAATCTGACAAAACTTCTTTCCCTCTGCCCTAACCTCACAAGTCTAAAATTGATAAAGTTTTGAGGACAAAGGCTGGGAAATTCAGGTGCACATTAAGAGCTTTCTACAAGACACTGATGGGACTGTGACCCCCTGTAAAAACATCTCAGGCCTCTGTAATCAGGCACCCAAACAAATTCCACCTCCCCAGGGTGAATTACTTACCTCACCATTCAAGAAGCAGTAAAATACTGACACAAAGAAACCCTGGAAAGAAGAGAAAGCAATTATTAGGTAAATATTTTAACTCTTCCACTGACAGAAAGGATTGTCCCTGCAGCTGGGCTAAAACATCTCTGCAGCATCCAATTTCTGAGACCCCTCAGAGGAGCTGTCCCAAGGCTGCCAGCTCTGGGAGAACATCCCAGGCACCCACAGGAGTTGTTAAATGGCTTCAGCTGGTCTCATGAGGCCAAGTGTATCATCAGATTGCTTAAATTCACCTGAGCTCAATGGCTCTGTGGGCTTTGCTGACAGCAGTGACTAAAGCCCTGTAATGACTGAAGAGGTTGGAATTCCTCTGGGTGGAATTCTGCCCATTTTGTTTTTAGGGCTGTAGTTATTTTCCATTAAAGAGAGACTCCCTGTGCTTTCTTTCTTACACACAGCTTCAGAGAACTAATGAGCAATGCAGCATTTTCTTTAGACACTGAGTAACAGCAGATAAAAAATACAACCCATTTTAGGGAATGAAAAGCATGGAATTACTTCACAGGTAAAGGCTAAGGTTCCTTTTCCACAAGTTAAAAGGGACATTTTTTTTATTTTGGATATTCATCTGTAATTTCTGGTGGGGAGCACTCAGCAAAAACAGTAATGCAGCTGTAGATTTGGCCAGCTGTATGTTTGTATTGATGTCCTGGGTATCAGAGCACTTGTTCCTGCACACAGGAGGTAAAAACATCAATGTCAAACACATTCCCACCTTAGTTCAAGAGGTAAAGCTGTAGGACACACCTGGGCTAAAGATCCTTCAGGATCTTCAGTTGCTTTTGGGTTTGTGTCAGATTCACGGAGTTGGGGCAATTTCTCACTTTCCACTGCCTTTCCCATCCTGCCAGAGCTCCAGTTAAATTCAGGGGAGGGAGGAGATGGGGCTGATGGCACCACAGCAGGCTGGGAAACAGCTCAAGTGTGTCTGAAACTGTCCCTTTCCTCCCAGTTAAACTCCAGAGTTCTACCAAAAGTTTTTTCAGCGATCCATCCCTTGAAACATGAATGATCTTTGAAGGCAAAATATTAGGAATTTCTCTGAAAGCAGCTGGTTAATGTTTTGTTGTTTTCCTATGGGATTGTTTGTTTTAACTTTCTTTTTAAACAATCGGTTCTAAACTTATACTCACCATGGTTTTTTTTTCTGAATCAGAGAAAATAATTAAAATAAATTCCTAACATCCCTTAAAAAATCACTGCATTACATAACTTCTAATATTAATTAAAAATTGGCTTGTTGGATGCACAGAACATCACATAAACTTCTCTGGAGACTGTTACAACCTGAACAGAACAGCAAATCCAACAGGTAGGAGCTGTTTCCCTTTGGTTTAGCAGCATTGATTCCAAGTCTCAGCCCACTGTGTGCTCTGGGATGAGAGAGACACCTCGGGACGGGGATTGAAACATCTTCTATCTCTCTGTTGATTTTATGTGAGGAGCTGAACACAGTGCTGAGTTAGGGGAAATGAATCCCTCCAGTCCACACCTGAGAGGATTTTCCACTCCACATGACACACTTGTACATCTATTATGCGTGTGTGAACTCAGCTGAGCTATTTGCAACTAATATTTCTATCACAGACTTCATTGCCTGAAGTTTCATGGCTGAAAAGCACCGAGGGTCCTTTCAGCTGATACAGCTTGTAAGCTTGTTCTCTTACCTGAAAAGACTGAAGGAAGGAATTGAAATAGATGAAAACAATCTGGGAAATGTCATCCTCACCAGGGTTGACAAAGAAAAGCATGTAGGTGATGCCAAGCAGAGGCAGGAGAACCAACGTGGCCTTGACTGCCTTCCTGTGGGCAGGGAACAGAAAACAAGTGAACACAGGGAACAACAACCATGTTGGGAGTGGAAAGGAGCATGGAAAGAGTGCCAGCCTCCCCATCTGTGCCTGTCCATCTGGGGAAAGTGTCCTGGGATAGCCGCTGAATCCTGCTGTTTCCCCCCACACTCTGAACTCCACGAGGTGAATGGGAACCTTATTTATATCCCTCTCTTTCACTCTCTTCCTTCTTTTCTCTCCTATCACTTGAACCCTTGGGATGTGCAGGTTTGGTGAGTGATTTCTTACACCTCAGGGAGATGGGATCAGTGCCCAGCTCAGCTGAGACCCCCCTCTGCACCCATAATTTGATTTTATCTGCAGTGTAAACACTTTCTGCAACACCTGTCCACCCAACTCAACTGCTCAGAGCTGTCTTAAGAATCACAAATCACAAAGCAGGTGGTGAACGAGGAAGCATCAGTGATTAACAGAATTATTCGGGGCTAATCCTTATTGTTGGTGCTGTAACAGTGTTTTGGGATTTCAGCTGAGAGCTGCATGTCATTGTACTAGGCACTGTGCAAGCACAGAAGCTGAAATTTGGCTAAGTCTGTATAAATCTCTGAATAATGCCATAACAAGTAGATAAAGACAGGCAGGGGAGCACAAAACCACTGCCAGTGTCATGATAAAGTGACAGCCTTAATGCACACAATTTAATACCTGCTTAGCAAAGGGTTGCACTGCTCTGCTTTAGAGCTTGCCCCAGGCTTTGCTGGAATTGTAAAGGTTTCCATTTAGGCTCTGAAAAGACAATTCTCTCACAGAGCCTGCAAGGGTAAGATCTTTGTCATCTGTTCAAGAACAATGGCAGTTGCTGTAGATTGATTCACTCTGATGTCTCTAATGCTCCCCTGCAAGCTGCAGAAGGGATGAAAATGTACTGAGGTTTGAATCAGGGCTTTTTCAGGCCAGTTTTAGTTTTATTGTTTGAGGTTTGAGCAATGAAAAGGGGTATTCTTCCCTTGATTTCTCAGGAAATGTGCAGAGAAGGATCTGAATGTCAGATCACTGCACTAACTTCACTAGCAAAATCCTGACAGGAGTAAAAGGAAGGAATCAGGCAACACAAGAAAGACCATTACTGCAGCAAAACTGCCTCCAAAGTCAAGAGCAGCCTGATTTGAGGACATCAAGATGCAATGCAGCTTGATATGCTGAGATTTTATCCAGAAATGAGTTAAGTGACTGCTCTCACTCCACTAAACCAGTGCCATTTCCTACTGCAAGGACCTGTTAATCCATAACTCCTCCAAATATCTTTCAAGACACTGCAAATGACAAGAGAAGGGCACTCAGCATCTCCTGGTGTCTGAGAATTCACTTTTAGACTGTTAATGCTGATCTAAGCCCACATTGGTGTCTGAAGGGGCCAGGCTACCTTCCCTCCTGACTTTTCCTTTCTGTCTCCCAGTACTTGTGGGGTTATGCTGGGTATGGGAACTGATTTACCTGAGAAGCCAAACCCAAATAAAGGTAGTGATTAGCTGAGGATCAGTTCTGTGATGTGATCCAGTGAGTGGTCATACTAATTCTGGCACCAGCTGAAAGGAAGGAGCACAATCACCCCTCATTCCCCTGCCCTATATTTGAAATGGAGCATTAAATACATGTATGAACACATTAATCACAGAATCCCAGAATGGCTTCCAGCCCCCTGCCATGGCAGGGACATCTTCCACTATCCCAGGCTGCTCCAAACCCTGTCCAACCTGGCCTTGGACATTTCCAGGGATGCAGGGGCAGCCACAGCTGCTCTGGGCACCCTGTGCCAGGGCCTGTCCATCCTCACAAGGAAGAATTTCTTCCTAATATCCATCCAAACCAACTCTCTGTCAGTTTGAAGCCATTTCCCCTTCTCTTGTCACTCCAGACCCTTGTAAATGGTCTCTCTCCATCTCTTTGCAGGCTCCCTTTAGGTCAAAATTAGGTCACCCCAAAGCCTTTTCCAGGCTGAACAATCCCAGCTCTCCCATCCTCTCCCCCCAGCAGAGCTGCTCCATCCCCCTGATCATCCTGGTGCCTCCTCTGGCCTGGCTCCAGCAGCTCCAGGTGTTCCCTGTGCTGGGGACCCCAGAGCTGGATGCAGCACTTACTAAATATACACTTGTGTACATATAGAAATTGATAAATTTGTCTTCACACAAGATCAAATCCTTCAGATTTCATGGAAAACAGAGGGTTCTGTGTGTGTGCTGGGGGCTGAAGGGAAATGGAGTGGACAGAAAAAATGCAAGCAGGTTTTTCTGGAGAGCCTGCATAGATAAATACTGTGGGCCTAATTTATGATCTCCATCAACAGTGGCACCTGGAAAAATAAAGATGTGACAAGGACAGGACAATCAAGGCAGAGCTTAGTTAGCATCAGAACAGCAGGAATCAAAGCTGACTTACCTGTACTGGATTGTTTCTGAAGTGGTTGAAGCTCTCAGCTTTGTCATTAAAATCCTAACTATGTTAAATAGAAATACAAAATTTATCTGGAAAAGAAGAGAGAGGAAAAAAAATGCAACCAGTCATTAAAATAATGGCTGACAGGATGTGATACACCCTAAAAAGCACATTTTACAGTTTCAGTCTGACTGAAAACAGCCTTTTGGCTTTGCCATTGATTGCAACAGACTCAGAAGTTTACTAGAGATACCAGATTATACAGCAAACATCCAACAGCTCTTACTGTTTCCAAAACAGCAGCAAAAATGGAGTACATCATTACTGCCCTAACAAGGAGCTTATTTTTACTCCCTTTTCTCCTTTTCTGGGTGCAATGAGCAACTAAAGGTGAGATTGATGGATTTGCCACTCCCTTTTCAATCTGCTGAGCTGGGTAATTATTATTTGTGCTGCAGCCTCACCACTGAGAATTGATATTCACTCTGATTATTGTTGTAGCATCTGCTAGTGCTTTTCTTGCATAGTGCAAAAATTAAGAAGATTTGAAAAAGCCCACCAAACTGAAGAGAAGATTGATTTGTAGACTGTGATCAGTGGAAGGATTTGACTTTTAGGAGCAAAACTCTTTGGAGCTGCTTTCAGAGCATAAAGTAGGGCAGCTTACGAGACATGGGTCTGTCCCAAAGTTGTCAGAACTACACAACTGCTGGGGTCCCAGCACAGCTTGTGAGGAAATATTTACCTCAAACACAATTCCAGGGCATTTTTCAGCCCATGAACAGAACAATTCTGTGACTGACATCTGAATATTTACAAACACTACAGCAGAGCTGACAACTAAAAGGTGTTCTCAAAATGTGCTCCTTTTCCCCTCCATGCTATGGGGTGTATTTCAATGTTTACGTCTCATGGCATCCATCAGAGCATTCCCTATTGCATGGCTCAGAGCAAATGGAGCAACAAAACACCTGAGCAGACACTGGGAGACTGGCAGCACTGGGAATTGTGTAAACACGCTACCTGAGATGCAAAAACACCGTTCCACCAGCTAAAATGGCATTTGTGGAAATTATTTCCTTAACCCTGGGGAGTACAAGAAATAAATAAAACAGTGCAGCCTGTGTGTTTGTTCTACTCAGAATTGTTTTTGTCATATTAAGAGCTTGAAGTCGACGGGTTCACTCTTTATTTATCAGAGACAAAACCAGCTCCATATCTTGGTTTGAGTTGAATCTTAAACTCCCCACACTGCTCTTCAGTGACTGCACTGCTCTTCAGTAACACAAAGAGAAATGTTCAGGCAGTCTCTGCTCAGAGGGAGGTGAATGGAGTGGCCTTCACCCACAGAAATAAAACTTTCCCCTTTGAAATTCTGCTGCTAAATCTTGAGGTTCTCTATCAGCTCAGGGCCATGTTTGGGTTATTTCTACCAAGGATGCAAAAGAGGCACCAATCCAAAACGTGCCAGTTTTGCAATTGCAATGAGAAGTGCCAGACTGAATTATAGACACCTAGGTAAGAGCTAATTCCAAATATCAGTCAGACTCATTACATGGCATTATCATAATGAACTGGGCTGAAGAAGGCATTTCAAGTTTCATGAGTCCTTCCTCAATGTGACAGCATCCTGCCATCTGAACTGGAAATTCAAATTGCCACAGCCTGCATCAGAAAATTAGGGATTCTGGCCTTTTCTGAAATTCAGTTGCATAGTCGTGATTCATCAGTCCAGAAGAATTGCTAGCTGAAAATTCTGGGAGTTATTTAGTCAGAAACACTCTCATTCTATAAAAGCCTGTTTTTAATTCTCCCAGTTCAGCTGCCCAAGCCCAGAGCACAGGAGCACCTGAAGAACCCCTGCATCCCCAAAGTCTGAGAGTGGCACTGGCACCTGTGGCACAAATGCCACATGTAATGCCAGGTGAGAAACCTCAGCTCTCTGCAGGAGCACCAGGAAGGCAGATTCATCAGTGCTGACTTTTAACAAACTGCCCAGGTGTCTGAGAAAAGCCTGCTAGGACATTATTTCTAATTACATCTTCTAGGAGAAGGTAACAGCAGCATTGGCCACTCAAACTGAATCCTCCTCCCGAGTAATCTCAGTCTGAACTGCAGAGTGAATTTCACTCTGCTTCTTCCATTATTCTTGTAGTGTTCTTTTACCAGTTCTGGTAACCAGAGAATCAGAGAATCAGTTCTGCAAACCAGAAAATTGTGTTATTTTGTTTTTAAAAGGCTGGTGAATGGGACAGGTGGAAGGAGAGTATCTGGAGCTGGAGGGAAGGTACTGGAAAAATGGGACTCATGTATATGCCCAAGAAGTGATGGCTTGTATGCAGAGGACCATCAAGTCAGGAGAATCCTCTGGCCTTTTCAGTGCATAAGAGGAGGTTAGAAAAATAATTCACAGCTCCTTCTGGCTTTAGAATCTCCTTTAGAACATGTGAAGCTCCTTCAATGCTTGGTTTTCCACTTTCCCATCAGTTTCTGTGCCCAGCTGTTGCTGCAGCAGGACAGGACATGAGTGCAGCTCTGTTCCACACACAGCTCCTGCTGTTGGCTTCATCCCAGTTTCTCCAGGAAAAGGAATAACTGATTCTCCCCCATTCTAGATTTAGTACCTAAGAGAGAAAAGCCAAGTGACTTGGCCTTGGCTATGAATCAATTCCATCCCAGAGTGAGGATAAGAAGAGCAAGAGCATAAGGAACTGAGTTGGGTTGGCATAATTTCTTAGATTAAGCAGTTGGTTATCCCAAGATCTATTTATATTCACTGGAAAGAAATGGAAACTTTTCAACAGCAGTTCATCTGACATATTTTAAATGAGTGTTTTTGGACTAATAGGGCTTGGACTTGAACCAGCTGTCCACACAAATCTTCCACCTGATCTTCAGGTTGTCCAGGATATCCCGTGTGAGCTTCAGTGAAGTGAATGGGGCTGTGTCAACCTCTGGTTCTGTGACATTACAGTCTGTGGAAGCTTAAAAATGTTTTGAGGCACCAACATTTTGTCTCTATTAAGGTTTCTCTGAGAGATCTTTAAGTCTTGGATTAGGGTCACCCCTACAATGCGAGCAAAAAAATCCAAGGGAAAAGATGAAAATGGGAAAACGTGAAAAATAGTTATTTTTGGTTTTGCCTTCTAGAAGCACATTTCAGTATATTCAATTTCAATGATTTCTTTAAAAAAAGAACAACAAATTTCAGAAGAAGACACTTGGCTCAGTAGGGCCTTTTAGCAGCACTCAGAGGGGTCTGATCAAGTTTCAGTGCATAATCAGATGGGGTTTTAATTGTCTGTCTGTCCTTGCTGGGCCTGAGAGCACAGCTCTGGGGATGGAGTTTGCTCAGGAGAGAGGACACAGTCTGGGAATCAAGCAGGGGACAGGCTGCTGCACACAGCCTGCAGGAGCTGAAGGCTTGGAGATGAAAATGGAGCTGTTTTCTCAGCTGGAGAGAAACCATGCAGTTCTAGTGGCTACCAGCCTGAGCCTGATTTACAGGCAGAGAAGAGGAAGCCTCTGGTGTTTGTTCCTCAGAGAGATCTCAGTGTTTCAGAGGAAGAAGGTTCTCACTCCACTGCAAAGTGAGTTTTCCTAGAAAAGAGCCTAAGTGCTGTATTGGCCAAAGTACACAATTATTTGTCAAGGACTTTTTTGTTATTATCGGAGCTCTGTGCCAACAGATTAATTCCTCTGAGCTGGGCAGCTCTAACAAAACCCACACATCAGTTCCATAAATGGAGACTCAGAAAAGGTAATTTAAGAGAGGTAATGATAAAAGGCAGTGCATCCTTTTTATTTCTCTTTAGGCTCATTTTCTGTTTTCATTCATTTCTGTTTATCCATGTTTTCTGCTTCCTAATGGAAAACATAACTAAGGATTTTTACCTTGACATTTACTGGTAGATGAAATGAATCCAAAGGCAAAGTCTTGAAGACAGAATAAAGTGGCTTATTTCTTCTTCTCCTTTATTTATGCCATGCTAAGAATATCACTATTGCTGGAATAAGACCCCCTCCAACTACAGATGGGAAAGAAAAAGTTTTGATTTCTTGACAGAAGTTCAGTCTTTCCATTTCTAAATTGGGATGAAAATTCAGACCCCCAAAATGGAGTTACAAGCCAGTGATCCAGAAAGTATTTGAGCCATCTGTTTTGGCACTGTTCTATTATAACCTGAACACAGGAGCCCAGAAAATCTTCTAAACTAAAAGAAACTTCTCAGTATATGATTTTGGTGGTAAAAGTTTTCTGCCATAAAAACCAAACCCTGCTTGGGAGGAAATTTATCTCCCTTATCAAGATGAAATAGCCAAAGTGAACAAAAGAGTCAGTGCTGGCTCTGAGGGCTTCTTTGCTGTTTTCCTCAAGCCCAGGAGTTTCAAAGGGAGGTCATTAAGCTCTGCTCTTTCTTTTGAGAATTTAATGGACAACTGGCTTTTATTTTGCTCATTTTCTGCTGGGCTTTGTATGTCATGCTTCACAGAAACCTTGTGCTCCTGTGCTTCCTAGAATGTTTCTTCCTCTTCACTCCCAGGAACTGTAAAAATTATTCCATTTAGACTTTATATTTTTATGCAGTGCTGTAAAATCACCTCAGGGTTAAGTAACTCAAATTGGGATCAGAGCAGTCCTCTGAGTGGCAGCTCTGGATGCTGCCACCCTGACCTCAGATGAGCACTCTGCCAGTTCATTAATGCTTTAATTGTTCTACCATGTTGGCCTGACCTGATCCTCAGACAGGGCTTTTGATCACAAAAGTTTCCTTTTCAAAGGTCACAGGCACCACAATGAGTCCTTTGGGCAAAGGGCTGGAAAACACTTTTATGTACAATCAGGAATAACGAGACATGATTATGAAGTATGAACATTTCACAAACAGAAGTAGAAATTTCAGAAAATTTGTAGAGTGTGTGTGGTATTGGACACCTTGCTGGGCACTTATTGACCCCACAACTACAAAATATAAACAGCAGAAAGTCAGTAATAGAAGTGGTAGCAATATTTGAAATAAATTCTGGATGGACTGTACTCAAACCAGCACATTATCTCTGTGCCCTGTGCAGACAGCACAACCTGCATGCAAAACAGCAGAAATTATGATCAAAGCCTTGCAAGAAGAACTTGGGGATGTCAACAGGTCATGAACTGCAAACCTGCAGCACTGGAGGAACTGCTCATCTTTAGAGAAAAGAAGTTTTAAAAAATCAATAGGAAAACTAATTTGATCAGTGTTGGAGAAAAAGCATAAGCCATTCAGAGAGGAAGGAGAAGGGGAAATTAAAAAAAAAAATCAATAATAATAATAATATCTCAGTTTCTGAACAGAACAATGCAGAAGTGAAAACAGAAGTGTGAAGAGAGTCAGTAGAAACTAAGAAAATATTCAGACAAGCAAGTGCATCAGCAAGGAGGATGCTTGCACAGGACTAGGGAATGCTTTTCAGCAAAAAAACCCATAAATGAAATGCATACAGCTACATATACAGGTGAGATATTTCTATACATAAAATAGTGAGTGAGAAAACTCTGATTTCTTTAGAAGATCAGAGGAACTTCAGCAATGTGGACTGTGGTGTTTGAAATGGAACATGGCAGACCAAAAGAAGTGAAGACAGTTACAGGACAAGGGGGAAGGGCTTCAAATTGAAATAGATTTGGTTTAGATTGGATATTAGGAGGAAATTCTTCCCTGTGAGGGTGGGCAGGCCCTGGCACAGGGTGCCCAGAGAAGCTGTGGCTGCCCCTGGATCTCTGGAAGTGTCCAAGGCCAGGTTGGACCGGGCTTGGAACAACCTGGGATAGTGGAAAGACAACTCTCACTTACAAAAACTTTATTTTTGTCAATTTTTTTTCCTGTCACGGCCTTCCAGAACATCAGCCAATGGTTGCTACATTGAGATACTGGTGTTTCCCATAACCTGAAACTGGTCTGGACAAATTCTTTGTAAAGAAGAGAAACGAGGTGTGAAGGGAAGAATGACGTGGTTTGAGAAGTTCTCTGAAAGAGTCAATATGAGGACAAGGGAGATCCAGTGGACAATCTTCTGAAAGAAATTCAAACTCCAAACTCCAAAGGTTCCCATAGAAATTTGGCTGTTGCAGGTTTGAAGGGGAGATCACTATGCATAAGAACACAAGGGAAAAAGGGCAGGAATACATACATAAGTGTATATATATATATATATATACATATATACATATATACACACATATATTATTCTGATTTTTCAATGGAAAGATCTGTGCTGTTTCACACAAATCTCAGTGATCTGTAAAAGGGATTGAAGAACAGGCTGACAGATTTTTAGTGGCAGTGCTCACAACAGCAAAAATCAAGACTGATTGCAAAGAGCTGTCCAGGGACTGAGTGATCAGGCAATAATCTGGCACAGAAAATCACCTGATGTGAAGGTAACACCACGGGGGAGACAAACAATCTCAGCTTTACATGGAGAGTTATGAGCTTTGGGAGTTTTCATTCACAGTAGAAATGCTGGAATTACACTCTCTGGCTCCCTGAAAACCTCATCTCAGTTCCCAGCAGGAGAAAGGAAACAAAAAAAAAATGGTTGGAATTACTGATAAAGAAAATAAACCAGGCAAGAGGATGCAGATGTAAAAATTCATTTGTGTGGTCACACCTTGATTACTGGGGCCAGCTTTGATCTTGCCACCACAAAAATGCTGCATCTTTAATGAGCAGCACATCATGAAGACCTTTGGCTATCTGTGGTTTTCTCTCCCGAGCAGAGTTCCACACTGAAACAAGGACCCTTAACTCCTCTACTTGTCATCCAGGAATCTCAAAGCAAGGGAGGACAATTTTTAAACAGATAATTTTAAAATAGATAATCACTAAAGTGGCTTTGTAGCTGGGGAAGTTGAGCTCTGAGCAGCAATCTCACTTATTCAAAATTAAATAAATGATGAAGGCAGAGGCAGAAGTGAAATCCAGGTCTTCCCCTACCTCATACACCCACTCACTCCAGCAGCTAATTGGTTGTACTGAATTATTTTCAACCAGACACCAAAAATCCCAGAGGTTGCAAAACTGTTCAGTTCTCAAGCACAAGAGGGGAAAAAAAAAAATCTATTAAAGCAGAGTGAAAGGTTTTGGGGAAAAAAATTGATCTGCCTGTTTGAAAAATTACAAATTTATACAGTCTTAGCTCAGAGAAATATTGCAGAGGGGTTCATAGCTGTGGTGAATTCACAGCAGAAGTTACTGAGGGAAAAAGCAGCTCAGGGAACTGCCCCTGGTGCCTCTTCTCTGAGGTTTGTCCTCTGACCCTGCTGTGTTTTTGTGGTTCACCAGTTCTTTGGCAGTTTTACATTTAAAATTGCAAGAAATGTGTTTTCCTTAACAAAAGCAGGAAGAAATTCCCTGGCATTTTTTTTCCAACCCCTTCTTTAGCTTCAGAGAGGGATGTGTGATTAAAACTCAATTATGTGACTCTGAGAAAACAGATCAGAACTGAAAAACCCCAATGTGCTCATTTAAAGAGAAAATACCTTATAGAGTGTGTTTTTCTAGTGCTATCAGAAATTGAATTTCAGAGCATCCAATGTGCTCAGTTATTAGTTCTCTTGTGGGATATGTGCAAATCAAAATCCATTCAGGAATGAAACAAACAAAAAAAAGATGATTACCTATATTTTCTCCCTCAGATGTTTTGCCAGTAAAAATACAGGTTTCTTGCTCAATATACAGAATCAGCACTTAAAAGTTTCTTTTTCTTCTGAAATTGTGTCTGAAATACTTTCCCTGTTTTCAGCCCAAGTCAATCTCTAAGCTCCTTCTACAGACAAGTAGAAAATCAATCAATCAATCAATTAATCAATCAAGCAAGCAAGCAAGCAACTCTACTGCCTCATTCAAAGATTTTGTACCCTAGATACAACACAGTAATATGATCTAGAGGTGGACTTGAGGACTGCTGCCATGATCAAAGGCCTTTTTTAGGCTTATCCTTATTTCCCAGTGAGGCTTAGAGCTCCTGCATGACCTGTTCCTTGTCTCACACCATCCTGAGGTAAGAAAATGAGAAATCAAAATCAGTGGAAAGTAATTTTTGACAGAAAAAAAAATCCTTAAAAATGATATTTAAACAGAATTGCATCTTTAGAAGGAAGTTTTATACCTCTAAGAATATTCAGCTCTCTCATCGTATTGTCACTGGTTGGTGCAATGATGCTTCTGGAACACACAAAGATGTGTCCAAGAGGGAACCAAAGCTCACCCTGAGTTGGACACTGAGCTCCTGGCTCTTCACTCAGCTGGGTGAAGCCAGTTCTAACTGCCCCAGGTGGAGTGTTCCCAGGAGCACAGGAACTTTAATTTCATGGAGTATTTAGAATTTCAGCTTTCAGTGTTAGTCCTCTTTTGGAAATAACACTCATTTCCTCTTCTAGTATTCACGTGTCTTTATTTTTCCAGCAGAGGCCTGGGATAGTTGTCTCACAGAATTGTCATAGAAGGGTTTGGGTTGGAAGGGACCTTAAAGCCCATCCAGTTTCACCCCTGTCCTGGCCAGGGACACCTTCTGCTATCCCAGGCTGGTCCAAGCCCCGTCCAGCCTGGCCTTGGGCACTTCCAGAGATCCAGGGGCAGCCACAGATGCTCTGGGCACCCTGTGCCAGGGCCTGCCCACCCTCACAGGGAAGAATTTCTTCCCAATATTCCATCTTAATCTACTCTCCATCATCTTCAAGCCATTCCCCCTTGCCCCATGAGGACTGTGCCCTGTCCTGTACGTTCTTTCACAAAACACAATTTGCAGCTCCATTTCAATTCCTCATTAGTTCAAATCCAGCTCATGAGCGGTGACTGAAAGTGGTCCCAGAGTTGTCCTATTTTTGAAATCCTTGTGTTTTCCACTTGAGGTGATCACTGTTCACTGGAGGGAAGAGGAAGGCAGAGCTTTGTCCCTCTCTGAGCTAAGGCAGAGACAGAATCACATCTGAGGGTGGTGACGCCTGACTGTGCTGCCCTGAGTGCGTGGCAGATGTCAGATTTCAGTGCTCTTAATCCAGCACTTTTCACAGCACCCTTGAAAGGGTCAGTGACTCCAATAACAGCAAGTGATGCTTCAGTCATTATCTGCAGTTTGAATTTATTCACATAAGGATCAAAAAAATGAGCACGTCAAGCGGCTTTAAGACACCGCGGGGTTGTGGGTTTTAATTAGAAACACTCCAAAAGTGAACTGACAGTTCAAATTAAAAAAAAACAAAACACAAAACAAAAGCAGGGGGAAAGATTTTAGGAATTAGGAGTTATTCCAACAGGAGCTTTCAGATTTGCCATTTAGATTTTGTGTGCAGAGGGTTACTTTCCACCCCCAGCAGTGCTTTCTGGGGGGAATAACCCTAAAGCCAGGGGAGGAAGGGCTCGCCCTTACATTACTTCTGTCACTTCTATCAGCTCCTTTCCACTCCACAGTGCAATTACTGCTGTTATCTCATTTGTGTTTTAATTAGGGCTCAAGTGCAGGAAGGCCAAGGTAGGAAGGTTCAATTCACAGCACCAGGTCTGGGCTCTTCAGTCACTGGCTCAGTTTAGAGAGGTCTCAAGGCTGTTCCAAATTAGAGACAGATATAATGACCTGTATAGAAAGTGGCAGCCCCCAACTATACCTCCAGAGAGACCCCTGCGTCTCTCTGGGGTCTTTAAATAATTACAGTGCTGTTCTGGGGAGAGAAAAAACCATTTTCGTGACTCTGTGGTATCTGTCAGAGATGCTACCCAATGATACCCAGATCCTGTGGACTAAAGGGGTTATGGAAAATTCAGAGTCACAGATTTCCAGGCAATGATGTGAAACCCAAGTGCTCCAAGTGTCATAAATCTCCCACCTTGTGTTGTCTAAATAGGATTTATTTGTGAGGGAATCTCTGTATCAATGGGGTCAATTTACTGTAAAGCTTTCTGCTTTTGTGATGGTGATGCCTTAAGTTAAGCTCCCTCAGCAGCACAAATTATATTTTGTATATCACACCCATTGCTATTTCTCTCCTTAGAACATAAATAAAAGAATTTTTACAGAAAAACATACTCCTATTATGTTGGGTTTTTTTCTCTTCTCAGGTGATCTTTTTGCTGTATCTTAACAATTAACACAGAAGTGAACTCTCCTGCCCTCAGGACACACACTCAGATCAGCTGCTGGGCAACACAGAAACCTTTTTCAGGCTGACTCCCTTGAACAGGGCACTGACAAGGTGAGAACATGAGGCTTCTCAGCCTTGAGAAAGCTGCCAGTGGTGCCTGTTCAGGAGCATTTGCACCTTCCCGTGGGGGCTGGAGTGACATAAGAGGCAGCTACAGCAAACCTTGGTTCCCTAAGAGAGGGGAACCCACTGAGCCTGGAGGAGCAAAGAATTTTTTTCAGCTTAGTAATAGCTAATTAATGCTTTCCATCCACACTCAGTTTTGGGTTTTTTTATGTTTTTTTTCTGGGAAAGCACCACTGTGCTTCAGCTGAAGGCTCAAAGTGGGTTATGAATGAGCTTCCTTCTCCCTCTGCCTACTCTTGGTTGGCACAGGAGACAGAGTGTTGGGTAAACAGATAAACAGCCTGTAAGCGTGGGCAGCACTGGGAAGGGAACTTCATAACAGGAAATCTAGAAACAAACACACAGCAGTGATGGTGATGGAGAAAATGGAGATGACTGTGAAAGATGCAATTCCTGACCGTGATTATTACATTTTTCTAAATAATGTGTGTGACAGAATTGCTGTAGTTGTCATGAGCCCCAAGTGGATGAGCAGATATTGTAATGCACCCTCTGGTTTTGAATATTTCTCCTTCCCACCTCTCAAAACCTTGTACAAAGGCAAACAGCACTGCAGAGGGAGGAGGAAAGAATGGCCCAAACCCAAAGAAACAGCCGAAACCAAATCACTTAAATTCTTGCATTGTTATCTGCTGTGGCCACTTCAGAGAACACCTGAAGATGTTTGGCCTTGTTTGTGTCTTATTTCCCATAAAAGCAGATGTGGAACATGACAGATCAAATTTCCTCTCAGTGGGAGAGGGCACTGTCCTCCCACCCACGTAAACACTTACCAGGAGAACAAGAATCACTGGCCCTTGGTAGATGTAGTCAATGTATTTCCCTGGCTCTTTTCCAAACCAGCACCTGTAAAAAACAAAACAAATAAGAAATAAATTTGCAAAGGTAAATTCACTTTTAGACTGTAACATGAAGGATACTGTAGAGAGGTTCCTTTACTCACTGCATTGTTTAATCACATATAAATAATCAGCAAATAACTGAATTTTCTGCTGCATATCACCTGTTGTTGGACACAGATCTGAGCCCCACTTTCCCCTGCCATTAGAACATTCATGTTCCCTCTATGGTTTTGGCTATTGCCTACGTAAATATTTACAAGAAATATGAGAACCTGCTGTAAGAAGGATACAGGAGATGTCTGACAAATGGATTAAAGAAATATTCTGTGTAAGAGAAGAAAAACCCTGTTATCCATTGCAGTGCCCAGAGACACAAAGTAAGTGCTGCTAATTAAAGCAAATGTCTCAAGTTGTATGGAAATGCTGTCTAAATAAAACACTGAATGGATAAGGAGTCATCACATTGGCTTTGGATGAATTTGGGGACTACTGGGGACTCTGGAAGTGCTCAAAAACCATGTAGATGTGGCACGTGGGGACATGGGTTAGCAAAGGACCTGGCAGTGCTGGGTGAGTGGCTGAGCTCCACGATCCAAGACTTAATGATTCCATGGCCACCAAAGTCAGCAGACAGAACAGAGCCACCATTTGAAACCACCAAACTCCTGCTCCAACATCCCCTTCCAAACTGTCTGGGACAACCCAAACCAGGCTGGGAAATGCGCTCAGGTGAAGTCACAGGTGAAGTGAGTGGCCTCAGAGCAGAGGAGAACCTGGATGTGTCACACATGACTGATTACCGGCTTGACTTCCACTAATTCCAAGTGTTTTTCTCCCTGCTGTGTTACACAAGAGCCCTGTGATTTCACAGCAACCCACACTGACACTCACTTCATCCTCTTCACTGGGAACAATAAATCTGCTCTGTTTATGCTGGTAAATGAATGAGAGACTGGGCTCAGGTCTGAACTCACATCATTCCATTTTCCTTGGGGTAGGTTTGGTCCAGGCTGAAAACTAACCAAGTCCAAAACTATTCCTGGGGAACAAATCTGGAGCTAGCAGGAGCCAGAGGACATTCCCAATAGTCCACAAACTGCAGCTCCACTGATTTTGGAGGCCAAGATATTTGGAAGGTATTTGGAAGTTGAGCCCTAGGAATTAATCCAGGCCTAGCTAATTTAGTATTACAGCTACAGCCACGGGGTCTGGATCCAGGATTCCACCAAGAAAAGACAGCTCTGCATTCATAATTCCTTCAGGCTTAGATCATTGGAGCTCCAGATCCCTTAGGAAGTAGATTTTGGAGTTCAAGGGTCTGAGAGTTTCCTTCCCTGTCATGGATACCCCATAATAAGTCCCTACAGCAAAAGTTATGCCTTCCCCATGTTTGCTTTGTGAAACAGATAATTTACTGCCACTGGAGCCATGGAAACAAAGGTAATTCCTGAGCCAGGGAGACCATGGAGCTACATTTGCTCTTTTACAAGCAGCAAGATGTAATAGGCTGCCTCAAAGAGGTTTGAGTCTGTAAAACACGACCTCATGAGTCCAGGGGAAATGAACTGGGATTAGGAAAGCTCTGGTTCCGATGGGATCCTTGTGGATCACACCTCACCCTTGAAACCTCTCTCCAAAATGTGTTGTTTGCTAAAACAGGAGGAGCTGCTTGCTCACTACAAGATGCTCTGAGTGGACAGGAGTGTTGAGGTACGCAGATGGAATCAGGAACACAGTTCAGTACCTCACAATTATTGACCTTTCCTTGGCTCAATTCCTAAATGCTTTAAGTTCCAAATGAATGAGAAAGCTTTGGATGTTTTAGAAATGTGAAAGATGTCTGCTATTCCCTGCTGCACTGGCTGAAAATGAGTGTGAATTGATAATTCTGCAACTCATCTTCCAAAATTTGGGCAAGACTTGGAATAAGGTACTTCCTCCAGCCAAGTTATCATCCAAGAGGAATCCCCAGGGCAGCCTTAAATGAATGAAACTGTGTTTCTGAATTTTATTTTTTTTTGTGTAGCTGGAAAGACATGAAAAAAAAAAATAATTACAAGATAGGCCAGGGCAGGAAACAAATTTCTCCAGAACTTGCAAGATCTACATTTGAGAGAAGATTTTCAAGGGTATTTTGGGAGAACTATTTTTTATTGCCTGAAACTCAGAGAACTAAGAGAAGCAAAGAGTTCCTGGGAAGCTGGCTGCTCTAGCAGATGGACTAATATGAAGCAGACTGAGGCATGTGGTGGAACTTAGCGGGCTAGAGAAGTCAGCAAAGAATTTGGAACTAAACTGGTAGAGCACAAATGAGGCTCCAGGGCAAAGGCTGCTTGTTGCTCTTTGGAATTTAAATGTTGCTTAGCTGGAAGACCAAAATTTATTATCTGAAGTCCAAGGTTGTGCTGAGTGAAGAGTTAATGTGGATTAATTTCCACACTGAGGAAAGAAAGTTGTGGCCAAAGACAGACTCTGCAACACAGGATTCTCCAGGGGAGTTGGTGCTCCAAGGTTCCTTTTGTAGGTAGTGGAGAAAAAAAACTCAACAGCTTTTTTTTGGTCTGTATTCATCTCATTAGGTTATAAACCAGATCTGAGAGGAGACAGCTATTTGCCAGAAACATTATAAATGTCTGCAACTGATTAGCAATATTTCGTATTTAGATTCTTAACTGTTCCAACTAGGACTTCCAGCTAAGGTATTGCAAAACTGTTCTGCCAATCATCTGAACTCTTACTTTAAATCCAACACAAGACATTGTTCCTGGAATAAAACAATTTCTTTAAAACCAAAAAGAGAAACATAAATCACTGACAATTATTTGCTGCATCTCTGATAATTATTTGGTGCATGTGTGAAATAAAAGCCGTTTAACCACTTTTTATTCTTTTTTTACCTCTGGAAGGATAAATAAACACCCCCTGAATATTGAAGAGGACAATTTAGGAAGACAGTTGTGATAAGACTCAGATATGTAAAACACATTTCTGTTCAATAGCACTACTTAATATTCTTCTGGGCACTCTGATAGTTCTTTATATAACCAAACCCACCACTGGTTTTATCACTATTGTTAATTAGATCTCACTAATGTTCTTCCCCTTAGCAAATGCCCATCAATGAAATTACTGCAATAACACTTAATAATTTGTGTGTGTTTTTTTTAAGTTGAGGTTTAACAGTATTTTTTCTTTTTTTTTTTTTTTTTAGAGTTACCATATTTTGCTAAAGAACTGATAAACCCCAGACAGGATATTTGCCACAGCACCAATTAAAATTGCCTCACTGTGCAGAAAATGATCTCTATTAAATACAAAGATTAAAAAGTTAGGAAGTTGGTTGAAGCATTTCCTTAACATTCTATTTTGAGCTTTTAAACTACAATAAGCTACACAACCTGAACCCCAGCTGAACCTCCACCCAACTTAAATGGATCCTCAGATGGAGAAAGAGGAACTTCCCATTTTTCCTGAATTTTGGGCAGTCTCAAACAGTCTTGGAAGCTGCAGACAAATCCATATTTGCTGCCTGTGTCCAGCTGTCTGGGTCTGACCTCCTGGGAGCAGCACATGATTCCCCCTGTGCTCAGGACAAATGGACAAAAGCTCTGGCAAGGAGCAAAGTCAGGACCCTGGATTTTAGAAAAGGAAATTCCAGCTGTTTGAAGAATTAGGGGATGAGATCCCCCTGGGGACCCATCCTTAGGGACAGAGGAACTGACCAGACCTGCAGCTTTTTAAGGATGTTTTTCAAGAAGGAGAGCTCTCCAATCCCATGTGTAAGAAATCAGGAAGGGACTGGGCATGGCTGAGCAAGGAGCAGCTCCTCAAACCGAGGAAGAAGGAAAGGCACAGCCAGTGGAAGCAGAAATATGTGACTTGGGATATGGTTCAGATGTGTATTAATTTCCTAATTTGTTTAGAGAGCCACACAAACACAAATATTAACATCACTTACTGTTCATTTTCATAATACAGCTTGCCAATGGCCCAGGCAATGATGATGGGACAGGGAATACCTGCAGAAGCAAAAAAAAGTTAGGAGTTAATCATGGCTGGATGGATGTGTCCATGGTACCAAAGTAAATTCAGATTTGTGTGAGGAGAGTCTGAGTTAATGAATGGGAGACTCTAAACAATAGTGGTCCTATCTTGGTCTGCTTGAGACATCACAACTGCTAAGATCGTTTAATTTAAAAATGAAAAAAGATCATCTCAACAAAACTTTAGTACCAGCAGGGAAAGTTAATAAAAATACTAACAAACACACACAAAAATACCTATATTTTCATGTAAGTGACCAGAAGAATTTTGGCTGACTTAAAGGCAGTTTTGGTTCCTTTTTATTTTCCTGCAGCTGATACAGCAGAATCTTAAAAGACAACACTTGGAAGTGGGTGTTTAGGTTTTTATCTCCCAGGGTCCAAGAAGTTTGTAAACATACTGTGATCTCTAGATGAAGCACACTTTCAAAACTTGCAACAATTTGAGCTCAGTGTTCCTTATGAAATAGGATTGTGGGAAAGAACAGCTTGATATCTTGCAGTATCAGAATTCTTGGGATTTTTTTCTCTTTCTGAAGGATCCAGCTACTTTTAACCTTACAGACATCACTGCACTCCCTAACAAGTGTTTGTGTTGGCCTCCCAGACCAGCTGGTTTGAAGGACATTTGCTGGAGGAGGGACCTGGAAGGGAGGAAGAGTAAATGGAAGTGGCCTCTTGACTCACACTCAGGCAAGGACTAGACCGAAGTCAAAATTAAAAGGGGAGATTTTTCCCTCTCCATTCTCCCTTTAACTTCTCACCTCAGGAAAACCCAGACAAGTCCAGCCTCACCAGCTCCATCCCCCATTCCAGACTGCAGGTTCATGTCTCTCTGAAACCACTGAAATCCCTGGGGTGAGTGCAAGGACAGAGCCCCAGTGACTCTCACAAGTATCTGCTTCTACCCCAGTGAGGGTAACGTGTGTCAAACCCTCGTGGAGCAGCAGAGGTGAATTTGTCTCTAACACAAATTTGTCCCTTTTAACCTGGTCCTTCTGTGTGAAATGGAGGCTTTAAAGAGATGGAAAGAACCACAACACAGAGGGGATGGGGCTGAGTTGCTGAAGGGTCATCTTTAACCTCAGCAAGAAGTATGGCAGCTCTGATCTCCTGCCCCATCATCCCTGGTGGCTCCTGTGTCCTTCAAATGATTGTGTTTTATTCCATCCTGCTCACTAGGGACTCAAAGGGTCTGGTGCTCTCATCTCCCCAAGTTCTTGGGAGGAATGGACACAGAAAATGGAGCCATGTTCTCTCTCAAGAAGGAAAACATTTTACTTTTCCTTGTTAAGTAAAGAATAGGGATTTGAAAATGCGACTGGTAAAAAAATGTGTATGAGGAGGCAGAGCAGAGCCAGAATGCACCCAAAAGGTGGCAGGAAAGGTTCATTCAGCTCACAGCACTCCAAAATTAGTAATGAGAGACCCAGAGGATTCTGACTGAGGTAGGGAGTGAAAACACCAGGGATCAAACCAGTCTGTGAGTATGTGAGAGCTGTGTAAGCAGCTGATTTTCCAGTTTGCTGAGAGAATTGAAAACTATTGGGGAAAAAATGGAATCAACTCCCCAAATAAACATTTTCTTTCTACTGCAACTCCTCTCTTGCCATTTGATTTTGGATTGAATGACATTTGTTTCAAAGGCTGTTTCTGCCTTCAGAACTGTGATTCAATTACTTCTGCAGAGAGGAAGAGGCACTTCTGAACAAAATGTCATTTTGCTTTCACAAAAGAAAATATTGGTTACTTTTTTCCACCTTTCTTCCCTCAACAGAAAAGAACTGTGAGATTCACTAGCTCTGTTTGATCTCAGATTTTCAATCAAGTGAACAAACTGCCTGCATGGGGTTTGTCCTGCCAAACACCTCCTGGCCAAATTCAAACCATGGAGATGTTGGTTGGGAAGGACCTCTGATGGTGTTTGCTCCAATTTCCTGCTCTGAGCAGAACTATCAATACTCACCCACCTCAGCCAGGGCTTAGCCTGGCTGAATTTTTAATAACTACAAGGTCAGAGGTTTCACAGCTTTTAAGTCACATGTTTCAGTGTTCCACCATCTCCTGGTACATTTTCTGTTTCCTTAACATCCACCTGGAACTTCCCAGTCTGTGGTTTATGGATATTGTCCCTATTTATAACATTTGCTATTACCAAGAAGAATTTGGCTCCATCATCTTTGTAATTATCTTTCAAATCACTCCTGGTACCAAACAAATCTTATCTTCCCCTTATCTTTAATTTGCCAGATTAAAGAAGCTCAGCTCCTTCAGCCTCACATCACAGCTCATGTCCTTTAGATCCCTGCTCACATTTTCAGCTGGAGAATCTCCAGTTTTTCCACATGCCTTTCTGACCTCACAAACCATAGCTGACCACAGCATCCCACAGGCAGCTTGGCCACAGCTGAGTCTTTGAGCAGCCCCAAGGACAGCACAAAGATGACGTGTGACTCTTTGCTAAAGGCTGTTTTCTAGGAACAAACCCCTCAGAAGCCCTAGAGCTGGCCTGGCAGATAGTGAGGCTCCTTTTCAAGCTCCTCACTTAGAAGTGTCTGTTCAGACTGAGTGGCCCAGATTTCACCCCAAGGGGATTTATAATATTTATTATTGCCTCTCTTTGTCTTTAACACTTCAATTCCAGGTACCACAGAACACCATTTTAACCACAAAGGTCACTTACACCATCCTATGAAGAGAAAGACCCATTTCCTCAGCTTATCTGTGGAATAGGTCATCACTATAGCAGTGTGTAAGTAGCAGCCTTCCACAAACATCCAGAAGAAGTTGGTCACCACAAAATAATTGTAGACAGTGGTAATACATCGACACCAGGGCTGGAAAGGGAACAGAAGAGAATATTTTAAAATCACCATGAGAACATTTAAAAGTTTTCTGTATGTTGTTTTTCCCTTAAAAATTCCAATGGTAGAATTCATTTGTGGGATGCAGATTAATCCTGTGGCTTGGAATCACAATATTTAGGTGCTGACAGGAACTCACAGATCCACCTGTGACCTTCTGCTGAGACTGTCTTTGACCATAACTTGCAGGATCCGCTGCATCTAAACCTGTCTGGAAAATTCAGGTTCCAGAAAAAGCCTCCAAGAGGCTTTTCTCCATTTGTCCACAGGTGAGCTGTGTCAATGTCACAGTCTTGCCTCGTATCCACTGAGGGGAAGAAGCACAACTGATATTTAAAGGAAAAAAAATATTTTAAAGGCATGTTTTTATCATCCAGTTTATCTCCTCTGTTCCTGTCACTGGTGTTTCATTCTCTAAGTCACACCATGTCACATGTCACCTCTGAGTTTTGCCACAGCCTCAACAGGAATTTTTTGTGTATCAGTAAAGGCATGTCTCCAGAATGGCTGTGCAGTGAGAACACAGCTGTGGGAGGCACAATGACCTCCAGGTGGCAACATCCCAGCAATAAATCACAAGAAACTGAGGGCAATTTCCATATTGCTGCCCACCTAAGTCTGGGAAAACTTCCAGACATCGACTGCATTCCCTGAAGCACAACTCTAATTACCTGGGTTCTCTGCTATCACTGATTTTGGTCATTTTGGTCTCACCATTCTCCAGCCTTTTAATTAACTCTAGTGAAGTATTTGCAACTTTTACCCTCAGTTAATTTTATTTTAGTCTCCATAGGCAGGAGATATTGATGTTCTACAGGTGGCCAACAGAGCAACAGCACCAAGCCCAGTTTGGTGCAGCACCAAGCCCAGGAAAATTCTGAGGTTTAACAATTTACTGAGCAAGAAGCACAGATACAAAAATGGCAGCCCATCCAGAAGCTGTGATCATTTCTGTTTATTGAATGGAAATAAAAAGAAGAACACTTCTGGATGTGCTGACACTTTCGCTTCTGTATTATTTCATTAATGTCTGAAATTTAGTTTGGCTTCACCCTTAAATAGGATTAAAGCCCAAAACAACCCAGAAGAAGCTGAAGCATTTTGTTTTCAAAAGTTTCTTTAAATCAAATTGCCTTGCCTTGATTTTCCTGTAAAAATAGAATTATATCCAAGTCAATTTTTCCTGTGTCAGAACTAAGAGGATCTGGCTGGTGGACTGGGAAGATTCTGGGACAGACAAGTAATGATGGTGAGATCTCCCCCTTCATGACTTCCATAGGAGACCAGGATAAAATAAATTTTGAGCAAGTCCTTTGTGAATTTATTAATATTGAATAGTAAACCAAAACTGCAGATCTCTCATTAGTTCACACCTTTCTGTTTATTTGACTGAGGGTTCTTGATCTCCACATGTACCCACCATTAGACTCCTGGTAACTTCACCAATTCCTTCTTGAACTTTTGGTAAGCATTATAAACTTAATGCAAAATATTTCCACATTGATGCTTCTGTATCTGTTATTTAACCTCCACTGATCAGCACAGAAGAGATCACATCAATAGCTAGAATAAATGATGTTCCCATTCATTTTGGTACTGTTATTTTGACTGGCTTATCCCACAATCACATAACAAAGTTATCACCAGGTTTGTATAAAGCACCTTTCCCAAAAAGGCTGCAGAGGAAAGATGAGTTAATGAAAACGGGGGCATGTGATGATCTGTCCTTTTATTTGCAGGTTATATTTTCACTGGCACTTCATGCTCACATTTTGAGAGGTATTTGAGTCCTGTCTCCAGCAGATTTTTCCTAAATAACTGCAAAAATCTCAATAAAGATTTTTTTTTAATTTAATTTTTTTAATTTAATTTGCAGCATTATCATGAGAGCAAGTCACAGAGCATGAAACTGTTGAACATAAATCTCATAAACTCCATCTTCTGGAGTGTGAGACTGTCAGAAACACAGACAGAGCAAACACCAAATTAACAGAATTTACATTTTCTCAAAGGAGTGTCTGGATGAATAATAATAGAGATTTATGCACGGACATCTTCTTTATGTGGGCACTAATGATTTCTCTGTTTGTTTTCCCAAAGCATGGGACTGAAGTTCAGATGTCAAATCTTACATTTGGAGAGCTAATCAAGGATGATGAGTGCCCAGATGACACTGAAATGAAGGGAAGTATCAAAGTCTCTCTGAGCACGTGGATAAGTGTCCTCTGCAATATTTATACCAAGAAACTTATTTATAATTTATACCAATTTATACCAATGCCCTGAACTCCAGGCCCTGCCACCTCCCAGCACTCACCTCATTGCTCTCGTGGATGTTGTGATCTATCATTTGAAGCAGAAACCACATCACATTCCTCAGGATGAACGTGGTGATCAGGTTCCAGTGGATAATATTCCGCAGGCATCTGATACTCCTGAACAGGGAAACACATTTAAGTGAACATATATAGTGAGTATACACACACACACATCAATAACTATATAAAACAAATGAGTAAATTCTGTTTATTGCACACTTTATCCCCCTGCAATCCCTCTGTTACTCTATGAAACAGGAGGTTTGTGTTTTTGCAAAGCCATGTACAAGAATTTGTCTTGACAACACAATTGAATCAATTCAAGCAAGTGAAACAGGATCTACTGGGAAAAAAAAAAATCAAACATTCAAACTGTCATGTCATCAGTTATTAGTTTTGCTCCCCTTCCCTCCATCTCTAGAACCACTGGAACTGATAAAAAAGCCTCTGAACAACCAGGCTGCCCTAGAGGCTGCTGAGCTGCTCACGGAAGGAGATTTAGTGACAAATATTTGTGCTGGAGTGGCAAAGCTGGAACAGTTTACATTTGGTTAATTCCTGAACAGGCATACCTGGGTGAGTTTGAATTAATGCAATGGAGAGCATGAACTGCCTGGTTTTCAATCCTGGGTTAGCTGGCTGTACCTTAAACAAGGCAGAGCTGCACAACCTCCTTCATCAGGAAATATTTGTGTCTGTTTTCAGCCCCTCCCCAGCCCCCATTCAGGTGCAATGTAAATTATGGGCACAATGTAAAATATGAGCTGCAGTGAGCTGGGACACAGAGCCATGAAACAAAACAGGGCACATCTGAAATACACTTGCTGCTGGAAATGGCTCCAGGAGGCAGGCAGGGCATGAGGCTGTTGACAGAAAACAAAGCATCATTGAAGCAAGACACAGTTACTCGTGACAGGTTCAGTCATTTAAGACCAGAGCATTTCTCTTCTGATTCTTTGTGAATTGGTAAAGGATGGCAAGTGCCAAGTTACAGCATTGCAGTTGCAGAATCTTCAATTAAATGATCTTTTCTCAGGTAAAAGCAAAGCACTCCATTTATGAAAATCACTTCCAGAGGGGCTCAAACAGCCAGAGCAGTTCCTGGGATTTGGCAGTGGCCAGATCAGGCTCCCTGCTTGCCAGGAAAGCTGCCAGATAATGTGGGACAAACACAGAAAGTGGCTCAAAGCTGCTCAGCTGGAACTGACTGATCTCACCCCATGGACAGCAAAGGAGAGTCTCAATCCAGTAACCAACTTTTTTTTGCCTCAGGTCTTTTGCACAGCAAACAAACCACACTTCTTAGCAACAAACACTATTTTCCTGTCATAAAACACTCACTGTATTTTTCCTAGGACTAAATTAGTCGGTCTTAGGGCCAGAAGCAATTCTGTTATGGCCTTCAGCCTCATAAATCTTTCAGAGATTTCAAGCAATTGAGCAAAAAAACAAACAGAAGACCTCCCACATATGAAATCCTTACAGAGAGACACTCAGAGGTATAACCCTGCTAAGCCAATGTTAAAATGGCCTCTTGAGTTTAACAACTCAGGCTGCCAGAATGAAATTGGTATTTGGTTTGAGAGCCTCAGTGACTCATGATGAGTTAATTTGGAGAACAAATTTCCAGCTGCTCAGACCCTTTCTCTTTTATTTAAGCTACAAACTCCAAAAGGCTGCTCTTGGACATATCAGGCACCTCTCACTTTGAGAATTTCACTTATAACAAAGGGCTGAGGTGCAGGGTTTGGCTTTCAAAGAAATGAGGCAACCAAGCTGCCCATGCTGAGCCCCAGGAAACCACCTGGCTCTGAAACGTCCTGCTCAGGGCTGTCCTCCGTGGATCATCCTGCACATCAATGTCCTGCAGCTGCTCTTCACCTAAAAGTTTTATTCACTGCCTCCAGGTCAAGGATTAACAAATGAAAGGATGAGTTTGAAACACTGCTTCTAGGGAGAGAAGGAGGCAGGGAACTAAAACTAAGGAAATGCAGGTCAAACTTTGAGTTATTGAGATGGAATTAATTGCTTTTGAGAGCTCTAACAACAAAACAGATCCAGCACACTTGTCACCTGAATGTATTTCTTGGCAAACGTAAGATAAAGTAGTGGGTGGAGAAAAAATTCCTTGCTGCAGGCATCCATTTAGATACAGATATATTTAGGTATTTTTTAGTTTAATCATCCCATATGCTGGAACATCACTAAATCTGGTTAGGGGCAATCTTATTGCCACAAGATTTACAAGAGGACATTGAACTGGACACACAGGCAAACAGGATCAAATAATGAATTGTAGATTTTTGGTTCATAAACAAGAGCTTTTCCCCCAGGAAGATCCCAGTCATCAAATGTACATTGTTTTCTTTGTCTTAAGACAAATTCAGTGGACTTGATCTCAAAGGTCTTTTCCAATCTTAACAATTCTATGGTTCTATGTTTTTATTTAGTATCTACATGATCTTCACCCTCCTTACTGCTTCTTGCTTCTTGCCCATCACTCTGCATCCTTCAGACTTTTAGTGATGTCTGTGCAGGACCCACAGCAAGAGGGTCTGGTCTGTGCTGGAAACCCCCAATCTTAACAGGTATTTATCAAAACACTCCTTGTTTTTAAAAAACCCCGTTTGCTGAGGGAAAATGTGTTCCTGGTGTAAAATTAAGTAAAGTGTAAACGTGGCCAGCAGCTGGAATTGACCAAACTGAAGCCTGAAGTTCTGGCTTTGGCCATGAAACAGAGACAGTTGGCTCTTCTGTCCCACTGCCTTTAGCAAAAGCAATATTTTGGGTATGAGTAACCCCACACCACTGCCTCCTTCCCTTTTGCAGAGTTCCCTGCTAAATTCCCTCCTAAAATGCTTCCTGTCTTTGGGGCCAACAGAGCCATGAAAGATAATCTGAGAGAGATCTGAAAGTGTCATAGACTTTCTTAAATAACACAGGCAGTGATGTGACCCCAGGCACAGAATGGTTTTAACCCTCTCCCTTTCTTTTTGCTTTTCCTTTTCATTATCTTTTAATAAGAGTCCCAGCTGGACACTGAAAGTTTGTTATTGTTCACGATGAGCCCAGAGCCCATGGTTCTGTCTCCTAACTACCACCAGCACAGAAATCACAGTGGCAGTAATGCAATTCACAGCCAAGGGCAGGGGAGGCTTGAGAAATAACTGTGTCAGGGGAGGGAGAATCTGCAGGATAATAAAGCATGTGGAGGCTGCAGGGCACAGCAGTGCAGGGCTGCAGTTGATGAACAGGGGAACAATCTCTTGGCAGCCACCTGAAAAAGCTGCTCTCATTTTCAGGCACTGCTGGTGGGTGGAATTATTGTAATTTAGTAGGTGTAAAGCATCTGGAGGGGTACTGAGGAAAGGAGGGTACTCATTCCAGGCTTTATTCATGTGAGACTGCTCTGCTGGGCTCAGGAGCTCACCCTGTGCACAGAATTCATCTCTGCAGCCAGGCTGGAGTCCGAGGTGGACACTGAAT
The DNA here is from genome assembly GCF_049639895.1 of Pseudopodoces humilis. Lineage (NCBI taxonomy): Eukaryota > Metazoa > Chordata > Aves > Passeriformes > Paridae > Pseudopodoces > Pseudopodoces humilis. The sequence continues at coordinate 148,319,533 of NC_142200.1, forward strand.
GAAGGACATTTCCCAAACTGGCCATCAAAAGTGCTGAACAACAGGAGACCTGCAGCACAGCTAATGTTTGCTGAAAGGACAAAGCTGACCCTGTCATACTCATTCATCTCAAAGCCTGAGGAAAAAAACCAGAATACTCACTGGAGTCATTTATCCTCCACAGGTCTTTTCCTGGCTCTTTGCAGATAGAAGGTAGCTTAAATTTATGAGCCTTAATTTAAATGTAAATACTCCTGTTATTCATGAAAATGACCCGTCCCGTTATGAAAACTTAAACACCCATATCAGTCTCCTATGACAATGAACCCCACAGTTCATTCCTCCCTGATTAATTATTGCCTTTGCTCTGTGGAGTGGAAAAGTAACCAAGCCTGTGCTCCAGGAGCAGCAATAGCTGCCCTCGCAGGCAGCACAGAGAAAGAAATTCCTATCATGCTGCAACTGGCAGGAGGGGGAATTTAAAACACATTAAGCTGTGTCACAAGTTGGTGAACTGAGCTTTTTCTGGAGGCACAGGCCTTGGTATGAATGAATTCCCTCAAAATCCAGAAGCTAGGAAATTTGGGGTTGTTCTTACTGCAGGAGGGGGAATGTCACAGTCTGGGGTGGTGGCAGTGGTAACATGAGGAGAATGAGAGCACAGAGAGCAGAGAGCTGCCTCTCAGGAAGGAAAGAGTCACAAGGGAGAGGGGAGAAATGGGAGCTGAGGGGACTGGGTGCTGAACTGCTGCTTCAGACATAATTACAGCACTGCTGGAAAGAATTGTGACTTACAGAGCCATTCAGAGTTCCCCAGCCCAAAGGATCCAATGATAGAAGGTTTCCTATTCATCTTCATGTCAGGTAACATCTCTTAGGCCATTTCCACTTGTTTTACAAGCCTTGATGTGTGCTGAATGGTGCAAGAACAGCAGCACAAATCATCACCCCAGAGATCCTGAAGGCTGGCACATCACAAGACACCAAGGACTGATGCTATGGGTTTCCACTGAGGAGGAATTAACTCTTGCTTTCCTACTCTAATCCTTTTCAGACAAAAATCACTGGTCAAAGCTTGGGCTGGACTCTTCTGCTAGCTCTTCCCTGGTGCATGGGGCTGAGGATGGACGGAATAAAAAGAGAAGTTGCAGCAATTCACTCACCACAGACTTAAAGATTGAGGTCAGAACATAGAGACAGAAGAACTTTCATGTTCACTTAGACCAATGTGCCATTTAGGCTGGGACTCAGTCCCTGTGGGGATCAGTAAAAATTAATTTGGGAAAGAGCATTTGAAACAGGGAGAAAACATTTGAACTGTAAGTTGTTCCTTGCTCTTACCTCCTTGCTCCTGGCAGCCTGAAGATATTCCTGATTCAGACACTATTTAAATGCATTAAATGACCTCACTGGTGGCCCCAATTCCTCCCAGGAGTCACTGGACTCCTTTTGTGGTTTATATTCACTGGGGTCAGACCATGGATTACTCTACCAACACAATGGACTGAAGAGCTCATAACCTGTTACTCACAGTAGAACACCTTTGTCTGTCTGGGTTCCTCTTCTCTGCCCATTCCCAAGGGCTGGGTGAGGAGGCATTTCCTCACAAATTTCACCCCCTCCTGTCCTTGGAAGCTGCAAGGTGAAGAAACAGAAAATGCCTGGATCTGGACAGCAAGAAACTGCTCATCCATGGGCTGTGGAACAGGCTGGGAGGAGTGCTTGGTGCTGCATCCTGCACTCACACGGTACATGCAGCAATTTCACTTCTGCTTGTGCCTGACAGCAGATTTTGGGCAGGAAATTTCCCGCTGAAATACAGCAAGGTCAGACAGGCACAAACAGGGGGTGTGTGTCAGTGAAGGAACACACAGAAGGAAAAGGATTTCCTTGAGAAAAGGACAGACAATTTCTGACATGGAGAGAAAAGATACAGCCAGCCACTGGAGGCATCTTGGCTTTGTAAATGAAAGGGTTGATCGGCTCCTCATGATTTAAGAACCAGTGCTTTCCCTGCTGAATGTATCCAGACACCTCCTCCTGAAAGAGCAGGAGTTTCTGCCTGATGCACAGGAGTCCTGCTGTGGCTTTCAGCAGAGGTATCCTCATGTTTTCATGGCTTCATATCCTCATATTTTCCTGTCTTCATGACCAAGACAACTGCTTAAGGGATAAGAAGCACAAATACCATTCTCCTCTATCCTTCCAGCTGGAGGGAATGATGAAGGAAGGAAGAGGAAGAGCCAGCAGATCATCAATACCTGGCTCTGAGCATGGTGTCACCAGGAGAATTTAGTGTTTTTTCATCAAGGGTTGGTCTACCTGACACCAAACCTGTTTCAAAGGCTGGTGATGTGAGGTTTCGGGTAGAGGAGTGTAGCAAGTGACAGCACACTCATGGGAGACTGAGTTGTGAAGTGTCTTATTTTTTATTTGCAGGAATTTGGGGACAACAATAGCAGAGCTTGTGAAGAGAAGGGAAACAAAGCTGGGAAGAATCTGGAGCACAAGTTTGATGAGGAGCAGCTGGGGGTGTTTAGTCTGCAGAAAAGGAGGCTCAGGAGGGATCTCACTCTCTAGAACTCCCTGACCAGGAGGGTGGAAGTGGGGGTCAGGCTCTGCTTCCAGGGAGCAGGGACAGGACCAGAGGAAATGGCCTCAAGTTGCACCTGGGAAGGTTTAGATTGGATATTAGGAAAAATTTTGTTTCTGAAAGGGTGATCAGGCATTGGAACAGGCTGCTCAGGGCAGTGGTGGAGTCACCATCCCTGAAAGTGTTCAAAAAACATTTAGATGTGCCACTTGGGGACAGGGTTTAGTGGTGGAGCTGGCAGTGCCGGGGTAAAGATTGGAGTCAATGATCTTAGAGGTCTACACCAACCTCAATGAATCTCCTTGGGTCTATAGGAAAATGTGTGTATTCCAGTGAATCCAGAGTCCCAGAGCCTGTGGCTCTGCTGGCCAAACCAGATGAAATTATCTGGGATCTGGGATGAGCCTCCCTCTCACCACACACACAGAGCACTCAGCTCAGCTTTGCAGCAGGTTGGATGTGAAGAAGCAATTAAAGTAAAAGCCAACATGCTTCTCCTTAGCCTTCCTAATTAGTAAATCAAGAGCCAGGTGCATTGTGAGAAATTGCACACAACAGCCCTTTATTTGATCTGAGAACAGCCCATGTTGTTCCCTGACTCGGTTTCCTACCACCGGCCTCCTGAACTGCCTCATGTGCAGGGTGTCAGAGCTGGGCTTCCACAAAGGAAAACAGCAGCAAAGGGGGAAAAAAAGCCAAATTCTCCAGCAGCTGACTGCAGCCTGGGTCAGAGGTGGGCAGAAGTTGCTTCTGATTGCTGGTGGAGAGAAGATGTCCTGCTAATTATTTCTACCAAATGACCTTAATTGTGTGATTTGATAGAGAAAGCAGAGAAATAAAACCCCAATCTTTTGACTTGCAAAATTGTGAGATCTGGAAAGGCAGAAAGAAAATCAGATCAAGTCTTTCTGTAAAGGTGGCCTCACTGATACAGAAATGTCCATCTATAAATAGCCCTGGTAAAACTAGAAGTAACTTTCTGTTGATTTATTGGGTTTTTTCCTCACTCTATCCATACAGTGGTATTTTTTCCTTTGGGATGCACAGAGCCACTATTTTCTGATTCAAAGCATGAGACAAACAATTAGCATTAACAATCATAATAATGTGCCAGCATGGTTGAAAGCATGCTGAATTAGTTGCATCATCTGCATAGAAATAATCGCAAATGAAAACTTTATTAAGGAAGCTTGGAAACCTTCTATTAATTCATGTAGTATTCCATTAATAATGATGTTCAATTAAGACTGCTGTCCCAAAGCCTCTCTGGAAATAGATGATTGGAAAAATAGGAGTGCACTTTGCTGGAGCTCTTCCCATTCCATGAGTGGAACATGCCAGAAGGAGGAGAATCATGGACAATACTTAAAAAACCATTTCCCCTCTTTAGTCTTTTCTAGGGCAGGCAAAGCACATGTACAACCCATAAATGGCACGGAGTGGGAAGAATACCTCCCAGCAAGTTACTTCCCAGGCTCTGTGCCTGCCAGGGCCTATTTGCTTTCACCCACATGGAAGCCTCCCCTGAGGTCCCCACGGTTTCCCCGGTGTGCTCAATCAGTGCAAATATTCTGGAACTCCTAATGCTTCCAGATGGGAACAGCAGCTGGAGAGGCTGGCAGGGAAAATCAGCTACTTGGTGGCAATTGCCTGGGGAATATAAATATTCCCACAGGAAAAGCAAGAGGAAGAGCAAGGGAAGAATGGAAGCCTGGAAGGAAGTGAGAGCTTATCACGAGGACAGGAATGAAATGCTCAGGTGAAGAGGAGAAAGCAGCAACTTCCATGAGTATTTAGGATGTACAGAGACCCCAAAAATAAACCCACTGTGGAACCGTCTGTGCATTTGTCTTTTCCAAAGCTTCACCCTCCTGCCTGCACAGCAGTTTTTAATGGCAGGACCTGGGGCATCCTGCCTGCTGTAGACACAAAGGCTTTCAGCACTGATGTTCCAGGGGTGGGAAGGATGCAGCCAACACAACGCGCAACAGGCAGGGCAGCCCCAGACTGGCTGTGCTCGCTGCTTAAAAATAAGGGAGAGCTGAAACCCAGCCCCTGCATACTCCAAGGACACAACTCCAACCCTAACTGTGCCATCAAGTCATCCACTGGAGAAAATCCCCAATTTTCACAAAAATGATAAATACAGATGACTTAATTTAGTGCAGCATGTGAGTGTGGCTGAAGAAAAGATTTAGGACTCTGGTAAATGGCGGTCAGATGCCAGTAATTTTTGAACGAAGAGAAAACAGGGCTGTAAAGTATCTTTTTGAGCAGAAAACGCCTTGCAATTTAAGTTTTCTGACACAGACTGTAATTACCAGTTCACACTGTGGAAAGGTAAATGTTTTCCATGGAGAGTGACTACTGCAGTGGGATTGCACCAATCATAGACAGGACATCAGAAGCCAGACAGTGAGAGCTCAGAGTAGCTGATCTGGCTTACAGCTACTGTTTGGGAAATATGAGAGCACAGCATGTCCTCATTCATAATCCCCTTATGGGATTATACAAAAAAAAAAATAAAAAAAAAAAAAAATCTGAAACCAAATTAATTTAAATAACCAGCTAGGGAATTCAAAGGTTATGCTTTTTTCAATTTTTTTTTTTTTACTTTTAATACAATTACACAATTAGCAAAGTTTATTACATTATCTACATTTGCAGATACTGTGGTGATAAACCAAGGAAGAAAGTCTGAGTTGCTGATGCTGCTGTTCACACTCTCCTTGGCCTCATTTACACCAAGACACGGTGTGAAATATTTAATTATTTTGGAGCATTTGGCCAGGAATTCAGGAAAGACTGGAAACTTCCCAAATAATAATTCCTGTGCTTGGTCTAAATTATTCATTCTCATGGTGCTCACTGGGCATTAGGAAACGTGTCCAGTGGCTCAGCCTGGGCACATCCCCAGGGAAGCTGCTGTTCCCATATCAGGCAGAGGCAACCCAGAGGCTGCCAGGGGTGTCCATGGCCCATTTAGGGGTGACAGAAACATCCCCCTCCCCCCTCTCATGCTTTAGATGACAGAGTAACGTGAAACAGCAGAATTCACAGAACCATGGAATTGCTGTAGGTGGGAAAAGCCCTCCAAGATCATCAAGTCCAACCATTGACCCAGCACCATTAAACCCTGCCCCCAAGTTCCACATCCACGTGCTTTTTGAGCATTTACGGGGATGGTGACTCCATCACTGCCCTGGGCAGTCTGTTCCAATGCCTGACCACTCCTTCAGTGAGGAAATTTTCCCTGATATCCAACCTAAACGTCCCTTGGCCCAGCCTGAGGCCGTTCCCTCTCCTCAGTCCCTGTTCCCTGGGAGCAGAGCCTGATCCCCCCCGGCTGTCCCCTCCTGGGACTTGTGCAGAGCCACAAATTCCCCCTGAGCTTCCTTTTCTCCAGGCTGAGCCCCTTTCCAGCTCCCTCAGCTGCTCCTGGGGCTCCAGAGGTTCCCCAGCTCTGTTCCCTTCCCTGGACTCCCTCCAGCATCTGAATTATCTTTTAGATTAGGCAGAAGAGAAGGTTCCCGAGTGATGAACAACTACAGTGGAGTTACTGAGGGACCTATATGTGCAATTCCATGAGTGAAAACTGAAATTGAACCATTTAGCACTTGAACAGCTGAAGGTGCATCTGCAGTTCATAACACTAAACATCACCTTGAAAACATATTCTCTGATTTTCCTTCCCAGAGGTGACTCAGGATGTGGTTTGTTTGGTTTTTTTTTAAATCAAACTGCACTCCTGAACATGATTCATATATAAATTGCAAAGACCCAACTTTCCTTTCCTCCTTTCTCTGAAACCTTGGAAAAGCTGCAATGTTTTCTCCACTGTTCCCAAAACCATTCCATCATTGCCACAAGCAGAACACAGACAGGTTTTAGCTTGCCAGTCAGCAGAGATCTAGATCTTGTAAGCAGCTCTATAAACAGAATTCGAACACGTTCATGTCCATCTCCAAAAATTCACAGCCAAAAATCTTGGCAGCAACAGAAATATACCAGCAGTAACATCTTTCTAGCACAGGATAGAAAGTGGCCTCCAAACCACAGGTCAAGAAAGTTACTGAGCAAAAGCATTTCATAAATTCCCAATACTCTAGCTTGACTCCAACTTGAATTTTTTCCTCTACCACAGTGCTCTGGGACCCCTCTGCTCTGTGGGCTGGAAATCATCCTTTCACATCCACTCACAAGTCTGTCCGTAGAGCACCTATACCCTTTGTTTCTTGCACTGACACTGTCCTTGATCATAAGCAGCTCTTCAGTTCCCAGTGTTTATCCAGTGGTGATGTATTTATAGGCAGCAACAACACTCCTCAGTGGCTTTCTTTGTGCTAGGTTACAATACCACGATTTCAGATGCAGCTTGTGAAACCTTTCACATTTTAAGAACAGAGCTCTCTGGGCACACTTTTAATTACTGCTATTATTCCAGGAGCTCATGAGGGCCCTGCTCTCTGGGGTTTTATTTTGTGTGGCGTAGGCTCCATACAAAGAGTGTAAAGAACAAGTCCTACAGATGTGAGATGAGGAGGGAGCGAGGAAAGGCAGTGGGAAGCAAAGGCAATGGCCTGGGGTTAATCAATAGGAAAAGTGCTTCTGGTCTTCATCTGAGTTCATTGGATGAGACTCTTCACAGAGATTCAGGCAGTACAGGCACTTCAGATGTTTTGTATTTAAAGATGGCTCCCTCATTGGGTTTGTTCTTATTTACAGAGCTCCCAAATTTTCATTCCTGCCTTTCTCTGTGGACTTTACTGTGGACTGTTACAGGGTGGGACAGAGCTGTGTTCAAACCCACAGCCATCGCACCCAGCCCAGGATTTATGGCGAAGTTTAACATTGCCATGTGCCTGAATCATTAATGAAGGTTCTGCTATTGAAGTGGCAGAGGGATCAGACTGAACTGGGCTGGGTGGGAAGGCAGGAGATGAGGAAGAACATGGAGCACTGACATGAAGCTCTGTTAAGTGATGTCCTGACCTGGGACTTGCTCTTTCCTCCTGTTCCACAAGAAGAAAAGATATTGTGCCTTAGATGTGGAGCCTACTCTGCTCTAGTCACATCAGAAACCTCATCCTCTTAAATGCAAACCAGAATTAATCAAGCAGATCTCCTCCTCACTCGAGATATCCTCAGTCTGCAGGTTCTGAGAGGTGCCACATCCCTTTGCTCTGTGAAACCTGCTCTGTATTGATGCTCTGCATTTTACAGACAGGTTTCTAAAATCGTTTAATCAAACTCTTCCATTCTTACAAACAGAGGCCTGCAGCAGCAATCCTGCCAATCCTGCACCAGACTGAAGAGCACAGGGTGGTTCAAAGGAACTTGGAACAGGAGAGAATAAAGGAAAGTAGATAGGAGATGGTTAGGGGGGGAGAAGGAAAAAAAAGAAGCAACTATATTGTTTTAGGAAAAAAATGTTCCAGTCTTTTGGGGAGAAATAATATGTGGGATTTAGGAAATCTGTGTGTAATCATAAGAAAGAACAGAGACACTGCTTCAGGCTTATGAGGGAGAAAAAAAATCAAATGCTTTACTGGGGAAATAGAAAGAGCTAAATTTAAGGGCAACGGGAAAGCAGAATTTCCCCCAAAACTTCAATTTGCTTTCACTGCTACCATAGTAGTGACAAAAGATGCTATGACAATGTTTGTGGGTTTGGTTTTTTTTATAGCTGCCTTTATCCAGCACGGACATGTCATTTTTAATCTCCAGCCTATCTTCCTGTCAGCACCGTCCTTTATTGGATTCAAAACTCAGCAGGGACGTTGATGCTTTCCAGAACAAATACCTTTATTCCCCTACTTCTTCTCTGATAACCACTGCACAAATAAAACTTCTGATGGAAGTTCAGGTCACTGCTGGCCTCTGCCAGCACTTTGTTTAGAAACAAGTCAGGAGTTTTACAAAGGACTCTCCTTCTACCTCAGAGGATGCTCTAACAACACAGTGACAAGGGAAAATCTAGGACAAAGCAATTTGGGTTTCTGCATTATCAGCATCAGCAAAGGAAAAATGTGATTCAAAAGAAGTATTTTAATCCACTGGAATTTTTTTTAATTATTTTTTTTCTTCATCTTGATTGGTATTACTGATAGCAGGATTCCTCCTATGGAAAATTTCTGCTTCAGCAGTGCGAGATTGTGATTCAGTGGGACAATGAGGCTGAGTCAGTGGGAGCTGCCTGTGTGCACCTGAGGGAGGGAGCAAACTTGACTGTTAATGAGAACAAACAGACTGTGAGAATCCCAGCAGTGCAGACCCATTCAATAATGCCAAGGGAAGTGCCCTGAGCAAATCTTTCCAGGCCTGCACTGGAAATCAATCGACCTCCATCTACAGCATACTTTGTGCACAAATTCTTTGTTTTTCCTTCTTGGTGCATTCCTTTTTGTTTGTGAGTTTGTTTGGTTTTGCATGGTACAGACAGCACAGCTCTCACAATTTTAAGACCGCTTACATTTAGACCTTGAGAAACTGCTGTTGACTTGGACCTTAAGAGCTGCCTCAGTGACTCACTGGCACTCAGCCAGTGTGCCAGCAACAATCAAGTCCTCTCCTTCACTGTTTATCATTTAGGTGCTAAATGAAATGTTTACTGGCTTGCTTGTCATTGCACAGGTTCAGATGTGGCAGATGTGGAGAAAACAAGGCTAAAAATGGGTCTTCACAGGAAAAGGGGGGCCCTGGCTGAGCTCTCATCCCCTCCCAGCTGTGTTTGGGTCTCATGGACACAAATGGCAAATGATTTCATCACCTGCTGCTACATCTGAGATTCCCAACCCTTAAAACAGGTGTGTGATGCCTCAGTGTTTAGGGCAGAAAGACTTTTCCACTAAATGGAGCGTGGGTTGTGATTGAAGAATGAAGCTGGTACAAGGTGACAGAATAAATTTGGGAAAACAGGGTTGAGAACCAGTTCCTTCCCCCTTCCCACTTCAGCACAACCGAGGACTAAGCTGGAGGACTAAGCCCCACTGGGCTGGGGCAGCACCAGTGATGCTGGAGCTCATTTTAAAGAGCAGAACATCCTCCTGACCAGCTGAACACCACAACAACACCTTTTGCCGTGCATGCCAGATATTTCACCTGCTCCTAAAACCCCCAGAGTGAGAGATCCCAAAGTCTGGCCAACAGTTATGTTCCAACAGAGCAGCTGTGCTCCAGCCTCCCCCTTGAGACAGCACTGCCTTTGGGATCCACCTGCACTGACAGAGCAAAGGAAAATTGAGCAAGTCATGGGTGAGAAGCCTAAAAATTGGGAGCAGATGTAAAACTTGAATCTTCCTGGAGGTCTCCTCTATTTTCACTCTTAGCAGGGACTCATGGAGTGAGGTAGATGGACGGAGTGGGGCAGGAATAAGGAACTGGCAGATTTCTACTTTAGGTCAAGATGAGGAGCTATCAGATTGTATTTTTTTTTGGCCATGAATTGCCTAAATTCTCTCCTTTCACCTAATGCCATCATACCTTCTTCCATCCAAAATAAAACAGCATTAAAAAAAAAGTCCCAAATAACAGAAACTGATTATCAAAACTGATGGATTCTTGGGGCACCTTATAGAGGTAAATGTGATGAAGATGTCCATAACACAGAATCTGGGTATGGACAGCCTGTAATGGAACATGAATTTGGGTTGCCTTCTCTGGAAGATCTCTAGAACTTTGGGGAATGGAGGTGTGTCGACAGACCCTGAGGAATCTCATGCTGGTTAACTCTGGCTGCACACTGGACACGTTTTGCATGACACAATGTGAATTTGAAAAGATGGACTATCTTAATTCACAGCATGTACAGGGAAGTACTTAATTGCCACTACTCAGTTGTTTTTAATATTGAAGCTGACTGCAAAATTTAAACCTTTAAGTTTAAACAACAGAAGAACAATTTAGAAGAATTCAGCTGGGCCCCCTCTGTGTTTGAAGCTGGGTACATTTATACCATCCTACCTAATTGTTTTTGTGTTATTTACTCAAGTATTTATAAAAGACTAAGCATAAAAGCAAGGAATATAGTTACTGCAATGAATAATTTGCATTCTTTATTCAGTGCAAATTAATTCAGGTCTCCAAGCACTGTGGGAATTAGCTTTATATCCACTGTAGAGGGCTGGAAATGGAAGTTTAAATTGATGCATCATAAAAGTTCCCATTTAATTTTTTAAGGTGTTTTTTTGTTTTTTTTTTGTTTCCATTAGCATAGATTTATTCTGTTTATAGATGCTGGAGTGCGAGAAGATTCCTATTGTTATTAGAAAAGGCCTTGTTAGGAATGCTCAGAAGACTTAGCTAAGACTTTTGGGATGCTCCGCTCCAGGAAAAGAGTAATTCTTGCTCTGAGGTCACTGTCAATCATCCTGTTGTAATCCTGGGCAGGGGGAGGATGTCCTCCACCCAGTTTATCCTCTGCTATTAGGGCAAGGTTTTTCTTAGGGATTATCATTCCACAGCACTCAGTGGAGCTGGTTTTAAATTCAGGTTGAACTCTCCTGGACAACAGAGCACAAATTATACAGAAATGCCATGGAATCCAAGACATAATACAGAATTAACCCACCAGGCCACTCCTATGAAAATATATTCCTGTGATTCAGGCTGTGGATATACATATGATGACTGATCTGCATCTACTTGTTTTCCACTAAGTTGCCTTTCCTCCTGTCCTTTCTGGTCCCTTTAGTCCTAATTCTGCTTTCACTGACATCTCCATTTGCCAAACTCCCTTCTGCACCCTAGAACAGATCAGGGAAGGGTTTCTATGCTGTCTCCTTGATTTGCATTCATCATTTCATGAGCACTGCTGGGGATTAAGCTCCACTGATGATAAATCCTCTTTTTATTTAAGAAAACTTCTAAGCCCTTTAATGAAAGAAAAAACAAAATTAACCCAAAGCAAAATGGAAATATTTTGTTCTGTTTCCTTTGGTTTAGATCTGGGTTTAGCTGTCAGGGAATGCAAGGCATTACCATGTCCTGCCACGTGAGAAAACAAAACCTGCCCCCAAAACTTGCAACTTGACACACTCAGATCCCAGTCCCCCTTAATGAAGAACACTGCACTCACTGCATTTTTTTTGATGCATCAATAAATCATGTTCAGCTCTTACCCTGAATCCAAACAGGCTTTAGCTCCTACTCTCAGGAGGAGTTCATCCAGCACATTAGTCAGCAAAACCACGGATGTGCTGAGGAACATAAAAGCCATGACCACTTTCAGGACCATCCACGACCTGGACAGTCACGAGAGGGCTGGAGCAACCCAGAAATCATCACCCAACTGAGTTAGAAACATGCAAACACATTACTCACCTCAAGCACAAGAAAAGCATAAAGGCAACTATAAGGGCCCCTACTGAAATACAGTGGCCCAGGTAGTTTATGATGAGAGCAATCTTGTAATGGAGCGCATACTTCCTCTGGAGGTAAAGAGATAACAGGGTTAAATCAGCATCAGTCTCCAAGCACTGGCATTCAGGCACAGTTCATCACTTCAGAAAACAGTAATTACTTTTCTCAACTTTACAATGACATGATAGTCCCAGGGCTGATGCCCATATTGCCCAGGCACGCAAGTACAGGCTTGGTGTCATTTCAGGTTGGGATTTGTCCACAATTTATTGCAAATATCTGCAAAAAACTTTACTTTGCTTTTTTTTTTCCCGCTCTATCAATTCCTCAGGTTTTCTTATTTTAAACCTTTGTCATTTTATGTGACAAACCTATCAAAGACACATCTCAGAGTTTCAAAAGTTATGAAGCATTTTCTTAGGAAACACCACGGTCTTAATGAGCCAAGTTATGCCATTTTCCCACTCAAATGGCTTGGTTTTCACACACAAAAAAATGTCAGTAAAAATAAATAACAAGCCTTCCCATAAAGGCAGATTTTCCTCTGAGAAAATCTTCTCAAAATATTCCTTGAAGGCTGTGATCTTTATCCTTCAAACCCAGGGCAGAACCAATGAGACTAAAGGAGCTGGAACCCAGTGTTGTCCCTTCAGTTGTGGGAGAGCCTGACAAACCAGGGATCCTGCTGTTTTCAGCAGCAACCCAAATATGGGGGGAAATTTCCTGTGTTAGTGTCTATTTCTTAGGATGTGGGGGAGATTGTTGGTAGGTTCTTGATCCTGTAAACAAAAAAATATGTACAGAAGTGCTCCCATCTAAATCAGTGAATTTAGGGATTTAGTGACCACAATGTGACCTTGCAGAAACATCTTTACTGAAGGGCTGCTGTTTGCTCTAGAGAAAGGAGAAGCATCTCCTCTCTTTGCCTGGCTAGGAAGAAGTAGAAAGACATTATTCAGATACATACTAAAGCTGCCTAAAAAGAGGTTTGCTACTGGAAGAATAAATGCCCCTGAAAAATATATTTATTTATTTGTTTTGTCATTTATTTCTTTTCAAGTTAAGCAGATCTTTCCCCAAGTTGGGATATTGCCCTCCTTCATAAGAACAAGGCTCTTAAAATTTAACCACCTACATTTCCTCCCTTGTGATAAAAATATGAAAATAAAATCCTACAAATGGTTTCATTTTTAAATAATTTTGGTTGAATTTATTTTTTTTTTTCATTTTTTCCCCCTAACAATTTCCCTTAACATTTTACTCCAGTGAAAGGCATTTGTCAATGAATGAATGTTTGGCTGAAACTACAACCAGCAGCTGTAGTGAATCTGTTCCATTGTTCTGTGAAGATAAGCATCTTCCAGCACTTTGCCAGAGAGCCAGGGAGCTCTCTTGGAATGGTTTTTGTGATGAAACCTGCCTGTATCTTCAGCTCACAGAGTAATGTGCTGTTTCTGGACAGAACTCAACCACGCAGAGTATTTTTAAGTCTATTATAAAATCCCCTAAAATAAACTTCCCCATCTCCAGGCCCATTTTCTGAATCGCCTGGAGGTGAAAAGAAAAAAACAAACCAACAAAATGGAGCTACAGAATGCAAATTCCACACTGTGTTTTATTTATCCTTCAGTCCAGGGGACACCTGAAGGGAAAGAAAACTCACTTGACCTGATGTGCCTACCTGTGCAATGCTGCTTTATTCAACAATGCCCTGGCAAACTGCAGGGCTCATTGACTCTCTTGCTTAATTCACAGAGCCAAAGGATCACAGAACATCTCAAGGGATCCAAAAGGATCATTGAATCCAACTCACTGCTGCCCACAGCACTATCAAAACCCAAACCCATCTGACTAAGAACTTTTTTCAGAATTGCTCATTTAGTGCTAGAAATCTCCTGGAAGATTGCAAACCTTGTGTTTTTCCAGCATGAGGTTCCTGCTCTTTAAGTCTGACCCTTCTTTGGCTCCTTACCACTATTTTAAGAAGTTTTAAGAAGGTGTGGTTCAAAACATGAGAAAATTACTTGGAAAAATAAAATTATTAAGCTCCTGTTTGATGCATTGATCAAGAAAAAACAGGCACGACTTTCATATTTTCTGCTTCTGATGCTAACAAGGTTTCCTGAAGGCAAATTCAATATCATAGAAACAAGAACTGCAAACTAAGCTGGCAGGGTGACAATATCACTTTCCACCAGCCTACATGCAATCTGCATCTCTGCTGGAATGGGAGGCAACACCTTCAGGGCTGAAAAGCAATGCCCAGAAAATCATGTGCATGCTCCCCAAAGCTCAGCTCATGTAAAATACTTGCACAACTCCTTTCTGGCTCGGCCTCTTGGACACTGATACATTTAAAATGTCAGCACTCTTCTCCTGTTACCCAATATCCTTCTCCTTTCAGGAAGATGCTTCACTTCACTAAAACAAAGATTTAAATTCTATTCAGGCTTAGGAGGGAGGTTGCTAGATTAGAAATGAGCTAGAGAAGGAGATCAGAGAATCCTGGAAAGGTTTGGGTCAGAAGGGACCTTAATGATGATTCCTGCCATGGTCAGGAATGCCAGGTGCGAGGCCAGGCTGCTCAGAGCCCCTGACCTGGTCCAACCTGACCTGGAACACTTCCACAGGTAAGGAATCCAGGGATGGGGAATCCAGAGATGGCTTTACGCCCTGGCCACAGCAGGTCACACCACTGTGATCCCGTTCCATGACATTAGACCTGACAATCACCTTCCACCAGACAGGGCAGAGGTGCCTCCTACGAGGTAAACTGAGGAATGACAGCACAATGTCTTACTGCATTCACTTTGCGCATCTAAGGCATGGTGGGTTCCCCACAGGCAGGTTTCAAGCTAATGACAGAGTCATTCTGTCTAGGGCACTTTTCCCCTTGCTTCAGCTAGAATGTGGCTGCTTAACCTGTCCTAAACAATTCAGAGAGCGATTGGAATCAATAACCACCCAACAGCTGAACTCTTTGACCATCTGACAAGGATCTTGCTGCCTCTGACAGAACTTACTGACAGGTCCTGCCAGTGTTTACAGCTCCTGTCTCCCTGGGAGGCTCCACACGCCACTGCCAGTCAGTCACTTCCTATTTCCTCCTGGTGCCAGCATGATCTCAGCACCAGCACAGCTTGAGGACACAATTCCAAAGACTTTCAGAAGCAGCTGGGAAGTATCTGTCATCCCAGATGACTCTGAGCTCACTGCTTTCCCGTCCTGAGCCAGCTGGGAACTGCTGTGGCTGATGTGACCGTGCTCCTACGCAGGATACATTAGTCTGAGCCCAGCGTGGTGCTAACTCAGCTCCTCAGCTTGAAGCCACCTCAAAACATCAGCAGAAGCAAATTAATGTACAGCTGCCACAGACCACAACACCAAAGTTCCTGATTTACAGCTCTTTTTGGAGGCTAAGATGTGTCTTTTGCTGCCTGAGGTGCTCTCTTCTAAGAAAAAGAGTTTTGTGTCAGATGCAGTGAAGGCCATCTCAACACAGGACCTTGTAGGCTGAGGAGAATCTTTCCATTTGTCACACACCATGCCACCGAAAAGCCAGCTGGATCAAAATGATTTCTACATCTTGTTCCTGTGCCTGGAGGAGGAGCCACCTCTTTGTTCAGAGGGTGAGGTTCAGTCTGACACGAGGACACCAACACTCAGGTGTTAGCAGTAGTTGTGCACACACAGGCACCTTGTGTCCCCTGAGGTGCGCTGGGGACACTTGTGATTCCCAGCTGGTCCTGGTGACTGAACTCCATGGCTGCTGCTGAATCAGAATTTTTAAGGCTGGAAAAGGACAGTCACCTGCCAGATGCATGGAGACACTGGGACATTTTAAACTACACCACACAGCTACATGCAAGGAACTAGATCTCAGTCAGAGTGGGAATCTAGCACCAAATCAGTCCCAGAGCAGAGTTCTATCAGCTACTGCCACAGGTCTCAACCACAAGCAGAGCAATGACGCATTAATATAACCCAGAGAATTTGTATTACTGGACTGATGCCCCGTAAGACTGACCCACAGCTGAAAAAAACCTAACATTTCTATTGCTACATTACCAAAACTCTGTCATATGGCATGGGATTGATGTTGAGAAGTCCTGTTCCTATCCCCTGTTATCAATCACTGAATTAAAACCATGTGATTCTTCAGCACTCTGCTTGTGAGTGGTCAAGCTTAAAAGCAGTGTTGGTTTTTTGGATTAAAATAAACACAAATCACACGGTATTTCATTTCCCCCAACTGATGTCTAGCATCTGCTAAACTCAATAAATAACAATAGACCCATTTGTATGCCTGAATCTCACCTTTAATCAAAATGGAGCAAATCTGTGGGGATTTTTCCTTTTTTCTATTATTTTTTTTTGAGATCACAAAGTATTCATCTGTAACACTGAGCATTATGAGAGATTTCAAAAATATTCACAAATATTAATATCTGCAAAGCTTGTCACAAATCTTTAAAGATCTAATAAATGAGTTTTTAAGCCTCTGTAAGCAAGGGTGGGGGAACATCTGCACTTTCATCTGTTTAAGAAACATGCTATTTAAAGGAGTTTTAAGCTATCACCATAGCTGCAAAGTTTTTGAAAGCAAAAACAGAGTAAAGGGAATAATCTGTCCTCTAGTCACAACACTTCTCCAGCCTCTTCAAATAAAACCCCTCTGTATTTGCTCGTGCACAGCCAGCCACTGTTGGGAGCCATGCAAACACATAACGAGTGTTATTAAAATGCAGCAGCGTTTTCCTGAGGGGTGCAGCTCACTGCTCCCAGCTCAGGCTTCCTGTACCACCTAAAACACATCACAGGCATCGAGTCTTTGCCCAGCTCTGCTCCCCACTCTCCAAATCACCACTGGCTGCTCCACATCCCCTCTCCTGACCACTTTTAAGACATGTTCAGTCAGTCCCTCCCAGGCCCCCAACTTGTGCTGGCCCCAGCACTCCTGCAGCAAAGCACTGGGATGGCTTAGGGACCTGATTCATCCAAAAAAAATAAGACTCGTCAGCAAGTTAGCTTTTCATTTTAAATGGGAATGAATTGTAAGGAGGGGCTGCACCGGGGTGGTTCCAGCTTAGGTTGGACTAAACTGCCATGGGAGCCTCCCCACCATGCTGGAACACCTTGAATGTCCCTCTGGGTGGAAGTCAGGTACTGGCACAACTTTTCTTAATTCCTAGAAGCCTCTAGGAAAAGGAGAGGGGATTAAATGAGCCAGGGGGTAAGAACAGGTCTTCCTCAGCAGCTGGTGGGTTGTTACTTGTTTTGTGATTCACTGGTGAAAGCCCACACTGACCAAGCAGGTGGATCTTACAGGATGGATGCTGCACCACAGCCACAGCACATCCTCCAGAGCACCACTCCAGAGTCCCTGAGTACTAAACGTGGGATCTCATCTCCCTCCTCTCTGTCCCTGGCATGGCACAACCACAAGGACAGAATGAGCTGAATGAACCCCAAAACAAACCAGTCTGAGCTGCTGGGCTCCACCCTGGCTCCTAGAGGGAAAAGCCACTCCTGGCAGAGACAGCAACAAAGCCTTTGTGGGGTTGTGTCCCACCACAGCAACACAGGAGGAAGAGTATGAAGGGCTTGAAGGCTTAAACTGTGTGAGGGTGAATTTCTATGATGTTTCTGAGACATCTGAAAAGGGCTTTGCATAATTCCTCACAGCCCTTCTGAAGGAACTTAACCCCATATGCTAATTTAAATCTGCTAATTCCTATGTCATGCAAGACTGGCTCAATCTCATAAGGACAGCTGGGTCCTGAGTCTACTTTTTATGTATTTTTTCTGTTGCTGCCCCTTTACATATTTGCTTAAGGAGAAATGACACTGAGATCTGTAAAGGTCAGTTGTTGACCTCAGAATGGGCAGATATAGGGCGGAATCAGCTGTCTGAACTTATTTTTTAGTGCCAAAGAGGCTTTAGGTCTTATTGTTATTATTACTAACATTTACTGTAGCAGCTGTAGGCTCTGAAGAAAGCTAGAAAAAAATCTGCATAAACACACATCATCAGGGACAGAGTGAGATAAAACATCCTTTTTAAAAAACCATGTGAGTAGGGGATATGGAGAGAGGATAAGTGATTTGCCTCAATTCACAGGGAGGTTTCATTGCAGAGACAGAAATGGAACCTCTCTCAGAAGTCCCAAATTAGCACGTTAACCTTAAGTTTAGTTTTGCATTCATTTATACTGAGAAATGTCATTGAGAAGAATGAAGGGAAAAATACAGACCTTGTCATCCAGAATAGGCTCGCACTGAGAGTAGTTTATCTTGGAAGCCCATGTCCCATTGCCCAGGCATTCTCTGTAGGCATTTCCTGGTACAGACCAAAATAAAAGACAGATGAACACTCTGTGCTGGATTTGAAACAGCCTAGACACTTCACAGGTTCAAGAAAAGATTGTCAGAACAGATTATTTACAAGGCAAATCAACTCATCCCACCTCTGTGAGTACTGGAGCAACCCACTGAGAGGAGAAATAAATAACAAATACATCTACAGACAATGAGTATTTAAAGGTATTTATTAATAGGTTTTTTTTCTTACAGAATATGAATTCAGAAGACAGCAAATGTATGAGAACATTGCAACTGAAACCATTCTTGGTGTTTTCCCAAGGTGCCAATTCTCACATGTAAGTGAAAATCACAAATTACTGAAGCAGAGATTTAATGTCCAAATTCAACATCATCCTGCAGGGCTCTGGGAACTACATGTGGCAGTACTGGGCTGAAGAAGGGAGTTCCAATTTCTAGCAAGCACTCCCTTCATCCCAAGGAATTCTGAGAGAAAACTGTTTGTTTTTATACAAACCTTCCTCTACTCATCAAATGCACATCCAATCCCAAACCCAAGAAGTTCTTGGGTTTTTTCCCATTCTTATTTTGAACTGTTTCCTAGAAACAAGAGAATTAAAATAAAACAGGAAATCTAGAAAGATCCCCAAAGGACAAATACAGGCAACTTCCTGATGGACTCTTCATGATGTTCTTTCTGCCTTTTACCCAATTTCTTTTTGGGCCTTTGCCACGGTCATTTAGTGCAGGAAAATCAAATGGTCCCAAATGTGCTGCTGACACCAGCCTTTGAAAAAGGTAAAGAGACTTTTGAACAGGTGCTTCTTCTAAGAGAAGTCAACAAATGACAGCCCCTGCAGAAGCTCCAGATGACACCATGTCCACACAGATCACTGAATTTCATATTGCTGCTGTCTATTGGCATTTTTCCACTGTTTCTTTTTGGAGTGACGAGGCCAAACAAAACAAAACAGCCTGAGTGGGGTTTAGGTGGTAGGATCCAGTTTACATCCCTAAAAGCCCTTGCATTTGTCCCTTCCTGTGGCCAGTGCTGAAGCTCTCTGTGCAGAATTGTTGCTGATTTTGAGCCTCTAGCAAACTCCTGACTCTCCAGATGAGTTAATGCTTAGTCGGATGTTGAGTCCCACTTCCAGGGTACTGCTCATATGAAACCCTTATTTTATTCATTCAAACCCTTGTTTTACTCACTCTTCATTTTCCCTGGTTGTATCCCTCCAGCTCAGCTGTGGAGAGCACAAACACAACCCACCCTGTGAGGCACAGGGAACGTACAACCCCCATCAGTGCAGCTCTCTGAGCTGTCACAGCAGATCTCCCACACACTGAGGGTATGAACAGGATGGGGGGAAACCAAACTCTGAATTTTTCTCATCCAGGATCTCCTCCAGTATCAGTCACTTCTCAGAAACAACAGCAGCAAGCAGATCTGGCTTCTGGGAATCTCTCATTCCAAACTCCAGCTGTAATTACTAATTTATATCCTACAGTAAAGGTTCTTTTCTTTTCTTTTCTTTTCTTTTCTTTTCTTTTCTTTTCTTTTCTTTTCTTTTCTTTTCTTTTCTTTTCTTTTCTTTTCTTTTCTTTTCTTTTTTCTTTTTCTTTTCTTTTTTCTTTTTCTTCTTTTCTTTTCTTTTTCCCTTCCTTCCTTCCTTCCTTCCTTCCTTCCTTCCTTCCTTCCTTCCTTCCTTCCTTCCTTCCTTCCTTCCTTCCTTCCTTCCTTCCTTCCTTCCTTCCTTCCTTCCTTCCTTCCTTCCTTCCTTCCTTCCTTCCTTCCTTCCTTCCTTCCTTCCTTCCTTCCTTCCTTCCTTCCTTCCTTTCCTTCCTTCCTTCCTTCCTTCCTTCCTTCCTTCCTTCCTTCCTTCCTTCCTTCCTTCCTTCCTTCCTTCCTTCCTTCCTTCCTTCCTTCCTTCCTTCCTTCCTTCCTTCCTTCCTTCCTTCCGCCACTTCCTTCCGCCACTTCCTTCCGCCACTTCCTTCCGCCACTTCCTTCCGCCACTTCCTTCCGCCACTTCCTTCCTTCCGCCACTTCCTTCCTTCCGCCACTTCCTTCCTTCCTTCCTTCCTTCCCTCCTTCCCTCCTTCCCTCCTTCCCTCCTTCCCTCCCTCCCACCCATGATACACATATAACACTTATATGATCTTTCTAGGGCAACAAGAGCTAAAAATAAAAAAAAAAATACAGCTATTAGCAATATTTTTTTCCTAGTTGAAAAACAATTGTGTAAAATTTCATTTTCCTAGACAAATGACACGGTGAAGAACTCAGCGTACTCTCTCTTCCTGTAATTTCCCCTCCCTTCCTGACTCTGTTCTCAAGAAGGAATACACCAAATAGAGATTTGGCGGTTACAATGTTATGGTTTTATATAATAACATGGTTATTTGTGCTCTGTGTGCACTTGCACTCATATAACACAACTGGACAAGGAGATTTAATGTTCATGCAAATGAATAACAAGCAGTAGATGACTCAGGATGGCACAGGCAGCACTCAGCCTTTATGCACAGAGCTCTTGACACATCATCCAATATTCACTCCTGGCCCTCAGTCTGTGGTCTCTTCTTCCACTTTGAAAATATTGATTTCCTTTTATTGTAGATTTGTGGCTCTTGGTTTCTTCTGCGTAATCATCAGTCCAGGAGACAAGCAGGGAGGTAAAAGGGCCTGAACAGAAAGGAATATCCAGGAGAGCTCAGAGCATCCAGCTTTCACTGAATGTATTTCAACCCCTCCAAACTACAAACGCATTATTGTCCTATTTCCCCTAAGGGCTGACCCAGGGGTGCTGATCAGAGTCATATTCCACCAGGAATGCCAAGGACAGCAGGCAGAGCCCAGACACACAGCAACAGCAGCAGCACCAACATTCGCAGCTCCCATGGACTCGAGGTGATGTAAGAGGGGTCTCCACCCCTGAAAAACTTCATCCCACATCAGAAAAAGGGAAGCAAAAGATCTGAGCACAGCTACAGCGAAACCTTGGCAGGAATACAACTGGGACAGCCAATTCTCCCTGACTCCAGCTCTTGGGAAAGTCCAGCTCAGTCTATCATTTAAAAGTTCTTCACAGAATATATCCAGGTAAACAATCAAACACCTACAGGAATGTCTCACTTTTATGTATTTATACACACATGGCCACACACCCACGCTATACAGAGCCTGATCTTTATTCTTAGTGGTGTAGAACCACTGAAGAGCAAGTGAGAAATTCAAGATGGAGAGCAAAAGTTCCTTGAATGCAGGAGAAAATTAGTGTTGCATTATAAAAAAAACCAAACCAGACTGTGATAATCATAACTCTGTCTGTTTTCAGGGCAAATGGGACTTCTAAGAAACTAGGGCATATTTGCTGTTTCAATAAAAAGAAGCTGATAACCCAGATTTGAGCCCATACATCAATAATAATGGAAAATGTTTTTCATCTAGCATGGAAGTACAAGAAAGAAGCTCACAGACTTTTATTTATTAATTTTGAAGGACTCCTCACACCTCTGGTTTTTGATAAAGTGCGGAGACATCCAAACTCTGTTTCCAGTTTTCCCATAACTCTCTTCAGCATCCCTGCAACTCAGCACCAGTATTACCAGATAATTCTGGGGAAACTTGCATGGGATAAGAGCAGTTTATCACAAATCAGCTCAAGGACCTTTATGCCAAACAGAAATGAGTCTTAGTCATCTAAACTCATGTAAAATGAATCCCACCCCAATTTATAGCACTTTATTAACAACACTGCCAGAGACTCTCCTAGAGAGCCCTCAGTGAGTGTCTAAACAGAAAATGGAGCAGCAACATCCAATATTTGTCATCCCAACTGGGATTTGTCTGCTCCTTAGAATCCACTGACATATTTTTGCTGTGAGGGTGACAGAACACTGGAATAGGTTTCCCAGGGATGTTGTGGAGTCTCCCTTTTTGAAGATACTTAAGAGCATTTTAAGACATGCTCCTGGGCAACTGCAGGGGGGCAGGACCAGATCTCAGCCATCCTGTGGTTCTGTGATTAACTACATAAAGTTATCTTCTGGAACAGCTTTAAAACACAGCTCAGGTACAATGTTCTACATCAGTTCATGAGGTAAAACCTAGCCCTTAATTTAATTTCTAACTGCAGATGATGTTGCATTTCCGAATGGAGTATGTAAAGCAAAGTGTTTGATGAGTAGTCTCTCTGTATTTTTCTTTTTTTATTGACCCTGTTGAAGAACACAAAGCCTTTCAGGTAGTGGTAACTCAATATGTATGGATTGGCCTGGTGGGAGGCTTGTGTTTAGTCAGTAAAAGTCCATTAAAAGCATGACACAAACAGGAGACAGGAGCACTGGGTAAAGGTAAGGGGATGTCATTCTCAGCACAAGTTCACCACTCCCTCCCTCCCAGGGGAGTGAAAGACAATTCTAGACCCTGCACACAGGAACTGCTATAATGGATCTTGTCCCTGACAACTGGAACTGAGCTGGTTCTGAAAGAGATTTTATTTGTCTTGCTGTGTCTCATGTAGATGACTTTTTGACAAGGTTTACATTTCCAGTTGTCATTAAAATGGAAATCTGACTTCTCTGGCTATTTACGCCTTTCATCTCCTGGATTCTACACACACAGAGTGGCCGTGGAATCTTGAGACAAGTTCATCAGCTACTGGAGTGAAGGGAATAAACAGAAAAATGAATACATAAGTAAAACAGCCTGTTAAGCGCTGAGCTGAGGGTATGTGGCTGCTTTGACAGCTTGCTGACCCATGTTAGCTGTCGGCTGAGCTGAAATGAAGGGTCCATCAATCAGAGAAGCAGAATCCCCCCTGGAGCACACAGGGTTTTGGGAAGTGGGGTTAGCAGTGACTGTGGCAGAGACTCACAGATACAATAAACACCTTGAAAGAGCACAGTGGGACACATTATCCACCTCCCTACCCACAGGACTTGTTCAGTCCAGATTAAAAGATGGAAGCCCCAAGAATTTTCAGTAATTATTTTGTAAAACTATTACAGACAGTCTGTTAAATCTCTCCACTGTGATTATTTTTTGTTGATATCCTATATCTATATTTTTTCCTCACTTTTTAAGACAATTATTGAACTGTTTTTGCCCCTGTACTGCCCTCTGACCTAGCTGAGCAATTTTCCATCCTTTCCAGGGTAGGTTAGTTCTGCATATTTGCCACGGGCAGAGTTCAGCCTTATAATTTTAGAATAGCAACTCGCAGCCAGTCTTGTCCACATCTCACCAATCCCTTCCTACTCTGGCTTCATGGCACAGCACAGCAGCCCATGGTGCCCCCAACATGAAGGTGTTTATGACAAATTTTCCAATGGAAAGCAAGCTCAAATAAGTGAGGTTTTCCCTTAGATATAAATTAAAATAGTTTCTGTGATATGCTGGTCCGCAAAATCAGAAGAGATAGTGGAGAAAACCTGCTTTGTCTCAGTGCCATGATTAAAGCTGGATGACATCTTCTGAGCTGAATAAATGGATTTTGAAATACCCAGTTTTGGGAAAACAAAAATCACTTGAGAGGTTTGGGGAAAGTAAATTGGGCCCGGGTTTTACTCCCTGAAGAAAAATTTTAGATACATTCAAAGAACACAGGAGGAAAACAACCCAAAATATCCCAGTGCTGAATGTTGTAGCCCAGGAGGTGCTCACAACATGGAGTTCAGCTCTGGTCTCTTCCAATGCTGGATTTCATGAGGAATTCAAAATCAGTTTAAAGGACTCATTTTTTTTCAGGGGGCTTTAATCTCTGGGACACTGCAAGATTTTCCCAATGTCTTCTTTTATTAATTTAATGTTCAAAATAAAACATTTCGCTTGGTACTGAGCAAAAAAAGTTTTCTCTTGGGTACTTATCCACCATGATCCCCAGTAAATCCAACAGGAACTGCACGATACAAATTCCTCACATTGGCTGCCCAGATTTCCTAGGAGCCAGATCAAATGAGACAGAAAAAACCCTCTGTTGCATAAGGTACACATCACTTCATGTATAGATTATTCTTAGCCCCTTTCAAAGTCTCGGAAAAACAGCAAGCTTCTAAAAATAGAGGCTGAATCATGGGGCTATAAATTATTTATTCATGTGCCACCCTCCCTCTTTGGTGCTTTATTTTTTTCTGATTGTTGCAGTGACAAGCTCGAGCCAGGTAGGATTCACAAAACATCAGGACAACTGCTTACTATTTCTAGAAATCATAAGTGACAGCAGCAGAATTGTGACATCCAGCAGACTGGGGGGAAAAAAAATAACAAAATATCTCTCTCCAAATATTTTATTTGTGAATGAGGGATATTCTGACAAAAATAAGGAGAGGCAAGAACAGTTATCCAACTGATGCTTATTGCTTTGTACATCAGCCAACATCAACCTGAAAGCCAAGAGGTTTTCTCTGCATGTCACAGCTGGGGTTTTTTTTAATTTGTACAGAAATATAATGCACTTATAGGAGAGTCTTGAAAGGCAGATAAATAATAATTTAGGCAAGGAATGTTCCCCATGAAAAATACTCCTAAACTCAGCTCTGTCTGGCTCAGCTTTATGTGTCCTCAGGCTTTCAAGCACATTAGGAACTTCGATGAGTTTTGTATTGCTTTCCTTTGCCAAGAAATCCTGAAAAGGTTTACAAGAAGCTCAAGCAGCCTAATTATGCTCACTTTGTGCATCGATTTCCCACCTGCTGAAGAGCTCAAGTGATCCACCCAGGTCACAGAACAGGTCAAAAGGCAGGATCAGAACCTTTCAGAAGTTTAGAAGTGTTCCAGGCTCCTTCAGAGTTTAGAGAAGCATTTCTCTGTGTTTCTAGCCCAAGGCACTCTCTGTTGGACCTACAGAGATTGAAAGCACCTGAGGTACTCAGTTCTGTTTGTACAGAGGATCACAGAATATTCTGGGTTGGAAAAGACTTTAAAATGATTCAGTTTCACCCCCTGCCATGGGCTGGGACACCTTCCAGAAGACCAAGCCCCATCCAACCTGGCCTTGAACTCTCCTTGCCCCAGGCTGTGGCTCCTGGCAGCAAGCAGTGACATTAGAATGATCCCATAGACTGAATTGTGCAGAAATGTCAGAAAAGTGGCTCTTTTCAACCTTGTTCAATGAAATACCTGCTAATGTAAACCTTCTCACAAAAAATCTCACACATTCTGTTTGAATCTCTGATCCCCACATGGTTCACCTCAGGAAACACAGTATCTTCCAATATTTTTCACTCCTTGTACCTCCAGCATTAGCAAAAACTGTTCCATAAAATAAAACTTTTTTACAGTAAATACTCTGTTTCTTCACAGCTTCATTTTGAATTGTTTCAGGATTGAGGTGTGGGCAGTGGTAGGCAATTTCCAAACTTGCCCTTTCCCAAGACAATCACTCCTCAGAAGGATGAGTTGGGAATCATCCTGGAGGCTGCCTTCCTCATCCCAAATCGTTTATAGCTCCTGTGATAACCCTCCTATTAATAACTGAATAATAAAAGAATTATTATTCAATTATATAATTATTACCCTTATATAACATTCATTTCCTTAAGAAATTATTTCATGGCTGTGACTGAGGGAACTCTTGTTCTGAAAGGTCAGGGCTATGCTGTTACAGAAACAGCTGAGGGAATACCCAGAAGACAGGGAGAGAAAACCCAGTGAAGAGGCTCAGCAGCACTTGACAAAAGCTTGGCTAATCCTGCCTGCAGCCTCCCAAGGCTTGGTGCAGTCTGCAGGTAAATCCCTGAGACAGCACATCGCCAGGTGTGAGCACACACAGAACCCAAAGGCTTCCAGCTCGCACCTCCACGTATCTTAGAGAAAAAAGATAGAAGAGGAAGATTACAAAGCTCAAACTCTTCAGGTTATCATCTTTTCCCTTCACCTGGTTTTCAGCACAAGAAAAAAAATACAGAAAAAAAAACAGAACACAATACAAAAGTCAAACCAAACTCCCAACCCAAACCACTTCTAGCTGAACAGAAATGAGAAATTGTTCAATTCCCCAAAAAACTGTTGCAAAATAAAATTCTGGCATTTATGCTGGGCTTATTTCCACACCCAGTTACTCAAATTAATCTCTCCTGAAAGAGAGATTAATTTTGTGTGTATCACACACAAAAGAAGATGCACAGACATCACTTGCACTTCAGAAAGTCACTGAAACTTGGATTGCTGGAAATGACAACAACACCCAGGAGAGTCTTTCTTCAGACTTGTCCTATTCTTACTTGAGCTCAAGATTCAGACATTTGGACTCTGAGGCCCTGATGTTCATGTGTGAGTGAAGGTTACCACACCCTTGCTGCCAGACAGACATCCAGCACTGAGGTCACCTCTCATGTCCATGCTATCTACTCAATCCAGGCCACCAAACCGTACTGAATTCCCAAATTTAAGCTAATTAAGTGATTCCAAGATTGCAGCCAGCACAGTCTAGACAGATTCAGCTGATCCATGGCCATTTACTTTATGGAGCTGAGTTGTTCCCCACATTGACAACAGGACAGATTTAACCACCTACAGGAAAAAGAAGCATCTTCACTCCTAAATTTAGGTGCTGGAGGTAAACAAAACACTGGCCTGAATGGGCCTATCATTTGATGTGCAACAATCACTTTATTTTAAAGACTTCCCTCATTTGACTCTGGGTAATGCAATTGTTTTAAGGAACAGGCTATCATCCAACTTGTGTTTGTATGGGTCATGCACAAATTACTAGGAGAGATTCCCTGGCCCAGAACACTTCCACCTACACGGAGAGGGAACGTCCACCTAACACAGCTACCTGAAAAACACACATGGGAGAAAGGTGTAGTCTAAGAAAATGTTCTTCCTGCTGGTTAGTCCAACAGGTCATTAATTCTCCCTTTGTGGTGTAGTGGCAGTGAATTCCTGCAGAGCACAGGAGGAGGAAAGGCATCACCCAGGGCTGCAGCACAATTTGTTTGTGAGCACAGAGCCATGAAACTCCATCCCTAACCCCTTTCTGGAAGGCTGACAGGGCACAGGCTGCTAATGATGTTTGGTCTTTATGGTAATTGCTTCTTAGCTGAAATTCAAAATTCAATTAGTCACCTGGCATAATTACTGAATGCACAGAGAGATGGCAATGATAATGAGAGGTGTAACTGTACTTTATTACCTGTAGTAAAGCACTGTGGAACTGAGAAACACTAAGATCTGATTAAGACAGGAGGGAGAGGGAGAGGAAAGGAGCTGGAGGCTGGAGTTTAGGACAGATGACTCGAGAAGACAATTTGCACAACCTCTTGAAGGAAAGGAGTGTGTGCAGCCTCCCTTTATTTTAGTTTTTGCCTCAGCTAAGTGGGAATGTGGGAAGCAATACTCTCCTCACAGAGCTTTCACTGCCTGGAATTTATTCAGGAATTTATGAGTTGCAAAAAGTTTCAAAAGCAAAGCACAGCAGCTGCAGGAATGCTCATGATGGAACACAGAGCCAGCGTTCACCAGGAATAATCCTGATCTGCTCTCAGAACTCTGCAAAAATAATGAGAAAGGTGGTTGAGAAAAGGAGGGATGAGAGCAGGTTCCAAAATGCACCAATTCATGTGATATTTGCCTGGTAAGGTTCAAATACTTTTTGACAAGGAATTCACATGAAACCTCAGGTGCAGCAGCAGAGGCTGTGAGAGGAAAGCAGGGCACAGGAGAGACAGAAAATAAGAGCAACCCAGGAAGGTGAGAGAAAACAGCACACACAACACAGGGAATGAGTTGGGCTTAAAGGCCAGGAGGATCTGCAAAACCTGATTATTATCCCTGAGTCAGCACTGGGGTTTGCCTACACCACAGGAATGCCCATCAGGAACCACAGAAGTTGCCTGGATTACAGGGATTTTCTTTGTTAGCTGGTTTTGGGGTTTTGGGATTGTTGTTTTTTTGGGGTTTTTTTCCCATTTCAAACCATTGTCCAAATCATACATCCAGCATTTTATAAGAATCTTTGCCATTTAGAAAATCACAGGATGATTCAGACAGGTCCTGTCACACTTGCACGTCTTGGGATGTCTGGACAAAAACACAACATACGCTGCTGTCAGCTCTGCTGTGTGTGGTTGCCAAAAAGCTCCGTGTCTTCCCCGAGCCTAAATATTCATCAGAAGGCAGGCAAGAAACAGACTGTCTGCAAGACAAAAAAAGCCTGCAAACATCAGACGGGTGACCATTTGCCAAAGCAGCCTCTGCCAGCTTTCATAGCTAAGCCTAATATAGGAACATAAAAAATTCCAGATGTTTCTTGGCAGATATGAGCCCATTTTGCTGAACCACATTTCCCCTTCTAATAATGTTAGTTTAAAAAGGGGATGAGAATGGGGAAGTTCTCCCAGTTTCTGTGAAGTGAATCTAAGGTGTGTGAGAACAATCCCTTCCCAAACCATACAATTTTATAGCATGAGCAAAAAATATTCAGCAACATCAAGAGGCAGAATTTTGACTGTGGAGATTGCAGATGGAGGGGTTATAGCTCACATTTATTTATATAAAAAGCTTCTTTAGGCCATCACAGATTAGGTTTGTTTGAGATGAAGAAGTAAAGTCCCTGCAGATACAGGGAAATACAATAATTCCAAGTCTCAGAAATCTTTTACAGGCACTAACAGTGCTACATTCTCTGTGGGCTGTCCCTCCACATAAATTCCTTCTCCCACTGGTTGAAGAATAAGGTTTAAAACCAGCTCTTGCCAGGAGAAAAGCAGCACCCAGCTCAGATGTTCTTTCTTACACAGCCACAATGAGGAACAGGAAACTTTCATTAAAGAAATTACAATAAGGAGCACTGGGCTTTTGAGATCCAATTTTGCCTCCCCCTCAGTTTTCCTCTTCCCATCCTTGAAAATAGTGTGAAGAAGTTTATTGAATTAATCACCCAGCACAGCAGTGCTATGGGGAACTCAGTGTCCAGAGATGCTTCATAGATGGACATAGAAGTGCAGCAGGAAATAGCTGAGTTTGTAGATAAGCAATTGCTAGGCTGATGATGCACCTACTTGGATTTAAAAGTTCACCAACTGCATAAATCCCCAGTCTTCCCCTTCCACACTTTAAATTGCTTCTTCCATTGCTGCATTTCCATTCTTTCCCAAAATACAGCATGGAATATGAATCATGTGCCAGTCCTTTCCTCCAGGACAGCATGTATTGAAACTTTAGGTGAGAACACAAACCTGAGAGAAATAATATTTCATCCAATGTTTGCTAGTGCTGTACAGCAGCAGGAAATTTGGTTTGCAAGTGATATCATAAAGGAAGTAAAGAAGTACAAGATTCATTTTGAGAGGGAACTGTGAAAGACCATATTGTTCTGTATGTGCTGTTTTCATGCCCACAGCACCTTATCAACCAGAAGAGGCAGATCAGAGATATGCCTTTGGCTCTCTGAGAGTGTCTGCCCTCTTCCTGGGTCTCTGTTTCAGCCCAGCTTCCTGAGATATCTCCCAGCCCACACACAAATGATCCTCCACAAGAGATTCCCCATGCACAAGGAGCTGAGTGATCACTTGTTGGCCAGGAAGACCTGGGATAATCTTCTGCAAAAGGCAGCTGAAAAAGAGGTAAAGAGGCTGTTCCCTTGCCATAACCTGATTAATGCATCTCTCATTTGGAAAGCCTGCTGCTATGTGGGAAGGTGCTTTCTTATCACCTGGTAATTATTCTCTCTTTGGGGTTTTGAAATGGCATGGGAGGGAGAAAGGGAATTTTAAAATCTCTTCTAATTTTATAGCACATAAAACGCTGTCAGCACATGCTGTGACAGTCTAAGAAAAGCATTTCACCAGCTTAATTTCTTGGCTAAACTCCCTGATGAATCCTAAGATCCTGAGCTTATTTCAAGCAGGAATGATAAGTGGGCCATCTCTGAACCATGCCATGTGGTTTTGGGTTCACTGCAGCCTGGCAAACATGGTGTGGCATCTCCAACATCATCACACACATTTTAAAGATCACATATCTGTGATCTCAGTGCTGTCTGTGCCACTCAAACAGCTCTGGGAACTGCAGGAAACAGGGGCTGAATGAATTCATGGGATGAATTCTCCATGCAGTTCCATGATGATAAGGATGTGGATGCAAAGGATAAATCATCTCATGCTGGCACTGAACACTGCACACCTTGCACAGCTTTACATTCAGGGCATTAATCTTAGGCTTGTCATACAAATCTCCTCACAATACAAAAAGGACATAACAGCCTCTCCACCCATCCCCCCCAATATTCTAGACCCCTCTCAGAGCACTAAAATGACACCTCTCACTGTTTCAACTCAGCTCAGTGTTTCTCTCAACATTCTTTCCCTACACTGCACTTTTTCCCTTTCTTTCTAAAGCTGATATGAAAATCTCTTCAAATCCAGAACTGAAGTTTCCAAGCCCCAAATTTGCTGGTTTAACCATCCATAGATTTATGTACCACCTTCCTGGGACATTGTTCTGACATAAACACTGGCTCCAGGGATTTGGAAGCAGCACAATAAATTTGATCTGGACTGAAATTAAACAATAAAAGAGGGAAGCAGGGCAGTCTTCTCATGCCATCACCATCCATAAAGAAATGCTGCATCCAGCAAGGACATAAGCCAAGATCTGGTGGTGGAGGAAATGTTCTAGGTGCTCCAAAGAGGATAAAAGAGTTGGTGATGCTTCAGCACTTCCCAGATTTAGTTTAATACAGGTAACTGCATGAATGGCTAGAAGGGAGGATGCTGAAGGAAGCTCCTGTCATTCAGAGCTGAATTTTCTTGCTCCTTAAAGACCTCCTGGTTTCTTGTCATGCTGACGTGGAAGATGGGCACTAAGATTGGTTGTTTACAGTGACAATGCAGAAGGAGTTTTAGAAACTAGATGGTAAAAAAGGTCTCTTGAAAAGATTTGCTATCTCCTTTCAACAAAGAGAGCAATTAGATCAGGTAAAATATGATTAGAAGTGATCATTCACCTCAGAGAAATGTTTAGTGCTCATCATTCACTTCCACTTAGCTGAGACTCTGCCATTTATACATTTACTGACTCTGGCAAGAGATTTTCTCAGATCTTCTCTCATGACAAGAAAAATTACTGAAAACTCATACATTACATCTCTTACACTGAGGCAGATTTATCCTCAGTGCCATTTCCTTTTCAACTACAAAACGAGCTCCCCAAGAGCAAACTGATTGAGCAATATTTAACCACTGGGTAGTCAAGTGAGGACTGCTTAATTGATATTCTCCTTGGTACCAAACCATAAAACCTCAAATCCCAAGCTTGCCATGAACAACTGTGGTGTAGAATACAAAAAAGAAAATAAAAAAAAAGGAAAAAAGAAAAAAAACCCCCTACAAACTACAGGAAAAAAAAAAAGATGCTTGAATGGGCAGATGAACTGCTTTGGACTTTAAAGAATCCAAAGTGCATGAAAAAGTATCTGAAATTTATAACACTTTTCAAATTAATTCAGCTTTAGACTTTGTCTGTCAAGTGATAATGAGCTATTGACTTGTATATCAAATGTGGGAAAGGTGATATGGTGATACTAGAGTTGCTTTCTTTGATAGACTAATTAAAAGGTAACTTCATTTTTTTTTAAAGGTAGAGTGAAATACTGATGGCATCTGAAGAGCAGTGAATTATGTTTTATGGCAATAAAACCCTCCTGTGCACATCATGAATGGGGCAGAAAAGCTACATAGTATTTTTGAAAGATATACAAGCTTGACAGTTTAGACCTACTTTTAATTTAATGTGAGCATGCAAAAATCTGCAGTGCAACATAAAACCTCTGCACAAATGAGCATCCAAATCCTCAAGCCTCCTCTCTAAGAAAAATAAGCAATTACTTAACAGTTGCACTGGAAATGCTCATTTTGGACCAGTGCCTCAAGGGATGAAGTAAGGGCTGTTCTATTAAGCTCTGTTTGTTCCATTTTTTACCCTATGAATTTTACTTATAACAGTGCAGTAGAGAGACCCAGTCTGTGTCCAACTGCTCTGTCACCTCCCATTGCCAGAGCAAAGCCAGATGGCAAAGACCTGCTGGAGTACCTGCAGTTCCTCCTTCAGGAATCCTCCTGAGGGAATGGATTCCCAGAGGTGGGTCTGACCTTATCTCCAGACAAGACAGGAGGAGAGGAATAAAGAAAAGCTTTTAAAAAGGTTAAAAAAATGTGACACAAAGGCCCATAGTGCTACATTCTAATTATCTGTTCACAAAATACACCTAAATAATTCCTCTTTTGCTTGTATTGCAGTGGTGCCTCTGCAGGCCAATGCAAGGGGCACATCCATCTTCAGGATGAGATAGAAGGCTTTCCTCACTTGTTTTTAGTCACAGAAACAGTTCAGATGTGGAAACATCTGGGATTATAGCTAAAGATGGACATGTTCAGAGGGTGATTCGATCCCTTCACTTTTCTCTGTTGACCAGAGAGTTGAGAAGGCTTTGAGGAGTCATCCTGCAGAGATGGCTCAAATTCCATGAGATAAAGCCTGCCTCATACGGACAAAACCCCCCTTACTTTGGATCTTGAGGCTCAGTGCTACAGTTTTCTAGCACTAGGCTTAGAAGAATTCTACAGTAATAAAATCTAAATGAAACAGTACATTTTTTAAGGCCAGGTTGGTGTGGCAGCATCACCTGAGGTGCACACAGACCATGCAGAAAGCCACAGCCTGAAGAGAAGTTAATACTTCCTGAGTCTGGACTTTGATCCCTTTATGATTTTAGCAGGTGTGGTGATTGATTAATGCCCACAAAATAATATTTTGAGTCTTAAAACTCTTTCTACTGGAATGGCATCTGGAGGTTGTGTACAGCACTGGCTCCACTTCCAGCAGCAGAAGCCTCAGGCAGAGACCCAGACTGTTGTGGTGCTGTGACTGAAAACAGCACCCTTCCAAAATTCCTGTGAGCTAAGGCTAGGAAGGAACAGTGTAAGAACAAGAAACTGGAGGCCTGGATCCAAACCAGGCAATGAGGAGACTTCAAAGTGCCCAACAAAATGCCCCAGTCACGGATCACAGCCCAAAAGAGTGATGGCCACAAGCACGGTAAGGATGGCTTTTACCTAAGTGCTCCTGACTCATATAAAGGAGGGCAGTGAGGATGGTGAAGGGTCTGGACGGAAAACCATGTGAGGAGAGGCTGAAGGCACTTGGCTTGCTCAGCTGGAGAAGAGGAGAGTGAGGGGAGACCTCACTGTGGTCTTCAGCACCCTCCTGAGAGGCAGACATCAATCTCCTCTCTGGTGATAAGCCCTGAGGGAGTGGCTTGAAGCTGAGTCAGGGGAGGTTTAGCTTGGAAATCAGGAAAAGGTTCTTCCCCCAGAGGGTGGCTGGGCACTGCCCAGGCTCCCCAGGGAATGGGCATGGTCCCACCCAAGGCTGCCAGAGCTCCAGGAGCATTTGGACAACGCTCCCAGAGATGCACAGGGTGGGATTGTTGGGGTGTCTGTGCAGGGCCAGGAGTTTTATGCCTCAAGAGGCTGCAATGGTGTCCTTGGCTCTTGGGCTGGAAAAGGATTGTTTTGGCTGACTAAACTGTGAAGAGAACTTGGCAACACTTTACATGAAGTTCAGAGTTATATACCAGTACAGTACAGAATCTGGAAAATATATGAAAGCTAAAACTTAAAGGCATCAAGTTGAACTCGATGGTCCTTGTGGGTCCCTTGCAGCTCAGGATATTCTCTGATCCTGTGACTCTGTAAATCCTATCCATAATAAAAACAGAGATTCCCCATCCCTGGGAGTGTTTCAGGCCAGGTTGGATGGGGCTCAGAGCAACCTGGTCTAGCAGAAGATGTCCCTGCCCATGGCACAGGGGGGTGGAACTGGATGATCTTTAAGGTCTCTTCCAACCCAAACCATTCTCTGATTAGGGAATTCACAGCTGAACCTGCATTTCCCCTCTGGTGCCTTATAAAGAGAGATTTCCCACATAACAGCTCCCAAATGAAATGCTAGTGAGTAAAAAATGACTTTACTGTCACACAGCTACAACATCCTGGAGTAGTTCCCAATAATGGCATTTAAAATTAAATGATTACCAAGATTTTTTTTTCCCTTCTCAGCTATCTGATCTTGATAATTATATCATATGAAATGAGATCATTTGATGCACCACCCTCAAACTCTTCTCCTCTTAAAATAGAATCTAAATCTTTCTATAGATAGAAGATTCTTTAAGTAATTACACATAAAGTGTTCAGAATAAAATGTCTCTTCCTGTGCACAAGGATTTATCTTTGGATTAATCAATAGAAGGTTGGCAGATTATTTTAATAACAGTACAAAGGTAATTAAAATTTGCTCTCGTTATTTCTGAAACACAAAGGAGATGCAATACACCTCATGTAACAGTTTCTTCTGGTCATCATCTGAAATGCACTTAATCACTGTAATTAGCTGTTACATGACTGCACATCATGAATACATCAGGAAGAAACATTAAACTTCAGAGAAGAACTTAGGATTTAGTTCAGTCTGAGAGGAGAATACAGCTCATTATCTCTTTAAACAAATTTAAAGTGCAAAATGCATATACCAATGACTCTGAGGGCCTCTGTTACCTTTGTACAGAAATCATTTCTGAAAACCACTCAGAGGATGCTTCAGACTGCAAGAAATGCTGCTTGATTACAAGTGACCACAGCCAGCTTACAAACTCTCCTTTACATCTATTTTCTCCTTTTTTTCTTTTACCACTTTCTTTCCACTTAAACTTTTTCCCACCCTGAAATAGTGTTGTTTATGATCTGTTGAAGTGATTGCTCTCAGAAGTGAAGCACTGAGATACACAGAACTCATTTATAGGAGGGTTTGGGGAGACGGAGAGCAGCAGCTTAACTGACAACCCTCCTTGTGATAAATTGAGAGGGAATTTGACTCACAAATGCTGCTGAAATGGCAGACAGTGAAGTTCCTGAAGTTGAATGGAGAACATTTAGCTTGGAGGTGTCACAGTACAGCTCCTCAAGAATCAGCTGATGGCACCAGACTGGAAGCTGAGACCCTCAGCTCTGGAGCCACGTTAGAGAAGGCAGAAACACTCATTGCTGTGAGATTTTAAGGACCATGCTAAACAGGGTATGTCATGTCAAACGACATCAGAAACCTCAGGGAAGTTTAAAAATGTTTGTAGGGAATGATGACACCACAGATCAGTGCCTTTGTTTCAATTAAAAATGACTGATTTTGATATTCTTTGAAGTGAGACAACTGAGCTGGAATTTCATGTAAAAATAACATCACTTTAGTCTGGTGTCTCTCTTTAGGGAAAGGATATCTGCTACAGGCAGAGAGAATTCCTTCATGACTTCACTGAGACATAAAAATGTCTCTGAGTCAGCACTCTGAATCCTGACTGTGTTCTGAGACTGAAAACCAGGGAGTGCATTTACCAGGGCTGGGTTTAAAACATTTCCACCTGGTGTAAAATACATTCAGAGATGAGACTGAATAAACATTCCAATTCAAAATTCCATTCAAATGCCCCAGTTTGCCTTCTGGAAGCCTCTCCCTAGGACAGCAGCCTGTGCTCTGCAACGTTCAACCCTCATAACTGTATTCCCAAGCTGGAAGAATTTTGAAAAAAATAATAAAAATCAGGAAGAATTTTCCTGCATATATTTGATATCCCCCTGGGGTGGGATGACTGGCTGACTGCTAGGTGCCCACCAGACCTCCTGTTCTCCAGCTCTCCTCAACATGATAGGAGGACAAAATAAGATAGGAAACTCAAAGCACGGGAAAAAGACAGTTTAGTGAGTAATTAACAGTTTAGTTAATTAATTTGGCTCTGTCAAACCTGGGGACAGCCCCTGACCACCTCTGCTCAGAATAACCACTCTTGCATTCCTCTGCTACCAAACCTTTGCCATGTTAGCCCAGTACAGCTCCTCTCTTTCCTCTGTGGCCTCCCAATAGTTGCCTGGGGAAAATATTTTCCAGATTTTGTTTAGAGCTTATTAAAAAAAAAAAAAAATAAAAATCTGGTCTTTAAGCCCCACAGCAGTGCCACCAAAATGAAGTTAATTTTACCATCAATAATCTTGTTCACAAAGAAAGAAGCAAACAGGAAGTGCTGGTTTAATGGTTGGACTTGATCTTAGAAGCCTTTTTCAACCTTAGTTATTCTATTATTTTATGAGTACTGCAACAAACACCACCACAGCAACAAGCCACAGTTGCAACAAGCAAAAAATAATCTTTTGCCTGAGCATGCAAAAAAAGAAGATGAAATCAAGTCTTCTGTGAATAATTTTTTTGTTTATATTCATGAAATTCATCTGAGCACTCAGGACGCTGCTACTACTGCAGCTGAAAACTACCTATTATAAAAGAAACTTTGTATATAATAATACACCTATAATATAGGCATGTTTATATATATATATATATATACTTATATATAAACAGGTATATTCTTTTACAATATACCTATTAAAGTTTTATATTTATATTTGTATTTTATAATATACCTAAGTGCATTTTAAGTGCATAAATTGGCACTTCCAAAAGAACACAGAGATGTCTGGAGATCTTTTCCCCTATCAATGATCTAATGATCTTACTTAACTCTTTTCTGCAGAGTTTCTCCTGCCAAGCTTCCTGCCAGAGCCTTGTGTCAAAGGCAGGTTTGTGTGACCTGTTATTTCATGGCACCCACCACTCCTTCATTACAAAATTACATGTATTATGTGCAGCAGAATTGCATAATCTGTGTAATTAGCTCATCTCAGTGACTGCTGGCAGTGAGAGCAGCTGCGAAGGTTGGGCAGAGGGCAGAGCTAATGACACCAATTCAGGAATAAGGAGTGCACCTGTAGAAGTGCCTGGCTCCAGCCCTGTGTGTGTCCCAGAGCACAGCTGAGATCAGCACTGCCTGCAGCCCCTCAAAAAACGCTCATTTATGGCAAGAGCTGGCCGGGAGCTGCACAAGGCAGAGCTCACTCCCAGGTGCTGAGAGCTGAGCAGAGGCACAAAGCCCAGCTCCAGGGCAGGCTGCCAGACTTGCTGCTGCATCAAACCCCAAAATGCACAGGAAAAACAGATCCCTGTCCTTTCCTGCTGGAAGAATCCAGCTCTACAGAGACGGGGCAACAGAGAGGTGCTTTAAAAGATTTTTTTCCATTATCAGTCTCATAGAAGGGTGAGACATTTAAGATGTTACATCACATAAAGAGCCAACTTATTTCCTCCTTACAACACCTTAAAAATGTTTTTCAGCCTATTAGCATTAGCCACACAATGTTGCTAATACTTCTAACACAAATTTCCTGTTATTTTTACCCCACATGGTCTTACTACAATGCGTCTTTCACAGTTCTGATTCTCCAAAATATCAGGTCTGTTTGCAAGACCACAGTTTAAAACTTGTTTTCAGTTCAATCTCTCTCTCAACAACATCTTTTCTATTCCATGGCCTAGCTAAGTCAGCACCCCTCATCTCAGGGTTTGAATATAAATGTACAAGACTATGCAAGTTTTTAGTCAGGCCCCAAGAATCCTCTATAATTCCATTTCTCACATTTCCTGTTTTGTTTTCCTCTTCTTTCCTTCCTTGTCCTGACAGTAGCTTTGTTTCTCCTTCTACCACTTGTTAAGTACAAACCCCGATTCTGCACTTTTTGGACCCAGAATGAAGCTGCTGGTTTCACTGTTGCTCTGTTTTTACATTTTTGGGCTGCTGACCCTATCACACCCTGCACTGCTCATCGCACCCAAAGTGTCCCCTGTGCCCACGGGGCTGACACCCAGAAGCCTGCAGGGAATCAATACATTTTTATTTAGGTTTTAGTATTTTTTTTTTTAGTTTTAGCATGAAAAAGGCAATGCAGAGCCTGATCAAAGGGTACTCCCTCCTTTCCATATCTCACATCATTTTGCCTGAGAGTTTGAAATTCCTCCTCATCCGTGCTACAAAGTTGCATGATGTATTTGAAGTGTGTTTTCAGAAAGAAAAAAAAAATAGTAATTGAAAAAATAAAACTCAACTTATGGAAAACAAAGCCAATCTCCACTGATAAAGCAGGACAGTTCACTAATTTATCTTCACTGGATCAAGGAATGAAGCCAAATCCACTGGAAGGGACCTGACAACAGGATATGTATTATACTAGAAAATGTAGCCTAGGAAACAACCCTGCATTGCAGAGAAGGGCAGCAAACAGCTGAATAAATGTGATTGTGATAACTGAGCACTTCATCTGGCACATGGAAAACCTGCAGGTGCTACAGACCAGCAGGTCTGCACCAAGACAGCAAGGCAGGAAAACAGAGTTACAGAGATGCAAAATCTTATGGCTAAACACACAAATATATTGGTGACTGTACCCATCACTTACAC
Source organism: Pseudopodoces humilis (assembly GCF_049639895.1). Classification (NCBI taxonomy): domain Eukaryota; kingdom Metazoa; phylum Chordata; class Aves; order Passeriformes; family Paridae; genus Pseudopodoces; species Pseudopodoces humilis. The sequence continues at coordinate 148,358,128 of NC_142200.1, forward strand.
AAATTAAATATTCAAGCTCATGGATATTTCTGCAGTTCTGGAGGTATTAATGAAAGTATTGCTGCTTTTCTCAGACCACACAAGGGCATGCTTTCCATTCAGTTCACATCTCCATATTGAGAACAGAAGATTTTTACTGCTGAAAGAGAGACCTGGAGAGAGCACTATTAAGACACTGAAATCCAGCTGCCTGCTTAGCAATTTGTACATCCAAAAGTCTTTCTATGGAAGCTCTTACAAAGCACTGAAAAACACAGATTCTCTCCTCAAAACTCTCCTGGCTCAGCCCCCAAAGAAATTAATGATGCTGAGGAATAAAGGTGACATGTTAGCTGGGAAATTCTTGCACTCTAAACAAAAAAAAAAAAAAAAAAGGAGAGAAGTCTCCAGAGTTGGAAAGCTTCAGAGTCCCTGAAATATTGGAGTTAATTTACCAAGGGCAGGGCTGGCTGCAGGGTATGAACAGGTCTCATTTGCTGCCTGCTCTGACAGAAACAAGCTGGAAACTGCCTCCATCCCTTCCCTTTCACACTGGCACAGCCACAGACGCTGCCTCTTGGTTGCAGCAGGGCTCCAGAACAGCCCCACCCGGGTGTCCCAGATGGATCCCTGCCAGCTGAAGGCCAGGGAAGTCCTGGAATTCACACTGAAGGCAACACAGCCAGAACCAGAGTGGTTCTAATGGGAAGCTGTGGTCCTGTCCTGTGTGCTTGCCCACCAAAACACAGGACAAGAACACCCTCTGAGAGATAGGAAGAAAAATAATGAAGAAAATTAATTTATGAACATCTCTTTCCCATTGAGACATGGGAAAGAAGAAGGTACTTAGGCCAAACATGCTAAAAATCAAGCTGCATGTCCCCTGTTCATTTACAAGACAAATACTTTGGGTCTGGCGTTTTCTTCTGTTGAATTTTAATTTGCTCAGGGGCTCTGGTGGCCCTGCAGCCAGGAACTGTGTCTGTTATCCTTGCTGCCTGCCTTGGATGTGCGACAGTATCACCCTTATTCTCTACATCTGGTACTTAACCCTGAATTCTCTTCTCTCACCTGCTGTTCTTTGGGATGATCACAGCTGGCAGTGAGGCATTGCAGTTCTTCCCCACAAATGTTTCTGCATGCTTCCCATAGGTTTGCCCCATCCCTTTGTCCCTTCTCATGGCAGAAGTGTCAGATTAGGTGATCTTTAAGGCCCCTTCCAACTCAAACCAATCTTTGGTGCTATGATTTGAAACTTCCAGCACTTAGAAGTTCATCCCAAGGAAGCTATATTTATCCAGTCCTTCTACCTCGAGCAGATAACTTCCATGAATGAGCCATCACTGAGTCATTGACATTTCAGGATTAAATCAAAGCAATTAGCCCTGCCTTTTCCAGCTGATTTTCACTGAGGTAACATGGCAACTAGACAAACGTCAGTGCCCCTATTCCCCTAAAAGCAAGCAAAGCAGCATACTCAATTCCCCTAAAAGCAAGTAAAGGATGAATTAAACCATTTTCATGGTGCAGGAAATTCACATATTACTCATCAATAGGTAAATGGAATCAAAACAAGAGCCTGAGACCACTCTCACTCTGATGCACACCTGGAAACACAAGATCTTCATGTACAAAACACCATCACTAAGTCACAGGTGTCCATGAAAAACAAACAGTTGGTGATAGAGGCCACTAAAGGATCTATCTGAGATCTGTAGGGATATCACAGACTCACAGAAATGCCTGCTTAGAAGGAGCAGTAGAGTTCATCTGGTCCAACTTGCAATGTCCTATTGCCACACCATGTTTGTTTTCACCAAGCAAAGCCAGAGCTTCTTCAGCTCCATGCTCGAAATTCCTAGAAGTGCTTGTTTCATAAAGGAAATAAAATCCCAGTGAAGGTTTCAAAGCTACTCATGAACCTAAAGACTCACACACACATCACTGACCTACCACAGAGAAATCAATTTCTTTCCCTGAGATTGCAGGAGGACAATTTTAGCTCAGGTGCACCAGAAGCTGAGTGCACACAGAGTCGATTTTCACCTGGTCCCAGAGCATCAGTGACTCATTCACATCTACCCCATTCATGCCTCTTCCTGGGCCTGCTCAGGGACTGGGGAAATGAGAATGGGTTGGATAAAAAGCCTAGGAGAGATAATGTACTGAAGTCAGACAGGAGACAGGCAGGTCCAACCACTTAAAGAAGTGATGAAAAAATAACCCCCAGACTCTCTCAAAGCCCTGTAACTGCAGTGATCGTGGTCAGGTGCTCATCTGTAATCCCAGAAACTCAGCCTCAGATCTGCAGCTGAGGTCTAACAGAGAATCAGTAAAACAGGAATCCCTAGGAAAGACTTTGCACCTGTTTGCTGAGAAATCCAGCTATTGATTAGCGTATTTCTAGATTCAGGAGAGCTTTTTACATATTCCCAGGATAAAATGAATCACACTGCTGTGATGTCTGTGCTCTTCTAACACACTCACCTCACTGGGTCAGCTCAGAGTTCCTCCTATCCCCCTCAGCACTCACTGAAGGAATAAACCACAGTGCTCATGGACAATAAAACTGCTGTTATTACTGTTGCTGGATTTTTTATCCCAGGAGAAACACGCTGTGAACACAGGAGAGATGAAGGGATTAAAAACAGATTAGGGCAAAAAAATAAATCCAGACTGAGAATGGGTTTGTACATGGACGAGGATGACTTAACTGTGTGAAAAGATCTTTGTGGGGATCCTTTTGTTCTCCCCAAGAAGGAGTAAGAAGCAGTAAAACCCAGTATTCCTACTGCTACAGCCACTGCCTGGAACCGGGCGATGCTGTGAACCCCCACAACTGCACTTGGATTTATCCCTGTCCCTTTTGAGACAGGCTTGGAAACAGAAAGCAGACCCAAGTGGGAATTTGTTCCCTCACTTTCACACCAAACAAAAGCTTTCTGATTTTTTGGCTGCTAAGGAGACTTCCTGAGGCACAGGCAGCTCTGGTGGAAAAGTGCTTCTTCAGACATTAATTTGGTAATTAATGACATAGGGGCAAGTGGGTGAGTTTATACATGATAGTTATGTGGAGTGGGAGAGTCAGAAGTTTGGATTAGATGGCCAAAATTAACCAAAATGTGAACCTATAGGATCCTGTCTTTCTTTACTACAAAGTGTTGTCAATGAAGAATGAAAGGGGTTCTCTCTACAAAGGCCTTGCTAGCTGGTGGTGGGGTCACTGTCCCATCACAGTCCCACCCACCCAGGCAGGTGCCCAAATCCCTGCAATCCCACCCAAGATACTGACACCCACATCCTGAAAAGAAAAATAAGCCCTTACAAAAAGGACTTCCCAAAAGGGCTTTCCAAGTCAGGGGTCACCCTTTCCCCCAGAGCTCCTGGAACAGAAAAAACTCCCACTGGGAAGGAACCTGTGAGGAGCTCTCTCTATGAAGGCCAGCCCTGGGAAATCTCTATGAAGGGCTCTGCTTCTGACTTTCCCCTTCATCCCCAGCCTTTTACTCTGCTGTCTTGCAAAGGAATAGGGTGTCCCCTCCTTATGAATCCTAGGAATCCATTTTCAGCACCCAAACTCCCATTCTCCACACCAGTTCCCACACAGAGATCAGAGTTTTCAGTTGTTCAAGTGTGTTAAGATCAGCCCAGAAACAAAAATCTTTGAAATCCTTCTGCTTCCAAACTCTGCATCAGCTGCTCCTGTTGCAGAGCAGGAATCAGTGTGGAGCCTGGAGATCCTGCAACAAGTCCTGACTGCTCATGGTATACTTTGAAATACACAAATGCTGATGTTTCAGAGATCACTGGCATAATTCAGCAATTCCTAAGTTAGATAAAAATTCTTAGAAATGAGAAAAAGAATCCCTAGGAAGTCACATCTAAGTTTAGTTAAAATGGTGATGATGCACTAGCAAAGTAATTTCCTATTTTCTGTGTGTCTCATTTCCGTAGCACATTCTGTTTTGCAAAGCTGTGTTTGCTCCCTGGCTGACTGAGGAGGATGCAGCTCCTCTGCATTAATTCTTCTGTCACAGCATGGTCAGGGCTTTCCAACCACCAGGGGTTCGGGACAATACAACCAAACTGGGAAAGGTTCCTCCTCCTTCTGTTTTCCCAGGGAAGACGCTTCATGAGACTTGAGAATTTTTTTTCCCTGGGTTTTCTTTTTTTTTTTTAATATTGAGTTTTTAGTCCTATAATTTGTTTCAGAGTTTTGCTTCTCCCAGCGAAGTCTCATATGGAGCAGTATCTGGCCCTCTGTTATTCCCAGCACTGCAGAGAGAGAAGTCAGCATAAAGCAATCCGAGTTTTATTGATTCTATGAATTTGTCCCAAGAGCTACTAATTATGAACTCCAAGAATAACATCTGAGGGGACTGAAAACCGCACTGAAAAAAAAGGAAAATATCTACTAAAAATCCATTCCCCTTCAATTTCCATGGGAAACCTCATTTCTTATTGACTCCTCAAGCTGCTAAGAATGTCTTTTCTAATTGGGGCGTCAAATCTGGATGTTGGGGTCCAAAACTGAGTAGGAGGTTCCCTTTCCCAGGACAGCAAACCTTGGGCAAAGCCTTGAATGACTGTCAAGAGCCTGAGAATTTTATTTGGACGAGGATGCAGCTTGAAGTTCTGTTTTTCCAAGCCACAGAATTGCAAAGATTCACTGTAATATGAGCAGCAAAGATACTTCTATGTCAGGACAGAGCATGGAGGGCAACCTAAGGAATCTAAATCTGGTCAATTTATTGATTTAATTGTTCTGCAGACCACGAGCAACAGGCAGGTCACAGCTGAGGTGGTGTTGCCCCACTGTTAACACACCTATGAGTTATTCCTGTGAAGTGGGAGCAGCTGGAGCATCTGTCAGGTATTGAGGGAAATCAACAGCTGCTGCCAGGGGACAGCACTGAGACATCAGACTGATGCAAAGGGCAGCAGTGCAGTGCTGAACACGCTGAGTCCAGCCAGGAGCAATCCCTGCATCATCCAAGGGCAGGTTCTTGTTGCCTGCTCAGGCTCCTCTGATGGATTTGTTTCACCCCTGCGTGGCTGCGCTGTGCTTTGCGTGGCTCCACATCCCCTGCCACAAAAACCTGCCTGGGAACAAAGCTTGGCACTGCCCTTCCCTCAGCTTTTGGGGGCAGCCCTGGTGGAAGAGTGACCTGCAGTGACCTGAACACCCCGCAGAAGAGGGGACACGGAGACCATCCTTCCCCGCTGTGTCCTCGTCCCCGTTTCACCTCAGGGATGCTTTTAGCCGTGCAGCAGGATGGGGCACAGCTCTGTCCCAGCCCAGGGTCACCCGCAGGTGGCTCGGGCAGCCGCGGGGACACCGCCTTTAGCTGCACTCCAGGTGACACCCTGTGGCTGGCGGGTGGCATGGCGGGTGACCATTGCCTCCTGACACTGTCCCCCGGCTTTTGGGACAGCAATCGGGGGCTGGGACCTGCCGAGTCCCGGAGAGCCTCGGGTGTTCAGCGAGTGGTGAGAACAGCCCCGTTCCACCTTCACGGTTCCACCTCAGACCCCCGCAGCTTGTCTGGGTGGCACAATAAAACAAGAAACCCCAATCCACAAGAGAGTGACCGCACTGGATGCAGCTGGGTGGGATTTTTCCTCTCGTTCTGATATGGTGTGATGAGGATTTGTAATATATTTCATTCTTTCCCTTCCCCGTCTGCTCCTGAGCCATTCCCTCTTCCTTCCCGTGCTCCAGAAGCAAACATTTTTGCAAGTATCATCTAATTCCAAACTTGTGGAAAGAAATGGACTTCAGTCCATCTGTTTGCCAGCTGGAAGTCACTGCCAGCTTAGACAACAGCAAGTTCCAGAGACATGGAGGCAGCCGCCTTTGGGAAAGAAAGAATCACAAAGAATCCTCCAAAATAACGTGGGCAACCCTTTGTCTGCTGGTCCTCCCAAAGGCCCAGGTTAAAAGCCCTCTCCAAGAGGTGCCACTGCTCAGGTCTGACTGACTTTGGTGTGGAACGGCAGCTGCAGCTCCAGTTCTGGTAAAGTCTGGGTGATCTTTGCCTCAAAAGCCAAGCCTAAAGTGAAGAGAACCCGAAGCAGGTACAAGGGGACCACAGCAGAGCCACCTCGTAACTTATTAGCAAAGAACAAAAGTACAAATCCGTGTTTAATTGGCTGGAGAAAAATGTTGACTTGAATGTTGACTGAAGTAACATTAACAATCTCCTTATTTTACTAAATGCAATCAACTTGTATCCTGGGCTCAATGAAGAAATCACATGTTTTACATGATAGTAGTGGGAGCAAGAAAAATGGATTCTTTTCATTCCTCCTTGTAAATATTTTTTCCAACATTTTTCTTCCAGACTGCAAAATCAGAACCATCTCATACCACAAATTATGCTTCACAAAGGGAAGGAAAAAAGAGAAGAAAAACTTGGGGGGAACAAGTGAAGCCTCTCCCATCTGTGCATGACTGAAATCCAGAGCCTCCCACTGCATTTGTGGAAGATGTGTGTATTTGTGTTTCTCTTGCAAATGCAGCGAGAGAAAATGAACAAAAATGGTTGAAATCCTAATCTGGACACAAAGCTATTGGAGACAAGCTGACCTAATGAGCTGCAGATTTGATCTCCTCAGAGAGAACCTTTATGAGCTTAAAAATGATGTTTTATTTCCTGCCCCAGAATTCCAATTCTGGACTTCTTTTTTTCCACTGTTGAGTTTGTTTCATTTCTCATCAGTCTCCTTCCTTTAACTTTCATGTAATCTTGACTTCCTAGCTGCAAATACTGTGTTTAACCTCCTAGGATGGCTGATACATGGCTACTGCACGGCTGCAGACTTTTATTAACAAAAGAAAAGTATTTTTCTAGTGACTCCATAACTAAAATTGGCTATAAAACATTTATTTTTATCCCAAATCCCCTGTCATTTAACAGCGGGATAAAAGCCTTCTGGACATTGAACAAGGTTACAAAAGACAGTTGAGGTGACAGTAGTTTCAGGGCTTAATAGTGATTTTTTTTGAGTCTGGAAATACAAATGCATGGCCATGATGGGCATTTTATTTCTCTCCAGTAATGACAAAAACTTCAGGGTATCTGTCATTAACAGCAGGACTTTGCTTTCAAAAATGCGGCCTTTAGAAATCAAGCCAGAAAAACCTCTGGGGAACAAGTAAGTCATGTGAATGTGATCAACAGAATTGGTCAAGACACTAAAATACATGAGATAAAACACAAGTGAAAATGTTAATTGAGCCTCTGGGCCAGCCACTTATAAAAGTGCACATTTCTGTAATTATCAGGACAGAGCTTGCCTGCAAAACACGAACAAGACTCTGAGACCAACGATTTCCTAGCAAGGCTCATGTTTTATATGCAGGCTGGAGCCACATCTCCAGAACTTTGAACAATAATTAATCAGAAGGAAAAGCAGCAAAGGTTAGCTCTCCATAAAAGAATGGGTTTTTAACCTATGAAAATTAGCTCCTTTAAAAATTGAATCATCCCTTTAAACCCTTTCAAAAGAGGGGAAATGCAAACCAGAAGAGCTATTAATTCACTTCTTCACCCTTCCCTCATCACACAAAATATTGTCTCTCTGTGTTCAAGATGAGACAACCACGAACTGCGGGAATTTTTCTCTCAGTGTGGACCAAGCCCTGCTAACAGGTACAGGTGTGATCCATGTGCCAGGGCCTCCTTCCCCCATTCCCATCCTCCTGAACACAGCCCTGCTAAGCCACCAACCCTCTCCAAAGCTTTCTCAACAGGCAGCTGCTTGTAGGGCCAAGGAAAAGGTGGTGCACACCCCCTCAGAGCAAGGAGGAACCAAGTCCCCATCAGGGCAAGGTTAGCAGTGATTTATGTGCCTGTTTTCAGCCGCACAGTCCCTGGAGAAGGTGAGGAGGATGCTTTTTGTGATATCCAAAACACTCCTGTGAAGCAGCTGTTTCAGTCAAAGAGCTTCCCTGCACTGGGAGAGGGGGATTTGCAGGCAGGGATTGCAGCTACAGAGACCTTTTGTTCCTGTCCATCACAAAAGCAGTTGGATCTTAATCCCCCGGTGTGGGATCAGTGCAGCACAGCACACGCCCAGGGATAAATTCAGCTGCCTGAACACAGGCATTGGATCATTTGTCACCGAGCATCTGCAACACCTGTGAGGCCTGGGAGATAAAACACAAACCTGCAACAAGGCTGAGCCCTCTGAAACAGGAACAAAATACCCCATGGCACATCAAACAGCACTATCACTTCGGCAGGGGCTGCTGAGCTCAGCTGTTCATTTAGGCTGAGCACAGTAACTCCCTAGGCTTCATTCCTTCTGTCAATTAGAGCTCCACTGATGTGTATTAGAGCTTAAATACTTAAATTAGCTGTTGATATTGCTTGGAAATACCTAGATTAGTGGGTTTTAATCTGAAAGACCTAAATGCCTCCAGCTCCTGTCTGCAGCCCAGAGCAAAGTGAGCAGCTCATGATGGGTGGGTATCACCACAGAATATCCCCCTGCCCCACCAGGTGTTTGAGACAAACTCAAATCAGTTGAAGCTACAAAAGTCAACACTTATTATCCATCAGATGAACACTGAAGCCCAGATTTTCCCCTTGCACAGGGAAATCTGTAGGGGAAGTGTTAATGTAGGCATACTTTAGCCTGTAACATGCTCTAAGTACGTGCTTGAATGGCTGTTTTTTAGCAAGCAGCAAAACCAGACTCATTACAGGCCATTTGCTGAATTAATCAAGCTTCAGGATATCCTAATAAGTGAATTAATCTGTTTCCTAAAACAAGACTAAAAGCTTCACACTGTCAAAGCATAAACACATCTAGAGGGCAGCAACGATATTGTCATTTTTCGCTAAATATAGAACCTGAGCAGAGACAAGTGCACAGTCACACACTGCACCAACACAGACTTTCTTTTTTCCTGTTTCTTTTAAGTTTTTTTTTCCCCCTTCGAAAATAATACATAAGCTTTGGTACAAAACTGTAAAATTGTAAGTGGATGGCATGATTTTCACATCCTTGGTCAAAGAGCATTTTAGCCCATATTTACAAATCACACTGCAGGGTAACCAGAGCGTGATCTGTCAACATGACTTTATTTCCCAAATAAAGAGGGAGGAAAAAACCCCAACATATCACCAAAATAACAAAATGTCAGGGATATAAAATCCTCACAGACTGACAGACGTTGTTTTACGAATGCATCTGAAACTTATCTGAGTCACTCAGCAGCTCCCAGGAGACACAGAGAAACAGACCCAGGCACAGAATCACCACGGGAATTTCTTGCAGTTCGGATGGAAATATTTTATGCAAACAGTTTATTCTAGCATGGCAAACAGGCGGGGAGTTTAAGCACAAGTTCTTTTTCTTAAGGTTTTTTTGGGTTTTTTTTGCCCCAAATGCTTTTTCATTGAATTTGCTGGCATTGGCAGGGTTTGATAACATTCCCCATCTGAGTTAGAGTGAACATTAAAGCCTGAGAGGTGACAGGATGGACACAAAGCAGGGGAGGTGCACACAAAGCCTTTGATGAGCTGATCTGTGGAGGAACCTACCTGTCTGTTTTTGTCTTGAGTTCCATTCCCTACATGCACAGAGACTACACTGAGGTGCAGAAATAGCCCCGTGAGCACCAAAACTTGGCCATGGATCAGTGTCTTGTGCTTCTCTGAGTTTTTGGTAAGCTTTTCGTACAGTTTGGGCACTTCCCAGTCTGGATTTGCCAGTGTCTACAATGCAAAAGCTTTCCTTCACACAGAATGCTACCGGCTTCATTCCCTCCAGCTGCTTTTAGGAAATTGGTGGGAAATTGGAATCTTTCAGAGCCTGATTTCTAAAACTGAAAAAGAAATCACTGGAACTGATCCAAAATTTTTACAGGCTTTCAAATGAGAAATATACTCACAGATAGAGAAAATATACCCACAGATATACAAAATATACTCAACAGACACAAAAAAACAATGCAAGGAAAAGCTGTAGTTCCTAAAAGGTGGCAGCTCATGAACATGGGATACCTGATAGTTTAATAAATGCTGACAACCTAGAGCAGGATAAGCTCTTAGCAGAAGAAAGAAGAAAGGCAATGCAAGGTGGTTTCTCTATATTGGTCTGATTTTGCTCTTAAAAAAAAAAATAAATCAGTATAATATAACTAACCATCATTTCTCCCTCTGCCTCATCAAAATGCAAAACAAAATAGAACAAAACTACATGTCCTGGGCACAAATCTTATGTTGATTCAAGCCCTCTCCTATCAGACCTTCATTTTGAGCTGTATTATTCACTTCTGAGATTTGCAAGATCCATTTCCCATTCTTTAATCAGTTGTCTCTGCTCATTTTATCATCTGCATGGGGAATACAGCTGAAGTTTTCAGCACAATGAGCCTGATCACAAATGAGGCAGCCCACAAACCAACTTGGTGAAATCACACAAGTGGTCACAATGTGTCAGTATTTGGTTTTCCCAAATTCTAGACGTGTTCTGCATGCAGTAATTATATTTTTCAACTACTAAAAGAGATTGCATGTGTATTCAAACCTTCACCTGCTGTCCTACTGCGTTCCCAAGCTTTAATCACTTAACTGCTATTTCCCAAGGAGCTACTGATTCCAAAAGTTGACCAAATTTTGATATAATCCTTCTGTCTGTTTTCTGCATTACAGCTTGAACTATACACATGGAAGTGTCTAAGATCAACTGGAGGTGGCGACTCATATTTTATGTTGAAAGGAGAAAAATACTCATTACTATTTCAATAACATTATTTCCATCAGTCTTTAGTTTAATTAACATGCCATTGTTTTAAGAGCAGAGAATTTAAGAAAACTTATTGGCACTGCAATACAAGGATGAGCCACCACTGATAAAGAGAGGAGCAGGGAAGAACTTTAAATCAAGTCATTGATGAACTAGTGAAAGCATCAACAGAGTTTATAAAGCCAAACTGGGGTACTAAATTTTATTTTTTTTCTTCCATATGCAGGAAAAAACATTTAAATTCTTTCCTCTGTGTTCTGCACTGCCCTTGATTCTCAGAAATTTTCTTCTGGTCTCAACTGAGACTTGTCCAAGTAGTGAACTACCTGCTGTAATCAAAGCCAGCATCACCCAGCCCATTCCAGGTTCCCTCCTATTTTATTGCAAAGACCCAGGTCTGAGATGGGAGGGCTTTAGGATGATTTTGCAGTTCTCTGAGGCAACCTTTTACTCTGCTCAGAGTCTGGGGTGACAGAAACTCACCCCTAAGACCAAATCTGGCAGGGGACTTTGTTTCACAGAGCCAAGGCACCAAACTTTTGGCAAGATATCTGACCATGATACTGAGAGCTGGGGAAAGAATAAGTTCACTTTCTACAAATTTAAAAATAAGATCTAAAATGTCAGGGTCACCCTTTTACGGGACTTAAGGAGAATGCTGGCCCCACAAAATTAAAACTACCTGCAAATGAGACCACTGACACCCAAGCAACAGATCAGAGTGAAACATGGGGTGAAATTATCCTTACATTCAAAACCACACTGAAAAAATGAGTGACAAACAAGTGGGTGCACATATTTGGAATTAATATGTTTAAAAACTCTTAATGAAAGGTCCAAAGGGTATTGACAGATAAGCAAGAGGAAATGAGTGCCTGGATCCCACAGCCTGAATAATAAATTTATAGTGAGTCATGATTGTTTACCGTGAAGAATAAAGCATCCAGGAGATTTCTAAGGAGCCCCCATGCTCTCTTGCTTTGAATATTATTTGCCTCCTAATTTCCTCTCCTGTCTCCTGTGCAGAGCTGATGCAGCTCCAGCCTCAGCAACCAGTCCCTGATGAAGTTGCTGAAACAGATTCCAGCCCTCAGCCTTCTTTCTGTCTGTCAGATACAACTCCCAGCACAGTTTGAACCCCTGCCCACACAGCCAGCCTGGAAAAGGGACTGTCCTTTCAAAATACAGTTCTTAGCTGTTAGGACTAAGTATTTCATGAGCCAAAGGTTGTTTAATTATCCAGGTGGCTGCAGCACTGCCACAGACACACTGAGCTGTACGGAGCTACACAGGCACAAACACACAAAGCACCTCCTCAGACTGCAGAGGATATTTTCTGCCCAGATCTCCCTAAATGTACTTCAGCAAAGAGGAAACAGTGTCCACAAGTCTGCGCTTTTGAGAAATCTCCATCATTCCAGGCAAGAATTTTGAATATATAGCCTGGAATGTGGAGGAAATGTTGATTCCCAAGCAAACAAATTTTTTTCTTTTATTATTATTATTTTTTCTTTAATGGAAATATATTTTGGGTGTCCCCAGGCACCTTCTGAACACGAGATCTGCGGGCGAAGAAGGGAGTTTGTACTTACTCGTGGTGTTGTATTTGATCCCATTGAAGAACTCTGGGCAGGGTCTCTCCACGAGTTCCCCCGCAGAGGTTCTGGGCCAGCAGGTCCCGATCTGGTCCGTGGTGGCATTGCAGTACGGACCTGGGATTAAAAAAATGAGACAGAAAGGGAAAAAGAAGCGGTTGAGAAAGCACAAAAGCCACACACTTTGCATCACAAAACAAACCGAATCTCAGCACTTCTAAAGCTTTTCCCGAGCTCTGCACCAGGTAACAATTCCTACCATCAAAGCCCAGGAAAGGGATAGAGGAACTCTCTAAAAAAGTCTCGTGTAAGCGATCCAGGAGGCTGCAATTCACATCAAATTCTTCTAAGATGAACTGAGAGATCGTCACATCCATTATTCCCTCTGGGACTGCTGGACTGGATCAGGCTCCTTCACCCCTTTTTGGTGTGGTTTGTTGTTTTTTTTTTTTTTGGTCCCCTCTTCTTTTTCCCTTTCTGGAGCCAAAGGAGCATCAAGCTGCGGGCACCCCGCAGTCTCGTGTGTGCGAGCCTCTCCTGCTCGCAGCGTGCTGACAACTTGGCTGAGAGTCTGCGTCTGCCTGTGCAGTTCAGCCCTCCGAGCTCTTCTTCCCTTTAAATCCAGCGGCTCGGGAGCCAATGGGATCGGGCTGAGCCCGGAGTGAGGGGCTCACGTCTCCTCGGTGTCCCTGGGCTCGCAGCTCCCAGATGCCGCCTCACTTTGCCAGACCGCTGTGCTGCTGCATCTCCCTCCCTCTCCTGCCTCTCCCTCCCTCTCTCTGACACACAGAGGCACAGCTTTATTGTTAGCTCCAGGGATGAGCACTTTTGCAAAAATACTCGCTGCAAATTAAAGCCAGGGAGAACAGGAAAAGCCATCAGAGGAGTAGAACTCCTCGGGTTTTTTGTGGAGCAAAGCAATTCCTGCCTTTGCTGCGTGGAACTGAGGATGAGCAGGGATGCTGGGGCAGGGGGGGAAGGAGGGAACCGGTCCAGGAGCTGCAGTGCTGCATGCTGTGCAGGCCTTGAGAAAGAGGAGAAATAATAAAAGCAGGGATGAAGGAGATGATCTGATAGAAGAGAGACGTTAGAATAAAGGAATCTGGAGTAATCACAGAATCGCAGGTCTGGCTTGAAAGAGACATTAAAGGTCACCTCATCCCAATGAGAATGCCATGGGCAGGGACACCTTCCAATAGACCATGTTGCTTCAAGCCCCATCCAGCCTGGAATAAAGAAATCTGGAATAATGACCCACAGAAGAGGCAGAGTGGGGAGAGCAGGGAAGGGTTGGGAAGCCAGCCTGGGAAAAGGCACCGAGGGAACCCATCTTTCAGCCACCCACACGGATGGGATGGGGTGGGCAACAGAGAAGGGCAAAGCACAGAGAGCTCTGAAGCAAAGGATGGATCATTCAGGGGACAAGGAAGATAAGAAATGCCCCTCTCATTTTCCAGTGGTAGGAGAGAGCAAGGTTTTCAGAAAGGATGAACACCCAGCCTGACCAGGAGCAAGACGAAGAGTCTCTAAATAAGAGAACCCTGGTGTGAGGAGGCAGGAAAGAGCAAAGGGCTTGACAAACTGAGGTCATTGTGGGACAGGATGAGAAGGGTGTGGTGAACGGGAAGAAGGAGAAGTTTGGAAGGAGCTGCCCAGAAGGTTGGTTATGTTTGGGGAGCAAAAGCTCAGCAGAGTGGGAACTGGGTGAAGGTCTGCACTCTGGGATGTGCTGGAGAGCAGCTCAGACCTCACCAGCCTTTCTAACTTGCTACACCAGGCTATGAGGAAATCCCTAAAAAAAGGTATTGCTAAGGAGGATCATTTCTGATCACAGATTCAGAAGGATTTTTGGAAGCAAACAGAAAACTGACTTGTAAGGGAGTAGACCAAGATCAGTAGATATGGAAGTGGCGGAGAGGAATGCAGAAACAGAAAGGCAAGGACAGCAAAGAAGATTTGACAGAAAGAAATGGATGTGAAATATTTACAGTCTGTTCACAGCTTTAGATTGGACAAGGTGATCTCAAAGCAGTGGTACATGACTTCCTGTAACATTTGTCTCCCACCCTGCAAAGGCCTGGACTTTCCTTTTATTCATAATTAAGATTTAAAGGCTTTATGCTTTACTTTTGAAGGACCAAAAGAATTGTGGCATCCAAAGAGGAAAAAGAAAAAATAACTGGGTTAGAACAACAAATAAATTAACAACATGCACTGAGGAGAGAACCAGCCAGGATGTTATTTTGCCATCTGGGAATCTGGAGATTTTTTAACGTTTTCAGATTGCAATGGCAGAGAGGGGAGGAGTGCCACTGTGGTTTTGGGATAAGTATTTTTATTTGAAATATGTAAAAACCCACAAGAATAACAAGTGTACTAACTCTCTAGACACTGTGATATTCTGAGGCAAGTGAATGCATCTCTCTGCTTCTCTCTCTGGAGCCTTGATCTCCTTCCCAAGTGAACGTTCCCAAAACTGCAGCCCTTCTGGAGAAATCTCAATTGCAACAAATTAACCCTTGTCAACACCAAGAGATCTCTTTGTCCCATGCACCTCCAAACCCAAAAAGCAGGCAAGAAAATTTGTTTAGCATCAATCAAGTAACATGACCACCACCAACCTTTGATCAATGCTTTGAGGAGAAAACCCTTTTTCTTGAGCTTTCAAGAGTGAGGGATAAAGGGTGCTTTAAACCCCCCTTTCTCCTTCTTGACAGTGCAGTTGAGCTGATAAAATTCCTTTTTGTTCCTCAAGCTGAACCTCTCAGGGGTGAGAGGCTCATCTGAAGGTGCCCAGTGGTACCACTGAGCCCAGTGGCCTCTTCCACACAGGCAGGACTGAGCAGTCAGCAGGACACTGGTCCAGGATGTTGTAAGATTATTTTTTTTTCCTGCTTCTGCTGCCTCTCTGCAGGAGAAAAATCACATAGCCTGGCCAAAAGTCTTCATTTCTCACCTACTGCCTGCCTTTTTTATTTTTTCACACTGTTTGTTCAGCACACTGGAATCAAAATCCTGGTTGGAGGCTTTGGGCACTGGAGTTTCCTGAAATTTTTGAGGAATGCATCACTTAATAAATTAGCAAAAATAAGAATGACGGTTTCAAGAAAAAAAGTGACTACTTTTAAATTTGGTAAATGTTTCACGTTCCTAAATGCTGCCCTGTTTTTCCAGCATAAACTCTTGAAGATTTTTCAAATGGTTCAAATATTACAGTCAAACACTAAGCTGGATTTCATTTCAGTTCTGTTCTTTATAGTTAACACCTGAAACAATAGTCCTGAATTAAACTAAATGTTTTTTCAGGATCAGGAGAATGATTTCTTCATTTAAGTGGAAGAGCTAGAAAAATCTTCAATCTGAACTGACTTCCATCTTTTCAGTTCAAACTTTAGAAAATCAGAAGCAGTACGTATTGTTTAATCCTGTTGTGTTCCATATATTTAATAATAATATAAAACCCACTGCAAAAATAAATATAGAGGGGATGAATGCTGAAGATTAAGTCTGAATGAGGAAAACAATTTATTGTTCTCTAGTCCACAAATCAACACCATTCTTTAATAAACCAAATTTTACTGTAACCTCTTGATGAAAAACTACTTTTGCAGCTATCCCTGGGCACAATTAACCACTTCATCAAAGTTTCCCTCTCATTGGATCTAGTGAACTGTGAGCTGGACTCGTTTGATGTGAAAATGTTGTTTGTGCAAGAAGCAAATTCAGTTATATGAAAGACTGACAGAAATCCTGCAGCTGCTGACAGTGCTGCTTCTCTGCCGATGCCATGGTGCACATGACACAAATCAGACCTCACCAGGCAGCAGAGATCTGCCTTAGAAATTCCCCAGCATCCCAGGAAAGCTGGGATTTGGTTCTTGGCAGGCAGAAAACCCTTGCCAGCTTCAAAGTGGGCTGGTTCTCGTGTGCTGCTATTCCCTGGTTGGTTTGGGTGCATGTGCAAGGTTCTGGAAGGGAACAGGACAGACAAACCTATCCACACACACAGAGCCCAGTAAGACCCTTTAAAGAGGACTTATTAAAAGGTCACCTACAGTTCTTCTGGGAAAGGAACAAGCTCTGCTCATAAATGGCAATGGAAACCTCTGCATGTCAGCCCTCACACCACTGCTACACAGCTGCTTTCTTAATCTACAACCCACTCCAAGCCACAGCTGATGGAATTAGCCAGAGCACAGCTATTAGTTTGCCCCGTAACAGTGAGTAGCAAGGATGAGCTGAGATTATCCAGCAACACCGAAACTCAGCTCTATGCAGACTCAGGCAGTCACTGTAAGTGTTTGGAAAGGGTAGAAGGAGCTGCAGAACCACCTGACTTCTCCTCAGACTCTCAATCTACACAAAATTAAGAAATTCCTGTGTATTTCAAGACCCAGCATGATTATTGAGAGGAGGGAAAAAAGAGCAAAAAGGAAAAAAAAAAAGAACACAAGTTCTCTCCTCATTTTCCTTCTTCAGAGAAAGAAAAGCCACTGTATTCAGCCTCCCACTACAGTGACAGTTTTATCACTCATGTTCTCTATCCGTCAACATGAAGAGCTCCTGCTCCCCAGGCACAATAACCCTCTGTTTTGGTTTGTGCCAAGGCTTAGGGCAGGAAATGCACATCATCTGTCAGGCTGGTGACACCAATGTCCTCTGTACCTCAGTGCCATTTGGCTTTCAGGAGTTTTACTTGATTGGTGTGGAAGAATCACACCAAGTCATGATCCCAGTGTTGGCTCTTCAGCTCTCTTCCTCCTAACCCAGGTATGAATATCCACATCTTCATCTAATGGATAAGCTGGTCTGTTAACTCAGTCATGGAGCTGTTACTTTTAAATATGAGACTGGAGGATTTCAAATGGAACAATAAATTTTTTCTCATCTCTTTTTCCTCTCTAAAAAGTGTCCCCCAGTAATCCTGTGTTATTGCAATGACCTTCCAGCATCAAAATTTCAACTTACTGGGACTATTCAGCTTGGTAAGGAATGCAAGACTTTGAGGAAGGTACAAATTTACCAAAGTGGCTTCTGGGACACAAACCTCAAGGCCCTCCTTCTCAAGCTGCACTGCAAAACTGCTCTGGCTGCACTTCTCAAATGCAGTGACAACATGACTGTGATCTGGTAGAACATTCATCTTCCCATTCCTGATGTGTAAATGCAATTTTCAGAGTGGGAGCATGTTCAGACCACAGGGAACAAGATAATTCAAGCAGCAAGAGATTGAGGACAGCTTAAAGATCTCCACAGACAGCTCTAGAACTGCCATGGATATGTCACACATGGCTGACTTCTCTGCCACACCACACTGTGGCTCCTCACCATGAATTCCACTCTGCTGCAGCAGCAGACTGCTAAAGAAAACCCCTTCTCAAACTGAGGGCTGCACTTTTAATCAAAATCTGGTCCTTTCTGCATCTACTTGAGACCTACACTGAAAGCTCAGAGTTGAAAATTGTTGTATGTGGAGAGGAAGATTAGATACAGATACATAGAGATCTTTGTTTCAGCTGATCAACTCATTTGTTAGAAACAGGAGACATCCTTTATAGCTAGAAATGAAGTATGACTCCACTGAGCAAAGATAAAATTAATAAATGCAGGTCTGTGGTGATGAATCTTCTTAGCTTCATTGATGCTAGAAAATATTTACTGGGGGTGTAGAAAGATCCAACAGCGTAAGTAATAAATAGCTTGTAGCCATTTATTATTTACACTGTCAAATCAATATATTTCAATATAATATCAATATTTTTCTTTTGGCACATTAATACACTTGTCATTCTCTACAGCTACAAAACCTGTGTGATTGAATCATGCTACACGAGACAAATGCTAAAACACTGCAGGGAGATTACAAGAACACAAAACACACAAAAGAACCAACCTTGGCACACTAATAACCTGCCAGACTTATTTTTCTTGAAGTAAGCTGTTTTGGATGAATGTGCAGAACACCATCTACGGCATAAGAGCACAGCAATATTCCAGAATAACTCTGATTTTATACACGGTCAAATTCAGAGTCAGCGCTTCACGGACACACAAAGGAGCCCATCTGATATATTTATCTATGCCTGGAAAAGGCCTGCTGCTCTGTTTACATCATAAGCACAAAAATAGCAAAAATAAAGGGGGTTAAGTCCCACCTGGACAAATGATGACCATGAGGATGTGTGTCATTAGTCCCACTCTTTCTCTTATTTACAATGGGACCATTGCCAAAAAGGATGTAAAGATTCAGGGGGATTGTCCTCCTCACATCAGCCATGAAATTCCTTGTGGCTTAATTCAGGATATGCCAAACTTTTGTTCTCCCTGCTTCCCACTCTGCTTTGTTGTGCTGCCTTTCAGTGCATGCTGGGAAGATCTGAGGACTCATCCCATACATCACAAGCTGGGAGGATGTACAGAAATAAAAGACACCAAAATGTTCAGAAGTCAATCCCTCATTTCCTCTGAAAACTCACAAGCACTGCACGGTGCCTGATTTTGAAACATCAGGTAGCTCAGAAAGCACAAAGAGAGAGAAATATCACATTATCATGCTGCTCAGTATCCCAGCTCTAAAAATGACCCAAATCAGATGCCACCAGCAAAACCAGCCTGCTCCAAATTGCCAGGATCTAATCAATAGGGTTTCCTCAGCAACTTTAACAGAAGAAGGAAGAGAATTGATCCTTTGGGGTCTGGGCCCTGCCTTCATGGCCTAGCACATGTGGTAGCTACAATGTTTTGACTCTCAGTTTTAAACCATCCAACTCATATTTGTTTGGGTTTTTTTTTTGAGAAGCACCATCAGTCTGGCTTTGGGACCCTGGGCTAGGGGCCTCTGTACTCCTTTGGACCCAAACCAAGTGGAAAATCGAGGACTTGTAACAGATTGAAACACCGCAAAGTTGCCAGCTCTCTAGATTGCTCTGACTCTCTGCCTTCCATGAGTTATCAAAGCTGCCATTTACTGGCAAGAAGGATCTAGACTCTGATTCCACTGCCCAAAAGTGTGTGACTCACAAGATCTGAGGTACTCCAGCATATCTGGAATAGACACATGAGGCTGGCAGAGAAACTCAGGAGCTTGGGAAGATCCATCCCTTCTGAAGCAGCAGCCACATTTTGTCCTCAGGCATCTCAACTGTGGATATCAGACTGGGCAAACCTGGGCCTGTCATAAAAGGGAAGAATCCCATCAGCAGCATGTCACAGGGAATCTTTCACTATTCTTACTTAAGCTTTATGTAGATTTTTATTCCTTGGGTTCATAAATGTGGGAAACCTCCTAAAACACAGAGTAGCACAAGCCATAGCCTTGTAGAGCAACTCAAGTTTTCCTGACAATTTTCTCCCCTTGGCTGAACTGTTATGTTGCTAACACATCTCAGTGAGGAAACAAATTTTGGACACATCTCTTATGGTGTCCCCAGTGCAAATGTTTCCAGACATGCCAATTAACTGAGGTGTGCAGCTAACAGAAAAAAAAAAAAAAAAAAAGAACTTTTGCAATGAGATCCACCTGATGAGATTGATTTTGTCCTCAGCTCTAACTAATAGCCTGAGTAGATCTTTGCTGTCTGTAAGAGGAACCAGCTTGGATTGATGTGAATGTCTGCATTAATCAGGTTAATCCCATTCCAGATGCCATGAAGAAAGATCAAATTGTTTGCTGAGCTCTTCCCCAGTGACCCACCTCATCTCCCTAGAGTGTTTGGCAGCTGTAATCCCATCATTTTGGGCCTATCATTTCATGGGAGAGCAAACAAAAATATTTGAAATTAAACACATCAGGAATAAATATGAGAAGAAAAATGTCCTGTTAGGACAGGGCTATCACAATGCCAGCAGCATTATGTTTAGAGATTCCATGTCTTAGATTTAATGGATTTACTGGAGGAAATCAATACAACACGAACACTGTAAAATAGATTTGCATCTCTCTGCCAGCCTCCACTCAGAGAACACCAGAGAAAATGCCTGGAAATGAAGTGGCAGGAATCATGAGCAGAATACTGACTTCGAGAATTGAGGCAGTTGTTCTCAAACACATCATTTTCACCAGACAGTGAGGAGGATCCCGTCACACCAGACACCAGCTGGAATGATTAGGCATGAAAATGGATTATCGTAATATTATTATGGCCAAGATAACTGAGGAAAAAGAATGTAATAATTGCCTGATGTGTGATTTTCAAACTGCTACTGCACATGTTTGCAGCTCCAGAAGAACAGAGAGGATGTCAGAACATTAATTCTGTTGCAATAGCTTGTGCCTGTGTCTGGAAGCAGTGACCCCGTATAATTTTGGATACCTCCTGGGATAAAAAAATCCCTTTCCAGATCTGCTCCCTAACTTGGCTCACTATCCCTTGATGTTTTCATCACCAGGGCCAGTATTTGTGATTCTGCAGCTCAGGGTACTTCAGGTCTTGCATGGCTTAGGCCATTTGAGAGGTCCATAGAGGCTGAAGGATTCATCTCACCTAATTCCAGCCACCGAAAATTTGTGTGTCTAGACTAAGTCAGGTTCTGTAACAGTCTCCAGGGAAATGGACACTTTCAGAGAATGATGATTCATTTAATTTGGAGACAAATACCTTCTTCAAATTTAAAACTCTTAGATGTTGTACTTAGTAGGATGTTATTCACCCCAAGATGCATTTGTACTTTGGAAAGAGCTCTCACCTGCCAACACACCACATATCTGAGATGGGTTTTGGAGTTTTACTTGTGTGTCAGACAAAAATTGAAAATCAAGACTTAATGCTGCTTTGAAATGCACACATATTTATTTAAATACTATGTTTTTACTTGAATTTTAATGATCTTGTATGAGATCTGTATATCTATTATTTTAAATCATACATTTTGAGCCACCTGTAAATTGTCTGTGTCCATTTTATGTTAACTTTCACAATAAGTATAAACCTTGGAAAACAGTTTAAGGCCTCAAAATCCAAGTTTTTTTTCTGTTCTTAACAAGACTTTGGATATTCAGATATCAATCTATAACTGGTTCCATCAGCATTGGTTATAGTGGATTTTTACAAATGCCATGGATCAATCCACAAGAATTCAAAGCAAAGTAGGTGAAAACTGAAATAAGCACCAACATTGAAATAGATTTATTTTAGCATAGATATAAAACATGGGTAAATGTCAGCAAGTAGCTGCTAATGGGACAGAGATTTTAGTAACAGGTGCAGCAACAAATTAATCCTGGGGAGTGTGGCGCTCCCAATCTGCTTGACAGCACAGCTGGGTTTCTTTCCCCAGGATGTGTTAATGTGTTTTTTATTTGGAAAACTGCATGTCTCACCCCAATGAATATTAAAGAATGGGTTTGGGGAAAACACGTAACAGTCTGATTAAATATTTTGTCACTCACATGCTCTCACACTCAATTGCAAAGGCAAGATAACAACATCTTATTGCTAAGCAAATGATGCTTCTCTTCTGGACTCACCAAATCTCCTCATTAACCTTCCAAAATCTCCCACCACCCCTCAGAGTGCCCATCCATGAGGTTGCTAACTGCCAGTTATCAGAAGCAGATGTCAAAATCTGTGAGTGATGCCTGGAAAAAAGATTATTTTTCAGCATTTCTTCCCCAGTTAATAAGATAACTGGAATAATCATTTACAGCAATGTTCCAGGCAACAAGGACCTGGTCATCATGGCTTTACCTTTGAGGGCTATGAAACAAAGAAATAATAATTATTAATTTTCTTTTGAAGAGATTTTTTTGGTAGTTACTGCATTCTGAATACTAAGAATTACCTTTGTGAGGAACAAGTTCTTCTAATCTTCAATTCCTGTGAAGTTATTAAAGCTATCAGTTTATCCCTAAAATTTATCCCCTTCAGGCAAAAAGCCATTTTTTAGACAGAAATAACGAAGGAATACACACATATTATTTCACTCACAGGGTTTTTCAGGTGCTGTGGCATTCCTCTGGATCAAAGGACTAATGAAAGCAGGGTGTAAGTCATC
The DNA here is from genome assembly GCF_049639895.1 of Pseudopodoces humilis. Lineage (NCBI taxonomy): Eukaryota > Metazoa > Chordata > Aves > Passeriformes > Paridae > Pseudopodoces > Pseudopodoces humilis. The sequence continues at coordinate 148,380,456 of NC_142200.1, forward strand.
CCTAACAGGGCTGGAAGTTCCTGCCACTGAAATACGCAGCAGATATTTCTGCCCCTGGTTTCTAGGCTGCTCTGGCTCTCTGCCAGATCTCATCCCTTTCCCTCGGCCACTGGAGGGCTCTCCTAATTCTTCATTACTGCAAAGGAAACGAATGATTGAGGACAGAAACTGCAAAAGAAAACCTGCTTGGAGTTACCTGAATGCAAAATCAGCAGCTATCCAAACAGAAGGAGTTCTCTGCTTCTTCCAGACACCCGCAGGTGGAAAAAGATCTATTTTACTGTCCTGCCTTTGGCAGCAAAAAGTGTTGCTACAGGAAGAGATTAATTTCCCTGAAAACTTCTTTTTTCCACACAAGTTTATGAACTGCAGAAGAGATTACGGGTTTAAGATGGCCAGCAGTGTTTGCCTTCATCACCCATTCCTCCCCACGCCGCATCGTTTCACTCTGAAATCACTGCACAACTCAATTCCTTTTTCAACTAAGTGTGATTTCAGCCCTCTGCCAGCTCATTTCTAACTTATTTCCCACCCCAATACCAATTTCCTGGGCTGGTTCAATTTGCTCTTGATGGATCAATCATCTTACCCCTTTCATATTAGTGCTGCTCCTGTGGAAAGAGGAGACTGTTCAAGGTTTTCCATTCCCCTGAGGGATGTTCTGCCCACACTGCTGGGAGTACCTGCAGACTATTGCCAAATGAAAATTTCTGACTGTTTCTTTTTCCCCTGCTTCTTTTGGATCAAAAGGGCTGATTTAGTTAAACCTAAATTGTTTTGTGGAAACAGAACCATATTTTCTTAAATATATCCTTTTTTCTTCTATCTTTTCTTAAGGCCATATCGAGTACCAGAATAAAAGACAAAATAAAAGAATATGTCGCTTCAATCACCCCAGAACAATAATTTGGGATGAACTCTGCCCTGCACCTCTGTCACTCACTGCTCACCCAAACTCTTGGGTACATCCTGAATCAAAATCAATTTTGTCACCACCAGCCAGGGAGGGATGTGGATTTTGCCATTATCCTGGTGCGGCTTCTCTGAGTTACCTTGAATATTTTTAATTTTAAGTTAGATACAAGCCAGCCAGCCCATCAGACATGGCAGAAAAATACTTAATTTTCCATGAATTAGAAATAGCTTTGAATAAAGAGCCCTGGCTGTGGTCATTTTATCCCAAATCCTTTGAGATAGTCTAACACAGATAGAAAAAAATACCAGAGATAATGGACAAATGGATTTTCTTGGCCTCTTGACTCTGCTTCTGTCTTTGAATATAAAATTAGCTAGAGTTGGACTGAAACATCCTAGAGGTTATTTAAATTACACCTTAATTATTTAGTCTGAATTGTACTGAATTTTTAGCTCGCCAGGTGACAGAAAATGTAGACAGAAGAACAAAGGTGTAAAATTTTGAGCAGGAATTTACATCAGTCTCCTAGATTTTTTGAAATCTGCAGCTTCCCAGATGAAAATGGTTGGGATCCTTAAATTTTAGGTGTTGATAAGTGTTCAAGGCCAGGATGGACCTGTTGGAGACCTGTTCCAACACTTGCAATTTCCTAGAAGTGGAGTCTCAGGGGTCTGACTTAACTGTGGTTGTCTACATTATGTATATTTAACCTTTTAAAGCTGAATTCTTTCTCCACCTCTATTTTTTTTATTTTAGATATTTTGATTAATTTATATATTTGATTTATTATTATCATTATTATTATTATTATTTAGTATTAGTAGTATTAGTATTAGTATGGCATTAGAACTAGATGAACTTTAAAGTCCCTTGCAACCCATTCTATGATTCTGAGCAAAGGTTATTTCTCCAACACAGTCCTGTGAGTTTAACATTAAAATTCCACTCTCCACAGAAATCAATAGCTAGTGTTCCCCCACACCAAGAAAACCATGGTTTCATTTAAAATAATTGATTATTTCATGGAGGCAAAAGAATAGGCCAATTTATATAAGAATAAGCAATTTATGTTTTTTAGAAGAAAACACCACCCGTCTTCAGCAGAATTATACTGGATTTTATGGATTATGTTCCCTAAAAGTCTTTGCTGAAAGCAAAACCTGCAGAAAATATAAACTAAGCAGTCCATAAAAAATTGATAGATGGACACTGCTCATGCCAGCACTCCTCTGAGTTGCAGCTGATGTGGCTGGGATCATTTGTCTCAGTTTATGGTCTGCAGAGGAGCTGTCGGGGCAGAGAACTCTCCAGGTTCCCTTAAAAGTCAAGAGGGATCCACTCTGTGAAGTCAGTGGACTCTCTGGGATGATTTCTGTCACCATAAAGGAGACACTTAAATTGGATCAGATAAATTGTCTTCTGAAAGTGTCTCTTTCTCACCATTAACAATAAAGACAACCTGGGCTGACCTGCTCCCTGGGACATGTCTGTGCTATAAATGTCTGAACTGAGGGACAGGAATTCCATCTGTGGGGAAAATAAAACTGAAATCAGGCCTGGAAGATCTTTCCTGTAAAAACAGCCTCGCTTTGTGCAGAGTTGAACGTTTCCACTGAGGCTTTGCTTTGGCTTTTGTTTTTTGTACAATTTTCCGTGATGATTTAATTTTGGCTAGGTAGGAATCCTGTTCCTATCCATGATGTCCTGTATCCAGCTTGGGGTTCCCAGCACAGGAAGGACAAGGAGGGTTGCAGTGAGTGCAGAGGAGGCACCAGGATGAACAGAGGGATGGAGCAGCTCAGCAGTGAGGAAAGGCTGGGAGAGTTGGGATTGTTCAGCCTGGAAAAGAGAAGCTTTGGGGTGACCCAATTGTGGCTTTGCAGTGCCTGAAGGAGCCAACAAGAAAAATGGGGAGAGTCTCACAAGGAGTGGCAGGACAAGGGGAACGGCTTCGCACTGCCAGAGAGGAGGTTTAGATTGGATATTAGGAAGAAACTATTCCCTGTGAGGCTGGGAACCTGGAACAGGCCCCCAGAGAAGCTGTGGCTGCCCCTGGATCCCTGGAAGTGCTCAAGGCCAGGCTGGACAGGGTTTGGAGCAACCTGGGATAGTGGAAGGTGTCCCTGCCCATGGCAAAGGGAAAACTAAATTGTCTTTAAGATCCCTTCCATGACTCTACAATCTGTTTTTACCAACCGATAGCACCAGCTAAGAGGAAAGTGAAGAAATAATTAGAAATAATGAGCTGTATCCTATAACTGCACCTGCTGACTTCACAGATCCATGGTCTGTCTTGAAGCATGTAGGAGGCTGTAACAAACAATCAGCTAAGCAACAGCATTAAACCAACCCATTTTGCCCCATTTTCTGGACCCAGTAGGAGCTGAACTGCTCAGGACCGAGAACTCAACATTGCCAGGTTCTTACAAAGCAATCAAAAAATACCCAGCTACTGCAAAGTGCTGATTTGGGGGATTTTCTGCTGAGTATCTTCCATTTGCATAGCAAAGAGATTTTAATTTTTCAGCATTTACACTGGTACTGTTAGTAGAGCCCATCAGTTTGGGACTGATGTAATTTTAAGAGCCGCAGTTAAGAGAAGAAAATCTCATTGAAACACATCCTTTCCAGAATAAATACAAAGGGAAAGAAGGAGGCAACAAGCCTATAAAAAACTATAAACTCTTACTGTTTAAAGGGCAAAATTTCTCCTCCATTCTGATTATGTTGAGATCTGCAGTGTTTATCCCAAGAGACATGCTGATCTGGTTTAGCTTCTAGATCCTATCCTAACGAGAAAATGAATCCTAACAATAAAAGTATAATTTATAACCACGAGACAGATTTGGAGTTTCCATCTCTGAAATTAAAAGTGCCCCAGAAAATAAGAACTCACTGGTCTCCTAAAAGCTTTCATTATTGGGCTGAAACAGTAAAAACAAAGGAAAAACTATTAAAATAGAAAGCAGCTGTGAACCTGTGAATGCAGAATTTACATGGATTTGTAAAGATCCAGGTACAGAAAATGAAGGATTCCAAGAAGAGCTGGTAACCTTCCAGCAAAGAATACAAATGCCTTCATGAATCAATTTATTTTATCCTGTGATTTGCTCCTAACAGGAGCCATCCCTCTGGAGATGCCTCTTTCTGTACACTGGCTGTAAATCAGTAAAACCGGTGGCTGGTTCAGAGGCAAGACAGACACTTGGGTGACCTGGCCCTTTCCAGGAAGACAAAATATTGAGACTGATGCATGAACAGGCCAGAAACAGACTCTGTTCTATCCTTGTTCCATTGCCTACAGGTCATTCCCTTGCCTTCGGGCATGTTGTGTCCTCTCCTCCCAGGTGCAGCAACACGACCAGCCCTCCTTGGTGTGATCACCTGACTCAAATTGTCCCTCTCACTACTGACAAAATGTTTTTTGAAAGGTTTTCAAAGAATTCTGCCTGCACTTTAACAACCATTCCAGTTCTAAGGAGCTAGAAAGACCCCTTTATATGTTTCTGAACTACATAATCTACACCTAAGTGTGCTGATGACACAAAAAATGGTGTCTTTTCAGCATTAAAGTAGATTCCTTCATTACGAATCACCAAAAATGGTCTTCAGTGTCATAGAAACTGTGGAAGCAAAAGCTCACAGCAGTGGAAAATGAATGTTATATGCCAAGTAGCAAGTGATAGGCCAAGATGAAATGGCTTCCACCTGCACCAGGGGAGGTTTAGACTGGATTTTAGGAAAAAAATTCCTCATCAAAAGGGCTGCAAGCATTGAGCCAGGCTGCCCAGGGAAGTGGTGGAGTCACTGTGTAGATGTGGCACTTGGGGACGTGGCTGAGTGCTGGGCTTGGCAGTGCTGGATTGACGGCTGGATTTGATGATTGTAAAGGTCTTTTCCACACAAATGATTCCAGTAATTCTAGGATAATTCTTCAAAATGAACTTGCTGCTTTCCCTAATTGAACCCCTGTTGTTCAGAACAGCAATTTCCTTGGATATTTACTATTCAGTTTATTGGAGAAACACACAAAAATGCAAGCCGAGGGCTGGGAAATGTTGATGATACCTTAATTGCACTAAAATGAATGTAAGCAGAGAAGAGGATGATAAAAAAGAGGGGCAGAATTATTCTCTCCTAATTTTAGGTATCCACAGTGGAGAGTGAGTTTTATCTTCATTATTTTAAAATGTGGAAATGTCTGAATTTACTCAGACAAGCCTCTAACTTTCTAATCATTTTCTAATCATGTTCTGACTAGACATACGGGAAGAAATTGATTTTAAGGACATTTTCTCCTTTATGGATTTAATATGATTTTTTTTTTAATAAATAGATTTTCCAAGCTTGTAAAAATTTTTCCCTTGTTAAAGAAATACATTTACACTTACGGAAATTAAGATTTTTTTTTAAATCTCTAGCAGTAATTGTTGAAAATGAAACACATTCCTATATCTGCATGATTTGGAGTAAAAATTGGTTTACTCTCACTTAAGCAATAACTAGCAACCAGAAGTATTAAGCTTTAAAGTAGATGTTTTTTCAAAGTTTGTTTTTGCTTATGGGGAATTTTATATTATTATTGCCATTTTGTTGGAAATTCCTAAACAGAAAGAAACATCAAACACTCTGGCTGTAATTATATTTACTCCTTGGGAGTCCCTCAGTACATCAGGGGAACTGAAAGAAAATTTTTCTTGGAATATCCCATGGCAGCTGCTTCTCCATTCAGTCTTAAACCACTGAGCTTGTGCAGAAATGGCAGCAGAAGAAGAAAACCCTAAAAAGTCCCAGATATCCAACCATCCCCTGATCTTCAGAGCAAAGTCCAGCTCCAGGTCCTGCTCCACCTCATCTCCACCACCCCCCTCTTCCCAACAGCCCAACAGGCTCCATAAGATGAATAAGGACTGGTGGGGACACCTTGAAAGCTGCAATGAGATGCAGAGGAGGACCTGAGGGTCCAAAGAGGAAGATGGAGTGAGAGATGGAAGTCTTACATCTCAGGAATTTGTGAAGGAGCAGGAAGGAAGAGGAAAGAGAGTACAGGAAAAGTCTGGAGAAGAGGAGAAAGACACACACTCAGCTGTGCCCCAACTGCTCAGCCCCTCCCCATCCAGTGAAATCTCCAAATGAGCACTGAATCTTCACTGTCCCATCAACAGGGTATAGAAGGTGAAGGAAAACACTGGCTCAGACTGCACTGACACGAAGAGAAATAATAAAAGAGCTCTGGAATGCAGCACTTCTGCTGCTTATTCATGGACACCCTGAGAGATTCCAGGAAGAGAAGTGCTGGATAGACCAAAGGCTGTCATGGTAACAAGGTTAGCAGCACTTCTATCACACGTTAAACCCATACCTGCGTGTGCTGAGGTGTTTGGGCACGCTGTCTTTGAGGTAAATCCCACAGCTGACCCCCTCCTAGGCTTTGTGCCAGAATATTCTGCAACAGTTCAGTGAGGTCTGCCAGGACCAAAGTGACTCAAGAGCTTTCTTTAACTCACTTGGACTGTGTTTCAGTTTTCCTTGTCAGGTTTGATCACATGGTTGAGACTTTCCAGCTACTACTCAGATCACACAAAGGCTGGACATGGTCAGGTAAGACTTTTGCCATGCCCACATCCTTGTTCTCTCCCATGACAGCCTTGCCCACCTTGCCTATTAATTAATTAAACAAATATATTTACCCTATAAACACACCCACAGCATTCCCCATTAACATTTCCATATCAATAACCAGCTGTATCCATGGCACAGATAAAAAGGACAGATGTTTTTATAATGCTGATCACCTTCCCCATGCTCCACAAAACCTTTCAAATACCATCTTCTGCAGGGCATAAAGGTGTTTTTCTGCAGCACAAAACACACCAGCCACTGTCAGTGTCGTAACACTGGATTTAATCCTATTTTCTCCATATCAACATATATAAGTGGCACACTTGATACAGGAAAAGAGTGGTTGTCAAAGCATGGGGCAGAGAGACAGGAACTTCAAACCCAGCTCCAGCTAATGCTGGGATGTTGGACAAGTTATCTCCACTGCCCTTACTTGAGCTTCCAGTAGTCACTGCATTATTCATTGTGAATACCTCAGCACTCCCTGCTCCAGAGTCATTACTTCTGTTCCCTGGAGCTTCACAGCAGCCACCAAAAATTCAGAAGGAATCCATTTTTTTTAGCATGGATTATAACTGAGCTTCACCTTTGGGGCCTTCAGCATTTCTGAGGAAGATCAAATGAAGATATCAACACTTGAGAGATGCAGCTAAAAGCAAGAGAAGTTGCACCAATCAATTAGAAAGCTCTCAGGTTGTGTGTGGGCTTGCCAGGCTACCACGGAATATTTAAAACTTTTGCAATGAAAAAATGTCAGCTGCTTGCTTTTAATTGCTCTGGGTTCAGTCCCAACCAAGTACTGCAGGCAGCCTGCAGAGCAAGAACGCCTCAAGCTCTGATATTCCTCTGATGACTGACTTGGAATTTTTGGCAAATAATTTCATTTTTCATCTTTCACCATACACAGAACTGAGGTAAAAATATCCACCCCTCAGCTTCCATGCATTCTGCTTTTGCTATAAGTTTTTTTAGATTTTAAGATTTTTAGATTTTAAACTACACAGAGTTAATCAGAACAAATTCTGTTTATTGTAACACTGGAAGCAAGAAATAGCTGCAAAATTGTGGACTTAAAATAATGCACCACAGTCAGGCCTCCTGGAATGAGATAAAAAGTTACAAAGTGCTCTGAAATCTGCAATGCAGATCAAAAATCGAGTATTCTTTGCTCATTCCATCTGTGGACTATGGACTGCAGAAAAACAAGGTAACAGAGACCATATAATGCTGCATAGATTCTTATTTTCCTGTGTGTTTTCCCCAGTCAAACAGACACATTTATTTCATTGTCTTGTGGATGTTGATTAAATTCTGATGATTTTAACAGAAAAATAGGAGCCATAACAATTTCTACTGTGTATGTTTCAAGTGCTGCCCCGAGCTCTCTGTCTCCCTGTTGAAAAAGGTCATAAAATCTTATCCTCCAGGTAGGGGAAATAATAGCCAAAAATTTAGTAACATGTATGGCTACATTAATTTTCATTGTCATCGTGTAAAAAAATAATTGCTTCTTTAAAAAGTACATCTATGGGTGAATTTCTCTATCACTTATCTCAGAGATTTGTAGCACGAGAAGCTGTTTTACAGCAACCTAAAAAAAACTGGTTTTTTTCTGCTAATAAGAATTTTACATTTGGATCTGTGGAGGTTTCATAAGAAATTAAATAAAAAAAGACCAGTAATCCATCAAAACAATGTGAGAGAACACCAGCCACATCTGAGTGAACTGGGCACTCACCCAAGCAGAAGTGACAAGCACTTTAGGTGGCAACAGTGGCATTAAAATAGCATTTCCCTCCTCTGAAAATCAAGACTTTTAAAACCTCTAGGAGTAATGGGAAAAAAACCTGGTGAGCATCCTGCATAAATAAATGCATAAATTGAGTTTATTTATCCATGAAGAAAATGGAGATCTGTGCAAAGTTTTAAATTAACTCAAACAAGAGAATAGATACATTTTTCTGGAGAACAGAGAGTGAAAACTACTGATGATGCTCCTAAATCCTAGAACTCGGAAGTTTACCCAGTGGTTACTGGAAAGACAGTTTCAGCATAATGATATTTTTAATTTCGAAAATAATCAGATATTGATATATATTTATATGTGTATATTTTTATACATATATAGGTATAGGTATTTTTAACAACCCACAACAAATTGATTAGGTAAGAAGCTGCCCATCTCAGTCAGAAAACTTGTGTTTAGCTAATACAAATTTCAAAGAGTTGATGCCCACTGAGGTGTGGCTACACACTGAGGATTCATCTAAAGATTTCACACCCACATTCACAGGGATGAACTCACCAGCACTCTCCTTGAACAGATTAACAGCAAAATTGCAAATACATCTCACTTCTGATATTAACTCTTTCCCCTTTATTTACACAGAAGGTAGTGAGTAATAGTCTCCCACCTGCTGTGGAATTACCTCAGGGATTCTTTCAAAGAAAGAGCAGGTTCTTAGGAGAATGATTAATTTCCTGTAACTCTGGATATTGCAAAGTAGCAATCTACAGCTGAGCAGGCCTTAGGCTGCCTTTAAACTCAATAAATAAAAAAAAAAAAACAGGCTTGTTTAAAAATACCAGAGCAGCCCTTTTGGTTCTGCCTGAGGGTCTACCTACTACATCTTCCAGTCTCCAGTAGTGGATATTTAGGGAATAGCATGGGGACAGGAGATAAATGAACACTCTCCCAGCTCCCATGTTCATCCCAGAGGATTTCCTGCACAGGACCAGGTTTCTCTGGCATGGTAATAACCCCCCTTGTGTTTCACAGTGACAGTAGGCAAGAGATCAGCTCCTAAATCATTGGCCTGATATACTAGGGACAACTGCACAAGGTGGAAAGTGCCCAGAGTGAAGAGGGAACCTTGAATCTCCTGAAGACTCCTGTTCCACATCAGTGGAGCTGAGACACCACCCAGCATTTTATACCCTTAGCAATCTGTTTCTCATTTGTGTCACCTCTTAGCTACTGGTATGTGCAACTTGAAATATCTGCATCCTTTTGTCTGACCATTTATATAAGCACAGCAGTAGCACGACAAAGAGAATGAATCTGCTACAAATTAAGATGCACAGAGGGTGAAGTGTTGAACAGTTCAAGTCCAAGTGGCTTACATAAACCACGTTAACATTTTCCATTATCTCCTTCTTATACAGCCAGTGTCCACCCTCTGACAGTTTAATGAGTCAGATGAATGCCTGGAGGGGGAAAAAACCCAACCCTTATAGTTCTTATTTGGTAATGGAATAAGAAAGCTGAGCAATGTAGAGCTGGAGCTTTACAGGTTGCTTTGCATTTTGACAAGCTTTAGTGCTTAACTATTTTTGTGTACATGGAACAACGGGCTGCCCAGGGAAGTGGCTGAGTCACCAGCCTGGAAGTATTTAAAAAGTGTAGATGTGGCACTTGGGGACAAGGTTTAGTGGTGGACTGGGCAGTGCTGGGTCAAGGACTGGACTCAGTGATTTTAAAGGTCTCAGACAATTCTGTTGTTCTGTGGTTCTATAGCTATACAATAAAGTGTTCTCATCTCAGGATTGAAGGCCAAAGCAAATTCCCTGCATAACAGAGCTCATTCATCAGAGTTAAACCAAGTGATGCAACTAAGAGTTAAACAAGGAGCTGCCAGCTACAACTTTACAGCAGGTGATTTCTTCAAGCTGAATCTCTGATCCATTTTCAGTGTTCAAATTCTAGTCCAGGGTAAGCCAGAACAGCACCTGCAAGTATGAAGCATCGTTTCACTTTCTCGTCCTCAAAGCAGCCACAGCTGGATTCTCAAACAGTTTTGGGCACATCTGGAACACACCAAGAACACATGGTGGAAGGTCAACCTCTTTTTTTGCTGTCAGTAGCTGCTAGTGAAGGAAGGCAGCAGTGGCAGGCACAATTTTATACAGAGAGGCTTAAGACACACAGAGTTCACCCTCACAGGGAAATGGATGGAGCTCAGTCTCACCCTGGTCTGGCTTTGTGGTGAATCTGGCTCTGACTGTGGCTCAGGACACCCCTCCAAAAGAAGCATGGAAACATCCACTTTGTCCAAAGCAGGGAGACAAAGCTGATGACTGTGTGTCAACAGGAGCATGTCTAGAGGCTCATTCCTAACCTGGAAAGTCAACTCAGTCAGGGGTTCATGGGCACTTAACTGACATCAGAAACAGCAACAACAAAAAATTGCCTATTCCACCCAATCTCTCCCATTTCCTAACAACAGTTATCCTGCAGCACTGCAGATGTTGGACATCCTCTGAACCACCCTCAGAACACTGCTCTTGGCTGGTGGCTTTCCTCTTAGATTGGCCACAGTGTTATTTTAACCCTTGAAGGGCTCAACATCCCCCAAACCCACAGAAAAATGCTGATTTAAAGGACAGGGAGTGTTTTCATTTAGGAGCAGGCACAGTGAGATGACTCTGTGTGAACAGAGAAGGCACTGTGGAACTTAACAAAGTAAGAGGTTCTGCAGCATGTATTATCATCTATCAAGTGTGCAAAAAATGGCATCTAATTTAGAAACCACTTTCAGCAAATAGTGTTTATTGTATGAACTGTATAAGTGTATAACCCTGTACAAATTCTGTATAAACAACTGTATAAATTCAGAGATTTGGTATATTTGATGGAGTGGGGAATTGTAACAGTCACTACTGAGGGCCTGCTGGGAATGCACCAGACAGAAGTGACAGAGCCAGGACTGAGGTGTGCCACTCTTTTGAAATATGAAAAAACCCCTCAGTGGTCTATTCCCAGGGTCTTTACATTCCTGTGTAATGTAAAATTCAAGGGCAGATTTGGTGCTTTACTGAGGCTCTGCAAAAACACCTTTCCATGGGGTCAAGACACTGGGGCAACTTCTTACTGAGACATGTTCCATGCTGAGAATTTTGCAGCCTCCCTCACACAGCTTAGAGATTTGTTGGTGTAAATTTGGAAGTACTCATCAGTCTCTGGGCACCTAGGATAAATGTGAGAACCTTTAGATGTGTTTATCTATCTCATCCATAAATCATTTACCCAAAAAATAAAACCCCAAACCCATCCTAAATATTTTGTTTCTACAGCAAATGTAGAAATTAGATGTGGTGCTTAGGGACATGGTTTAGTGGTGGGTCTGGTAGTGTTGTATTTATGGTTGGACTGGATGATCCAAAGAGCCTTTTCCAACCTAAATCACAGAATAATTTGATTTGGAAGAGACCCACAAAGATTATCAAGTTCAGCCCTTAAGTGAATGAGCCATACAGAGATCAAACCCACAACCTTGGCATTATTAAATTTTTCTATTACTCTAAAAATCCTCTCTAGTGGACCACAAAACTTGCTGGACTGTCTACAGTTTCCTAATACACAAGGGATTTCCATACCCTTGGTTTGGAACTGCACCACACTCAAAAAAAAAAAAAAATGCAACTTTTTAATTTGAATTTGTAATACAAATTGTTCAACAACACCCACCACTGTCAGCTTTATTTTGGGAAGCACAAGCAAGCAGAGCTAGACTGCCTGGTATGCCGTTTGGGGCAGTGGGAAAGTAAACCAACATCATCACCTCTATTTAAATAGTGCTGTTGCAACATCTGAAAATAGGAAGCGCTGGGAAGGTTGGTGTTGTCCAGCTCGAGTGGTGATGGTGCAAACATCGATGTGTGAGGTTATCATTCTGCCTGGGAGCAGAGACTGGGTGCTGTGGATGTGACCCTATCCCCCAGGTAGCTGCAGGAGCAGCGTGGGGAGCTGCAGCCAGCAGGCTGACGCCAAGGGAGTGAAAGCATATGTGAAAATAAATAGCCCATCCAAGTCTCATTCCAAATGGGACTGCTCATTGATGTGGCCTGCTGGGAAAATCAGAAGGGAAGCAGTGAGAATTGCTGCCATACCATTACTCTGGAGGGATATTTAGGGATGTAATGATGTCAAATCTTCTGTTTCCAGGAAACAGAATAGTGTGATGTACAGAAAGAAATAACCCCTGGAGCAGAGAGGACCTCACCGTCACACTTCAGGATGGAAAGCAAATCATCAAATATGCTTGTGTGTCATAAAACTTTCATCCACTAAAAGGATCATTGATCCAAGAATGATTGATTCGAGAATGATTGAAATTGATTATTTAAAACTAACAAGCCAGCCAAGAACAACACTCTTCATACATTCCCGGTTTTGTGCTTCTGGAAGTGCTGGAGGAGCCTCTAGAATAAATCACTGTCCCAGCAACTGGGAAAATGATGGCAAACTCCAAGTGATGTCAGGTTAGCTGGAGACTACTTGATGAGCATCTTTGATGAGCTGTGGATCCATCCCTGGATCCATTCCTCCCATCCCCACCAACACCTTCCTTAAATCACAGCTCTCCCAGAGACTTGAGGAAACAACACAAGACTAGTGTAAGCCTGAATTTGTACAGGTGGAATCCTGCACCACTCAGAATCAGGATGTTCACACCATTTCTGTGAGACAACAGACTGTCACTACCAAGTGACCAGAATGAGGGCAAGGAACCAAGCCCCAGCCCAAGAGGATCTAGTCACCAGGAGGAACAAATCATTTTTCCTTTCAGTGCATCCCAGGACTTCTTGAAATGAAATGCATGACATCTGATTTACTGCCTCACCTTTACTGGATTGTCTGAATATGCTTAAACACCATAAATGCAAACTGCAGCCTTCAAACTGACTGAAGGGGAAGAAAGAGAAGAAAAACAGAGAATGTAATTTGTATATTGATACAGCACAGTAGCATTGGCCATCCACACGCTGGTTTATTTTTTTTGGACAAAATTCCTGTTTTCAGATGAATCGTCTTTTGACATGGTCTTAAAGATTGTGTGGTCAAATGTGTCAACAGAACCAATAGGGGGATCAAAACATTTCTATGCAGATCAAAATTAAGCAGGATCAAATGCAAGACAAGACCTGCAGTCTCTTGTGGAAGCACATTAGATGGGAAAGTCAAGGGATGTGAAGGGAAAAAACACAGAAACATTCCACAATGCATGAAATACCAGTGTGAACTGAGGACCTCTGTTCTCTAAGTTCCTATAAAAATTCAAACTGTAACTCAGTGACGGTATCATACAGATATATAGAATTATAGCCACCAGCTCATCCTGGATATCACTGTAATTCTAGTCAAACCAGAACAGGAAATTACAGCATCAGAAACATCTTAAACTGAGTCCCCTAAAAAAACCAAATTCTGTCATTTCAACCAATTCCTATTACATATGAAAGCAAAGTAATAATTAAATACAATTTTTTTTCTTCAGGTTCACAAACAAAAAGACACTCCCCATCCGGAGTGGTGCATTTCCCCTATTATCCAGATCTCTTCTGGAATGTTCTACGATCCCAGGAATTCCTGCTAGGCCATGGCCTTTGTGAAATGAGTTTGGTGGTGAAGTGCTCCTTGACTCCACACCAAGGACTTTTGTGTGTCCAGGGCAGGAGCAGAGACCATGTTGGGTGGGGAATGATGGTGGAAATATTCAGTCAGACAATTCCCAAGAAATATTCCCTGACAACCGTGAAACATTCCTTACCTTCCATTGTTACTGGAATTTTAAAAATTCCAGCAATTATCTACCCAGATTGTGGCCAGGATGGAAATTTAGATACCAACAGAAAATGTAGTATAAATGTTGCCATCTTATCTCTATGATTGACTATTGTAGTTGTAATAAATTCTACTGACAGCCTCTGTAAATGTTAAACTAGTCAGTGATTAGGAACGGCTAAAAATCTTGTGATCCACCTAAAAACGGTGAAAAAACCCCAGGTTGCTGCTGGTTCAGAAGATGTGTAAAAATTCTACCTGTGATGAACTGGTGTTTTTACAACATCCTGTTAAGATCACCTTTTGCTGGGATTCATTTGATGATGGTGATGCAAATTAATTACATGAGTAATCCTTCAGATGTAAATGATTGACCAGCTCTGGGACTAAGACTGGACTGAGCTATGCCTGAGCTCTGGAATGAGTTCAACAAGCAAGGGAGGTCTACTCTGACCCTCATAACTCAGCAGAAGGGTTCCTTTTACCTTTTTGCATTTTTCATCCCTTTGTGAATCATTCTATCCCAATTCTAACTCAGTTTTCCTCTGAGTGTTTCATCCATGTAAAAAGTGATAGAGTGGACCTTGACACTGAAGTTTGCTAACTCACACTTCTAGAAATTCACGCTAAACATACTTTTGCTAATGGCTTTGATGATGATTCTGTAATGACCTAAAACCACTCATTGACAACACCATCAAGCTCAGGAACTGAATCCAGGCAATCATGAAGGTGCCATCCAGGGATTTTTCAAGGAAACGATGCCCAAAAGAGAAAATGAGTTATGTTGCTTTCCAACTCTGAAAAAAATATTTCTTGGTATAAATCGCTTCAGAATGAATTTACAATGTCATTCTCAGCCATTCTGTGAAATTACCCATGCATTACATTCTCAAAAGCATTTTATGCCATCTGTTTGGGATACTTAGTGTGAACATATTTGGGGGGTGAAATTAGTAATTATAAGAGGAGGAAATTAACATATTGGACTAATTAACAGCATCTTCTGGAAAAGAAACAGGGAAGATAACGAATTACAAAGCTTAATGTTTACTGTTCTCCCAGCTAAATAAAGATTGTTCAATATGGCTCTCCTTGGGTTTCTTTTCTTGATTTTTTTTGTCCCCTTCTAAAATATGATATCTGCACTGTGTCAAAGAACAGGAGCCAGAGAAAAGACTCAGACACTGCAGGCTCTGTGGTCTGGTTCTCTCCATCCACACTGCTGAATGGAGCTCACCAATGTTCCCGTGTGATACATCCTTGTCATTATCAGGGCTCAAAATGAGGGTTGTAACACAGCTCACCTCATTTTGGAATTGAAATATTAGAGCAGACTTAGTTACAGAAGCTCATTATCCTTGGATCCCAATAAAGAAAAAGCATTTAGTTTCTGCTCCATTTTAGGTTTTAATTTAGGATTAAAGTCTGCTTTGGTCTTTAACTGTACCAATAGTGCTCTACTGACCATGAAGAGGTGGTAATCATATTGCAGACCTCCATTTTTAGTGAGAAGGCTCATAGGTGAATAGTGCAGACTGTTTGTAATATCCAGTTTTCATGGAGCACAAAACCAACATGTCATGGTGGTTTTACAACCACCATGTTCTTGTTGATGATCCACCACACTGAGAAAAGAACATTGGTCCATGCTATGCAAAAAAGTGGATTTTTGTCCCTAGGACGTCCCAAAGTTCACCTCATGCTTATGCCTGAGGCTGACCATAGAGCAGACCTGGGGTTTATGATATTTGGGGTTTATTATATGTATGAACCCACTCTCAAAGCACAGAACAGGTTCACAGGATTTTAAAGTATGATAGGAAATGTTTGTTCTAAAAAAGCTGCAGGTTGGACTGACTATAAAAATCAACTTCTATTAATTTCAGAGCGTTGCTTTACCTGTGATTAGTGATACCTCACAAAGATAGTGGACTAGGAAAGAGGCTTCTGTGGCTCCTCCCTTCCCTTTTCCCATTAAAATTCTGTTTCAGTAGCCACTGGAGAAAATTCCCTGTGTCCACACATCACATAAACAGCCCAGAAAATTGTATTTTGTCAACAACTGAAAAATAAATTGTTTACTGACTTCTAAGACAGCCTGATGTGCTGAGAAACAAATTTGGGTTGTTTTTTTTTTTTTCTAAAATAGAAACTCTGCTCAAGGAGAAACACTTTATTAATAAATAGCAAGTTTTACGACAATATTTACAAACACATTCAAAAGGAAAGGAACACCTAAAAGAAAGGTCCAAATATAGAACCTCATTTATCTTCCCTTTGTTTCCAGCTAAGGAATGGAATAGATGGTCATTAAATTGATATAAACAAATCTGCTACACGAGGCAGAGTTGCTCCCTGGAACATAGTGGCACCAAGGGGCAGAGCTTGGGCCAGATTCATAATACAGATCAACACACCCATTTATATGCAAATTAAAGAGGTAGTTAAAGCTCCACAACTTTCACACTTCAGTCTGATATCTAGATCAGTTTACTGCCCTTAATAAATTCATAAAGTCAGAATAAAACACCACTGATCTGACATATTTTACAGAAAGATTTTTAATTCCCTAAGCCTCGTTTCAGTTGTCGTTTCCCAGGGTTGGAGAACTGCCTGAATGATACCTACATTATATTTTAAACTCCTCCCTCCACTAAGATTCACCAGGGAGGGAAAAAAGAGTGAGAAGGAAGGGAAGATAGTTTTCCTCCAGAAGCACCATTTATTGCAGCACAGGCCCCCCAGTCATGCTGCAGAGGAGTGGCTCTGAGCGTGCTTCTCCCATTCTCCCTTCTGAAACAAAGCTGGGTTCAGCTTCACAGCTCTTACAGCATCATTTTCATGCTGGTGTATTTTAGCCAAGAGACAAGTGCTTTGTCCTGCTCCTAAAAACTCGTCTGGATAAATGGACAAGACACTTCAGCTACACTAATCTTCAGCTATCACATCACTCAGTGAGTACTGCTAATTCAACAGATTAAACTGTGAGAACAGGGTGTCAGTAGTAGCTTCAGGGGTGAAGGTCTCTCCAGGTGTGTGAAATTCCAAGTTCTCTTTGCTTGTCACATTGTCACCAAGGAAAAGCCAAGGCTAGAGGCAGAATGTTTATCTCAGCAGGAAAAGATGTTCCTGGAGCAAGGACACTTTGAAAACAGATCCTCCAGTAACAAGAAGCCACCAAGAAATGGAGGAATAAATACCTGTGACATTGGTGCGGGCTGACAAAGCTTCGCAGTACTTTTCCAGCAGAACAGACAAGGGCAGGTTCACAGAGGATTCACAGTGGAGAACTATCTGGATAAACAGAAAGAAAACAAGCAGGTAAAGCAGCAGCCTAGAACAGATTTTCTCATTCACGAGTACAACAACCCCCAGCAGTCTCAGAGCAGTTCCCACTCATGATTTATTCAGACACAGACACCCCTGACATGGAAGGTTTGTGGTTATACTTGCTCTGCTCCAAGGCATCACATGGAATTCACCTGATTAATGCAGAAAACTGCAAATTAACCACCTCTTCTGGATCTCTCCTTGTGGGAGCTGCTCAGTGCCTTGAACAAAGCTCAGGATACACTTTGTCTCACCTCAAAGTTGACGCCTGAAATAGCAGAGCTGAATCACATCCCATTAAAGATCATGTGTTGAGTTTTTCAGTGAACTTTTAATTGGTATGTGGGTGCCAAAGATCTTTGCACATTCCAGAGATACAGCAATTGGCAAAGGGCAGTTCAAAGGGCTTGAAGAAGGTGTTTCCATGGAATATACAGGATAATTGGGCATCCCTGTAAGGTGTCCTGTGGCTCTCTTTAGCCAATGAAAGCCACACAAATTTCTGACCCTCAGCATTCAGAGCTAAGCCTTCTACTGAGAAAGAGCAGTAATGCCAACGTGGACACTTTGAGAAAGCTGCAGGTTCGGTACAAGGCAGCTAACAACACCAAGTAAATTTTAGGAAATAGAGTTGAAAATCAATGGGGATATTTTAACTTTCACACTCTAAATGAAATTACTGAAGTGCCCATCGCAGACAGAGGAGAGAAGCCCACAGAGTTTACACCAAAATATAAAGCCAAGTTGGGATTCTGCTTGGAACAAGAGAAGCTCTTGGAAAGCCCTTTAAGAAAGGCAGAACGAAACGTGGCAGGAAAATTCAGGAGTGACAAATCAATGACAGAAAATTCCATTTTCAAACTGTGAAACAAAATCTTTTTGACTGTTTCTGAGGGGGATATAAAGCCATGGTAACACACAAAATACCTTTTCTTTTCTATTTACACAGAATGACTCCAACACAATTCAGGCAGCTTTTACTCACAGAAATAACCCTACTCATTGAAGGCTGATGCTTTATTTCAGTGCTCTAAGGTGTGTTAAGTGATTGAGGAACCCATTTTATGTCACTGAATTCTCTGTCACTTAATAAAAAGGAGGGTAAATGCTCATTTCAACAGAATCCATCAGCAATGTTCATCTCTAAATAACAACAGCACCTTTTTCTACCTATTTCTCACTTTGCTGTTATTTTGAAAAATATGAAGTGTTTAAGTACAAACAGAAAGCCTTTCTCAGACTTCATTCTTTCCATACAAACTCCATGAAGGTTCTGTTTCGCCTCCAGGGAGGCTCAAAACTCCTGCCTCCCATAACAAAACCACCATGCATGGTCAGATGAAGGAGATAAAGGTGGTAAATCCAGGTACAGATTCCACCTCCCGAGGCACGCAGCTCCCAAACCCAGACTCTGCAGTGGCCACGTCTCATGTCAGACACAGTCATGGGAGTTAACACAGCAGAGACATTTCTTCCCCTCCATCCCTCACCCCTCTGCCACCTCCCAGGCCAAAGCACTGCCTCACTTCAAAGAAGAAACTCGAGCCATCCCGTGTACTGTAAATACGCCGCGTGTCCAGCTGTGCCCTCCCCAAGACGATGGGAAAGAACAGACAGAGGTCAAGCTCAGCACAGCTTGGGCAGGAATAGGAAAGGTTAAATGTCACATTTGCCTTAGGGTCAGCTCAGGTTAATTTGGCTGGGGGGAAAAGTGCCTTCCACATATTACATTACTTTTGGTTTCATTTTCTCTCCTCTAAGCACGGGCAACAGCCTTGCTGTGCGTGAAACTTCTTTTTTTAAAAAAATTGTGTTTAAAGCAGACAAATTCCAAAAGACTGAAAAACACCTCTTACTATAATAAAAACAAAAAGAAAAAAAGAGAGAAAAAACATTTCAGTAATGTAGAATTGTAAAGATAAATAATTGGGCCCATGATGCACAGAAATTATATTTTGAAATACTGAAATAATCGCTTTGGGTCACTAATGCATGACTTTACTCAAACTGCATTTCTCTTAAAACAGCTATTCCATAACCTCTGTCCACCAAATCAGTTCTTTTTTGTCCTGCAGATTTACCTAAATCATGCACAGAAATGTCCAACTTAATTCCTCTGAGCCACTGTGGACATTTATGAACAAATAAAAATCATGCACTGAGCCAAAGATTGAGGTGGAAATTAATCCTTTACTTTCCAGAGCAGGGACACCAAGTAAGAGCAGGCCAGCTCTGAGTCTTCAGAAAAAAATATACAGAGCCTTTGGTCAACTTCCCATTCACATCTGAGAGGACTTTGGGGAAAGGATGAATTGCTCTGTCACTGTCTGCCTCTCTCATGGGCATTTTGTTGGACCTTTCCCTTTAGACGTGGTCACTGCCCTTCATTAATTCATGAAAGATCTTTATCTCTGCCAGAGGATATCAACTATGAGACACAAGTGTTGCCTACTCTCAGTTCCCACCAGAATTTGTGGTTATTTCATCCAGGTTAGAGAGGATTTGTAACTTCATTTTAAGAAGAATTAACAAAGAGTGCTGGTTTGGAATACTGAGTTCCACTATGGAGCATTACATAAATATAAAACCAAATGAACACTGGTGCTGTAAAAATTCACCTGCATGGGAGAGGTTGTTTTCTCCTCCCAAACAGGGAAGAAATGGCTAGAGGAATATAAAGGGGTGGCTTTGGAATATAAACCAGCCCCCAAAGCTATGGATAAGCCAAAAATGTCAATACAAGCATGGGGCTACCACAGAGACACAGTGGAGCATCTGGTAATATTAAATATCTCACCGTAGGTAGCAGCAGAGTGGGTGAAGTCAGCAGGAGTGAAAGCTGTAGAGAAGGACTGCAGTGGAAAAGGATGACCCACAACAGTGGAACTCCCCTTGCCAAGGTGCAAGTGAGTTTGGAGGCAGTGGATGCTGCCAAACATGGACAGATGCACACACTCCCCTTTCCCACTCTCACACAAGAGTTCCCAGATGTCATATTCCAGTGCTCTAATAAAAGCACTTGTTAGGCCTCCCTGTCAAACATCTGCTGGTGGCATGCTGAGAGGTGCTGACATCTGACACAGCCTCAAAGCAACAGAGTAAAAACTCTTTCTTAAAAAAATGTAGTTTCTAGTGCTGCCGAGGTCCCAGAGAGATCCATCCCATGGAAGTACAACAGCATCTCAGCAGAAAGCCACTCCCCAAAAAAGCAGTGGGATTTGTATTGGATAGCTTAGACTTAAAACAGAGAGAGCAACAGCTGAGCTGATCACAGGGATTCCTTTGGAATTCAGGAAGAGATGCAGGAATTTTCCAGATGCAGTTCATCTGCAGTATTTTGAATCTGGCAATTGGAATGACCTCCACTGACTGCATCAGCTGGGTCTTATGCACTGTAAGGACAGGGTCACTTGGATGCATCCTTCCTAAATTTTCTTTAGACACTACATACCAAAGAGAGGTCAAAACATTCCTAGAGAGGATGGCTGCAGAAGACACGAGCACATCACCATCTTATTTAATCATCTGTGCTCCTTCTTTCACTGAGCAAGATGAAGTGACTTTCTAACATGAAAAAATGTGGGAGTGACCGACACAAAATGTGCTCAGTCCACAGCTGACAGGAGAAGGATCCATCTCATGTCTTCTTTGCCATGCAAGAATGAAGTCTTACCCTGAACTACTCATTTTGCTCTCTATAAAGCCAAAGCATTTTCCCCTTCTGAGAAACCACCTCTGGCAGTGGCACGGATCATGTCAGGAGGGTGTTTCTTCCTACCCTTCATCCCTGGGAACCTCCACTCTTCTTAAGACTCCAACTACAGCTTTTCCCATGGGTTTCGTTAAAATACCTGAGGCTGCAAATGTTACCTTGTTTCAACATCAAAATTGCAACAAAACTGTATTCAGCACACAGAAAAACTGCTGCTAAGCAGCTTTGCCCCAGAACTCAGGGAAAAAAAGAAAAAAAAAAGGAGTGTGAGAGAAAAGGGAAACCTACATTTAATTTTTAGTTCTTCAATCAGGCAATGCAAATAAATTCACTCCATGTCCACACTGAGATTGAGTTCTCACCCCAACTTCTGGGATGGATGTGCTCAGAACAGTGGCCCAAAATTTTTTTGTTTGTGTCCACAGAAGTTCATTTTAGGGAAACACAGCCATCTAACTTCACAATGAAAGTGTAATTAGTGAAAGAGCTCAACGTAGAAAAATCAAAGCAAATCCCACACTTCCTTGACAAAATCCTTCCTCTGTTTGAACAAATTTTCCAGGGCAGGTGGGCATCTGGCAAGTTCTACATCACTGGTGTGTGGAAACAGATGCTTTGGGAGAAAAAACACCAGATTTTCCTTGGAATGCTGTTATAACAAATGCCAATTTTCATCTGAGCACTCTTTCCTTCTAAGAGACGGCAATACATGGGAGAGAATGAGGAGAGCTGGAATATTTGCTGACTACTAATCACCTGAAGGAATATGCACAATCAGAAGAGTGAAAGCTGCTACTTCAGGACAAAAACAGAGATTAGGACAGGAGAGGAGGGGAAAATCATCATTACAGTGGCCAGGATGGATTTATATCCACTGCCATGTGGTTACTTCATCCACAAGATGCATCTGAAAGAGATGCTTATTAAAGAACAGTATTCAGAGCGCCAGCATGTTGGAAATACTTTGCTTTTTGGAGAACCAAAAAGGTCAGGCCTCCACATCAAGACATCTCTGGCCTTTCTCAACGCAGTAACTTAAAATCACTCGTGCAGCAGCACTTGGCAGTGTACAATTGTCTGGCTTGGCTTCACCAGAAAAATAATTTCCATTTGGGATAGAAAGTCTAAATACAAGTTTTCCCAGGAGCCTGCAACCTGAAACCTGAGCCAGCTAAGGTTACAGTAAAGGGAAAGACTCTGAGCACTGTTCAAGAAAAATAGGCTCCTTTTCAAGTCATCCTTCAGCTCTTTAAACTCCCTCTGAATTAATCCAAGTGGCCACATAAAACATTGCTACTTGCTAGAGAACACCAAATGCTCCAGGAGACACTGCTCCATGATCTTGGAAGCCAGATGTATTCTGCAGCTCTTCCAGGAAGTCTGGAAAAAGAGACTGAAAGTCTGCATGGAATGGGAATTAGGACCCCACTTCAATAAAGCAACTAAACACATGCTCAGTTTTAAGGCATGAAATTAAATCAATCTTTATGCAAAAATAAATTAAAAAAAACAACAAACCCTCGAGCATCTGCTGCACTGAGCCCACCAATGAACTTCACTGCTGTCTTTGAAACTTGGAGATCTGCCTTCAGTGAGCACTGCCTACATGCTCTGCTGAAGCAGCTTTTGGAGGGGAAGTTCTTTGTCCACTGAAAGCCACGCAGGTGCTGAGGGATTTTCTAAGTCACGAGGTACAAACCAAACCTGGTTAAGGCCATCCATGAGCTGCACTTGTCCAACCAGGTCTCCAAGCCTTTCCAAAGCAACCTGAGATGTTATAAATGGGCATAACTGCATTTGAATCACAAGCTGCAACGCTCCTGAAATGAAACTGTTTAATGGAAAGACTTTTCAGTTTCACATCCTTGAAGAGTTTTGTTGGTCATTCCCCACACCTGTGGGTATCATATTCAGAGCCTGGAAGGGGAGAAAGCCCCTCACAGCACTCTGCCTTCATGTCTGCCCCCTCCTTAGGTGTGCACACCAAACCTGTGAGGTCTTTTTTCCCACCCAATTCCCATTCCTATGAATCCTCTCAGCAGCTCCAATGGGATTCACCTCACCCCCCTGTTCCAGAAGGCTTTGCTCCAGGCTCCCTAATGCTCCGTGGGAGAAGGAACCCCTGTCAAGGAACAATCCATCACTTCTGCTTTAAACATGGATGAGATAATCGTGCACTGGAGATAAAACACCCAGGGAATCCAGAGTAGCTCAAGTTTACAAGTTCTATTTACCCAAGTGAATGCCAATACCTCCCTCATCTAACTCTTACCTACATGCAGAGCCTCTGCAAGAATCATTCACCCATCCATTGTCACAGTTCCAAAGCCACCCCTCACAGGCTCTCCCAGCTCCAGCTCAACAAATTTGAGCTCCTAACCTCTGTTTTTCAGGTCTTTGCCACCTGAAAAAGGCAAAAATCCAACTGGATCAAGACTTTATCAGCTAATGATATCTGCTCAGCTTCCCATGGAATGTCAACAGAGGTACCTCTGTATGCTCCACAAAATTTCCTGACAGGGATTTAAAAACGAGCCAGTGAGGTGGCACTGGGTATCAGCAGTGAACTTTCTCTCCATTTTTTTCTTTCCTTAAAGTGCCAAATCTTGCTATGGAGCACACTTTTAGATTTGAAAACCAAGTATCACAGTGAAATTTAACTCCAGGTCTGGAATTATCTTTCACTACCTGAAGGGGAATCACAGACTCTTCTCTGAGGAGTCAGATTCCTCTCAGGAGCTGACAGCAGAGCAACAAGACAGGCATCATTCACAAGTTGAAGTGAGGGAAAATCTCACAGGACATAAAAAATTATGCACCATGACAACGACTAAGCATTGGAAAAGAAATGTTGTAAAAAGACATTTCAGAGATGTTGTGAGAGCTCCATCTTTGCAGATTTTCACAGCCTAACTGGATGAGATTGATTTGGTTTTGGAACTAACCCTGCCTTGAGAAGGTGACTGGAAAAGGGACTTCTGGCAATCCCCCCCAGCACAAATTATTTTTTCATTCTTTGATTATATATGATCTATAGTCCCTCTGGTATAAAGAACCACAGATAACAACTACTCCCCATACCTTTCAACAGACAACACAGTAAATAGCTTACAGAAGTACCTGGAACAATAATTAGCAATCCAGAGGCTTTGAGGTTTCTCTCTCACTCATCTTTCTAAGACTTTTTTACTCTATTCAAGTAATTATAATTTAAATATTATGAAAATACTATGAAAAGACATTTTTTAATTATTACTGTATTTAAAGATAGAATTTTCTTTTAATTTTTTTTTCTTTCTGAAGGAAAGAAATACTGCAAGTCTGACAAGACTTCAAAATCCTCATGAACATACTTGTTCTGATAAAGTAGGGGATTCTTACACTTTGGAAATTGTCTCAAGTTCAAGCTGGACTAAACAGCTGATCTCCCAGCAGGTGAGTTTTGAGGCAGGATGAGGAAAGATCCTCAGTGCATCTGACTGGAAGCACACCTGGTGAAAATACTTTCCTGAGCTCTGAGGCACCATGAGGGACACCCTGGGCTTCCTCTCTGCTTTGAAAGTGCCAATTGATAGCAGAAGGAGCAGCCTGGTCCCTGGCAGGGATGTTTGCCCACAAAACAGGCAAGCAGCAAGGGAGGAGCTGTGATGGCCACACTGCCCAGCACAGCCCTGGAGTGGCTCAGGAGCCTCTGCTGGCCTGAGCCCCCTGAAACCCAAGCCATGCCCGGGCCTGGGATCTGCTCCTGCCACTCAAAGGGAATCGATACCTCAGCGAGCAGAGCCTGGCTGGCAGCCCCACAGGAAACCTGTTCAGGCCCATCAGCACACTTCCTTTCCTTCCCTTTTGCCTCCTTTCCTCCTTCCTTTGCACTGGAAAATCCACCCCTGCCAGAGGACAGCACTTCCCAAGCTATGGCAGTGCAGAGGTAACAGCACTGAGCAACTCTCCTGCATCCCAGGGACCTGGGGAACAGCAACAGGGATTATCCCACAGCCCTGGGAAGCAAGTGGCTCCTCTCCAGTCCTCTGGCACTTCAGCTACTATTACCAGGGCAAGGGTTTAGCATTGCAGTGAGGACAGCTAATGTATTTTAATCTCCATCTGCATTACTCACTATTTACTTTCCCGGCATACACAACCCAGAGTGGACAATTACTCAGCCAGCATTATGCAAAAGTTTATAGAGCTTTAATTTGCTTCGTTTAATTACTTTCATTTTCTTACAGCTTCATGGAAGAAGTACTTTTCATGCTCTTGAATTATCAAATGGATTTTCTTTCTTATTTAGTAAAAACATGCTGAGTTTCTGTGCAGGCACATGAGGCTTAAGGGATGTTTGGAAAGGCAGATTCCAAGTTCTCCACCCATTGAGCTCCACACCAGAGCTGCCAATCTGGGGAAGGAGCAGCACACTCCCAGCACCAGACCCTCAACGTTGGCTGCTCTTCACAGCAAGAAGGAATTTGGGAGCCAGAGATCAGGACAGGACATTGAAATCCATCTCTGTGAGGTGGTTTTCTCTCTCCCTTCCACAGCCCTTTCAAAATGGACCAGCCTTTGGGAAGATCCAGCAGAACATCTGCTTGTGAGAGCCAACGCAGATGAGCCCAGCGCCAGAGAACTGAGCAGTGCTTACCACAGAACATGCTCCGTGTCAAAGAGCATTGCAGGGAGCATCTCACAAACATCCCCAAGCTGGCACCATGAGCTGGAAATTAAATTTTCATGTATTTGGATGTGAGTGACGAGATTCAAGCCAGTCACCTGAAGGACAGCTCTGTCTATTGATTGATCTACTTTCTATTTGTCTTCCCTGGTAACGAGGACCACAGCCAAATTCGTCCAACTTCTCAGAGAAGAAAATTAAAACATTTTACCCAACGTTTTCCAATTTAAATCAGTTACTTTCAAAGCTGTTGAGATTAAAAGAATTATTAGCAGTGAAAGAAAGCAATTCTGTATAAAGAAATAGTTTGATAAAGCAAACCATCACGAACTATTTAGATGTCATGAATAGAAAGACAAGGAGGCAAAGAAAATGTTTATGCAATGCTTTAACACAGGACACTGAGTATCCACATGAGGCAGGGAGGTGAGAGTGGCTCGCTGGACAGCTCCAGCTTTACATCCCACAATTAATGTTTGCACTTTAAGGAAGAGCAGACTACATTTGGGATTAAAAGTGGTGTAAATTACAAGAAAGAAGGACGTGGACACAACCTGTTACAATTTATAGACATGGTGTGGAAAAGGAAATTCCTGCACCAAAGTCATCTGCTGGATAAACTTTTAATCTAGAGTAAATCAGCTTTCCCCCTAAATCTTCTTGGGTTTGCAGTGCTGCAAAACCTGAAAGTGATATAAACTAAAAAGGAACAGATTCAGCAGCATGTGCAGCCTGTTGTTACCACCCACACTTCCTCACCTCCCCCTCTCCCCAAAAAATAAGATCTGCAGTACTATTAAAAGAATCTAGAAATGTGCAAATGTTTGTTCTAATACAATATTTTTAAAATATTTGGTTTACTAATATGTGGGGCAAAATGAAAATAAAAAGAAAACAGAAAAATGCATCCTTAATAAGTCCATATCATCTACTCCCCAGCTTTTCTCGTGGTGAATCTCTCAGTTCAGCACATCAGCAGCAGGAACCCACAGTAATCCCTGGCACAAAGAGCTGATCACCAAATTCAAAGCAATAAAGAGTTGGCCTTAGAGGAAAACCCCTCTCTGGGGCACTCACGGCGAGCCCAGAGCAATGGCAGCACAGTGCTCTCCATCTAAGCCAATAAATCAAGCAATGCAAAGGTCTGTTTTAAGTCCTTAATCACTTCTACTGTTAAATTTTTAGAATGGCTCCTGGCCACATTTCTGCCCCAGGCAATCTGGTGGTATCTCAAACACTTCCTGGGAATAATCTGGGAGCTAGGGAGCACCATGGACCAGCTCCGTGCACAGTCTGCACCACATCTCCTTGGTTTAGAAGCTGAAGGAGCTCTATCTATCACATGAGCAAGCACAAGCCACTCTCTGGCATTTGTTTCTGAAGGCTGGAGAGCTTTCCTGGAGATAGGATAGACTGTAACAGTGGAGTTTGAACCTGTGAGGCTGAAATTAAAATTCTGCATCTGGTAATGCACATCCTGCAAAGAGATCCCTGCTCTCTCTTCCTCCACGACCATGCTCTGGTTTAGAATATGAAGGTCACAGAGTTTAGAGGACTTGATCATGACATTTCCTCTGCTCTTGACAGGATAATAATATGTAAGCAGATGCCTTATATGCACAAAAGCTAAAGCTGCTTTCTTGCTGGCTAAGGGCAGGGATGAACATCATCACTGAAATGTTTTATGGCAAAACTTCAGCCAGCTAACCTCAGCACACAGCCACCTCCCTCCAACACCCAATAACTGCCATGGGATGGTTACAGACCAAACCCTGACAAAGCACTGCTCCAGGAAAGGCTTCTCCTGATGAGATGTTTATGCTGCATTAATTCACAATAGGGCTGAATTTTGGCAGCCTCAGACCAGGAATACTATTTAACCTGTCATCACTGGCTGATACACTCACACTGCCCAGGCTCTTTTAACAGCTCCAGGAGAACAAATAAATGATAGCAAGCTTTGCTTTTGGTTTTGATGAATAATCCCCCCCCTTTCCAAATTGCATGAACTTAGCAAGGACTTTATATAAAAATGTCATAAGACCCATTTGCCTTCGTTTTATGGTTTGTTTTTTGTTTCCTACATTCAGTCAAATGTGTTTTCAAGTGTATCACACGTTCAGAACTCCTTTAAGAGAACATAAATCTCAGCTCAAGTCTTCACCCTTTTGCTGACCAGCCCTGTGAAATCTGTCAGGTCATTTGCACTAGCATTTTCATGTGGCAGATCTAATTCTGTAGCAGAAACCTGCCTCATCTCGTGGGCGTTGCAAACCTGCAGCTCCCATAAAACACAATTACTCGGCTGCTGTGAAAACTTAAACTCCCTTAATTGGGTGAAGGCCTGCTCCCACAAGCAGCTATTTCTTTCCTCAAATGCACAAATGTGAATAAAGTCACTGACTTAGAGTCTACTTTCGAGTGTTTTCAAGTTAAATGGGAACTTAAGAGCTTTGGCTTTGAGCCAAAGCTCTAAAACACTGCTCTTAAGCTTCTTGGTGCAAAGTTCCCTCCAGCTGTAAAGCAGAGATCCAGATTTACTGACAACATCCAGGGATTTAAACACTCCCCAAAGGAGCAGCAAAAGCTTCTGCTACAGCTGGAACAACCAGAGCTGTTCTGAAGCTGAAGAATCAAAATGTTAATTTCCCATTCAGGTATACATGAGCCCCTGTCAGGCGCCAGCATGTTCCAACCAAACAAGTTCCTCTATAAAAAAAAAAACAGAATACACTCAGAGTTCACATTTATTGCACTAAACACATTTTATGACTTTTTGATCCTTAATCTACTTTTTTTTCTCCCTTTTTTTTTTTGAGGCAGCTTTGTTTTCAAAGCAGCGAAGTAACTACCAAAATTTGCAGAAATAATTCAAATGAAAAGTTGCAGTAGAACTGGAAACCTGGAAAATCCATAGATTATATCCACAGAGGAAACACATGAAATGTCTTGATTCATTGAGAATGGATTAGTCTGGCTAAATGCTCAGTACCTGAGTACTTCTGATAACCTCACTGGCAAGTCCCACAGTCTAAAGACAAACAGATATTTTTATGGACCAAAATAAATCAGTAAGAGAAAACACAGTCTGGGAGAGAAAAGGGACTAAAAAAAAAGAACAGGAAGAAGTGGGGTTGAAAACAGCAAGTGTGTTTTCAGCCCATGCCACTGTGATCCCATGCGCACTGATCTCTTCCTTCTTTTGGAGATTAAAAAAGCCTGACACTGGCGGAGGTGAGAAAGTATTCTCTCACTTCTAAGAAAGCTACTGCAAAAAAAAATAATTTAAATTAAATTGTTGCTTGTCTCTGAAGCCTGTTGTTGACCTGGCTTTTATCCTTCTTTCTAAATTCGAGAGGGGAGAAAAAACCAAACAAACCCCTGAAATAAACAAACAAAACCCCACAAAAAAATCCAAAACCCAAAGCAAAGCAAAATAGACAGAACTTAAGGAAACAGAACAGTTTTTCTTTCTTTATCTAAGGAAATGTTAAAGATAGACCAATTACACTGTGGTTCAGAAGGGTCACTGCCTCTTTTTTTTAAGCTGTGGGAACAGCCTTTACAAATTCTGCACAGGTTCAATGCTGCTTAACCTCTCACGTTTTCTTTTCAAGTCTGGCTTAATCACACTTGAAACCGTCGCTCAAAACAAGCCACCAAAAAGCACTGGGAAAGCTTTTGAAGTCTAGTCCAACCTGATCTCCACCTCATCCCAGCATCTCCCAGGGGGATGCTGGTGATGGAGAAGGACCAGGCGGAAAAGCTTCCTGCGCTTTCACTCTGGAGAAAGTCGGAGCAATTGCTTGGCAGGGTGCGTGGGCTGAGCCCTGCCCATCGCCACCCCTGAGTGCCGATCCCTGCTGGAGCGCAGGGTGCCCGGAGAGGCACCGGGACAGAGGCCGGGGGCAGCGGCCGGAGCGGAGAGACGAGAGGGAAAACCCCTTCCCGCTGGGGCAAGGAGCTGCCGCCATCCCAGCGGGGTCCCTGTGCTGGCACCACTTCTGGCAAGCAAAGGTGGCTGTTTCACAGGGAAGGGGACACTAAAAATGGCCCAGGTGCTCTGAGGGAGACCCAGAGGGGAGCGGGCAGAGGGTGTCTCTGAGAGCACTTGTGATGGAGCAGGAAAGGGCCGCGGGGCCGGAGGATCCCCGAGCAGCACCTGCAGGGAGCGGTGCCCGCCCGGGCTGTCCCACAGCCGGGGACGCACCTGCGAGGGCGCGGGGCACGGTCCCCACACGGAGCCCCGAGCGCCCGGGGCTGCCCCGCTGCGTTCCCCGCGGCCCTGGGGCGTCCCCCCGTTCCCTCCCGGTCCCCGGCCCGCGCCCCCCGCCCCGTCCTCGTCCCCGGCACTTACGGGCAGGAGCAGGAGCGCGGCGGCCGCTGCCGCGGGGAGGCTGCGCTGAGGCGCCCGTCCCGCCATGAGGGCTCGGGGGGTGCCCGGGGCTCAGCCGGACCCTCGGCGCTGCCCCGGCGCCGGCATCGCCCCCCGCCTGCCGCTCTTGACCCCGGCCCGCCGTCCCAGAGCCGAGCCCGGCGCTGCCGGCGCGTCCCAGGGCAAACCCCCGGCAGGGAGGGAGGGAGAAGGGGGAGCCGAGCCCGCCCTCCGCCCAGGATTCCTCGGGGATGGAGGCGGCGGGGGGCCCCCGGGGGAGCGCGACCCTCACAGCCTCCAGCAGCGAGGGGGACCGTGCTCTGCCCCGGCTCCGGGCGCCGGGGTGTTCCCCCTCCGTCGGGAGCTGGGTGGAAGCGGGGCCGCACCGCCAGCACTCGTCCAGCAGCACAGGGGAGCCCCCTCGCCGAGCTCGGAGAGTGATGGAGATCCCTCTTCCCCCAGCACTGGGGACGCCTTCCACACCAGCTTCCAGAAATAACGGGGATCCTCCTCCACCCTCCCATACACTGGAAATTCCACTGCCTCCAAAGCGTCCAGCAGCAAGAGGATTCTCCCTGCCCAAGACTCTGGGTGCTGTGGGGATCATTTTCCAAAATTAGGTGCAATGGACACAGAGCCCCACAGCACCCAGGAACATTAATAAACCCTTCACCACCACCCCATTCTGCTAGGCATTAGGTAAAATGTTAACCCCACTGCCTGAAAACTTTCAGGAGCAACAGGCTTCCCCCAGTGCCCAGGTACAAACTGCATTGTGCACACAGTACATTAGAGGTGTTTCATAAAAGCAGGGAGAGCAACTCTGCTTGAGCACATAGGATGTGCTAGAAGTTTAGATTAGATGCTAAGAAGAAATCTTTCTCTGTGAGGGTGGGGTTGCCCAGAGGAGCTGTGGCTGTCCCATTCCTGGAAGTGTCCTAGGCCGGGTTGGACGGGGCTTGGAACAACTTGGGATGGTAGAAGGTGTCCCTGCCCATGGCAGGATGGTTGAAACAGGATGATCTTTAAGGTCCCTTCCAACCCAAGTCTTTCTATGATTCTATGTCAGCCTACAAGGCTAAGAAGGAAAGGAAGAATCCTCCCTGACATTGTGCACTGTGAACTACCTGCCTGTTCTCCAAGAGTAATGGGACACCCCTGAAGCCCACCATGAAACATTACCAGGTGTGATGATGTCCTACACCTCCAAGATAATGAGAAGCAAATTTCCAATCTTCCCCTGTACCCCAGGGCAAAAAGGTTCTGGCTTACAGGTCACCAAATTCATCAGCACACCTTTCCCAAAGTCTCCAAGACTGTGGGGCACCTCCTCTGCTATTCCCAGCTGCCATGGGAAGCCCTTTTATCCCCAGCACCAAGCTTTTTAGGACTCTCCAGTGCACATACACACTTCTATCCAGGTAACCCCGAACCTGTCTGTTTGGCTGATCCTTGCGCACTCGGTTTATGAAACAAAAGACATTTGTCCCGCTCTTGTCTACAGATACTTGCCAGGCTAGACCCCTGTGCAAGGAAGGGCAGAGCAACATAATCCCTCATCTTCCTGCTGACTTGTCCAAGGAGCTTCTGGCCCTGTGGTTGCTCTGGGATGGATGTTGATAATCAGGGAATTGGAATCTTACAGATTTGGATGCCTGACCCTGTTGGGCCCCAGCTCCTGGGTCTAGCAGAGTTATCACGCCCTGCCCTCCGTGTCCACTTGGGCCTCTCCATACAATGGATGTGTCTGTGGCATTGTTAGGTGTGGGCATCAGGCCAAGCTCTTGGCTTCCCAGTGCCAGCAATGAGCCTAATAAGATTATCTTCCCCTCTGCTCCACCCCATCTGCCCAGAGGACAGCCAGCTGTGTGTGAATCACAGTCAGAACCTTCCCCCAGCCGCAGCTGGGACTGTCCCCAAAAGCCCAGCTGTGTCCTGAGGCACACAGCCCTCAGTCATGGTTCTGGGGTAGGAGCAGACAGGACCGGCTCCTTCCCAGCCCAGCTGGATTTCCTCAGGGAGCAGTGACGTACCCTGCCTGTGTAGTCACCTGTTGCCAGCTGTTTCCTTCAGGGAGATGGTGCCTTTTCTTCCTTTTCCTCCCCAAGACAGTGCCTTTCCACAACCCTCCTTGTTGTTTCTTGGGGATTTTTTTAATCAAAATCAATTGGCATAAAGGTCATAGTGGCACAGAGCAAAGTGTTCCATCAAATTCTCAGGGTTTGCAAAACCTTAGCAAGCCTTAATCAGATGCAGAAATACCTGGACATCTTCCTTTAAGGCCTTTGCTGAATTATTTTGCTTTTTCTCATATACTCAGAAAGGCATAAAACAGCTTCTCACTCTCTCTAAAACACAACAACACTTACATTGCTAATTTCCTATTACATCCTATTCCTTTTACATTCCTAAAATCCCATTTAGGACAGCATGAACATTCCAGCAAGGAGATGGGCACTTATATGCACTAGAAAACTTGGAATCCTCCTAGGAGACTGGCAAAAGTTCTCACAAAGCAGCATTATTTTTCCTTTTCCTCTGATTATTCAGCAGTTTGAATACATGTAAATATTTCAGCTTGCCTAGTTTTCCCTCTTCTGCCTGTTGCACACCAGCATTTGTTTCCTTTCATTATTAAAAGAAAACAAAGCAATATCCCAAAGTTGCATGCTTCCAATTAATATGAGTTCGTTCATGAAAATGCAAAAGGGAGGAATAAATCCAGCCCAATTTTTTATTGCATTTAAACATCCACCTCTGGGACTGGAAACTCACACGCGACAGGATTCCATGAACTCATGGGAATTGGTAAAAGAGGCCTGGAGCTGCCTGTGCACAGACATCAAGTGCCCTGGAAGCAGGAAGGTTTTCCATGACTTTCTATTATGATTTATCTGTGTTTATTGCACTGTCCAGAGCCTCGTAATCTTAAAAGTTGTATTGAAACAGAGCAAAACAGCCCCAAAATTGTGACTATCTAAGGATTAAACAAATTATTCCTGCAGTCCCGTGCCTGGGTCTTTTCTCCTTGCATCTGGGTTGCAAAGTCCAACTAAAGATTTTTGTTGTGTGGGTTGCTTAAAAGGTCACTCCCCTTTGGATACTCTTTTAGGGCAGAATTCATATTGGAGCTTTTCCTTCATTCAGGGCACTCTTCTCCCAGTCATGTCATTTTATAAAACTTGCAGGATCCTGAATCCTACTGGGTGGATTTGTGGGTTAGGTTGGTTGAGGTTAACATGGAAACAGAGACGAACAGACACAGATCCCCCCCATGTGTGGATAAGGCATGCGAAATGTAAGCCTTGTTCTTTCAGGAAACATACCAAGACCCCTGAGATCAATACTCGGGGGCTCAGGAATGCAGGAGAAGACAATCCTGATCAGCTGGATGGAGTCAGTCTCCACATGGGGTCGTGGCAAGGATCCAATTGCTCAGTTCTTGCCCAAGTGACTTTCAGCCATGGCTTGCAGTTGTGCCCATACAAGGATAACCCCCTTTTGCTTGTTTTGTGGTGATTTTTATTCCTCTTTAAAGCTCCTGAAAGAACTTCAAGTCTAAGAATTCCCAGGGCTGTCAGTGGTGAAGCTGTACAGAAAGAAGCCTCGCTGGAGAAAGGGCATGGCCAGCTCTCGGTGTCACATCTAACACAAGGTCCTTGCTGTGTCCATAACCCTGAGGAATTTCTACAATACCATGAAATAACTTGAAAAACAGTTTTAATAACAACCACAAGCATCACACAAGACATCAGTAACCAAAGGGTGAAGTTGGGCTGAATCAGGTGCCAGCTTTATCTCTCTGAAACACTGGAGTACCTCTCAGAGGGATGAGATGTCTTCCAGTTACAGGAAAACATCAATAAATATCAAATACATCCCTTCAGGTGAGTTCCTTCTTCTATAGGTGCCTACATGGGGACAAATTGGGTCCCCATTTGGAACTTGGATAGGTTTTAGGCCTTTTGTGCAGTAAATCCGATTTTAATTATGTATCAGATGTTTTATTCATCCCCTAAACTAATGAAGTTAGACCCCTTTCAGAGATGGGACAGCTCAGAACATCTACAGTTCTCTGGAAGTGTTGTCCTGCCCTGTTCTCTCCCGACTGCATCGGTTTCAGCTCTGTTTCAGAGTGGCTGGGGAATTGATCTGGGCATGCCAGACCTGGAAAAGGCCAGGCTGGAAGAAGGAATGGGAGGAGTTCCCCCTGCTTCTTGCAGGATGAATGAATGACATGATGACATTTGAAACCAGAATAATTTCTGCAAGGGAGGAAAGTTAGCTGGAGGGCTCTTATTAATTATGAATATGATGGTTTCCTGAAATAATGGTGGGTCAGAGTTGGTAACAAGCACGGCTCAGGAAAACACAGATTACTCTGACAAAGCAAAGGCATAGAGCTTCTTCCTCTTCAGTAGGTCAGTAATTTCAATTGCACTGGAAGGGGGGATGTAAGTAGGATGGAGGAAAAAATGGTGATATTTCAAGAAAGTTCCATTGTCTGAAATAGTTCCTAATAGTGAAGTCTCTGGGGTGTAGTATAAACCTTGGGAGTGGGGAGAAAGAAAGAAAATGAGCTGAAAGCATCACCCCTTCAGCATAAAATAGATTTTCTGGCTTTCTTTACTATGGAACTCATGTGGCCGCTCTATTCTCATGGAATAACACAGGGCTTTTCCTGGTGCTCTGTGTTTGGCACATCCTCTTGCCAAGGAGATGCAATTGGCTCTTCACTTCCCAAGGGCACCACAAACCTCAGCGAGCACCGAGCCCATGTGGGCTGGGAGAATTGTTCTGGTGGCTGCAGGGCCTGCCACATGTTCCCTTTTCCCCAGCCTGTGGGACAGCAAAGCTACCACATCTGGGGATGCTGACCTGGGTACTTGGGGCTTTCAGGTGCCTTCCTCCAGGCTGGGAAGGACAACTGCCAGCCTGGACACAGTTCAAAGTTCCCTGGGAAAGCAATTTCAAAGATAAATTTTAAAAATATGGTGAAAAGAGATGTTTCACTTTAAAAATGGGGGTGGGGGGAAATGTGTCATGAGAGGAATCATCTAATTTGGGTTCAGAATTTCAAGCCACACTGAGTAAGAACAGCCACACCTCTAAGTAGATCTGACATTTTGATGGATTCTTGGTACAATTTGATTATTTCCAAATAACTTTCAGGTTACTTCTGTGGAAATAAATCTTGGCTTTTCCAAATAGCAGTGAGAAATGGGTGATTCAGCCTCTTTCTTTCATGCTTTTATCAGAAATGTCTTCTGCATTTTGCATTTAGATTGCAGGGTTCACCTGTGTTTTATTACACTGAAAGAGATCTGGCATTGGACAATCAAATAAAGACTGAGACAGTTCCTGCATCCAGCTTTAATCGATTGTGATTACACTAAAATCTGACTCATGTATTTTCTGTTGAGGTTTTTTTCTTCAGGATATAATTTTTAGGATTCTTTCCTAAATGTTGTATTTGTTTTCCCCCTTGACAGACAATGTCTTCATACAACACTTACTCTTCAAGGGGTGATTTTTTAATATCAGCAGTCTTAAAATAAAGTAAATAACACAACTTAAGGGCTAAATCCCCAGTCCTTTTAGCCTGAAATAATTTATAGGTTATTGTCAAGGCCTCAATAACAACTTTTATTACAATACTTTGGGGAATGTAAAGCAAAACTGAAAGATTTACTGCTTTGCCAAGAAATTCATGAAGCTTATTCCTTTCCTCCTCCATTTCCCTTCCTCTTTAGATTTTTCTGGTTCAATATTAGGTCTGGATTTTTGGGCTCAAGTAAGTTATTCATCTTCAGCTTGCCATGTCCCCTTACATGCTAGAGTAACTTTCATTCTGTCTTGAGACACCCAATCTAGTCCTACAATTTAAATGTTACTATGGGCAGGATTTCTCATGTGTACTGAGATAAATAACTGTAGGTGTCTCAATATTTTAATGCTGAGCTCATATTGTAATTAGTGGAGATCTAGGGAACCCAATGAAACCAAAAATGTACTTTTTTTGCCTAATAGAGATATCTCCTGGGGCTCACTCTCATTTCTGACAAGCTTCATCATTGCTTGAGAAACCTCCCTGCTGAAGTGCAACTTCACCAGACAAACTTTTGGGAGGATCCTTCCCTTGACAGGCTGCTCTGAATTTCTTGAGGTCTCAATTATTTTATCAACTGAGCTGTCATTAATTTCTGTCCCCAGATCTGCCAAGTCACTTTAGGATTTTTCCTTGTGTGGGGTTATCATTCAGCATTTCAGGAATTTCCTTGGAAAAACTTTTTTTTTGTCAGTGCAATGTTTGTTTTATATATTGCCATCACCTGACAATGCTGCTCGCTTACCTTTCGCAGTGAAAGGTTTGAAAATCACTTATTTTTCTCCTTTTTTCCACCAAGAACTGTTTGCAGGCTCTCTGGAATTTCACAGCACAACAAACAAAGAGGTTCATGATATTTCTTGTCATTCTTGCTTGACACTGTCAGTGTTAGTGGAGAGGACTGGAAGTTTCGCTCAGCAGCTGGCAGGTAAATGAATCAGAAGCAGGTTTACAAATACT
Source organism: Pseudopodoces humilis (assembly GCF_049639895.1). NCBI lineage: Eukaryota > Metazoa > Chordata > Aves > Passeriformes > Paridae > Pseudopodoces > Pseudopodoces humilis. The sequence goes on from NC_142200.1 coordinate 148,417,215, forward strand.
CATTTGTCAGTCACAGCAATAATACTCCAATTTTACACTCTGTAGCCATGTGGGTTTCAGTGAATCCACACTGGAGGTACAATGGGAGAAGAACCAGGCTTAGTGAGTGTCAGAATGCATGAAATGGGGATTTTCTCCATCCACTTGTCTAGAATTCAGCTGTCAACATAATTTATCTCTCTTTGTCTCTAGCCTAATGGTGCTGTGTCATCCCTGAAGAAAAGCATCACTCTTTTCCCAGGAATAGCTGCCTTCTATTTTGGATTGTGCTTGCTGCAGTTTTTTTCTATTCTGAGTGCCTGAAGTGACTCAAAGGATGGAGGCAAATGCATTTGTGTTACTTCAGACTTAAAACTAAACATCACAGAATCCCAGAATGGTTTGAGTTTGAAGGTACCTTAAAGCTCATCTCATTCCCCCCTGTGCCATGGGCAGGGACAGCTCCCACTAAACCAGTCCATCCAGCCTGGCCTTGGACACTTCCAGAGATGGAGAAGCTTCTCTGGGAAACCTGTGCCAGCGTAACACTCTAAAAAAAAATGAGGATTAGGCATCCCTGTGAGTTAGGACTCTCAGGCTGGACATAGATACAACACTTATGGTCCTGAATGTGACTTAGAGTTTGCTTTTGCAATTTTCCATTGATATACAAACTCCTTGCAAAAATCCTGCTGCCAAGACACTGCTAAATAAACAAATAACTTATTTATCTTCTGGTGGAAAGGAGAAACAAGGAACTTGCACATCATGATTTTTTTTTTTTCCTTTTGCTTCTCACCCTTCAGCCGTCTCAGTGTTGCGAGTCACTGGAGCCAGCAGCAGCACAAAGCTCCATGTGGTAAACAGTGGGTCTAGAAATGATGTTGATAAATAGAAATGAATGCAAGCACACAGACTGAATGCTAAACAGAGGTTCCTGTTAGCAATTCAGTCTCTGCATAAGACATTCACAAGGTGTCCAGTGTCGGACCCTAAACTTTTAACAAGGACATAGGAAATGAGATGTCAGTTCCTAAGACATCTTATGGCTCAACAAATTATCATCATAGGTAGGACTGGGCTAAAAAAAGACATTATTTATTAGGTGTCTATAAATGATTGGGTTTCTCCATTCCCCCTTTGCAGTCAGTGGAGCAACACAGTCAGAGCAGCCCAGCTTCACTCCACAGCTCCCTAAACTCGGTGTCTGTAGCCCATCTGAGGACTCACATCCCACTTCTGTCTGTTTCTTCCCATGTCTGTGAAAAAGGCTGAAGACAGTGAGTTCAGATGGGAATTGTAGATAACTGAAATTCGGTGAATCCCACCCAATCTTCAGCGGCAGAAGAAATCACGCTGAAGATGTTACAACTTGCCACACACTTTGCTGTTCCTCATTGCCACAGGATTAGGACAGTTCACAGTGACTGATGCTCTGGCCCCACACCCTTAAACACTCACTGAGAGGCACCAGCTTTAGGCATGAAATAATTTGATTTCTGAGGCCTGTCTTGTTCACAGCAATTAATTAATGCCACCTTTGGCAACACTTCCCTGTGATGAACATCTGGCTCCCAGCATGTGAATCAAAGCTGTTTGTGCTGCTTTATTGTACATGAGAGCTCTTCCAGGCAGGAGAGCTGGAGAACCTGTTAGTCACTCATGTTAATATTCCTTTAAATATTACAGCAATCAGCCTCAGCAGTTTCAAAGGGTCTGAAATTTTACAGAATAATGCTTCACTCAGGCAGTACCTAATTAAAATGCATGCTGGTGGGCCTTCTGTGGGATTGTTTGTCTTATTTCTTCTGTCCTGGCTGACTATCAGTCAAAATCGCTTTCCAGAGCAGCTCTCTGCATCAGATTTCTTTATCTCACAACTTCTTCTATGCAGAAATAATGGCCTTGTTCACACTGCCTTAAATTAGGATGGGTCAGCCTTTTCCGGGCTGCACATCCTGGGTGAGGATTGGAACCTCTCACCTGAAAGGTCAGATGAAGTTCCAGGGGATCCTCCATTGCCAGTTAAAACAATTTGGCTTTTTGGGCCCACAGAATTAATTTCTAGTTTTACCCCAGTGTTTCCATGGACACTGCAGAGAAGGTGGCAAAGTGGGTGGACTCAGTCTGTGGATTAACCAGGAAAACATTTCATAAAAATATAGACACTCCTCTAAAATTCTACCACTTATTCATCGTAGCAGAACTGATGCTACCCAAGCACTTAGAGAAATTTCCTTCCAGCACTTTAAGGAAAAGATTTTTCGCTGGTTGCTCACCACTTTGCATTTCTAAACCATCTTTTCATCCATCTACTCTCCTATTTTTTCAGTCCAGCCTGTACTGAGCTGCTGTGTCAGCACCCTTTGCAAGCAGCATTTCTGTGTGTTATGGTAGCAGGAAGGGGATGAATCATTTCATGTTTATTTATCAGAGACATGATAATAAATAATTTCCTTTTGCTCAGAAATTGAGTTTTCTGGGTATTGTTTGTTTGTCAATAAATGCTGCTTTACATCCTGAGGCATGAAAATGAAAGGAAGAGACTATTATCAGTGCTGAGGCAATTTACCCTCTAATGGAAACAGAGCTAGAGAGATTAAGCTAAAGACACCTACAGTTGAAATGCTTCAGGGTGTGTAATTTTTGTCTTGTGTTCTTTTTTTTTTTTAGGTGGAAAGCAAGCCAGACACTCTCTTTTCAGATAAGCTGATAGGAGCACTTGACTGAATCTTGAGTTTCATCCCAGAAAAAGAAAAACAACAAAATCCCACAACAAAACAAGTTCTAGTTTGTATAAGATTGAAATTTTATGTCTAAAATGGTTCAACTTCCTTTTGACTCTAAGAACAGGTGCAGAAGGTGTTTGACAGACCTAACAAAGGCTTTATTCACTGTCATTTGAAATCTTTAAAACTGCTGGGTAAAGCACATAAGGATGGACAGAATAATATTCCCCAAATTCCTGCAGCTGTCAATATCAGCAGCTGAACAGCAGACAGACCCCACAGAACTTTCTTTCCAGCCACATGAAAAAATTCAGGATGCTGGTGAGATGTACAGATACAACTCATGTCCCGAGAACAGCTGCTCCTGCACACCAGCCTGGGAATCTCTGATAGGTGTGAGCATAACATTCAGCTGGGCTACAGAACATTATCATCCTTATAGGGCTTGAAGTAAAATTTGGATATGTGTGCAGGTGCTCCACAAGAATTCCAAGTCTTTCAGTATTCCATAAAAGGCGTAAATCTTGAAATTCCCATACATGGAGGCAGAAAGAACCAGCAGTAATAAATGAAACCAGCGCTGTCTCTTATCATGGTAGCACATCTCTGCTGATCCAAATTGGGAAGGACTCCAATGTATTCTACATTATTTAAGGAAAAGAGATTCAAAGAGTTCCTATCAGTGCCACAGGGAACTAATGTATTTAAAAACTAAGTTTGGGGATTTTCTGTACATCATTGGAAAAATCCCTGAGCCTGACTGGGGAGTCAGCCCTGCTTTGAGCAGCAGTGAGAGTCAACATCTCCAGAGGTTTCTTCCAACCCAGGTTTGTCTATGAATTTGTATTCCATTGCAATTTATTTTACATTTTTCTTTTGGGAAAAGTCTTCGTAGAAATCCTGATAGGACAAAAAGTGAAGTGTGATTATCATCAGTAGATTGTGATCCTTGTCAGGTCCTGCTCTACCTGTGTGATTTACACCAGGAGCCAGGTGTAGCATAGATGGGCTTTATATCCTGCATCCTCAAACACCTGGATTTGCTTTCCACACACCTCCCTCCCAAGGATGCTGTCAGTCAAATGGAGCCAGGGAAAGCAGAGTGAATTTTACCTGAGTAAAATTAGGGAGAACACAAACAGAGCTCACAGAGCCACAGAGTGAAACACAGACAAAAATACTTGTACCGAAAGAAAGGAAAAGGCATTTATGGCACAGGGACTTTCCCAGAGCTGAGTCTCCAGAGAACACTGCCTGCTTCAGTGGATTCATCCCCTTTTCTGGCATAGAACCACACCTGCCTTCTAACTTCTTCTACAAACAAAAACTCACTGATCTCTGGACCCCTCTGTCCAGAGGAATCACGTTCTCCTACTTCAAGCAGCAATCAGGATTAAAACAGGCAGCAGGCTTTATCCTCGAGAGCCCAGTGGGGAAACCCTTTACAGAACAGGACTGTAAGATACACAAGTAAAGCTTAAACCCAAAAAAAGGCAAATTTAGATACACCTGACATCTGCATTTTGTTGATCAGCCATCTTGGTAGTGAGTGTGGCAGAGGAGCCCTCCCAGCAGTGCCTCTACCCCGTGGTGCTGGCTTCAAAAAGGGCTCATTTTTGACAGAATTTCTCCTCACTGATATCCAAGGGAATCAGAGGAATATTTAGGAATGCCCATTTCTCATCCCTTTGCTCATAAGCCTATGACTTAGGCCTATGACTAAGCAGTGCTGGCTTAGTGGTTGTACTCATATGTTCTTAGAAGTCTTTTCTAATTTTTCTAATTTAAATGATTCTATTATTCTAATGATTCTGATAGGTGATTGTAAAAATGCAAATGGTAGATCACATCAAATTTTCCAAAGATTAGGATATAAAACTCTGCATTCTCACACTGTGTCAGTCCCTGTGTAGGAAGCCCATTGATTGCCATCCTCCCCTCACCTCTGTCTTCCCATAAAACAAGACTTACACTATGAGGCTTTCCAGAACATTCAATTCCCATAATCATGAGAAACTAACAAAGCAGCAGGTATCTTCATTTTTGTATTCAGAAAAAAAACCAAAACCTCAAAGCATAAAATGAAGGAAAGACCACCTTAGTTTAATGTCAAGGCCATGAGAGCCAGGAATTCAAATCTCACACATTCCACTGCTGACATGTGTTTTAAGCAAAGTCTCTCTTCTTTGCTTTCCCTGCTTATAAAGTTGGAAAGAGCCAACATGCTTCTGTTGTTACCATGAAATTCAGCATCAGTTTGGAAAGTATGGAATGTGTGGTGTTTATATCCACAAACAATATTTTTGTGCTTGGATGGCAGGCAGGAAGCTCCATTCTACTGCATGGTGGGTGCACCAGCTGCTGAATTTATTGGAGGTGAACTGAAGGCATCTCTGTGTGCCTCAGCCACACAATAATTGAATGCTGAAAGCACAGGATGGTGGCTCCTCACTTCATCTGACCTATGGACAGCACTCTGACACTAAAAGGGCCGTGGGGACCAATTTCTGCTTTTCTTTCAGCCTGGAGAAGAGACAGCTCCAGGGAGGTGTTAGAGCACTTTCCACTACCTAATAAAGTTGTAAGAGAGCTGGAGAAGGACTTTTTCAATAGTATGGAGTGACAGGGCAAGGAGTAACAGCTTTACACTGAAGAAGGGTTGATTTAGATTAGATACAAGGAAAAACTATTGTACGAGAGTGGCAAAACAGTGGCACAAATGATCCATTCATGGAATTATTTAGTGTCAGGTTGGACTGGGCACTGAGCAGCCTGAAGTGCTTGAAGATACCCCTGCTTATTTCAGGGAGGTTATACCAGGTGACCTTTGAAAAGTCACTTCCAACCCAAACTATTCTGTGATTCTTTTTCTTTCAGTCTCACCTTTGAATTTTCCATTTCCTGTATTCTTACGGCCAATGTGTTACAATAACCACTGTGAGTCAGGACCACTGGCATAAGGCCACCAGGATTAATGTAACCAAGTAATCCAATCTTAATGAGGTTTAAAAAGGAGCTTGACAGTAGTTCCAAAGCACTTTTTAGATGTATGGCTTGTCAGTGATTACTGAAGCATGCAAAGAATGTTATTAGTAGGTCTGCAGTCAGGTGAATAGGTCTGGATTAATTTCATGTAGCAACAGGCAGTGGTGATTTAGGTTAGTGGAAACTTTGATGACAAACATGCTGATAAACTTTCCGAGAGCTTGAGGAAACACAGCCATGGAAAATCGATCAGGGTGGATGTGTTTAGCAAATGCTTGTATCTCAGATTCATCCTTTGAGCAGATCTGCTCCGCTCACCTCAGCAGCACAAACCCCCACAAGCAAACATATCCTCCCTGAAATCTGAAATTATGTACCTGTCTGCTCAGCTGGGAGAAATAAATGGGTATGAAACCAAATTGTCTGCAATGAATAGAAAATGCAGATGTCACCTATTCCTGGACAGGTCTGTGTGAGCACAGCAGTTTCACACCTCAAGCAGTGACCCTTGATAGTTTTGTTTTACAAATCTTGATTCTTCAGTGACAAGAAACAGTAAACAAATGTTCCCTGACCACCTTCTCCAAATCTTTCAGGTTCCAAGTCTTTCAGATGCCATGGTGTTTGCAAGATAGGCTATTTTAAAGGCACAGGATACAGCTGTGAAAGGAAAATATGGTAACTTAGCAAATATCCCCTTGTTTTTATATTTGCCATGCTCTTCTGCAGTTCTGTCCTTCTCTGATAGTTCAAGGTCTAAGATCAATAATTCTGGTTGTCTCAGAATTGAGGACATAATGATTGCCAGGTTCATGCATCTGGGTTAAAAGTTCAATGGCTGAAGGTAGGCTGTCAGTACAAACAATAGCACCAACAGTCATTTTGTAAAGGACATAAAAGCACACAAGTTGGGTTTTTAAAAAAAAAATGGCAAAAATACAGGCCTCTGTGTGAACATCATCTAAAGGAGAAGAGAGATAATCTGCTATTGCTGAAGCAAGCCAGGTTTGCTGGAACTTTTCTGCTTTCACAGCCAGTGAGAATATGGTTTCAGACTTTTTAAAATGCTCAAACTACTGAGCCAGATCTGGCCCTCACTGCATGCTAAAAAGGCAGGGGTTCTCATCAGCCTCAGTGGGGAAGCTCTGCTTAGAAGCTGAGTCCCAATCCTGCTCATTTCTTTTCAAGGAATAAATGCCTCTCAGTCAATGTATTTTACACTGATAGTAAATTCTCCTTCTCAGTGTCTAAACTTAAATCTGCAGACTTAAGCAATTAATGAGGGAATGCTCATTAAGAGCCAGGGCATTAAGTCTCACATTAAAGATTTTGTACAGCATCTGTGCTCTCATGATAAAGAGGCACCAGGTCAGCTGCTGCTTTAAGTCCTGTAATTTGTTTATGGATTCATCAAGGCAAAACACAAAATACAGTGATCAGTCTGCTCCCAAACCCACCCCCCCAGAATTATTATAACTCTTTTCAGCATCCCACAAGTTGTGCCTTCACTTTTAGAACTGCAGATCATCTGAAAAAGCCCATCAGAAACATTCCTATGGAATTTCCCATGAGGAAATGGCAACCTGTCAAAAGAAAATTGTATCATGGAAATATGTCAAGTTGATAAAACACTGTGTTGAAAAATCAGAATAGAACACTTCCATAGAAATATTCTCCTGTCAGTCTTTCAGGAGCAGCAGGGTGTGATTTCCATTTTAAACCAGCTTTTATTTTTACTTTATTTCCCATGGAAAAAAGAGAGCAGAAATCATAGAAACATAGATCATGGAATTTTGGAATGGTTTGGGTTGCAAGGGACCTTAAAGATCATCCATGGGCAGGGACACCTTTCACTATCCAGCTGGCTTTGAATGCTTCCAGGGATGGGGCAATCATAATCAAACATTTTTCATGCTCCTCAAAAAAATAACATCCAATGTAATTTTTCATTTAATTTTATGGGGAATTTTATTTCTCTAGTACCCATTGAAAAATCGATTTTTTTTTCCCCCATTCAGAATTTCAAGTGAAAAAGATTCCCTCTCAGGTTTTAATTACAACTTGGGTTTCCCAAATCTGAAGTGGAATGGTTAAAGTGCATGGTGGGAGGTGCTGAGGACTTGGTGTGTAGATGTGGCAAGATATCCTAATTTAAGAAAAGAGGAAGATGATTTGAATTCTCCTTCCCCGTTAAACTGGGGAGAACAGAAGAAATGTGGATTTCCCCCCATAATTAGGCACTCCCAGAAAGAGAAAAATGTAGAAAACACAGAAATATTTAGATCAATGAGGAAAATCAGAGTAAGTACTGCAACAACAAGGGCAAATTCATAGAAGAAAATAATTCTGAAGGGTTTTAGGATACAAAGACATGTAAATACCAGCTGACCTGGGATTCTGGGTGACTGCACAAAAATCTCCAAGGATACAGATTCCACTTTATCAGGTATGAGCTGCTACCAGGGCTACTCCAGCGGAATAACCAGCATAAAATTAGGTTGATTTTAGCAATGAAGCAAGAACACATGATTCAATCCTTGTGTAATTTGGCATATTTTACTTCTGAGACTGGTTTGCTTTACCCATGGGCCTGCCATCGCTGTCTCCTGGTGTGAGCTCTCCTTTCTGTGGGAAGCTGTGGATGACAGTCATGGAAACTCATCGTGACCCAGGCCACATCCCCCTCGATGGGAGCAGGGATTGCTCAGCTGGAAAGGCTAATTAATCTGAGTGGAACATCCTACTGACACAACTGTATTGTTTCCATGTCCAGAATTAGCTTAGTTGAGACTAGACTGAATAGCTCAGCCTTGGCAGAACGTAGATATTTCCCAGGAGACAGATCCATAATCTATCTGCTGTCAGCTATCACAAAAATATGTTATTGCTTTCCATATAGGATCAGGAGCAACAGCAGTATTCCACAGATTCTCTGGCACTGCTCCTTCCCAGATTCAGAGTATATTTAAGGCTACGCTGCTTTTTTGGCTCAGTTGTTTTGTTTTGTGGTGGTGAGAGAAAGTGTGGGAGAAATTCAAAATGGAAGAGATCTCCTCCAAGATTGAGGAGCTGGAATCTTTCAGTAAGAAAACCAGGGAATGGAGCTGTTGGAACTTCTTGGGAAGATTGTCCCATAGAAAGAGATGGATGGCACAGAGGAATTTATCCTGGGATTTTACATAGCTTGGTTTGGGAAACACTGAATTGACAGAGCTCTGGGGACACAAATAGTCATGTTCTTTCTAGCTGCTGTCCAGGTGACTGTGACAGAGTCACCACAGCACAGTCTGAGGAGATAAATTCATGAATTCCTGAGGTTTAGCAGGAGAAAAAGATGGATATCATCAGAAAAGATGCAGAACACAATAAGAAAATCTGGATTTTCGAAAACTTAGGAGCCAAACTGTTCATGAGGACTTCATGCCACCTTCCTAAATAATGCCTGTTATACTTTTCAGGGATTCTAGTTTGCCTCTTTGGTTACTGCATTTCAGCAGCATCAGGTTGGTCTTCACTGACCTCAACTTGCTGCCTGCCCCGCACAAAAGAGCAGACAGATCTTAAAAGATCCCAAGGAGGAATTACCTAATTCGTTACTCCCTTCTGTGAAAGCCGTGTATATCCCTCCTATGGAAATGAAATAGTAATGAATAACTGCTGTTCCAGTTTTCAAAAGTGCCCTGCTTCTATCGGGGATGAAAGGTTTTCTTTGAAGCAGAGTTTCATTTTAGGCTATGAACCAAGGCAGACCCAGGAGAACACGGGTGTTAGAGTTGATGGGAGATGGATCTGCAGGAGTCTGAGCTTATCTCTGTTCCCTTTATAACCAGGGGACAGAAACAGAGTCCTGAGGGCACTGAGGGGCTTTACCAACCACTCCTGTGGACACCACCTGCACTTGAGTCCAGTCTTGGTCCTGCGGCCTCAGCCAGAGTTGTGCTGGATTAATATCTGCATTTTGCCAGTGCTAGCTGTGTTAGGACATGGACACCACTGATCTGGACTCAGACACCTCCCAGCCTGACCTGGCACCTGCCTTGTCACCATGGGCCAGCCTGGCAGGGACAGGATGATCCAGCCTTGACTTCCTGCCTTAACCTTGGACTTTCCCCATCACCATGAGCTTGCTCGAGGATTTTGGACTTTGGCTGAAGCTCAGTGCCATCCCTGGGCTGGGCTCCCTGTGGGGCACTGCAGGGCAGGATCAGGGCCAGGGAGGTCCTGGCGCTGCTGTCTGGTTTGTCACCCTCAGCTCCTGGCTCCCTCTGCCTTGGGAAGCAGCTGCTCCCTGCCGTGGGCATTTTAGAGATGCACAACCTGAATGTGCACCAGGGGAGGAAATCACAAAAACTGCCAACCTCCCCCAAAATGGGGAGCAATGTTTCATTACTTGGGATCTGGCTTAAATAGCATCTTGTACCTCCAAATCCCTGCAGCAACCAACCCCAGCAGCCAAAACCTCATCTGTGGAGAGAGGGGCACCTGTAAATAAAGGAAATAAAAATTATCTTATCTACTGGGTAGCAGTGATGGTAAAACTGTGGTACACTTTGGGGAGGAGCATATATTCAATGCCTGATTAGAACTTCCCCATGAAGTACTTTCATAAATCTTTTTAAAGATAAACTTTTGATTTTTAAACCAAGCATTACTCTACCGGTAGGTTAAAATAGAAGTTAAACACAGAGCTACTACTAACAGGTATTTTTTCCTTTCTTTTGCTTCAGCCAGGAGATATTACCTGAATAAACTCAGGCTGATCACATTTGGATATCCTGATACAGGGAGCAAATGCAAGAAGTCAGTTTGAGAGGGGACCATAATTCCTTTATTCCTTTATTCCAAGAAACATCCATTTAGTTCTGTAACAAGATGAATGAAGCTTGAATTTCTTGGCACATACTGGAAGAAGAGATCATAGCCTCTAATTTTTATTTTTTTTTCCTTTAAAGGCCAAGCTGATGATAAGGCTGAAGAATATTTGCCAAATCAGCCTGAACCACAGCAGCAAGTAGTATTTTCCAGATTAAATCCTAAAGCATTTAAATTCTATGGTAAAAAAATCCATTTACATCAGCCTCCTGAAAGCAGAACACCTGAGGAGCTTATAGGTGATGTTCTGGATGTGTGAAGTGGCAGAAACAGGTAGGAAAAAGGTTTACCTGTGTTGGTTGTTTTTTTCCCACCTCAGCTGATTTAGGGATGTTGTTTGTTGAGATGTAACAGCTCCGTGAGGGTGCAACCGAGCTGGTATGAGGAAGTGAAAAGTGGGGAAGCACAAAGCATCCTTTGGAAGCAGGACTTCTTGGATGAAACTATCACATCTCTGAAATACTGATCATAATGAGGGTTACTGAGGACCCAGAAGGTAATGAAACAACTCAAAAAAAAAAAAAAAAAAAAAGAAAAAAGAAAAAAAAGAAAAAGAAAAGGTAGATTGTTTATTTTTCATTCCTCTTCCCTTGTGCATCAAAAATCAGGCTTTGCATTCATTGCTAGAGAACCTTTAAAAGGCTTTTTAAAGAACTTTAAAAATGACAAACAAATAAAAACCCAAACCAACCCCCAAAAAATCTACTCTACTGCCAAGTCTCATTCATTAGGCTAAGCTAATCTTGACTCTAATTATTAAGATCTAATGAAAAGTTATCCAAGAACTCATTATTATGATTATTATTATTGTTATTGGGCACAGCAAGCCAAACCAGCTGCTTGCTTTTTTACACTCTCTGTTTCTTGGGCAGTTTCTAGTAAATACCCAGATCAGAAGTGATTTTTTAAATTGATCTTGCCAGTGCTAAAATTTTAGAAATCAAGAAAAGCCTTCCAAAAGGCAGAGTTTGAAGATGCTTATTTACAAGTTTCTCCATGTATTTATTAGGAATTTCTGTTTTTCTTGTACCAAGCATTCAGAACTCTGTCCATAACCAGTCAGGGTAAAAAAAAAAAGAATAAAATTGAAGGGCTCTGAGGGTTTTCTTCACTAAGTGTCTTTCCAGTGGTTTTGTTACAGAATTTGGAGAAGCAAGTGTGAACTAGTTGGGTACTCACAGTGCAGGGTGTGAGTTGACAGCACTGAATTGTGGTGTGGCATGAAATTCATGTTCTCTTCCACAGGGCTGGGTAGCACAGAGCTATCAGAGAATTTCTGTAATAAATCATGAGTCACCGATGGCTTCGTACACGGTGCCAGCCAGGGAGAAGCCTAAAGCTTATTTGATCAGGTTTTCAGAGTTTGTAATGGAAATCTAATAACCATGAAAATTTGAGGAGATTTAGGGATTGATTTTTTTTTTCATCCAGGATACTCGTTCCTTTACTTGATGCTGCTCTTCCATCCTAACAACCCTTTCCAGCCTGGTGTCCTGTGCCCACTGTCTCTCCATTTCAAAAACAATAATTAATATAATCTTCCTGCTTTCCCAGCTAGCAGAGCACACATTCACACTTCCTGTTTGAGACTGCAACACTAAGTCATCTGTTTCATAAGACAGCTCTCCTTTAAAAATAGCAGTGTGTGTTTGGGAACACTGCCTGCCTGTCCCTGCCATAGGATCCTCCCTCACCATTGCATTTCCCATTGTGTCAGCACGAGGCTTTTTGACCCTGAAGGTGGAGCCAAACTTTCAAATTCTTCCTTGAAATCCCAGCAGCTGCAGGACCCTCATGGTGAGTGCTTTAGTCGGTTTATTTTTAGAAAGGCAGCTTTAAACAGTCTAAATCTGTCCTCCTTTGCCCAGGAGCAGCTCGAGGTAAATTCTGTGAAGTAAAGGAACCTGGAGATACTAAAGCAGTGTGTGCAGCAGCAGATCCAGGCATCAAAGCTCCTTTCCAGCTCAAGTCAGAGTCAGATATTGCTTTTCCTGCTGATTTTATGCAGAGGATGTTTCACCACTGTGGTGACAGTAGCCTGAAGTAAAATTAGGCAGAAAAATGACACCCTTTGCATTGGTTTCACCAGGAGTAAAGTCAGGCTGTTTTCAGCTGAGCATCAGGAGAGAGCCCCAACACAAGGAATGAGCTCTCTGAGGAACTGAAGCAAAGCAGGGAACAGTCAGGGTGGTTCGCATGGTTGTGCCCTGGATGTTGCTCCATTTACCTTACAAACCAAGCACTGTGCAAAGCTTGAAGTGGAAACCACAATTGACCTTGAAGTCAGGGAAATTTTTTACCCTCCTTGATATTTAATGCAAATTCTAGAAACAATCCAAGAGGAATATTCCTCTGCCTCCCCTTGCCATGTGAAGTTCAGACATCCACCCCCAGGGATCCTCTGGGCTCTGAACCCTATTTTTGTGGCAGTATTTAACTAACCAAAAGTGCTTGCACTGAGAGGAGAAAGTGCTTCTGCTGTGTGCTTCTCTTCAGCATTTCCTATTGGTCAGAAAATGGTGTCAAATTTGAATAATCTCAATGTCCCAACACTTACCCCAACCTTGGATCTGTCCCTTTTTCAGTAAATTCTGCCCTGTACCAGCAGGCTGATCTTTTAAACTAAACAATCTTCCCAATCCTATGGATTAAAAACCGCATGGTATCTTTCTAGTTTCTTTCATAGTTTCATAACTGTCCTTCAGCTCTAAATTAGGCAGATTAAATCAGGATATGTATTTGTACTTGCTAAACCACAAAGCTCACTGTCAGCTCAGAATGCTCAGTTTGAAAGTCTAATCAAGCCTGATGTTTTTACAAGACACTTCACACAGGATTCTTGGAAAGGCGTTCCTCAATCCAGTGGATTATTGAATTAATTGTCAGGAGCAATGCCATTACCGTGCACAGATGGGAAAGGGAAAGCAGAACAGCTCAGTGACTTGGAACCCAGACAGACCCCTGAGGATATTAATGTCACCAGGTCCATGAAGGGATTATATGGATCAATAAAAATAGAAACAGTCAATGTCGCGTTGAAAAAGACAAAGAAGGTCAAGCATAACTTGATCAGGGCAATACGGGGAAAGAGCATGAAGGGAATTGTTACACATTCATCAACAGTGAACAAATACCCTTAGATGAGTGATTTATTCTCCAGTTTCTCTTTGCAAATTGCCCTGGTCCAACAGTTATTTCACATTTCTCTTCTCCCCTTTCCTCCTCCCCGAAATTCCTATCAAAACACTTCAGAAAGTAATGTCCAGCCTTCGACCTGTGCCCCGGCACTTTGTGCCAGGATGTCATGTATGACATGGAGGAACCGGCCTGTTCTGAGGCCATGGCAGGTTTCTGTGTCCCCCTTGGAGGAGGAGGACTCTTCAGATGAGTTATCTTTGGATTGCTAAAAGCCATTTACAAGCTGAAAGGAGCAATTAGCAGGAAATAGTCTTTTCTGAGTAAGGAGCTTTTATGCTCCTGAGAGCCGGGATTAATTGAGGAACAAGCAGTTGTTTTCTGCTCCGAGCCACCAGAGCCTGCTGGAGAGGGAGGTGTTCTTGTGTGTGATGTTTTCTGACACTTATTGAGAGAGGTGCTGGGTTTACTTGGCTCTTACAATTCCCAGAATCGCAGAATGTTCAGGTCGGAAGGGGCCTAAAAGATCAGGCAGCTCCAGTCCCTCTGCCACAGGCAGGAACACCAGGACAGTTCTTTTTTGTCTGGGTCGTTTTGCAATATTCATTAAAAGTGAGCTGTCCAACATTTTTTTAGTTATTGACACTGCTCTGGGCATTGGTGAGGGAAAACAATAGCCCTGCTCAGGCACCTGTAGATAATCCCCTGTTGTATCCCTGTAGATAATCCCCAGCAGCACTGGGTTCCATCAGCACAGTGCTGTGTCTCTGGTGGCCTCCATCTTGCTGTAGCATCCACAGGGCCCCATGGCTGCTGATCAGTGCCGGGTGAAGAATCTGGACCAGCAGTGACCCCAAGCTGGCACCAGACAGGAGATTTTGCTCTGCTGCAGCCCCTCCTTGTCCTGCTCCACACGCTTTTGTGGAGGGTAAACGCTCACAGCAGTCCCAGGGGGATGCAGCTCCCACCTCCTGTCCTGCTGTGGTTTCCCTGCACTCAGAAAGACAGGAATGTCCTACAACTTAAGAGTTGGCAGCTCTTGGCCTCGTTGGACAGGCCAGAGTGGCTGCTAATCAATCCTGAGCCTGGTGCAGGATTATTGCAGCAGATCTCCTGACAAGTTTCCCTTCAGGGTGCTGGCAGGGTCCTGCAGTGATAATACTAACAACAGCAGCCAGTCCATGTGTGAGTGCCTACGGCAGCCTCATTTTGCCTCCTCCCAGAGGCAAATGTTTTTCCCTGTTGTGAATGTATTTATGAAACCAGGATGTTGTTTCCTGGGTATTGAGTCTTTATATTTCCAAGAGCTGTGAGTGACTGGGAGAAGAGCTGTCATTTCTCTATTACTGCCAGCCTGTTCAGACACACACACCCCCACACAATCCTCTCTCCTGGGCAGTGGTACAGCTGTTCTTTTATGTCTGATAATTGTTTTATTATTGTTATTCAGCTAACATGAAAACTGTGTGGCTGAAAATAAGCAGAAAACTAAAGCAGAAGGAGTTTATAGGACAGTGAGTGGATGGCAGGAAAAATAATTATTTTATCAAGTGTTCTTAGATGGTGTTGACTGATTAAAGGATAAATCAGCACCAGCACGCCTTGGTGACACAGGGGTGTGAGTACAAGTCCCTGGCCTAAATCTGACAGGAGAGTGATTTGAATTGCAGTCCCAAAGCTCCTGGGACGAATGGTGAACTATTGCTCCCTCAGTCAGACCCTTACTTGACCAGACATTACAGCCCTGTTGAAATGCTGTGCTCATTTCTATAAAACACTGATGGTTTTGAAGAGAAAAATTAAATTGCCAGGAATTTTTTTATCAAACATTCTTAGGCTCACTCTCAGAGCAATCACTTCCATAGGCCATTTCTCAATCTAATTTATTATCTGGTGTTATTTACCAAATAAGAAGGGTTCTGATATGATGTGGTCCTGTATATAAATATTATCAAAGCTGCAGCACAAACCAGAGTGCTGCAAATAGATATGTAAAATGTACCAGAAATGGCTTTTTTCCTGCAGTTGTGGGGTAATAAGTGACAATTCATCAACCCTCTCCTCACTGAACTTCTGACAGGTTAACAAAACTTCTGGGACACCGTGGAATCCAGAAAGAAGACAGTGAAATAAAACAGCTTTTAAAGTGCTAGAAGGAGCACAAGTCTGATGAGGAGCAGCTGAGGGAACTGGGAGGGCTCATCCTGGAGAAAAGGAGGCTCAGGAGAGACCTTGTAGTTCTGTAAAACTCCCTGACAGGAGGTTTCTTCTCCCAGTTAATCAGTGAAAGGATGCGAGGAAACAGCCCCAAGTTGTGCCATGAGAGGTTTAGATTGGATATAAGGAAAAAATTTCTTCACAAGAAAGGTTGTCAAGAACTGGAAGAGGCTGCCCAAGGAAGTGGTGGAGTCACCAGCACTGAAAGTGTTCAAAATTCGTGTGGATGTGGCACGTGAAGATATGGTTTAGGGGTGAACGTGGTTAGAGGTTGGACTTCGTGATCTTAGAGGCCTTTTCCACCCAAATGATTCCACAGCTCATGGGGCTGGTGGGTTTTGGGGTGGCACCATCCCAGGTGTGTGTGGGGTGATCACATCACTACCAACGAACCCAGAGGCATTCACTTGCCCAAACAAAAATACACCAGAGATGCACAAAAAAATCAAATGAGGGAGAAATTCCAGTTCCTGTTCGTGTAACTGCTGCGTGTGCAGCCATGGCCTGCGGCGTGAGAGGACATCACCTTGTCCTGAAAGTGGGGACCTCGTGCCACTGAACTGCAGTGCTCTAAGCGTTGTTTTCCTCCCTGTTCGTCACTTTAAAGAGTGGATGTGGGAGACAGCTGGCTCAGATTCCACACCCACCCACAACAGTAGCATTTTGCTGCCTCGGTGTCAACAGTTGACAAGCCTAAATTGTGAAGTGCTTCAGGAATGGTGAAAAAGTTGAGACTGTTATGCTGAGAAAAACCTTTATTCCCCTGCAGGAATGAAGCATAAGTGAAAGGTTAGAATATTCTTATTTCAGGGTGCACACAGAACATGGAAATCAGATTTTTAGCAATACTAAAAATAAGCAGGCTTATTAATAAGGAGAATCTTTAAACAGCAGAGCAGATCGAGTACATACGGTTTTTATTTTCGATCCTTTTATCTACGAAAATGCAAGAGATGTTCAGCAAATATTTACTCCTGGTTTTAAATAAACCATGTTTTACCCTGATATTCCTGCCATGTTTGCTTTGTGCAAACAGTCCAGAGAATGAATATATTTGTCAGATCACATCTGTGAGAGATTCTAAGCCTGCCCTTCTTTACAAGCATTTTTTCCATAGGTTTGAACACAGGCATCAGAGTTCAGGATGTCTCGGGGAGCTGCGCTGCATTTTGGTTCCTTGCACAGGGAACAGAGCTTTTAGCATGTCTTTTCCTCAGGGAATAATTCTGTTTACAAATTTCAAATGTTCTCTCTGCAAACACACTTGAGCACTAACCCAAATTGTTTTGTTCCCACAAGCACAGCAGATGATTTTATCTTTCTCTTTGACATTGGACTGCCCAATTAACTCCTCCTTTTTCTCAGCTACTCTATGTTACCTCACCACCTCCTGCAGCAGACAGTTATAGAAACAAGAAATAGTTCATTACATGGCATCTGACACAGAGAGAGACTATGGAACATGGAAAACACTATAAAAAAGTATTCCAGGTCAGTCATTCCAACTGTTCAGCTTCAGATCAACCAAATTACAATTTATCCCACAAGAAAAACTTGCCACAAACTTCAGTGCAAGCTGGATCTCCTGCTCACCAGGCATTCCGTGCTTCAAACAAGGCTTAATCACAGTACACCAGTGTCACTATGGCAAATTGGATATTTAAATCAGCTTCACCTGGCAAAAATAGCTAGGACTGGACTGAATTACAAAAGTTGTTGGCCAGAAGGCATTGGGAGACTTCTCTACTCATTGCCAGAAGGACCAGCAAGATCCTTTGGAAGATTTCAAATTCCCAAGGGGGTACTAGGTCAGACATAGAGACAAGTTTTGAAAAAATTACCTAAGTCTCATGATTTTCTAAGGTTTGTGGACACCAGGCAGTAGGATGGACAAGGTAAGATGATTCCTCAGAGGACAATATACTTTGGGTGCTAAAATTTAATTAACATTTATCACCAAAGAAACAGTTTAATGGAACATTGAATTGACCATGTTCTTTCCTTGAGAGGAATAGTGGAGGAGAAAACCCCAAATCTATTTTTCTGTCCATGATGCAAAATTTTCTCTTGTCACAAAAGAAACCAGCACTGCTAAATCAGATATTGGCTGTTCCCATCAGGAATCAGCCTGCACTCTGTGCCACTCTGATAAGGGCTTGGACTGCATTCCTGGCTTCCAGTTTTGGGAAAAACTGAAGGAAATGAGGCAAATATCCTCTCCATGTCCTCGTCTCAGATGTGGCATGTGGTCAATGTGTAGACCACGGCCTGGGCATGGGAAAGAAGATGATTTTCTGTGACAAGCATCAAAAGGAAAAGTCTGGGCATTGCTGTCCTGCCTTCATCTCTCCTCATTGTCACACATAATTTAATCTATACCCAAAAAGTGGCAGGAATTCTTCAACAGCACCTGGACCAACACCAATTCCTGAAAAACTTCACAAATATCCCATGTATTAGCAATCCTTTACTGGCAGACATTTCCAAGTTCTGACATTTAATCTGTTCTTCATTTGTGGTATGTGTCCCTTAGGTGCTTTTTTCAATCAGAATGTCTCTCAGAATCCACTTAGCGCCCTGAAATCTGTTGATTATACCACATGGCTGTATTTATAAACCAAACCTAAAACAGTAACTTTTTAAAGAAACCATCGAGATTGTCTACCCAGTCCTTGCTGGTGTATTAACTCTTAGCACAGGCAGTGTGTGACATCTCTTTTTCTCCTCTTTCTTTGCAAGTTTAAATGTCAGACGCTCAATTAAGATGATTTAAAAAGTGACAGTGGGTGAGATCCACCAGGCCAGATGACCACAGTGCCATTTGTGCTTTTTGCCTGGTTTCTCTGCAGAGCTAATGGGAAGGAAGAGCTGCTTGCTGGGCATTATTCATCTTGCCCTTAACAGACTTTTCAAACCTGACAGGTGACTTGTGCCCTGAAAACTCCCATTTCTCTGAAATGGCAGATGAAGCACTAGATAATGTTCTCAGCTGTGGATATCCACTGCCCTGCCCATTTTAGCTGTGTGGTTACAGTGTGTGCTTACAGCCCCTGGGCTGGTGGAGCTCATTGATTTTGGTGCATGGCTGTCAATGAAGGGAGTCTGGAATAATTTGTATCCCCTGCCATTTGCCCTGGGATAAGAACAAATGCACAGACAGCTCAGATGACTCTGATAACCTATTAAGCCTCGACAACTTGATGACATTTTTAGGTCCTCAGGGCAGTCATAAGAAGAGAATATGAGGAAAGGTCTTGTGTTCTGTATTCTGTTCAACAAGGCTCTCTCTGAGCTGTGGGGAGCAAAAGTACGGTGTCAGCCAGCAAGATGAAAGAACACTTTTGCAGCTGTTATTCCTTGCCCCAAGTCACACATCAACTGAAAATCATATTTGGCCTTTCTCCAGAAAATAACAGCATCCCCCCCGATAAATCCTGACTAAGGAGATATGTTAATGTGTACTGGAGATAAAAAGCAATTATAGCAGCAGCTCTGTGGGCTGTAAAGGTGCTGTGTGAGCTGAGAGCTGGGCTCCATCACAGAAGGTGTTTGTTGGACAGGAGACAGCGAGGAATCTTGTAATGATTCTGTTCTGACCTCCAGCCTGTCAGGAAAATATATCTGTGAAGTTTCCCAGGAATGTCTTGTACAAATCATGAGGTGCTGAACACTTTTCCTAAGACTATCTTCCACTTGTAGCGTGCAAACTAAAAGTTAAGCAATAAACAAGGAGAGGAAAGATTCAGTGAACTTTGCAATGATTGTTGAGTGTGAAGATGGATTTATAAAATGTCATGAACTTCTGCTGCTTTAATTCTCTCCTGGAAGGAGCCTCTGCATGCCTCCAGCCTGACCTCCTGCCCAAAGCCATCAAAACTATGAACATTAGCCTGAATCAGGTGTGGTGAGTCTTGGATGCTGGGCCAGGGATGGAAACCTGACAGCTTCTCTGAGCCACCAATCCCTCTGCTCCCTCCTGTGCCGATGGAAATGTCACAGTGCCCAGCCTGAGTGCAGCTTGTGGCTGTTGCCCTTTGTTGTCTCCATTGCCAGTGGTGGGAAGAGTTTGGCTCTCATGTCTCACTTTCAGCATCAGAGCTCTCCTCATAAATTTTTATTTTTTTCTGCTGCCAGCCACAGCATCTCAAATTCTTTCCACGCTTCTCCACCAGGGAGATCTGGAGGATGTGATACTGCTGAGGGAGGTGATCCTGTGCCAACAGCAAACCTAATGTGGACTATTAATGAATAATAAATGCAAAACATTAAAATTTATATTTATGAACAATTACAAGTAATTAAGTTGTCAGCTGTTGGTCTAAGGAACTGCATTGTGAGGATGACATGGACTTGCTGTACAGGACCTGGAATAACCCTTCAGCAAGAGAACAGGTCAAGTTCCCAGTTTAAGGTTTTGAGAAGAAAACTATTAATTAATTTAAATACCAGACCTTTAAAAAAACAATGTCAGTGCTATTCTCTCCTTATTCTTGCAATTTTAAGTAACCTTTACCAAAAGTCACCTCAGATTGTGAGAGCTGATATAACTCAATATCCAGATCCTACTCTGTTCTTGCAGGAATATCCCACCTACGACTTAAATTTCCTTGGAGTTGCACCATGTGTAAAATTATCTCTGTCTGTGAGTCCTGGGCTTGCTCTTTCAGTATTTTTCAGTCTCCTGATGGAATCTCCCTACACTTGTGCATCCTCCTCTCCAGATTTACTCTATTAAAGCCTAATGGGTCCAAAGATAATGGGATTTCATGTGCTGATCACATCCACCTCACTGGATTCCCTGCTGTTCTACTTTGCAGGATTTATGTCCCTCTCTGCTTCTTATCACTTAATTTCTTTTTAAGACAGGGACACCTGCCAGGAACTAGGAGGTGAGATGCCATTAGATTCACAAATTGCCCTCTGTTGATTTAACAGGTTACTCCATTATTACCCGGACTAAAATTTCCACCAAAGAATTAAAAGCCATGTGGGCAATCAGTAATGGAGTTTTCTGGAGTCAGTTCTTTGTTGGTTTGTTTTTATTTTTTTTTTACCCTGTTATACCTATATGATCTCAGGAAAATTTTCCTGAAAAATCAGGTTTTCAACCCAGCAACTATTCATTTTTCAACACCACTCTCAGGAGGGAAACAGAATCCACTCACACAAACTTCTTGCAGCTGCACACTTCCACAAAGACATTCCCGTGCAAATTGGGCTCCACCTAGCCAAGAATGACAACTTCCCTGCTTAGGAATATTCCATATATTTTCTAAGACCTATAGGTGGGGAAAGTTGACCAGAGACAGCTGTTGGCTTTGACAGGGTTTCCTTGGGAGTTATTCACATTGTCCTCACCTGAGCCCTGCAGCCAACACCAGCCTGTGTGGCTCCAGCTCCCCTGTCCCCCAGGGCCTGGAGTGGGTGTGGGCTGGAGAAGATGTTGATGTTTAGCCCTGATTAACCATCTCCAGGGACAGGAGTGCTGCTTGGGAGCTGGGGCAAAAAATCTAGCAGTCACTGTGTGCAAGCAAAATGAAACATCTGTTTATTATTCCTTAAGGTCGCTGTCCTGAAGGAATTTTTCTCCTCTGGTAGATTTTCACCAGTCTTTCCCAGGTCACTCAGCTTTGCTCTCCATGAGCACCAGGCAGTCTCTCAATGAAGAATTTTGCCAGGTCCCATTCCCTGCACTGCTGTTCTGATTCCCTTTCTAAAACCAGTCAGTCACCTTCGATGCACGCCAGAGTATTTCAGATCCACTTAATCCCCCAAATCAGGGCAAACTGGTAACACAATACCCTGGTGTGATGCAGGGCTAGAGAGGAAGCACCTGCCCTCAGCAGATGCTCCAGGAATATCCAAGAGGAACCAAATGTTCCTGAGCTGAGCAGTGAATGGATGCTGGTGAAGAGGGGAGAGTCTGATCAGGAGCTCCCTGGTATCTGTGTCACACAAATGCTGCTGGGTGGAAAATTCCCTGAGAACAGACAGATCTCTGGGCTAAAGTCTTTTCTGCCACTGCCCACATGAGAACAGGAGGGTTCTGAGTGTTGAACACCACCAGTCTCATGTGCAGTTTAATGGTGATGGGCAGAGCTCACTTGACCACCCGTTTGAAGCACAGACTGGAAAAATTTGGAAGGCAGAATCTTTTTACTCTTGGTTTTACTGCCTAATGAGACCATCTGCACAATAAGCTTAGCACTGAAGTTCAGTGAAGGAAGAATAGCCCTTTAAAATCTCAGATCTTTGCTTGTGTCTGAAAAACCACACTAATATCAATTAAAGGAATAGTAGGAAATAAGGAAAAATGTAAGTGTGTTGTTGCCTTTTCCATCTGCATCTTGACTGGGCTTCAGAGGCTTTATGGATGTTTTCTTCTAGCAGGTAAAATAGACAGGAAACCTGGTCCTTTTTTAACTCTCAAAAAAGCATCACCAGCACACACAACACTCATCCCTACCACTGTCACAAGGTGGAATCCACCCCAGAGCTCACCAATTACAAATTTGCTTAAATATTACCTGGCCCAAGCCCTTAAATACCTCTCTGAGGTCTTTAAACAAAATCCCCTCAAACCTTTAAATCCACAGCAGATTTTTCCAGGGCATTACAAACAGAACCTGAGGATAAAGAGTGGCATTACAGTGATGGAGTCTGGCATTCCTTCCCTCGTTCCTCCTCCTTCAGGAGGGCTGAAGGGCTCTGAGGAGGCATCAGAGCCTTTCTTAAGAGCACTGCATGGATTCTGTAGAGGGCCAGCATGTGCTGGCAGTTCTGACCCAAGACAGGCAAAACAGGCATGGAAAGGGTAAGGAAATGTTCCTAAGTGAGTAAGAGATTTTATTCTGCTCCTGTACTTAGGACTGTCTGAGTCTCTTGAGTTTCAGAAGTTTTCCTCCAGCACCACCACTTCACATGGACCCTCAGCCCTCGTCTCATTTTTAATGTTTTTATGTTCATCTTTAGGCAAAGCAGATGTTTGTAAAGGGAAGAGGAAAGCAATCATCCCTGCAGAGGTGTGTGCTTCCTCACCCACAGAATTTTAACAGCACAGGCTGTGCTTGTAGCTGGGGATCTCGAGCAGCAGCCACAGGTTACATTTCCCTGAGGGCAGGAACAGCTTCATTTTCTCCTGGTGCAAAGATCACAAAAGTTTGTGGTATAGAAACAACTTAATCTGCCCCATTTGTTGGGAAACAGCTGGGCCTGTCACACTCAGAAAGGCACCATCAGAAGAACAGGTATTTTTTAAATTAATGAGTGTTCTATGAAAATACACCATTAGAAAAAACCTGAAACATCCCAAGATGCTAGATTGATTTACCAAAAATTTTGCTGTTTTTTTTTTTTTTTTCCCAGATGAAAACAGAGAGAAAAAGGTGCTTTAACACTGTGGAAACCTGTTGTAGCATTTTATTTTTTTTAATGAAATGTTTTGCTAGTTTTGGTTTTTGTTTATTTACACGCCCATATATATAGGATGGGGTTTTTTTGCCAAATTCTAGTTATAGAGATAATTTTAACATCCACATTTCCATTGAGAAACCTAGGAAAAACTGTTGGAAGCTACAGGATATTCCTCAGTGACTGACACTTCCTTGTGCATTAAATCAGTGAATTAAATAGCTTCAGAAAATAGTGCTTTATGAAGGAAGACAAGAAAATGAAGAGGACAAGATAAAATAAATTAAGGGAAACATGTCCCCCGTTTCCAAATGTATTGGGTCAGACTGGGATGGAGTTACTCATTATATACACAGATCAATATTGTGTGTATTCCAGATTAATGGATTAATAAAGTCATAAAATTTCCCAAATTCCATTATAAGCCTTCATAAAAAGATCAGAAATGTCATAAAATGTAATAAAATACAGAATATAAATTAACCAGGGACTCATAATGATTTATAATAGTTTAGATTAGAAATGAACCTCTGAAAAAGCAGGTTGAGTTCAAAGTTAGGGGAGACTTCCCAAAATATTTCCCAGCTGAGTTTTGAGTATCTCCAAGGTTGGTGATTTTCCTGTTTCATTTCCAGCTGGCTCCCTCTCCTCCCAGCAGGTGCCTGATTCTCCTGATTTCCAAGGCAGGACTTTATCAATGCCACATTTGACCCAGGCAACAGAAACTTTGGGCACTCAGACATGGACAAACCTTGGTCTCAGAGCTGGAATAGTTCACAGTCCTGAATATTATTGAGCTTCTCTTACATTTTCTTCTCCAAAAGTCTCCAAACACTTCACTAATATGCAGACTACAAACACAGATTTCTGTCTAACCAGCCATGGCTCTCCTTGGAAAGCATTTCCATTCCCTTCCCCGTTTCTGTATTAGGAATCAGAAGACAAAATTCATCTACCAGAAGTTGCCCATAGCCTCAGAAATCCCATTTAGTATTTTTGACTCTTGGGTTGCTGTCCCAATCTCCAGACAGCATTTCCCATATAAGAGACCTATAACAATTCTAAATCCAATATATTAAGGGACTTAAAGAAGAGCTTAAAACCTTTGTTTAATCAGAAATAGTAACCTGAAATAAGACATAAATCTGCCCACACTGATGGAATAAAGAGATGAGTCCTGCCTCATTGTGTGGAATTTGGACTTACCCACCAGGCCTGATAAGAACATGAAAAATATGACAGAAAAGCTCAGTGATGTGGTATGAAATCATAAATGGTTTTGCTTCAAAAAAATAGTGGAAAAGAAAGCAAACCATAGTGATAACAAATTCTTCATTTAAAAGACCCATTCTGAATAAAGAGCATTAGTTTTCAGGAATGAAATTAGGCAGAGACAGCCAGATAAATACCTGCCTGTATAATTCCTTCCTGAACTTGTCTGACTCCAAGTCTCAAAATTACCCTTAAAAATTGCAGATGCATTTTCATGGTTTAGAAATTAAAGAAAAAGTAATTTTTGTCTCAGGTGGTGGGGAGTTATGTCAAGTTATTGTTTAGAGCTCAAACAAACTGTGGCAAACAGTTTTTGGAGGATCAGGAAATAATCCAGTGATACCTGGATCACTGATGTGATGTAGGGTGGGGACCAGCAGCTGGAGGCAAGGCAGTGTTGTTGAGATGGTTCCAGGGAACTGAATGTGGATTTTAGTCCAAAAGGACAACATTGGCTGATGATTTTCCAACAGTGGAAAAGCAGAGAAGGAAAAGAGAAATCCCTCTGGTGTGTGAAACGGAATTTCAAGAGCAAGATGATTCCTATATATAGGAAAATAAAATAAAATACAAAAAATATAAATTATAAAAATATAATATAAATATGACATATAATATACAATATATGATATATAATGTATTATTAATATAATTTTATATATAATATAATATAATATAATATAATATTATATTATATTATAATATATTATATTATATTATATTATATTATATTATATTATATTATATTATATTATATATTATCTATAAAAAATAAATAAAATACAGATCCCTCCAGGAAGTGGCCTTGGACCCTGCCCACCCAGAGCTGATCTTTCATCCTCTCCTCTCCAGCTGATGTGCACAGACACACAAGGAAGCAAACAGGTCACTCAGCAGACTCCCATGGTCTCTCTGGCTTGGACCCCTTTGTTCCTCCAGCACCCAACTCAGCAGTCTTGCATCTCTCCCATATCCAGCCCAAACTTTTGTCCATCCCAACACCTGCTTTCCAAGTCTCTCCTCTCCCTGACCTGCCCCTTTATCCCACTGTTTTTCCATGCTTGTTTCTCCCCAAACCAGCCAAAATACTCCCTTTCCTTTCCAATTCCTCCCCCTAACATCTGCAAGGAGCCTCTTATCTCCATCATCTCTGTCACCCCATGTGGGGTTTGAGGCTCTCCTGGGAGCCCTGGGACCAGCAGGGTCCTGGCATTGCTCCTCTGTGTGGGTATTGGGGTCTGTCACCCCTCCAGTGTTTCTCTGAGCTCCTCTATGTGTGGGGTAAAAGCCTTTAACCACAGAGCCTAAAAGGTCTCCTTAAAATCAATTGTCTCCTTATCTGCCCTCATCAAATGGCACTCCTGCCTCTTCAGATCTCTGGGGTTTTTTCCAACAATGAAATTTCTCTGTGTCTCTCCCTCCCATTTTATTGACTGCCAGAGAAACACACATTAAGCTCAGTTCATTTCCACACGAGGGCTGAGATCCTTGAGATATCTCTATTGCAGGCTTCTCTGGGCAAATTGCCTGAAAGCTGCTTCAAAAACCAAAACCACCCCCCTAAAAAACCCAACTTTCCAATACCCCAGGTCTCCTGCTCTCAGAAGCATTATTTTCTATAAATCCTCCTTGGTCTGCAAACACACACCACACAGATGTTCAATTCCTTCATGCTGCCATCCATGTTTAGAGAAAGCTGCTTTCCTGATGAGGCTATAAATTATTTTATTCTTCAGCAAATGCTTATTTATTGACTTGCCTTTCTCATGCATCAGAAATCCCTTCAGTCTCTCCCTGGAGAAGCAGACATCTCCTGCTTGTCATCGTAGTGATTCCTTTTTAGGAAACCTTTTTAAGATTTCAGCAGCCCCAAACTCTCATCCCCCTTGGCCCTAAATGCCCACTTGTTCTTGCACATGCTGCTGCCAGTGGGAAGAAGCTGGGGAATGTATGATTAATCTCACATCCCACATCTCACACAGAAATCAAGACGGTGTTGTTGCTGCCTACAGTCATCTCTGGTGGAGTCAGACTGTGGCAACAAGCAAATAAATTGGGGCCACGTGCAGAAAAGTGGGGGCTTAAGTCACAACTGAGGTCAAATTTCCAAGGAAATCCTTGACTATCTCCTCCTGAAACACAGTAGCTCTTCTAATGAAGAAAAAAACCTCTTCTTGGGAAAAAAAAACCAAAACAAAAAAGTTCCCAGTATGATTTGGGACTGAGTATAAGCTTTGGGTAGAGCAACATTTAACTAAGTTTTAAGTACTTTTATCTATTATAGCTTTGGGGATTTTTTTAATGTTTTACCTACAGATTAGAACCTGGTGAGGTATTTTTAAAAGTTCAACTGGAGTGGGATAACTTGTGGCCTTTCAAGAAAAAAAGAGACAGCCAAATAATCACCCATTTAGCTAAATCCTCATTAAATGCTCTCTGCCCCTGGGCCTCAATGAGATTCTAACACAACCCAAGCAGGAATCAGTGGATAGGGGAACAAAAACCAATTCTATTTTTAAATTGATAATTGAAATAAGGCATCTCAGGTGGTTTGGAGTGGTTTGAGAGGATTTGATATAAAACCCTTCCTTGTGCTGGTTACCCACAGCTCCACAGTCCCAGCAGCTACCAAAGAGATGAACCTGGGGCAGCACTGTGTAAATCCTGGGTTGTCTTTGCATCAAGGGGAGTGATAAATAAAAATAGACTGATTGGTAGGACTTATGGTGAATCTGCTTAAGCTTTTGAACCTTTATTCACCTGATTAATATTTATTGCCCATCAAATGCAACCAAACCCCAAATGTCTCTAATTCCAGAGGATGCAAATGGCCAGGATTTTGTGTGGTTTCATTTTGCAGCATACAGATCTCCATTGCCTTTGACTTGCCTCCTCTCTGGACTTCTCTCCTTCTTGACTCTGCTGTTGACCCTGTGCCAGACTAATGCAAACGTGGTTGGAATTTATTCCATCTAAAAAGCCCAGACCAGCACTGAAACCACCTGGGCTCAGCCTGTGGCTCCACTGCTGACTTTCTATGTGGGTTTGGCAGATCTCTCAGCTTTTCTTTATCATCTTCCCTTTGTCAGGTCTGCTGGCCATGATTACGGGCCCTGTGAGATGGGAGACATCTCTCACTGCGTTTCAGCCCCACGTGGGACCATGACCCCAGTAAAAATTTTCATAGGGCACAAAATACATTTTCTACACCAATGAGAGCTGGTGACTGGTGGCCTAAGGGTGCAGATATTCTCCTCAGCTTGAATAACTCAAACCATTTTCCTTGGGTCATTTATCTTTTTTGGGGATGACATAACACGGGTCAGGAAGAAAAAAGCAATTTTGGATTTCCTTGCAACAGAGGAGGGTTTGGATGGGATATTTTCCTTGCTACTTCCTCAGAGGGAAATCTGAGTGCTGTTCATTTTCCAAGGGACCACAGATGCTCTGAGTTTAGGATTGACAAGAGAATCTGTATGAGCTGTGTGCGCATTAAATTCTGAGTATTATTAAATTTGTGGGTTTTAGGGAAGTGTCTCAGCCAGGTTTGAAAGACCTTGGATTGACAGTGAGAGCTGACACCACTCACAGGAGGGGACATCAACCTTCCCCACCACAACACTGCACCCTTTAGTTTTTGTTAGACCACTGAGTTTAATTAAAACCTGTCTTTAAGCTCCATAATTTATGAGGTTTCAATTGGCAATGCACAAAACCTGAGGATGAAGCCTGGGAGAAGTCATGAAGCAGGGAAAGGAGCAACCTAGGAAATAGCAGGGCTTTTTCTGCGGTAGATGCAACAAAACCACAAATAAATCATAATATAAAGATAAGGCAGCACAGGATTGCAGATATTGGCAAAGTGTGCACATTCTTACAGCCTCATTGAGCTGCAGATGGACACCAGCCCAAGGTGAGTTGCTTTCCTCCATTAAAACACAAAGCCTGTACTTTACACTCCTCTATTTTGCCTTTCTCTCTCTGTTACACAGTCAAATTAGCATCTTTACTATTCTGAGTTACGTTCACCACTTCAAGTTTAAAATGTATGGGATCACTGTGCGTTAAGTAGATGTCTGTGCATACAGATATATATCGTTACGGGAGATTCCTGGTTTTCAGCTTCACTTTGCAGGCACTAAAATCAGCTGTGCATTCCTCATTCCTTAATTTGCATGTTTACTTGCAGTCCTACATCTTTTTTATTAAAATTTACTTCCAGATCGCAGAACGTTGGCTAATCACCAAGCTGCTTGTACATAATAAATCATCTCAGCCTCTAAATGGAGATGTGTTTTTTAAAGCAGATTTTAGCCTCGGTATTGAAGTTTGTCTAATTAGCTGCATTTCAGTGTTTTTTTAAAAGGAGCAGAATAGAAGACAAGAGGAAACGTCCTCATGTTGTGCCAGGGGAGGTCCAGACTGGATATTAGGAAAAATCTTCTTTAATGGAAACATGGTCAGGCATTGGAACAGGTAAGTGATGGAATCTGCAACCCTGGAAATGTTGAAAAATTGTGAAGTTTGGCTTCTGAGGGCATGATTTAGGGGTGGACTTGGCAATGCTGGGTTAATGGTTGGAACTGGTGATCATAGAGGGCTTTTCCAATCTGAACAGTTCTTTGTTTCTGTGAATGGTGGAGTTTTAAGTTTGAAGTTCAGAAAATGAGGGTTGAGCTGAGCTGACCACGTTTCCTCCAGAGGCTGATTTTAGGGCTGGCACTGAGATTACCAAACTCTTTCCCCTTCACACAGGTGCATGTGAGGCCTGATCCTACACCCAGGTAAGCTGCTCAGGCCCCAGAGAAAGCATTTTTCCAGAGATCTGTGAATTTCCTTCTGCAGAGAGATGCTGGGCTTTAAGAAGTTTACTGTAACTCTTCCCTTCCTTCTCCTCCAACAGCCAATAATCCTCTTTCACTATAGATGGAAGCTTCACATTAGGGGACTAAAAAAGATTAATTTTAATTTTTGAAACAAATCTACCTCTGATGCAGACTGAGGCCAGCATATGCCTCACACTCTTGGTGCAGAACTTATCGCTCAGACCACTTCCCTGAAATTCCCACATACTTAGAGTTTGTCTTGCTCCTGTATATTTTTTTTATTATTTTTTTTCCATGCCTTTTCTCCTGTCTTTTAGTTTCAGGACACGTTAACCTAAGAAGGCAATACAAGGAAGAAAACAGGTATTTAAGAAAATGCCAAATTCCAAAGCTTGCATGAAAGAACACCCTAGTGCAGGAGTAATTTTTGCTAAACAGATGCAGTTGGGAAATGAGGCCTTATTATAAGGGATCCCAATTATTCCCTGCACAGTTTGGCAGCCACATTTGTCTTGACCTGATATTTCACATTTTATCCACATCGTGCTGGGAATTCAGAAAAAGGGTGAGAGGGGGAGAAATCCCTCTCCATGTTCACAGTTCATTATACATTCAAAATTCCTTTGAAAGCCTCTCACACTGAATAATAAGTTGCAAAGCTCTCCCAGTGCTCCCTGTCTCAGAGGCCACAGTACAAATCATTTCCCAGTAATTATGGAGGGGGTAAAAAAAAGAAAGAAATTAATTATACCAATTTGAAAACTCCAGAATGACCTTGGAAAAACTTCAAAGGTCAGCCAGGATGGTCTCCTTGTTGTCCTAGACTGGATCCCACCTTTGTTATTCCTCAGAGGAATAGCCCAGTCTTTTCTCCAGTGTTTCTTATGAAAATGGAACTGAAGAATTTGGTTTCTTGGGTTCAGCATATAGCAAACAGAATATGCAGGATGTAATGGGAGAGTGGGGGAGTTTCTGAGGACCTTCTTTAGCAGCATCTCCTGCATGGATGGGTCCTTTCTCTGTTCCTGACCTATGAACTTCCATCCACCCATTGCTGCCTTCACAGCAGGGCTGTGTGATCTATTTTGGCAGAAAAAACCCCCACACAGGAAACAGAGCTGATTTCCAGGATCAGCACTGCCCCATCCAGGCAGAGCCGTAGGATCCTCCCTCAGTTTGGGGGCATACCAGAGGAGAGGGGCTGAATTCATCTGTGCCATCCCAAATCTGCTGGAGCGTGTCCAGAGAAAGGAACGGAGCTGGGAAGGGTCTGGAGCCCCAGGAGCAGCTGAGGGAGCTGGAAAGGGGCTCAGCCTGGAGAAAAGGAAGCTCAGGGGGAATTTCTGTCTCTGCACAACTCCCTGCCAGGAGGGGACAGCCGGGGGAATCGGGCTCTGCTCCCAGGAAACAGGGACAGAACGACATGAAGAGGCCTCATGTTGTGCAAGGGGAGGTTTAGGTTGGATATCAGGGAAATTTTCTTCACTGAAAGGCTGGTCAGGCAGTGGAACAGGCTGCCCAGGGCAGGGGTGGAGCCACCATCCCTGGAGGTGTTGAAAAGTTGTGCAGATGTGGCAGTTGGGGACAGGGTTTAATGATGGACTTGGCAGTGCTGAGGGAATGTTGCACTCAGTGATCTTAGACAGCTTTTCCAACCTAAATGAGTCTGTGAGTCCATGATTCTAAATAATTGCTTTTGTAGTTTTAAGACAGTTTTTCTGTTTCCTGGGTGTTTCTCAAGGCAGGAGGACTCTTTGCTCCAGCCCCAGAAATGGGCACAGGGTGTTTTCACACAAAAAAATCATCCCTTTGATAAATCCCTGGTAATGTCAGTAGATCTCCATAGCCAGACATGAACTGTCAAATGAAAAACTTGAATACTGGCTAGCACAAAACTGTCTTGTCTCTTGTTGTGGGTGAAGGAAGAACTGTACACAAGGTAACCAAACATTTGAGGGTGACAGAAAAGACCAATTTTCCATTTGGTGAACATGTAGGAGCAGGAAACCAGTTGTAACAGGAGACACACAGGCCAGGAATAAAGGAAGATTTAGGGGGGTACAAGGGATATCCTCCAGTATGACAGATATTGCATCTTTTTTTAAGCTGATACAGAAAATTGGGGGTTGGGGTGATGAGGATGTGGGCATTATCTGACATCATTATCTGACATCCCAGGACAAGCCCTGGGCCCTACTCAGGGCACAACTCAGCACAACTGGTGATGGTGCTTGAAAGAGGCTTCTGTAGCTGGGATCCCAGCTCACAGCCCAAACTACTCACTTCCCCCATATTCCCTTACCTGTGACCCTGGGCTACCCAAGGCAGAGCTTGCCCCTTCCCTTCCATGCTCACCTTGGTGGTGCCAAGAGCTGGGCAAAAGTTCTTCACATGTGCCTGAAATCCAAGAAGCTCTTGGGATCCCACTGCAATTCTGGGGCTCCTGTGCCAGGGCTGCACACTGCTCACTGAATCCTAAGGTCACAGGAACCTGAAATGGCTTGTTTAAGGTCAAAATTAAGCTGTCAGTCACAGCAGGCGACTCAGAGGGAGGAAAATGCCCATTGTCACAAGGACATAGAGCAGGAAACTCAAGGCAGAGGCTGTGCTGAACCAGAGGCAAGGAGGGCATCCAGCAGTGGGACTCAGCACCTCCTGCTTTTCCAGGCAACTCTCACTTCTAATATTCCACCTTCACTGTTTCCCCCACCATCTCATTTTGAGCTGCTATGTGTGACATCCTTTATGATGGTTTGACATCCTTCCTGGTGATTGATTTGAGCTATTTTTATTTTATCAAATTAAAGGAGACAGAAAATACAAGAATTAACCACCGCTCCTTGCAGAAGGCTGAAAGAGTCTTGCTGTAGAAACCTATGGAAAATAAGTGCATAAAGTCACTAAAACGGGACATAAGACACATGGTGATTGACAAAGGGCTTTTGTTCTCTTTGGTACAACAAAGCCTTTCATTTTTAAAGCATAGAATAGTCAAATATCTCGCAAATGTCAGCAGCGTTAAATTAATCTTTTGTTGTTTCCTTTCTTATTGTCGCTGCTGCTTTTTCAGGCCCAGGTGGCTCTGCCTTTTCCACAATTTTAGATAAAACAAGAATCAACTGGATGAAGCCACCAGGTTTTGGAGATGAGGGGCAGGGCAGAGTTCAGTTTAAAGATAAAAACAATTCCACATTATTTGTCTTCAAGGAGAAAGAACAATCCTTGTCTCTGCTTAGCCTGGGCCCCCAGTTCCAGTCAGGTGGAAATTGGTCCTTGGGGTTCCCCAAGGCCAAGCTCACAGCAGCCCCTGGGCTTGGTTTTCTCCCACCATTGCAAGGAGCACACATTTCTCATTCTGACCATCCATTTTCAAGCCTTGTGCCAACTTTCAAGGACCTAAAGAAGAAAGTTTTGAACTATTCGACATTTTTTGCGTCAAGGTTGAGAGGTGGAGAGGGACTGGAGATTGCTGTGTGGCACAAGAACAGCCCATGACCTTCCAACTTGTTTGATAGCACCAATTACTTTCTTTTTTTCCTCCCTGGAATGATCTATTTTACACAGCAAATTGCTTCAGAATACTTATTTTCCAGAAATCTTGTGAGTAAGTCTTATTTTTTTAAAAGTCAGACAGGCATTTATGGACCTGAGTTCCACTGAATATCAAAGAGATCTGAGACTCACTTCAGCACACTTTAATGTTTAAGTTTAAAGCTATATTTTATGGTATTAACTCCACCACTGAGATTCTTGGAGTTGTGTCTTGCTCTGGGAGCATTCCCAGCAAGACCCAGTGGTTACAGAGGCAGTGATGAATTATTTTCTGTGATGAAAATGGCAAAGAATTGGGCTGCATTTGTCCAAATTCGTGTGTTTTTGTAAAAATCTGAGTCAATTACTGACATCCAAGTATTACAGTAATGACCAGACATATCAGGAAAAAAATCATAGATTGAGTAGAAAGAATCCATAAACAGCAAACTAATAATATTGTGGCATTATTTAAGCAATGTACCAGAGTGAAAAGCTACAGTAAATGTGTTTTGACCTTTGTCATGCATCGTTCAGTCCAAAAAGAAACATTTTAAGCGTTTATGTGTTAAATTTCACTTCTCCCCGGTGAGGGAAACAAAAATGCCAGCCAATAAAATACTCAACAAGCTGTGCTTCCAGAAGGCCATTTTTAATAGAATAAATCATAATATGAAATAGAATAATAAAATATAAAATATAAAATATAAAATATAAAATATAAAATATAAAATATAAAATATAAAATATAAAATACAAAATATAAAATATAAAATATAAAATATAAAATATAAAATATAATATAATTATAGATATAGATATATATATAGATATATATAAATATAAATATAAATATAAATATAATATAAATATATATAAATATAGATATATATAAATATAAATATAAATATAAATATAATATAAATATATATAAATATATAAAAATATATAAAAATATATAAATATATAAAAATATAAATATATAAATATATTAAATAGAATAATTTTTCAAAAGTAAAAGCTTGAATTATCTTAATTTTAGTCTTCATTTGGCTAAGAATAAATCAGGTATCCAGTGAGGACAAGTGACAGGTGAGAGCTGAGCAGCACCAACAATAGTTCTCTAAGGATCTACATTTTCTAAGTTTAAGATCCAGGGAGTCGCCTGAGGCTGTGGACAAGCATGAAGCAACATAAAGGATCATCTCTCACCTCCAGCTACCATTAATTGTCCACAGTTTTTGCATCTCCTCACCCACCCACTCATTCCAGGATGGGGCTAAGCCTGGGAGATGCCTTCAGGAGGTGCCTCTCTCTCTTGAGTTTGCCTTAGGGAGCCTGAAGGGGCAGATCAGACCCCAGCCCTGGAATTACAGGCTGTTCTTCCACAATATCAGACTGTAAATTCATATTTATTTCCACTGCTGTAATTTGTAGACCTCTTCCACTGATGTTCTGGGCCAAACCCCGCAGTGCTGCTCATTCCAACCCAGGAAAACCTGGCTGGTTACATCTGGAATTCTGTAAGCTGGCAGTGTGGATGTTTCAGCTTGGGGGATAAGCATAGAGATGCAGGATTTTCATTTTAATGTTTTTTTTTCCCAACCATCTGAAGTGAAGAATTGAAGAGGAAGTCAAAGTTAATTTGAGCTCATTTTGAATAATTTCATTTGAACTGAAATTAAATGTTCCATGAATGTAAGAGGATTAAACCAATTATTTTTGGGGTCATTTTTCAATCTAGAGCACTGCTCTCAAAATGAAATAGCAGAATATTTTGTTTAGCAAATCTGAGAGCAACACTTTGCTCTTCATGCTCTTTTTCAAGATTTTTTCACTCCAAAGTTATTTATCAAATTTGGCCAAAAGCCAGACATAGCTTTAGTCTCTCTAAACTTTATTTTCTAATAGATTCACTGCCTAGTTTACTGAAATATTTGCAAGACCTAAAGCCACTTCTCTCTTTCCTAACGTTCGCAATAATTATGGTTCGCACAGAGCGTCACTAAAGCACTTAGAACTTGTTTATGAAAACATAAATGAGTTGTAAATTCACTGGATGCAGTGGCTTGGGGAAAGTGAAACAACACCAAAACACTCAGTGTTAATGCTCAGCATCCTCTGATGAATGTTAACTTACAACCAATCTGCTCCACCTCTGTGTTTCCTCGG
Source organism: Pseudopodoces humilis (assembly GCF_049639895.1). NCBI lineage: Eukaryota > Metazoa > Chordata > Aves > Passeriformes > Paridae > Pseudopodoces > Pseudopodoces humilis. The sequence goes on from NC_142200.1 coordinate 148,452,343, forward strand.
GCGGAAAGTGTGAGCAGACCTTTTTTGCTCCTACACTTGATTTTCTCAAGGGCTACAAAATTGCAATTTATCTCCGGAATAAACCAAATCGCTGAAAAAAAAAATATGATTTCTTAGTCACTTCTTTATCCCAGTTGTTAATACTTCTTACTAAGCTGTCAGCTGCAGCCTGTGAGCAATCAATAATTATGGCTCTCTTTACACATTCAACAAAAAGCCTCCATAATGAATGGCAGTAGCAAAGGTTGCTGTCACTTGAGAACTCCCCACAGAATTTGGTTTAAATATCGTAATTCCATCTGCTCCCTCTCCTGCTTATGCATTTCTGTGGCTCAGGGTGATGTGCTGGAATCTAGGGAGTGACTTGTTATTGATGAGAGCCATTATGGAGAGGGAAAATATATTTCAATTCTTTTCTCAAACACTTTAATGAACACCAATGCAGGCAGAAGGAAAAAGATGTCCCAGCATCTTCATAAAGGCACAAAAGGAAACAGAAATGGTGCCTAAATTAGACAGTTGCCCATGGAGGTTATCCTAATTAATATCGGTGATTTGTCCCAAATCAGCTCACGCAGTAATTGCTGCTGAGTCCGGAAAGCCGAGGGGATTGCTCAGGGCTGAGCAATGCACAGGTGATTTCAGTCTCTAGGAGATTTGAGTCATTCCTCCCTGTGCTGAAATCAAATTTTTTCACAGAAAGAGAAGCATCTGTCTCCAGCTCAGGGGCTGGAGCAGGCACTGGGCTGCCTGGATTGCTGACACCCATCGTTGGCAGAGAGGAGTGACTGCATGGAGTTGCTCTGAGGATAATACTCGTCAGTGAATGGCATCCTCTACCATCACTGTTCTCCTGATGCCTGCAAGTGAAACCTGACAGCTCCAACCACTTAATATAAAATCAGTCCTCAGCTATAGGGGAGTTAATAGTGCTGCCTGAAGTCACATCATAATGGCTTTTCCTGACTGGGAAATGTGTTCTGCAAAACCACATTGTTCTCACTGACATTCCCACTGCTCATTATTCATGAAAAAAGGAGCATGTCTCTCTATTTTCTGTTTTGTTCAGTGCACTTGTTTCCCACTTTGCTCCAAGAAAGACCTTCAGGCACCTGTCTCACACTGCCTCGTGTGGGGTCTGACCAGCCAAGAGCAGACAGGGCTCTTCCAAACCACATGGGAGAGGTCTGTGCCTTTGCCTTTCAAGCACCCTGCCTCCCTATTTTTCATGTCAGATGGAGCTGAGTCTAAATTAAACTTCTGAAGATTTCTGTTCTGAGGGAGGAATGAAGCTTGTCTGTATCATCAGAGAGCAGCACAGACAAATGGAACTGCAAAGTTTGGCTACAGAAATCGTGGAGCTGTGTTGAAATTCCCTGCTCCAATATAAATGCTACCCAAATTGAACCCATGCCTACCTGTGGTGAGACCACAATCCTGGGAGAGAGGCAGTGAAAGGAGCAACCTGCTTTGCAGATGAGTCTTGGGTAAGGCCCTGAAAACTCTTCAAAACAATGGCACAGTGATGGCAGTGGGTATCTGTGGGTATCTGCTCTCTGAACAATGCAATTCCTTCATGGAAATAAGGATAATGACTTTCTTACCCATTTTAAAGCAGTGTGTAGAGTGATGCACCCAGCAGGGAAAGGGTACATTCCCTGTAATGATCCATCAAGGGAATACACTGGGGTAAGGAAATGAAGCCAGAGAGAAACGAGGATGAGCATCAAAATGAAATCTCTTCCAAAGAGCTCTTCCCCCTGAGTCACTGCCACATCACCTGGCATGTCACACAGCACCAGTGCCATGGAGCCACAGCAGGGAAATGGGTGCTGGGGACAGGATCACAGAATCACAGAATCACAGAGTCACATGATCACAGAATCACAGAATCACAGAATCACAGGATCACAGAATCACAGAATCACAGAACCACAGAATCACAGAATCACAGAGTCACAGGATCACAGAATCACAGAACCACAGAATCACAGAACCACAGAACCACAGAATCACAGAATCACAGAATCACAGAGTCACAGGATCACAGAATCACAGAATCACAGAATCACAGAATCACAGAGTCCCAGAATCACAGAATCACAGAACCACAGGATCACAGAATCACAGAACCACAGAACCACAGAATCACAGAATCACAGAATCACAGAACCACAGGATCACAGAATCACAGAATCACAGAATCACAGAATCACAGAATCACAGAACCACAGGATCACAGAATCACAGAATCACAGAATCACAGAGTCACAGGATCACAGAATCACAGAATCACAGAATCACAGAATCACAGAATCACAGAACCACAGGATCACAGAATCACAGAATCACAGAATCACAGAGTCACAGAATCACAGAATCACAGAACCACAGGATCACAGAATCACAGAACCACAGAATCACAGAATGGTTTTGGTTGGAAAGGACCTTAGAGATCATTTAGTTCCAACCCCCCCGCCATGAGCAGGGACACCTTCCACCTGAGCAGGTCGTTCAGAACCCTGTGAACTTGTCCTTGAAGGCTTCCAGGGATGGGGAATCCACAACCTCTCTTTACAACCTGCTCCCAGAACATTTGATTGGCACAAGAGTGTCTCCATGGGGTCCTGTAGGTCAGCCAAGCCAAAGCCAAAATAGTTTAGTAAGAGCTGAAAGCCTCAGCATTGTCTTCTTAAAAGTCCTGTAGTCAGAAGCACCTGCAATAAAATAGGGCAGGGTAGAGAATTTAGAAGCCATATTTTGCTCACACAGCTCAGCTTGAATACATTTACACTTTCAGAATTAAAGGCTTTTCATTTCTCGCCTAAGTTTTAGCATGTTTTCTGTAGTGAATTTATGGCTGTGAGATTGCCTCAGCTAAGAATTGCTGGGAGTGAAAAGCAAAGCTCTGTATCCAGCCAGTGCCATGAATAATGTGTGCATGTGCTCTCACATAAACCCATGTGTGCTGTTGTCATTTTTGTACGTTCCGAGATTTATGGAATGCAAAATGCAATCCCTGAATGCTGGCAGCCCTCGCCAGGAATAAAATCCAAGAGTGAAAAATGTATGGGAATGTCAAAGAACAGAAAGATCTTTATCAGGAAACATGTTCAGGAAATACAAGTCGCTCACCTCTGAGGAGGTTTCATTTTAGGAAACCAGAATCATCAGTCATCTGTCATCCTTAGAATTTGCCTCTTTTTTTCCCTGGTAAAAAAGGAGAGCACACACACACACACACACACAAAATCACAGAACTTCTTTAAGGGAGGATTTCCAAAAAAAAAAAACCACCATAAATTAAACTTTTGCCAACATCTTTGGTACCCAGTTACTTCCTAATCCTTTTGGGGACCTGAAGTGCCTAATCCTGCACACTGCAGGTGGCTTCATGTTTGCCACAATTCCTGTTCTTAATATAAATGTTGTACACCTACAAATGACAGGTGCATGAGAATGATAGGTGACTTTTAGTGGAGCTGTGATATTCACTGACAGCTGGTTAAAAAACAGGAGAATCAAGTAAAGAACATGGAAAGATTCTGAGTTATCTTGTTGTCTTCAGAGTCAGGTCAAAGCAAAATGCTTCCCCACATTCTGCAACCTCAGACAAATAATTTAATTTCTATGTATTCTACATTTAAATAATTTCTTAACCCAGCTGGTCTCAGTCTAGACATTTAAGAATCTGTAAAACAACCTGTAAAACAGAGAGAGGGATCGTTCCATCTTGTCTTGGACATAAAAACCACCCCAAAAAGCCCATTCAGGCTCTCAGTTCCCAGTCAGGGCCTCTCTCTAAGGATCTGCAAAGCTGAGGTTTAACACTTCAGTCATCTGAGGCAGAATAATGGGGCTGCTCCTTCAGCAGTAGGATCCAGCTCTTGGGCAAGGACGAGAGGATTGGGGTTTGATGATCTTTCAGGTCCCTCCCAGCCCAGAGCACTCAGTGATTCTGTGACACAATAGGAGCAAACCACATCAGGAAGGGATTTCCTTCTTCTCTAGATTTTCTCTATCTGTGCTAACACATGAAATCTTTCCGTAAAGGGAACACGCTTGGGTCTGTAGAGGCTGGGTGGAGTGGGAAAACCAAATGGGAAACACCAAGGATGATATCCAGGGAAAAAGCACACTGGGCTAAATCTTAGTTACACATCTCAGCTATTCTTGGTCATATCACAGTGTCTGACAGGAGAGATGCAATGCAGAGATTTTTTTTTTTTCCTGTTAAACCAACAGCTTTCAAATTTCCGTGGGGAATCAACCAAGAGCTGCAGAAGGGATGTATTTTTATCAACTTTTGGTGAGGACATCAATTAAGGCAGGACAGTGTTATAATAATATTTAACTATAAAGCCTGACAAAAGCATAATCCCAGTCAATCACAATTTCATTTCAAATACACACATTTCCTAGTAAATAGATATCTGTTTTCTTCAAAGATCTATTTCATATATGTCCCATGCATACCATGAGGTGTTAGGCTAAACCTGGGGCCAAATGTTCAATATTTGAGTTCCTAAAGTTAAATGGATGAATTCAAATTAAATATTTGAGTCACCACTGGAGCTCATGGTTGCTTGAGGCATCCAGTCCTTCAGATTTAAGAGAGTTTTTACAAGTGGAAGACAGTTAAATATTAAAATGGACAGAAATGTTTAAAGTGATGCTCCTTTTCCCATCTCCCATCTCTCAGCCCTCCATTCTGAGTCCAATCTCAGGTCCTCCAGCACTGCCCACTCCTCACCTCCTGCTCCAAACCCTAATCCTACAATATCACAGATTTTCCATCCAGCCAACACCTTTAATCAGCCCTCTGAAATCATCATAAGGACCTCTAAAACAGGGAGATGTTAAATACTGGTATGTAAGACAATCTGTCCTTGTCTCAATAGGTAAAGACTTCCTGAAGTGGCTGCATCCTCCAAGGAAAACAAGAGAGCCATGGACAGAGTTCCACACCCACCTCCAGCTCCTGGCCCCCGAGCTCTCCAAATCAATGAAGTTTGCAAATCTGGCCACATCAATGTTTCCTGCTCCTGGTGAAATCTGTCACTACTTCAGCCTGGAAATAACTTGACCCAGTTTGGTGGAACAATTCTGAAGAGGATTTCATTGTTTCTTTAAATTTGCTGGATTTTTTTCCCCCTTTAACTGGTTGAGTATTTTATGAGAGAAGGGCAGGACACTTGTTTATCAGGAAGTATATTCCCATCTTTTGAGTTTTTTTTTTTAATAAAAGATCTCTTTTTAGAGCTAATAATACCTTGCTTTTTACAGGCATACTTGTCACTGCTGAACAAACCTTTGAGAATAATGTAATTTTTTTGTGTGTGTGATTTCAAAACAGTTTTAAGGGAAGCCTTACCATGAAGAGCAGCTAATGTGTATTTAAATTATACTTTTCATAATGTCCTGGAACCTTTACCAGCAGATAATCATGAAGTGCTTCCTGCAGAGGATACCCTTTATGTTTACTAATCTGAAGCACTACTATTTTAGTTTCTTTGAAAGGAGGGAAACAGCCAGAAACACTCCAAACTTAAAATAAGAAAAGATCATTTTGCTACCAGACCCTGAAGGGAAGTGTAAGGGACTTTAGGAAAATCGTATGGGTGACTGGAGGATGTAATCCTGTTTATTTATTTCTAGCTGATGCTTAGGGGGTGAGTGAACAGCAGGTCTTGTCCTGCACCAAGAATATCCTGAGCAAACAGGGCAGAGCCCCAGAGGAGCTGCCAAAATGAGCTCCAGGACAAGGATGGGGCTTGAAGAAGAAGAATTTAGTAAAAACTGAGATAAGAGAACAGCCAGGGATGGTGTGTGATTTCAGTCCTGTCACACAGCAAAAGCAAAGTGAGCTCAGCCCAGCAGCATCTTTCGCCCAAGTTTTAATCACTGATGTCCCAAAGTCACATCATTTTGCCAGAAAACTTTCCAGCCAGCCCCAGGCAGGTTACAGAGGATGATTCAGAGCCTGGTGAACTCAGCAGACAGGTGATATTTAATTCTGGGGGTGGTGCTGGGGAGCACTGGTGAGGGAGGGAGCACCACGGTGTCTGGGCTGGGGCTCGCTGGGAAAAGCAGCAGCTCCACGCTGCTCTGTGTGAATAAATCTCCATGTCTGATTAATTTAGCACCTGCCCTGCCTGCCCACACAGTTCAGCTTTTTTACCTGAGATGGAAATAAACGATTGCACACTCCCTGTTTATTAGCAACAACCCCTTGTGCTGCCAGCAGGCTCAATTTGTAAGAACACGAGGTCGCAAGGAAGGGTGTGGGTGTATTGTTCTGAGCCAGCATCAAACACAGCAACCCCAGAAATGAGGAGCCTTGACAAAAGAGATTGAAGCAGAAGGAGAAAAATGCAGAGAAATTCCACTTCACCTCTACTGATGCAAAAAAACCCCTGTTGATATGAAGCAAAGAAAATAACACCCAAGTGAAAACCTACATATTTCTCATCTAACAGGCATTTTTTGATATTCCCTTCATACCTGACCTTAATTAACAGACAACAATGTGCAGGCAGGTGGAAAGGGCCTGGGTTCAACTCTCAGGTGTCAATTACAAACTTTTAGTCACAGCAAATCTTACCCAGTGAGCACCATGGTTTTGAAGTCCTGTTAAGCCCAAGGCAGCAAACCACAGCCCTCAGCAAAATGTTGAGAAAAAAACCCACAGAATTAGCAAGAAGTCAAGAAAAATGTGGCCCAATTGGAAGTGTTCCAGAGCTAAGTAATGAGAATAAGCAGAGAGACAACAACCTGGGCACTAAGGAGAAAAAAAGGAGTTGGGTAAACAGAAAAATAAACTGAAAGGACTCAAAATTACAGATAAAATGTTACTTTGATAGGTTGGCCACAGCTTGGCCTCACCTCTGCACAGTTCTCCAAATTCTGCATGCTGCTTTACTACATGTGTCTGTTGTAGTTCAGCCTGTCTCCTTCTTTAAGAACTCTTCCCAAAGATGATAAAAAAATAACTCACAAATTGATTATATCCTGGCTCTTCCCCTCAGCTCCCTCTCTCTGACAAGTCTAAAACCTCCTGTTCGGGATTTCTACTCACTTGGAGCTTCCTTTTAAAGGTTCTGGTCTCATCCCTCAGGACTAGATTGGGTCACTGTGCTCTGGTTCAAGGGTGCTGCACAGTTCGTGCTTTAAAAGTTCCCCTTCCAGCTGAAGTTTGTGATCTATATTTTATTTGCATTGTAGAACTGACTTTTAATTAATGATTTAAATGCTCTTCATAATTTGATGGCTTTTTTCAGCTCTTCTCTCATAAAATTCCTTAAAGTCTTCAGTGCTTTTTGTTCCTGAGAGCTGCTTTCACACTGCTTAACACAAAACCATCTTCCAGTCACAGCATGTGGACTCTGCATCTCATCAGAATCAATGTCTTCATCTTTAAACTTGAATCTTTGTCGGTTTTCCCCCAGAAAAAGTCCAGTAAAAGAAAGTATTTTTTCCTTGTTTACCTCAGAGGACTCTGACCAAACATTTCCCCAATAGTGTAATTTTGTTTTTGGTCTCCAGCACCAGCCAGCATGGCTGGAGAAGGAGATCTTCATTATCCTGCTCAACCCATGAGGCTCTCCTGCAGACTTTTACAAAATATTCCAGATGCCTTTTGTCCCCTGAGATATTCAGTCATCTTGAGGCATATGAGGCAGAGATTTAGAAATGCACTGATTCCTTTCCAACCCCCAAAATGACCTTTACATTTAATGTTTCACTTTGTCGTGTGCATTAGCAGCAAATTATTTCCTCCCACTGCACAACGCTCCTTGGCCCTCTAAACTGTCCTTAATCCTTCTTTAACCTCACCCTGGCAATGCAGAGGGAAGAGCAGGCACAAGACAAGCTGTCAGATTTTTAATTCATGCTGAAAAGTGGTAAGTGGGAGCTGGAAACATCAATTCCACAGACTGGAAGAATGGAATTGAAACGAGCCCATGCTGAAAAACCCTTCACCAGAAGTGACCTGAAAAGGGATTATTTTCAACAAAATATTGGGTCTGACCTTCAGTTTGGCAAATTTCATGTGCTTTTGCCCTCTATCATCGCTTTGCCCTCTGCTCCCCAGCGCTTGCTCAAGGATGTGCGTTTCAGATCAGCACCAAACCTCTGCCCACTGCCTTCTCAAGAAACATGAGCAGCCCCAGGGTGTGCAGGAGCTGTTTCTGCCTCCTGGAATCAGCAGAATTATTTCCAAACCTCATTCTACTTTTCGAGGCAGCTTTGTTCCCCTGGCAGCCTCTTTGGTGGGCAGATGTCCTGCAAAGGAAAATCAAGAAGTGGGATCTGAGAAGCCCAAGTTCCTCCAGGTTTTCAGGCTGTTTTCTCTTACACCAGCCCACCACAGCCCACCACAACCCACCAGATATCTCAGTCCTCCCCCACAGCCCTGAGACTGCAGGGATTCCAGAGTGACACACGTGCCAGCTGGAAAGCCACAGGCACCGAAAATAAAGTGTTAACCTGAAAACTTCCTGCTTTTTTTCCTCAGTGGCCCCTGATTTGGGTTTCTCCCCCTCACCCAGGTGCTGATTTTTGCAACACTTGAAAGAAATGCTCTGTTAAATTTCTTTATATTCAAAAATGGATGGAAGTGAACAGGTGGACACAGAGCCTTAAGAAGCTGAGTTTGCTTAAGGACTCAGCTGAAATAGCACTCTCACCCTGCTCACCCAAAAAATGCTGAATTTAGATGATGACAAAGTCTGAAATTGCAGCATATTTGAACAAATCTGCCTGGAGCTGAACAGTCCCAAAACCACGTTGGCTTGGGAGTTTGTCCTTTACCTGACCCATGTGCCAGCGTGGAAAACTGCAGAAGGGAAGGCGAATCCACTGAACCACAAAAACGGAAGGAAAATGCTGTGTGAACATTTCAATTGGACTCAGAGGAAAGCTTTCAAGGATAAATGGCACTGAGGAGAACGGGAGGCCTTTCACAGCTGGGCAAACAGGGATGCTCCTGGTGTGCTTGGTCCTGCCTCGGTGTGCAGGGTCACAGGACACAGTGGTCACTGCTGCCTACATTTCACCAGGTTTCAGATGCAGCTGCTCATTTTCCCTCTCCCCACTCCTGTGTTTTCATCAGTTCTTCCCTGTTAGACTTCCCTCTGTTGAATCTATGTCATCCTTGGATATCAAAACCATGCCCTGAGCTCATTTTCATGCTTCTCTGCTGCATATCCTTAATCTGTTCGTGCTCTTTTCTGCTGCACCCTGGTCCTGGGAACATCCAACTCCCCATAAGACAGAGATCTCTTTTCTTGGGTTTTTCTCCACACACGATCAAAAGATTTCTCTCACCTGATGGGACAACCTGGGCCTGCCATTCAAACTCTTCTTTTGAGAGCTGCTGCTGTACTGGAGCTTTTCCTCCTCTCATATCCTGCACAAGTAACATCTCCTGGGGAGTTAAAAGGTTCTGTTTGACCCTTGGTGCTGGGCTTAGAGGACACACAGCATGAATTGAGCAGATCAGTCTGTATGACCCAGTGCTTCTTTGTTAGCAATCAAGGATTGCTTGCTAAATATTAAAGGATTAATACTTTCAATCAAAAGTTTCAAACATTTTTTGATGTAAATCCTGTGGAAAGCCAGTTTAAAGCTTATGCCCTGAGCAAGGGGTTGTTTCTAGAAATATAAAATCTCTGGTGTTATTAAAATTACTGTAGTGTGAACAAAACCAATCCTACAAAGGTTTGGGTTTGAAGGGGCCCTAAAGATCATCCATTTCCAACCCCTGCCATGGGCAGGGACACCTTCCACTATCCCAGGTTGCTCCAAATCCCATCCAACCTGGCCTTGAACATTTCCAGGGAAGGGGAGTGCACAACTTCTCTGAGATCAATAGGATTGGTTCTTATTCCTGTATTGACTTGGATTTTCTTCTTCCCTGTTTTACCTCTGTTAAGCACAGCCAGCTGGGAAAAGCTCATGTTGCTGCAGAAGTGCCCACCACCTCAGAGTGCTTGACCTGTGTGGTAATTACTTTTTCTGGCATTGTTGTCATGGCTTTTCTTTATTTTTTTTTCCCCCCAGTGCTTTGAGTGTATTCTGTGTACAGCTGCAGTTACTGCGCTGTTGAGCCTCAAATGGTAGACTGTTAAATTCAAATCCTACTTACAGACAATTTAAATTACAGGGTTTTAAAGCTGCAGTTTGTTCTTGTGATTAAACTGTCATCATAATTTGTAAGTCACTTTGGGGCTGAGTTTATGCAATTTGGTGTAAGTAGCATGTGCAAGCGAGGGCCTTTATATCAAAAATAGTGCCTGTCAGGGAGAACTTAGCTGCTTCTAACTCTGGTAGGCTGGAAATACCTTAGGAATACCATGGGGAGAAAACTGTGAATTGAGTTTTTCTGCACAACAGCTCAGTGGGATTTGTCTGGAGGAACAGGAAGGGAACTGTGTCTCACCACCCCTTGCGCACAGAGCGACACTGCCAGGCTAATACCACAGGGACTGCAGGAGGAGAGCAAGAAAGAGAAGAGTAAAATGAATGAAAATATCATAAGCAAACAAAAAGCCATTCTGCAGAGAGCAGACCATATGTGCGTTTTCAGGAAGGCATGAGCTGCTGTGAAATTCCTAATTGCTGGGAAATGCCAAACCCAGTCACCTGGCAGAGGTGAGGCTGACACAGCTTCATGTCCTGCCTGCAGTGGGGCTGAGCCTGTATTCCCCACGGGAGCACACCCAGACCCAGGGATATTAGAGGGGTTCACCCATGGGTGTGCCCAGGCTGCTCACACTGGGCAGAGAGCACAGCCCTGACACACTGAGAGCAGCTCAGCCTCACCTCAGTGCTCCTCTCACCAAGCTCTGCTTCAGGGGAGGGCCAGGCTGGACATCAGGAGCAGATTCTTCTCCCAGAGGATGGTGGGGCACTGCCCAGGCTCCCCAGGGAATGGGCACGTTCCTGAGGCTGCCAGAGCTCCAGGGGTGTTTGGACAGCGCTGCCAGGGATGGACAGGGTGGGATTGTTGGGGTGTCTGTGCAGGGCCAGGGGTTGGGCTGGATGATCCTTATGGGTTTCTTCCTACTCAGGACATTTTGTGATTCTAATCAGGATGGGAGTCTGTTTGTGTCATGTGTTTGTATACAAATATATACATAAAAATAGTCAGGTATACATATATATATATATATATATATATATGTAGTCATAGATTTGTTTTGTTAGTAGAACACACACAAAAAATGTGAATTCCTCCAGTGGCTGTGCTCAGACACAAAGTCTGTCCAGCAGCTGCTCCTTGGATCCCAGTTTACCCTGCTGCTGTCACCTTGATCTAAGTACAACTAATGAAGTGTAATCATAGAATCACACAATGGTTTGGCTTGGAGGGACATTAAGGCTCATCCAGTTCCACCCCTCTGCCACAGGCAGGGACACCTCCAACCAGACCAGGCTGCTCCAAGCCCTGTCCAACCTGGCCTTGTTATCACCCTGAGATCACACTGGTAGCAGATGTTGCCCAAATTGAAAGCTGCTTCTTTCTCTTTTCCTAGGACCTCGTCCCCTTTTGAGACACACTGATGGAAAATTGTCCTGAGCTGCAATTTACACAACAGGGAAAGGGAATTTCATCTCCAGTCCTACTAAAGCTGGAATTCAGCATGCACAACCTTTTCTTTGCCACCTCAGCTTTTTCTGTGTTGTGATGCAATGGGAGAATTGGAAAGTTTTTTATTTGTTCATGTCACCAAGTTTTGCTGAGGACACAGAGCCTGATTAGGCATCTGCTGATGGCTGATGTAGGCATTGCCACATCCTGATAAAATCAAGTGGGTTTTTGGCTCATCTGTCGGTGTGCTGAGCTCCCTTGGGTGGTACAGCTGGGCCCTGAGCCAGGGAAGTTCTTTCTGCTCAAGGTGTCAAGTTCAGCCTGGAAGAGGGGCTTCCCCCTGCTCCACACCTGCTGCACAGCTGGGGATGTCAGCAAGCCTTGGCTTTGGACACAGAGGGGACAGAGTTGCCTCCCTTGTCTCTTTCTGCAGCCTTGTGTGAGTCCCATCAGTAACTCATGGATTTTTCTGCTATCTTGCAAATCAGACAGGTATTAATCCCTAGAGATGTGCTGGGGCAAGCTGTGATTGGTCTGGGAAGGTGGAAGGGAATTTTTGGCCTTTTCTGGGAGCCACAGTGTCACTGCCACATCAAACTGGAAAAATTTCCTTGACACGAGCCCGAAAAGCAAAGAAAAATCTGTGCAGGCACCTCCAGACCAGGCTGTGTCACCAATCTCCTGCCTGTCCCAAACACACAACAGGGCCAAACTCCTTCCACTCCTCCTGCTGGCAGGGCTCTGAGCAGCTTGCAGGATGGAGACCTTAAAATTGAGGTCCTTAAATTTTCTGGTCCTCCAGGGTGAGGGCCTGCAGAACAGTGCTTAAGCAACAAGACTGTGCCCTCCCCTTGCTTCCAGGGAAAGGGAAGGAGAAGAGCACAGGAGCCAGCAGGCACTGCTGGGATATTTTCTCCAGGCATTGTTTGGTTGTAAGGGTGTCAGGAACACCTCCACTTCTCCATCTGCCACTGAGCTTTAAAAATCTGATGTGTCCTTTATCCCAGGAGGGATATCACAGGGGAAATGGCCTCTGAGTAGAAAGCTTTTAAAAGCTGGATTTTAAACAAACACAGAACCTGCAGACAGCTCAGTGCTTCATGCCTGGCTTTGTGCTCGAAAGCAGCCCACCCTGGGAGTGAATTTATTCCATATCACCCATACCTGGTGTTTGATGTTTAGCAGAGTTCTGCAACCAGCTCGTGCACCAGGTTTTTATTAATCCTTCCTTGGCTTGCTGTGCCAAATGCTGACAGTTAATTAAAAATAACTGGTCCATGGAGAGCACAGGCCATTCCAAGAAGCCACAAAGGTAACTTCTACAACAAACCCTCAAAGGTCTGCTGGCAGAGCCCCCTGACCGTGCGGCATTAGAGCTCCTGAGCGTCCCCTGCATGCTCCTTCTTGCAACAAAACTTGGGAACGGTGGAAAAAGTGCTGAAATTCTGTGTCAGCAGTCACACAGATGGTCTCTGTCAGACCACAGGCTGCCCACAGTGTGTTTGCCTCTCACCTGCTCCGTGGCAGCGAGACGGCGACGGTGCAGCTACAGGGAGGCTCTTGCTTTAATTCAGGGTAACATATGAGCTCAGCCTCCTCAGCAAACACAGCACAGATGGAAAAGGCTCTGCAGCATTCCTGCTCTGAAGGCAGCGTTTCCACAGTGCCTTTCCAGCCTGAGGACAGCATCCTAAACACAAAGAGTCTGATGCACATTCCCTGTGAGGAGGGAACAGGTTTTATAGAATTGACAAAAATACGAGGACACAACAGGAGGAAACAGCCTCAAGATGCTCCAGAGGAGGTTTAGATTGGATCTGAGGGAAAGATTCTTCTCTGAGTGGATAGTCAGGCACTGGGACATTTCCTGGGAATCTGGTGGAATTGCCATCTGCAGAAATGTTCCAAAGCTATGTGGCACTTGGGGACGTGGATTTGTGGCAGACTTGCAGTGCTGGGTTCACCTGTCAGCTCAGTGATGTGAGAGGTCTTTTCAGCCTTAATGATTCCATGATTCTGTCATAAATGGAATGCCAAGAAAAATGGCCCAGCTCATGTAAAGCACCTCCAGCAACAACCCTGGGATCCTCCTGTCATGTGTGGATGCAGCGTAGATGCAAGCAGCGACAGGATACACAGGTCTAAGCCAGGGACTGAGAGATTTTATCTAAATTTCCAGCTCACAGACCCAGCATGGACCTGCTTGATGGGGTTCCCAGACAGGAACCATCCATTATGGTTGTGTGCATCCAGGTTGTAACACCAGGCAGATTTTTATCAGTGTTTCCTCTTGCCACCTGCTTTGCTGCTGTTCACAGCAAACATTCTTCACTCCTTGCCCACTTTAGATTTCCAGCCAGTCTGCAGACACAGAGGGGACCAAGGATAACTGAGCCCAAGATGTGCCAGGCATGGATCAGGGAACTGGAGCAGCACATCTGACTGCAGCTGCTGCCACAGTTTGATCCTTTCCCTTACAAACATTCTGGGTATGGGAATAAACAGGGCCCTTTCTGATTTTTGTTCATTTCTGTTGTTTTCAGAGGACTCAAGTGGGTCCCAGGAGCTGTGTCCATGATAATCCAGTGTCTCTGGCTCCCCTCGTACCAGCTCCTGTCTGGTGAACAATATACACTTTATATGAATATACATCTAGCCAGATCCACAGACCAAAGCCCTCTCACAAACATGCCAACATTTTTCATTCAAGAGGAACTGAACCAATAGAACTTCAGAGCCAGCAGTCTGATCTCTTTATGGGCTGGAGTCGAGGTGCTTTAATCACTAATGATTTTTATATCAAGGATAAAGTAGGAAAAAAAGTTCCCAACAAACCAAAATCCACCGAGTGTGGATGGGAGCACACAGGGGACACAGGCCCATAAACTGAAAGGCAAAGTGTGAGTCTGGAGGGAAGCACGAGACAGTGGTCATGGGTTCTAGATCTGAGACATCACAGAGTCAATAAATCCAAGAAGGAAAGGAGCCAAGAGCTCCAGAAAGTGTGAGCAGAGCAGACAGGATCGACCGGGATGTCGGATCTGTCTGGGGTTCGTGCGGAATGAGGGGTGGAGTGAGGGATGCCACACCAGCTGCTCACTTCAGGGAAGGACACAAATAGATCCAGAGCTGCCTGGCATTAGCACCAGCCTTCACAAACGAGCAATCCAAGCACTGTGCTGAAAGCCCAGCACTCCATGGAATTCCAGTCCCTGTCCCTGCCAAGAGCCTGTCTTGCCTCTGGCTCTAAATGTGCAAGACTCAAGGGAGCAGGTAACACGTGGAAAATGAACTGTTGCAGCCCTGGAACAGAGAAGGCAGCCAGTGCCATTTTCACCAGTCTGCTCTTAAGTGTTCCCAAGGGATTTGTCCTTGCATGAATCCCTCCAGTCCCAGCAGCAGCCTCTTGGGAAGATCAGCACTGGGGGTTTCACATGAATGAGCTGTGTTTGTTGGGAACAATACAAGAACAATGTGTGATGTCAACCTCCACAGCCACTTTTCCATCTACATCAGCGGAGTGTGTCCCTCCAGATCCCACTGCAGCCCTAAGGATGTGTTGGAAAGATTCCTCCCTCTGCCTTGGCACGGGAGCAGGGAGAAGGAAAACACCAGGAGGGAGGTGAGCACGAGTGAGCTGGGACAGCAGCTGGCTCCAGTTCGACACCAGCACCCCACTGCTCCGTGACAACTCGTTTTGCTGAGGTAATTTTCCATTGCACGCACATCCAAGGGCAGAGCCTCGCTCCAGGCTCCTCCAGAGCTGCCTGGATCTGCAGTTATGGAGCCTGAAATGGCACTGAGAAAACACCAGTGTCCTTAGCAATGTGACCCAGCCTCACCCCTTCAAGGTGCTGCATGGTGCTGCCTCCCCTGCTTCCCTCCCACCATTTCACATTGTTCACTTTTTCAAGACAAGAGCTGAAAAGGCTGGAACCAAAATCAGCGGGCTGAGGGAAAAACACATTTCCCATGTTGTCAGCACCTAAAATAGTCTGGATTGGGATTTATGCAATGGCACCAGCAGCTTAAAAATGTGTGTGTAGTCACACTCAGCATGTGCACAGCCACCACACAACATGGCAGCTCGAGGAGATGGGGATTTATTTAAAAAGCATTGGTAAAACCTGCTCAGCTTTGGTTTTCTTATACACAACTGGAGCCACAGGAGGCTGTGGCCTTTGAAAAGCTGAGAAGATGCACATCAGCTCCAGATGTTGCTGCAAGTCTGACCTATAACCTGATCTTACAGGATACCCTGGAAATCCAGGATACTCTGGAATACTGAAATAAGAATTGCAAACTTGGCTTTGTCTCATGTGGTGTCATGGGTTTGATGAGAATATCACAAGTGGAGTCAAACAGCTCAGCTCTATCCCTGAAGCACATCTGAATTTAAAGACAGATGTATTTTTGCCAGAAAACTTTTTTTTTTGGAACATGCCTTTTCTAATTAATTTTTATTTCATCAAACCTCACTGAGCTCCAGCTTAATTGCCTTTTGGTACTGACAGTTTGCAAAGACAATTTGGAAGAAGATAAATCTCTTGCAGTTGGTTCTGAAACTGAAGAAACAAGAAATAGCTTCAAGTCAATTTTAGATTTGAACAACTTTAAAAATGAATGATTACTATAGATGAGACATTTATTGTGGAGCAGAGGATTTGTGAACTCAGATGGTTCTTACTGTTTCTTCCTTGAATATATATATAACCTTCAGAGACATTTTTATGGCTTGATATTTGCTGAAAGAGACTCGACTGACACAGTTACATGCATTCCAAAGAGCCTCGTTAGGACACATTCCCTTCTCTGCACAATTTTAATGACACCATAACCCTGGTATTTAACTGCTGTGTCCGTGCTATCTGGACTAAGAACTGGATTTTCTGACATCAGCAAAACCACTCTGGGGAGTTTTTGGTGGAAATCAGTCCTGTTTAATGGGATGGGCAGGAGGATAAAGCTGACAGAGAGGGGGACTGCAAGCAACCAAACTTTTGACAGGAGTTATTGATGTGGAAGCTGGGGAAGGATATTGGTTGTGTCCATCCTGTCCGGACCCCACAGCCACCCTCAGTGCTGAGAAATGAGAGTTCACCATGAAAATAAATCCTCATGCAAAAATCCTGCTCGTGTTTTCCTAAATGGGCACATTCTGATGGAACAGGAGGAAAAAAAAGCCCTGAGCACACACGACACACTCAGATCATCTCATGGAAACCCAAGGATTCTGGGGTCTGTTCAAGAAAACTGGGTTTTCCCTGCACGAAGACACATCCTGTACCAACAGGCAGGTTCTGGGGTAGCTTCCATGTGAAGGAGGTTGTCTTGGTTCTTATTTGCTGCTGGAATTGTTTATCTAAGGGCACTTGGCACCAGGGAGATGTGGCCACTATTCCTCAAGTTATTGGCAGCTGCCTCAGAGACAACACTTCCACTGAAACTCCAGAGTCTCAAGCTAAAATTTACCTTTGGGCAGACAAAATCCTCCTCTCCTCCTGTCAATATGACCACACATCAGAACTGGGAGAGCTGATGTGGAAATACCTTTCCCAAGGTCTGCTTCTCCCTCTTTTGAGGGTGGAAGAGGCACAGAGGTATTTTGCCAGCCATCCACACCGGCAAATGTGCCCTGAGGAGCTCTGCCCAGATCCCACATTTCTTCCACAATATTTGGGAATTCGTGCCAGATACCCAGGGCAAGATTTAGCACATCATTTCTGGAAGGTGGGGTGTGGATATCCGGGCTGGTGTGAGCCCTGCCACAGGCTGACACTTCAGGGAAGTGCCAAGAGCAGGCACACCGCCCAAAACATTATTAATTTTACAGCCAATCAATTACAATTTTCAATGTAATTCTTTCCTGCTGAACTGTAATTTATTTGTGATAACAACAACTTCATTTAGCTGAATGGCTTTTTAATGCTCCCAACTATAAAAAAATAATTAATTTTACCATGTGTCACCCCTCATTGTCAGCTCAGCAGTGGATTATCCTGACTTGGATTTATTCCTCCAGGCCCTAAGTGTGGATATGGGATAATGACCAGATGGTTTACCTGAAAAATAGAGATTTACTAGAATAAAGGGAGAGGATTACCGTGTGCTTTCAGTTATCTGCAGGATTGAGGACTTTTTTGTCACAGCATCCATCACTGACAGGCACCAGAGGGCTGGAAATTAAGCACATGGAAATAATAATCACAGAGTAATGGCCTCCTGGCTGGGCTGAGCATCTGCTTTGTTTCCAGCTCAGCTGCTGAAAACTCTCTGCTCTTAAGCAGGAATTCATCTGACTGAGCACAGGCATCTCTAAGGGAGTGGTGCCTCTGAGTTTGTCCTCCTGCCTCCCCAAACAGCAGTCTTGGGGCTGCTCATGGATCCCTGTATCCAGGGACTCTTGTTGCCTCTATTTTGGAATATTCCCAGGTCTCCTAGAGCTGCCCCTCAGTGAGGCAGCTCCTGGCATGGCCCAAGAAGGATAAGCAAGGGTTCCCCTGGACTCCTGTCCCAATTCAGACATCCCAAAGATGTGACTGTGCTCTCTGGTGTCACTGTCCTGCCCCTGAGAAAACCTTTCCCTATTCCAGAGCCCATGCTGTGGTGGGATAAACCCAGAATCAGCAGCCTTTTATCTGGCAATGGCAGGTAAGGGGAGGAGCCCCAAAGCCCTGCAAAGCCCTGCTCAGCCTTGCTGCAGATAGAATCACAGAATCAATGGGTTGGAAAAGGCTTTTGAGATCACTGAGTCCAACCTGTGGCCTAAAACCACCTTGTCAACCAGACCATGGCACTGAGTGCCACGTCCAGTCTTTCCTTAACCACCACCAGTGATGGTGCCTCCACCACGTCCCTAGGAAGCTCATTCCAACAGCCAATGACCCTTTCTGTGAAGAAAGTCTTCCTAATGTCCAACTTAAACTTCCCCCTGGCACAGTTTCTGTGTCCTCTTGTGCTGTCCCTGGTAACCTGGGAGAAGAGACTGACCCTCACCTGGCTGCAGTCTCCTGTCAGGGATTTGTAGAGTGACAAGGTCACCCCTGAGCCTCCTTTTCTCCAGGCTGAGCCCCCCCAGCTCCCTCAGCATCTCTTTCCCAGACTAATCCATCCATCCATGCCTTTTTATCCCAGTTCCTCCCTCAAAATTGCTCTTTATTTACTGTAGTTCTCATGTCAGGTAGGTGCTGTTCCAGGAGCTCTCTTCCCATGGTTTCCAGCCCCAGCACCAGAAGAAGAACACTGCCCACACTGCTGCTTCTCACCCATTTTGGCAGTGGAGCACTCTGGTCTGACCACTGCAGAAGAAGTGGGCGTCTCTGCCAGCTGTAAAACTGGCAAAATGGCAAAGGACTTCAGCAGTAAATGAAATTTACTGGGATTTGCCACCACCTGGGCAGATCGCACTCCAAATACTCCAGGTGCTCCTAAAGCACTGTCCAAGTAAACTCAGGTGACCTCAAGTACTGCAGATGTACCCCCAGAAGTCCAGTTCTTCTCCTTTTTCTGAAAGCAAGGCTTCTTCTTTCTCCCTTATATCCCTCAGACATTCCTGAGATGTGTGCAATTAAAACAACAGACATCGACAAAAACATCTGCTTTGGCATTGCCCTTAGCAGCAAAGCGCTAATTGTAATTAAACATTAATGCTTTTCTTATAAATCCCCTTATATAAAAATTAATTTACTTAACAGGGAGATTAGAAGCTTCAAGAAAGCACAGGTTGTTATTAGTCCTGATTCCTGTCTTTCCCTTATCTTCTCTTTACACAGATGAAAATGGCTGAAAATTAACCTTGCAAGGCTTGTCTGGTTCTTCCCAGGCCAAGAGATTGCCTTTCATCTTGGTTCCAGGCATGGAGCCAGACTGTGATCATTTTTAAAGGCTGTTTAGTGGAGATAAGTCATGTTTCTGAGTGGTAACATTCTCAAAAGAGTTAAGTTCTATAAGACCTTAAATCAAATTCTCACTTGTGGCTTACGAGCGTGGGAGTGGAACATCAATTTACAACAATGTCCCAGGTCCCCAAAATCAAATTCAATCAGCAGGAGTCAAGTCCCTTTGAAGATCTGGGTTGTGCATGTACTGATATTCCAAGGATTTGACCCACCAGCAAGACCCTGCACGCTGTCTGCCCTGCCTGGGTGTTTATGCTCCTGAGCACAGCAGCAGGAGGTAAACAGAAGCCAGTTTATCCCTTAGGAAAGGAGAAATTAAAACACCTCCTATTTACTATTGCTGTCTCCTGGGAGGAGAAGACAAGTGCTCAGGCAGGTGTGGAGCAGGTGATGAAGAAGTGCATTTGCATAGGAGCCTTCAGGCTCCCAAGTGACAGTGCCATAATTAAAAACAAGATGCCTGCTACTCCTCAGAATTATTTATCCAACGTTTAAATGCATTTATCACGCTGATTTAGTGGGAATGGTTTTTAAACATTTCACAAGTTGTAGATGTGAACTGTGGGACAGATTCATTTCTGTGCTGTGGCAATTTTCATTGGGAAAACTTTCTCAGCACCCCCTTTTGTTTCAATATTGTTTCTCTTTTGCCTGTTTGATGAAATTAAATCGCATCTTTAAAAAAATGTAGGTGAGAAATGTACACCATGACTCATTTGAGGAGAAAAATTAGTTATTTCAAATATCTCTGATCAACTTGAGAGTCCAGAGGTGCAGTTGTGTGAATTGGAAAGGGTTAGAGAATTCATCTCTGTGGTCCAGGTCTCCCATGGTGTGACCTAAACACCTTTTCCTTTCCATAGGTGGCAAAATTTGGATTTTAAAGTCACCAGTTTCTCCTGCTAATGTGAGTAAATAAATCCCATGGTGCATAATAATCAAGCCAGTATGTGGAATCCTACAAGAGTTGGACAATAGGAGGATGCTTCCTCTGCAATGAAAGACTATCAGGAGGGTGTGCTGACATCAGGTAACTTCACCAAGGTAATTTTTCATACTCCTCTGTGGGGATCCTGGGAAAAATGAGACTTTAATTAGGCCAGATGTGAAAATCTGGTAGTTTAAAACCTCCCATTCTTGTTGGAATCAAAAAATCAGAGAATGCTTTGGGTTAGAAGGGACCTTAAAGATCATCCACGAAGGGCAGGGACACCTTACACTGTCCACTACCCCAGGCTGCTCCAAGCCCTGGCCTTGGACACTTCCAGGGATCCAGGGACAGCCACAGCTTCTCTGGGCTGTTTCAGAGGTCTCAAATATCTGGTGTATTTGAGGTCTTCATTGAGAGCCCTGGTGTCCATTGAAAAAAAATGGTGGGAGGGCTCTTTGTGTTATTTCTGAAAAGAATTTACATGGAAGTTAAAGACACGGGACACTCCAAGGCCTTGCTGCTGGAAAGTCTTGAGGCAAAAACAGAATCAGACCACAAGAACACTGTCGTGACCTTTCTCTGCAAAAGAGCAGGAAAAATCCAGATCCCTTTTCATACCTTTCTTATATGTTTTGCATTTATTCCTATAAACTGAGCCACAGGCTTTAAAAAGTTTCTTTGTTGTCCTGCCAGTACTTGCAAAACAGATCAATTCTACGCTAGGGATTTTGGCCCTACTGGATAACAAATAAAGACATGTCCCTCTTTCATGTGTCTGTCAGATAGACTGGCTGAAAGATTAGCACTTTTTAATAGGTTTTTTTTGGTCTTGCCTCAAATCACAAGCACTTTGGGAAAAGCGAGTGAAACACTTCATGGCAGGGACTGGGAAAAAAATCCCCGCCACTCCCCTTCCTCTTCAAAACCACAAAGAGACCACGCAGGCAAAGCTGAATATTTTATTTGTTTGTTTGTTTTTGCCTAAAAAGGAAAAGCCAGAGCATCTCTGCAGTCCAGTAATGACTTTTAAATGGAGCAGCTGGGAGCCAGAGGGCAGTGATGCAATGGTCATTGGAAGGATCGGGTCAGCAGCTGGAGCACTGACACCTCTGGTGACAGGCAAGAGAAATGTAAATGTGATTGCTCTGCCCCCTGACTGTCTGAGGGATGACGAGGCAGTGTGTAATGCAGGAGCCTGGCTGTGTTAACTCACAGCCTTGCCCTTTTCTGGGTTATCACAGTCAAACTTACAGCTCCCAAGGCAGTACCCCCAGGCTTCTTGGCTTTGGGATTTACTGCTTGACACAACACTTGCCAGGCTGGGGGAAAAACAGCTTATTCCAAATCTCTGTGTGACTCCTCATTTTATAGGGCTGGAGTAGAGCTGCTCCAGCCACAGTTGCTTTGTGTTTTAGTTATCACTGAGTTTTATGGGTGCAGAATGTTTTCCCATTTATTGGATGCTCTGCCTGGAATGCAGCGATGGATCCTTTATTGAGCAATTGCCCCCCTGCAATTGCTGGTGTGGTGTTTGCCCAGGGGTGAGTGGATGGGCCCCAGCTGTGTCCCTCCATCCAGAGCAGCCCCAGCCTTTGGAGGGATCCTCCTCTTTCCTGGGATATGCAGAACTACAGCAAATCCTATCAGGGCTGACCTCTGCACTTCGCTTCTCAGATGGAAAATGAGGGCTCATTTCACTGCTCAGATTCTGGAAGGCAGCTTGCAGGGCAATGGCTGAACCACTCACAGGATCACAGGGACATTAAGGTTGGGAAAGACCTCCAAGATGATCAACTCCAACCTCCCACCTAATTCCAGAGTGCCCGATAATCCAAACCACAAAGTGCCACTTCCACTCGTATTTCCAACACTTCCAGGGATGGTGACTCCAACACTGCCCTGCAGAGCCGGTTCCAAAGCTTAACCACTCTTAGTGAAGGGAGAGTATAATATCAACATCTCTGGTGGCAAACCAGAAGCTTCAGCTCCTGTTTCTACACACACCTTTAATCACCTGGGTCACAAACTTCTCAAAGCAACATTTTGGCAATACTTCCAAAATCCAGTTTACTCAGCCCATTCCGGGGACACATTTATGCATGTGATCGAGGGATGTCTCTCAGCTGTTCCAAGAGCTGACACTGACTGACACCAGGATCTCCAGCTGATGAGCAGAACTCGGCTGGCAGCAAGGCAGGGCGATTCCCCATCGCTCCCTCACGCTGCTGTACACAAGATGCAATTCTAGGGAGACCGAAGTTTCCTTTCAAAATAAACAAACAAAAAAGGACATTGTTCTAAGCCTCTCCCACTGCAACTACCAATTTCCAAAAATTAGATGACACTGAAGTCCTTTTTCTCAAGCAATCCTTTCCCAGCTGTAACAGCACAGCTTTTGCTGCTGAGTTGGGTTTTTTCCCCCTTTAATTGGCCTACCTAGGGATTGAACAATCTGTCATCTTGTATTTCCTGTGCTCAAATTCTGCTGGGGGTGGCAAGCAACTGTTTTACAATGCATTCTGTCTTGCTCCTGGGCTAACTGGGGAGTATTTGAAGGTCCTCAAGCACACTGGGGAGCGGGCTCACCTTGCATGATGACAAAGAAAGAGCAATTATCTCCAACTGAAGCTGCAGGCAGGAGGGAGAAATAAATACTGAATGTAGAAAACATGCCAAGGAACCCACAGAGCCCATGGAAAGCTTTTTTTTAAAAGGAGCATATTGGTTATAGAGCATCACTTCCCTCCAGTGCTAAAGAGAAAGAGAGAGCTTGAGGTTTGTATTTCCCTTAGGGGGAAAAAAACCCAAAACAACCCACCTTTTAATTGGGGTAACACAGAACAGCACACTGTGGGTTTCTGCTCTGTGAGTGCTGCAGGAGAAATGATGAACAAGCCACCTCCATGTCTGATCCCAGCACAGCCTTCCCCTGCTCACAGACAATGTGTGGGAATGGGAAAGCTGTATTACATCCTATGGGAGAGAAACCTGCCCATGGACTGCCTGGGAATGGCTGAGCCAGGGCAATCTGGGCTTCTCAGAGCTGGAATTCACCAGCTGGAATTGTCCTTACCTCAGAGTAAGGACTTTTGTTATGGCATGGCTGGACACAGCTCCTGGGATGGAGGTTGTTGTTTTTTCCATGCTTTTTTTCCCAGCAGGATCAGATACCAAGCAGTCTCCCAAATGCCCTGGAGTCCCCACAGAGCAGAAGCCTGGCCATTTCTTGGCACAGTTGTGTTTCTGCTGCCAATTCCACTGGGAACATTCCCAGGGGTGAATTGGTTCCCACTGGTTCTTCAAACATTTGCCATAAGCAAAGGCCACAGCTCTGAAGAAGCTGAATGTGGTATTAATATTCCTTAAGGAGGGAATCAGAACAGTTATTTTCTTTGGAAATTGTTTACAAAGCATAGCCAGGTGGGGATTGGTCTCTACTTCCAGATAACTAGTGATGGAGATTGCCTCAAATTGTGCTATAAGAGATTTAGGTTGGGTATTAGGAAAAATTTCTTCCCTGAAAGGGTGGTCTGGCATTGAAAGAGGCTTCCCAGGGCAGTGGAGGAGCCATCATCCCTGGAGATGCTCAAAAGCTGTGTGGTTATGGCACTTGGGGACAGGGCTTAGTGGTGAACATGGTTGTGTTGGGGTAATGGTTGAACTGGATGATTTTTAGGGTCTCCTAATAATTCTATGATTCTGAGATTTTGGGGGCATGAATCCAGCACAGCTGGGGTGTCAGGAACACACTGTCACACAAATAAACTGCAGTGATCCCAGCACAGTCACTTGGTCAGAACATGGTGCTGATGTCACCAAGGGGTTCCATCCCCATATGGGCCATTCTACGAAGAATTGGACTTGATGATCCTTGTGGGTCCCTTCCTACTCCAAATAATCTGTGAAATCTGTGAAAACTCTGCTGTGAGACTTCTGACCTCTCTGTCCAGGTGCTGGGATGGCATCTCTGGTGAGCAAAGTTGAAATGGATGTCATGGACAGACCCTGGACTCCCTTACAAACATGTTTTATCCACCAATATCCAATACAGAATTAAACCTCCTGAAACACAACATTTTTTTGCTGCGCATTCCTTTAATTTTCTTTTTTCCCTTCAGAAACCAGCAAGGCTGACTGCATTTTCAAGTGAGCTCAGGGCAATATCTCTCAGTGTCCAGAGTTCTGCAAGTGTTTGGACAATGCTCTCAGGCACAGGATGAGATTGTTGGGTGTCCTGTGCAGGGCCATGAGTTGACCTTGGGGTCTCTTCCAGGATATCCTCTGGTTCTGTGAGTCTCTACATCTCTCACCACATCCAGGTTGAACAGAATGGATTCTGCCAAATGAGCAGGGAAAATTCCCACAAGGTCCCAGGGACTAAAGGAGGGGTTTCTGTACCTGCAGCCTCCAGGTGTGCTCTGAGGGCAGCACTCAAGAGCAGCAAGGGGAGAACCAGGCTGACTTGGTGCCACGAGGTAGCAGAAGGAGATTTCTTACTTTGAAGCAGGGTGAAATCAGCTTTCCTGAACTAAGTTTGACACCCAGCAAAGTGCAATGCAGATGGCAAGGCCTGTGTCTCTCAAGGCAGATCTATAAATTATTACCTCTTGGCTCATTAGAGCTGCCTGGTAATTCTGCTGCCCTCTTAATCTGTGCCAAGGGAAATAGGTGTTAGGGATGCAAAACATGCAAAACACTTCCTCTTTCTGCAATTGTTGAGCAATAAATATTTCATCTGCTAGAGGGGAAAAAAAAAGGTAGGAAGAAATCTGTTGAATTCCCCTGTTCTGGATGGTTAAGGCTGAGGCTTTTCCTGTTCTTCATCAGATTTCTGGATACTCACTCTGAACACGTTCTCTTCGTGAGCTCAGATGCAGAGAACAGAGGAAAAAAAAAAATTAAAAAAAAAAAATTAGAAATATGTACATCACTGTGTAATTATTCTGATTTAGTTCTGTAGGTTCACAGTAACCAAGCAGAGAAATGATCAGTTCCCAAAAAGGCAGATTTTTCATACACTGAAGATGGCCTTTCACTGGAGTAATTTTATTATGGGCTAATGCTTTCCAGCAGCTTGAGGTGGAAAGAGATTCCCACTGGTAAGAAGTTATGGAAGTTCACCAGCATTAAAGGCTGGATGGAGGATGTGGGTCCCCTATAAATAGTGCAGGACGTAGGACAGAACTTACCATTTCCTGCAGTGGAAAGAACTTTTCTTTCTCAATGCACCACTGAGAACAGTTCAGCACACTAATTTAATTAGAAGGGAATTCACAGGCAATTTTAGGTCTTAGAGTAAATCCTGTCCCCGCTGAAGTCAATGGGAATTATGCCACTAATTGTACAAGGATTTTACTCCATGGCTTTGTGCAGAGATGCAGGGAAAAGGAAAAGTGGGAGAGAAAATTAGTGAAGTCTTTGTCGGGTTTTACGGGAATTTAGATTGGTAACTGAGCCTGAGTGAGCAGGGTGTGAGGACAAATCTAAAACAGGGAGAAATTTCTCCAGCAAAAAATGCACTGTTCAGGCATTGGAACAGGCTGCCCAGGAGGGTGGAGGAGTCATTATCCCTGGAAATGTTCCAAAACATGGATGTGGCACTTGGGGACAAGGTTTAGGGGTGCACACAGTGGTTCTGGGTTAAGGGTTGGACTCGATGATCTCCCAGGTCTTTTCCAGCCCTAATGATTCCATGCTCTGTGATTCCAAAGTGTCCCTGAGCCCTTTGCCTGCACCTCACCATCCCTCCCAAGAGAAAGGAATGTTGGAAACTGGAACAGACTTTGTTAATATTTAAGTTCAGAGAAAAGGCCTCCAAAGCCTGGTTATGGCTCTACTGATCCAGGTTTCAGTGTGTGGTAATTTCAGAGGGGCACAGGATGTCCCACCCTGCCAATGCTCTCTCTAAGGAGACAAGAAACGAGACTGTCTTTGCAAACTCTGCTCCTGTCACGCAGCACAAACAAAGATTTTATTTTTGCTTTCCTGCAGGAAAGCTCTGATTTAAATAAATTATAGGTGTACACTAAAAGAAAGAACACTCCCCCTCCTTCTGCACCTACAGGAAATTTGCTTAAATAACAAATCTGCATAAAACTGGGAGGTGCTGTCATGCCTGATAAATGATCATGGGACAGCCCAATCGCATTACCAGGAAGACAGTAAACATTCTTGCTCTCCTTTTTAAAATAAATTACGCCCTGTTAATACATGTTTTGCTTCCATAATAATGCCAAAAATGTAATTACTGGTCCTGCACCAAAACACATCAAAGCTAAATGTGCTCATTTTCTCTTGCAGCTGCTGGATGCTCCCAGCTCTTCAAAGACCATTTCTTGGGACTTCTTGAGAGCCTCTTCACGGTGAGTCACCAACAATAATCTTGCTTCCTTGGAGATGTCTGCTAGAAAGCAGAATTTTGGGGAAGCTGCTGAGCTGCGGGAAGTTTTCACAGCTTCCTCACAGACCTACTGCTGTTATTCCCCCCAGGCTCAGAAACAAAGATGCACCACAAAGACCATGAGAGGATGGGGCCAGAAAAGCCTCTCTGTGGCCTCTGTGATCTCAAGATTAGCAGAAATCATGGAAAATAAAGTAACTGAGGAGTCATGAATTTTAAAGATGTCTTAACCAGTCAAATTCCCTGAATTTTTCCTGTGTGCAGCCCAACAATTCCAGGGAGAAGGGGAGCTGCCTGTGTGGATCTCCTTACAGTGGGAAATCCCAATGGGAGCTGTTCATGTACCTGCTGTATCTGGTGACCAAAGGGTGCTCTGAGGCTATGAAGGCCAAAAATCCATTTTACAACTGTTTTAAGGCAGTTGAACAACAATTTTGCAGGCCCAAAAGCAGAGCCTCTGAGATGTTTGAACGCTGATGATTATCAGGCAATGCTACAGGAGAGAGTGAGGATCAAAGAGTGGCCAGAAAAAAAATGTGCATCCACAGATAAAAAATCACTTCTTTAAACTTTGTTCCCTTCAGTGGGGCAGCCCAAAGTGCAAGCCAGATGTGAAACACGGGATAATAAAAATATATGTGAAAAGGAGCTAAGCACTTCTGTGGAGGAGGCACGGGGTTGGAAAACTGGAGTTGGCAGCTTTATTTTGATTTATTTAATTTATTTTATTTCTTTCATTTATTATATTTTTATAATAAATAAATAAATAAATAAATAAATAAATAAATAAATTTAAATCTTTTTATTTATTAAGGTCGCCCTGGCCCTTTTATTTTTTGAGGACATGAAAACAAAAAGTGACTACCGTGACTGAAGTCATCTCAGGAAAACTTGGAAGGATTTGAAGACATTTTACCAAAATTCCAGCTGCTGCCAAGCCACGGTGGAATGGGGTTCATTATCTGCAATATTGGATCGCAAATCTAATCACAAATCAAAGATGGCAAAGGCCCACAGAAGAGCAGAAAATAATAATCATAATAATATCAATAATAATAAAACAAAAAATAATAAATCCTTGAACAAAAAAGCAATCGGGATCATATTTCTGTGATACAGTAAGAGCCTTGTATGCTAAGCAGTGGGAATAAATGAAATAAATCAATAAAAAATGAGAGCTCCAGTCATTCTCTTCTGGCCCACTTTGAATTTGCATTACAAGCAGGGGGAGTGGGGTGAGAGAGAAGAAGGGATAACTACACAACCCCTTCCCAATTCTCTGAGCCACCCCTCTCAAGTGACAAAGTGGGACCACTCGTGGAATTTAACCAGAGGCTACTTGGGTCACAGAGCTGTGTTGTCTCATGGCACCTCCTAATTACTGTGGCCCCAGTGGTACATTAATTGTGATGGTCACCAACACGGGACTTCTTTCAGACACCTTCCATTGAATATTGCTCCAGTGTTTCTCAATCAATAGGAAATATGATTACAAGATGGTGCTTTGCCCATGAAACGTTTGATTTCTTCCCAAATACACTGCAAGAGCAGGTGACAAACTGCATGATGCCAGCCCAGAGCAGAGGGGAGAAGAAAATAGGTCATTGCAAGATGGGAGAGGCAATTTCAAGTGGACAGAGCTGTTATTTGGGGTTTTTAGCTGCCCCTGTGGGTTAATACTTGAAAACCATCATGGTTTCATGCGTTGGCATTTTTGCATCCAATGGGATGATTTACGGTTCTAATTAATTAAGATGGAATCAATAAGATGAGCTGGGAAATTAAGACCGAGTCCTGTCTCAGATCCAATGGGTGATGCAGTCAGCTCAGATTTGCCATGTACAGGAGGTGAGGCAGTTTGGAGCTGCAGATACTTGCAGGGGGAAAATTCTGGGTCTTTCTCCGTAGGGTAATTCAGGATCATGAGATAATAAGGTTAATGGGAAGATAACACAAGGCCAAGGCTGTGGGCAGGAGAAAAACCCTTCTGTTATTTCTAATTCAGTATATTCCAGCATTAAAAAACTCCCAAAATTTAATTTCCCAGGGAAGCAGTGGCTGGATTGTAACATCCCCTCAGAGGAGACACAGACAGATGTGTTCAGGTGTCCCACGTCATGAAGGTCATGCAGGGGAGGTGGCAGCTCATTTCCTTCCCCCTGAACGCTCCTGGCTGCATTTTATTGCTGTCCCTCCACCTGAAGCATTTGCAAATGCATGAGTGGTTCAGGAAGCTCCAGCCCCAGGGCAGGTGAACCCATTTCACCCCAACACCAGGAAGCAATAAGGATGGTTCTCTCCCTGCACAGGAACAGATTTCTTTCAGCAGAAAGGCATCACCCCCTCTAGAGAGAGATGCCCTCATTAGCTGCCTCTGCTCAGCTTGACATTCACATTTCTAACAGACCAGAAAAAGCCAGAAGAACAAGGAGCTTCCAGCTACAGGGTCTCAGCTGGTGGTTGACACTCAAAGCATGTAAGTGATAATCAAGCTGTGCTAATTTCCAGCAGCCAAAGAGTCGACCTTAACAAGGCATTTTTAGGACTGTTTGCTGTTTCTCATGTGGACAGGACTCCTTGCCTGATGGCCAGGATCTGCAATTAGGTCTTTTTTGCCTAGAAGTTGTGAGAATTTGGACTGGACGTGATGAAATCTTGATTACTGACTGTGTGAAGCCTCTGCAGAGCTTCAAAGACAGTTTGCAAAAATCCTACCAGGCATTAATAAAAGTTCAGGGCAACATCTCCCACACAACTTCAAGAGTAGTTCACAGCCTCCCTACAGTGCTGTAACTCTCTTGACAGGACTGGGGAGAGTTTTTTTCCCAGTAGGAAGGACTTGATGGTCTTGGAGGTTTCCACCAACATTAATAAGCCTATGATTCTGTGATTCTATCCTATGATTTTAGAAATTTAAACCTGAACTAGTAGCAGGAGTTTAATTAGCAATTTAAGCACGAAGCAGAGCCCTTCTTCCTCCAGGGCAGCTCTCACACCAACTCTCCTCATGGCACCATTCCCAAACCTGCTCACTGAGGAATAAAGAGTGATGAGCTGACCAGTTTAAAACCCAGGTATTAAAAGCAGGTATTAGAGGCTGGCTTCCCTCAGCAGAGCCATGTCTGGGGAAATTTAATTTACTCCCATGGAGCGATGGGTCTGAAGGAGGGCAAGTTTACTCTAGATATTGGGAATAAATTGTTCCCTGTGAGGGTGGTGGGGCCCTGGCACAGGGTGCCCAGGGATGCTGTGGCTGCCCCTGGATCCCTGGAAGTCTCCAAGGCCAGGCTGGACAGGGCTTGGAACAATTTGGGATAGTGGAAGATGTCCCTGCACATGCCAGGGGCTGGAACTAAATGATCTTTAAAGTCTTTTCCAACCCAAACCATTCTGGAGTTCTATAATTCTAAGTAAATCACTTTGAAAATTAAGTCATGAATTCTACAAGTGGAAAGGAACAACTCTGGTATCCCAGGATCCAACACCTGACAATATCCAACACTTGACAAAATCCATTAGGGCTGAGCTGGGCTGTAGGGCCAGCCTGGGAGAAGTGCAGCAAGTAACAAAATTGATCCTTTTCCTGCCTTACAGCTTTGATAAATCACTTTAACATTGACTCTTGCTTAACCAGACATGATTAAGAAGGTGTGAATGTCACCTTTGAGGAATGAGGGGATAACTGAGAATGTTTAAATTGAAAGAGTCAGCCCAGAAATGAGTCTGAGTGCACATTTAGATGTGCTAATCACACCATCCTCAGTGCCTGGCTGTGATGTTTCTTTCTGAATCAGTTCTGCATTTCACATGAACATCAGGCTCCTTTACTCAATTACAGCAGCACTCCTGATGAGTTTGTTGACATATTTGCTAATTTTCCCATGGCAGTGTGTTTTGGAGGGTGCATATACATTATTAATGAACTGAAATTGTCTGGTATTCGATCAGTTGTCTTTCACCCAGGTGTTGATACCACATAGAATCAGACTGCATTCCTGAATGGAATTTCCCCTTTGTTTTGCCACTGACTTGTTTCCATTAAATGATCCTGCCATGTTAAAAAATCCATACATAAATAAATAGATAAACCCCCAACCTCCTCTCTAATTTTCACTCTCCAGACTAGAATTGCCATGGGAAAGATCTTCCTAGGAGTTTGGATCATGCTCTATGTGCAAGTTAGGCTGATTTCAAGCAGAAATGGTTGATAAAGTGCATTGGATTGTAGGAGGCAAGAGTTTCACTCCTTCCTCTCCCACTGCCCCCCTGGAAAACCCTGGTCAAGTCACTTAAAAGATATTTATCTGCCCTAAGTTTAGACTTTGGCCTAAATGAGTTTCCCAGGCAATGGAAAGAGGCAGCTTTCTCCAAGGAGGGTCACTTGATGCTAAAATGGGAGGGAGAAGAATTAATCACCCACTGGAAGAGTCTCTCTGCCTCGATTTAACACTCACAACAAATAAAAGAAACAAGACAGACGAGCTGGGTGAGGTAGAACAGGTGGCAGAGCTGCCACCTCACTTGCTCTTCACTCCCAGAGAATTACAGATGAGTCACACAGTTATGAGTGAAAAACAGATTTGGTCAAGTTTTAACCATGAAATATCCTCATTCTGGGGTTTGGTTTGACCTTACTGGTAATTTAAGAGAGACAGACCCAAAAACAAACCTGGAAAAAACTCTCTAGTGTAAACTCTCTCCCAGACATCTTTGTTCCCAGCCAGATCCAGTTACAGGCTCTGAAAATAAATCTCATTCTTAGGGGATGCAGAAAGGAAGATTTGGCTGCACGAGCTCTGCAAGGGCAAATAAAGAGAAAAGATGAATGGGAGGGAAAAGACCTTTTCAGAAAGGTTTTAATAGGAAGATGTGGGAATGTGCAGCCCTCTTCAGCTCCCTGTTTAGCACCTATTGTAATCTCGGTGCTGTGGGTGGATCCTGCCCAGCCTCAGGAGCCTCTGCTGCTTCTCCTAAATCCCATCACTCTCTGGAATCCACCCGGTGTCCCCATGTGAGGTGGTGCCACCAGATGCCTCTGTTCAGGCAACTGATTGCAGCCCTGGAGCTCATGGAATTCCGCTCCTTGAGTTAAAAGGGGATTATTTAAGGACTGCCTGAGCATTCTGGGATACTCAGATTTCAACAAACTTCTAGCAAGTTGCAAGAGTCTGTGGGAACATGGGAAGTATTTTAAGCAGAAGAAGGAATTCTCGGTGCCAAAGGCAGAGGGAAGCATCTGGGCCCCAGAGCAGATTGTGAATTTTCACTCCGAGCTGAATCGAGGCTGAGACTTGTGCAAATCTCACAACATTTTGGTCCAAAGTGATGGAAACAGGCATTGCAAAGCTAGCTCTAATTGGCACACTGATAAATTGTTAAATCTTTCCCTGAGCTCAAACGCATGCAAGTGCAGTCCAGGTGGAATAGACCAAATTAGGTCAGAGCCTCGAGTTCTCTGCATCTCTCTGGCACATCTAAGACACG
This sequence comes from Pseudopodoces humilis, assembly GCF_049639895.1. Classification (NCBI taxonomy): domain Eukaryota; kingdom Metazoa; phylum Chordata; class Aves; order Passeriformes; family Paridae; genus Pseudopodoces; species Pseudopodoces humilis. Next base: position 148,484,652 of record NC_142200.1, read on the forward strand.
GATCAGACTAAGCCCAGATAAGCCTATCAGCACTAGCAGAACTTGGCTAGACTTCAGCATTTATCATACTCTCCACAGAGTGACTAATAAAATCAGATTATTCCATTATGGCATTCAAATACATTCATATTCACCAGGTAAATGGAGATTTTGTTTGTAGGGCTTGTTGCAACATTCTAATTTTCATTCAAGTTATCATTAAAAAGTATGAATGAGGTTGCCGAAAATTAGAATTCTTCATCCTAAGGAAAACATTTTTAAATTCCTTTTCAGGCTGCACTGGTGCCAGCTATTTCACTCTGAAAAAACCCAATGTTATTGTTTGGATTTTGCTATTAGCGAGCAGGAAATGTCAGTGTCAAAGAAAAGCTGTTAATTTATTTCTGGAGTGCTTCAGCCAAGAAATACATTTCTGCTGGGTACCAGATTCCACTGAATCAACATGTTTAACTCAACTGATATTGCCTCAGGTTTAAAACACACAAATTACGAGTAACAAGGCACCCTCAGCAGAGTGAGCACACTGATCATCACCTCTTGACACCAGCCCATTAAACAGAGGGCTTGCAAACAGTCAGGGTGCATTCAAATTGGGGATTTAAACTGCAGCAGGCATTTTCTTTGCTGTCACTTTGCTTTGTTCCCACATTTGGAGCTGGCAGCAAACATTTCCACCTGAGACAGGTGAAATTCAGTTCCTTTTTTCTAAGTGGAACCAAAGACAAATTTGGGTAGGGCAGCCCACCTGCAGTGTGGGTTCATGGCACCCCCTTTAGGACAAAACAAGGGGCTCTTCCTTATAAAAGTCTTTTTAGAGAGAGGGTTGAACATCCTTGGGAAGGCCATGGAAGATGAGAGGGTGCAGAGATCTCCTGTGCCAGGGCCAGATTCCCTTGGAGAAACAACCAGTGCCACACGAAATAGACACAATGGCTCTTAACAGAGTGATGGTCATCATCAGAAACTGGGTTCCAGGAGCTGTCTGCCCATCACCACCTTCCTCTTGTCCAGCTGGATGAAGCTTTTTGTATCCATGGACACAGCAAGATGTGGAGATTGCCTTGACCTGGCTTGGTTTGGTTTGAGACAGCCCTGAAGCACCTGGGAGCACTGCCAGGAGTGGCTGTGACACAGTCTCAGTAACAAACACAAGAGGATCCCCAAAGAACTCAGAATTTAGTAGTTTGTGCCAGCATCCATGGTCCATAATTCCAAGGGAAACAGATCTTGATTTCTTTCCCTTCTTTCCCACTCTAAACACATTAGTGTTCCTAAGCCAGGTAATATTCTAGACAGGGAAAAGGGGAGTCAGCTTCACTCGTATTTACAAAAATATCCCAACTCTAATATTAACAACAGCAATTTCAGTTCTGATAGACCTTACAGTTCTATCCAAGCTCCGTCATTATGTATTTGTTGAGTGATTTCCTCACTGCAAGCCATTTGAGGTGAACTCACCCACATTTGTAACATACTTGGAGTTTTTACCACAATCACCACAAGCCGCTTTGTTCAAGCTCTTTGATCTTGTGCTGGGTTTCACATCTATAAATTCTGATCATCATAAATTGACTGGAAGATGCATGTGCAAAGCACAGAACTTCAGAGAGGCCATAAAGTGAGAAAGGACCCATATGGCATCCTTTTATGCCTCTACAGAGCACAGATTTCAGGCATAATGGGTGCTGGATTAAATTATCTCTTGGTCAAGTCAGTGGAATAATAAGAAGTAAAACAGCAAACAGGATTAAGTCACCATTTGTCCCTTTAGGTGTTAATTCCAGAAAGGCACAGTGGGAGGATCAGAGTGCTTGGATGCTCTAACCCCTCAAGGCAACACCTTTAATTTTAGATGCAAAGCCCTTCCTTCTCTGGCATCCATCACACAATTATATTGTACATACCCAGATGGGAAATTCACTTGCCATCAGCCCCCTGAAAACAACCTGCCTTTCTCCTCCCAAGTGTGTCCCACAGGAAAATAACATTCTACTCATGGATTTTCAGCAGGAACCACAGCTGAATTTCTTTGGGAATTTTGCTTTCTTGTCAGGACATGCCAGCATCGTAAATTTCTTGGGAAAATGAAGAGTGCTATTAGAAGTGTTTCTTGTGGAGGTACCGCTGCTCCAGCTCAAGTTGTGTTTTCTTACTCCTTCCTGTCCCAAAGGTGTGTTACCCTGAGATTCCTTAATATCTGTCACACAATTACTGCTGCTGGAATAACAAGAAACCATCTCAACAGTGCAAAAGGAAGAGGATCTGTGAGAGAAACAGCTTAGAGAACAGAACACTGCACAACCCCATCACGGCTGCATCAAGGGGCAAACCCACCATTAGGACGGGTGACAATTAAAGCCCATGGTTTAATGTGAGGGGTGTTTAGGGCACTGCTCAGCTCCCATCCACAGTCACTGCTTTCCCAGGGCTCTGGCACACAGCAAGGAATGGGCAGAGCATCAATCTTTGTGTGCCGTGAGAGCTCAGGGAATTTAGGAGCGGCAGTACTGAGAGGAGTAAAAATCAATCCAAGAACCAAAGGCAGTTCAGCTCCCTGCTGCTGCTCAGATCTTTGAGTTTTCACTTGGATAAGCACAGAGCTGCCTGATCCTCATCCTCCATTATCCCCATGAAGTGGAAGGTGATGCCATGCAAATGGACACTTGTATGAGAGCTGGACCAGAGGCACCCAGTGAGCTCAGATTTAAATTTAGCATCCCTAAAAAGGGATGTGCTGAACTGCTAAAAGGCATCCCTGACCCTCAAGTGGTCCTCATGCAGTCCTCTGAAATCCCTTAGGGAGGTTTACTTCAGGATTAAAAGGTATTGGGCATGTGGATTAGAGAGAGGTGTTTGATCCATTTCCTCTTTATCTCCACTCCACTCCTGAAGATCTTTCAGTGCCTGTCAGGTTGCCCTAACTCGTGTTTGAGCTCGGGTTGTACTGACTGTAATGGAATTGATCTCACTGCAACCTTCAGCACTGTTCAGCTCACCCTAAACCAGATCTTTAAATCTGATCAGCTGAACTGGCAGACCACGGCAGGGGGGTTGGAACTGGATGATCTTTAAGGTCCTGTCTGACCCAAAGCATTCCACGGTCCTCTGATTCTCTGACATCCTTCCCAGGGTTATCATGGACTGTGGGGCTCATGCTGAACACAGTTACTGTGATGGGAAAAGGCTCTGCTGCAGCCTTGAGGCTGCTGAGATCCCAGTGCAGCACTCCTGGAAGGGCCAGGGACAGAACAAAGCCCCCAGAGGCTGCTGGCTGCTGGTGGGAAGTTAAGCACAGCACTCTTCTGCCTGCCAATCTCCAACATTGCCTGGAGACAAGGAGAGAGGACTGTGAGCGAGAGGACAAGGCTGCTGTCTTTATCTCTGAGAGCTGAACTTCCACCCTGGAGGGAGAACAACCAGGGCCTGGCAAAGAACTGCTTAAAAACACAGCACAAAACCAATTAAAGAGAAGAGTCCCAGCTGATCAGTCCTTGAAGTACCTCAGCACTGAGAGTGCTCTGACAGCTTCAAGTACTCTGAATTGCAGCATCCACTGGCAATGGCTGGTGAAGCAGCAGGGAAAGTCACAGATGAGATGTGAATGGGGCTGCTGTGGCCCCATCACTGATGCCCTGTAAAATCTTGATGACTTTTCTTTAGCAAACAAAGATGCTCAAGGTTTGATGGGGCCCTGATTAAGCCCAGGTCTCACTGGAGGTGCCCTGAATTTCTTCCTGGGCTTTTTGAGCAAATGGAATGTGAGGCTTTATCACAGCTGTGGATTTGCTGATGTTCAGTACAACCAGAAATGTTGGATCTGTCTACACCAGGTGAGAATTGAGCCAAATCCTTCCTGAAAATGTCAGACTTCCCACATTATACACACATTTGCCTGCCACAAACTCTCCAGCTGACAACAACCCAGTGGATTTAACACACCAGACTCAGAATTAACTCCCAAACCTAACAGAGGTTTTTACTGAGACCCTGTGAGGCTTCACTTCAGCTCTGTGTGCCTTCTATCTCCACAGAGGAAATGCCACATCTGGTGTCTTGAATCATCTGGAAATAGTTGTCAGCTCTTTGTATTGCTCAGAATATAATTTCCTTGAACTGTTAAACACATGCTACTATAGTGGATTCATAAATAATATTATTAAATAGTCAAACTTCACTAAAAACTTTGGATCCCAAAGTTAAAAGCAGGAAGTCTGGACTATGTAAATTATAGCTACACTCACCTGTTTTCCACTTTCTTTGATTTTTAGCACAAAAAACCAAATTGCTAGGATTTCCTTCAGAGACAGGCTTCCAAATATAATGTTAATAACAATTATGAACTTTCTGTTGGGCTCCAGTGCCTTGCAGACCTGTTGAACAGCTCAGGTGTGCTTCAAATTGGATGCAGCTTTTTCAAGAAAGGTCATGAACCTTGGTAATACCTTTATAACCATCCCAGCTTTAGAAAGATTTCTGGGGAAAATTAAGTGCCTAAAGTCTAAACTGTATCCTGTGTCAGAGCTCCCACATTAAGGTCATATTTAGAGGGTATAAATTAGCTGTGTCTGTTAGTAGCTCTCTGACCTTAAGCCTTCAATGTAAAATCCTGTAGTTTTGGCTTAAAGTGAATTAGAAAAACACAAAGCAGGTAGTTAAGTGGATAAAATGGCAGAGCAGCAACGGCACACAGATGTTATGTTCCTGCAAAGACTGTCCTTTGCACGCTCCAAGCTGTCTTTTCTGCTCATTCTCCAAAATATGCATTATATTTAACATTAAAATGAGAGCTTGTAGCGCCGGGTATCTTCGCCCATCTGTTTCTCCTCTGAAGTGCTCAGTATTTTAGGAAACTAATAAAAATAACACAATGGTAAGAGCCAAGTTTTTGCCGAAGGGACTCGTTGTTTTGGAGCTGTGCTGGGAGAACTGGCCCCTTCCCAACAAGGTGCACATGAAGGTCCACCCTGGGCTGTGTTGTGGCAGTACCCAGCCTTGCCTGTGAGCCTGTGGAGGCAACAGAGCTGCTGGATCATCCTGCAGAGAGCTTGGGGCCAAAGCTGTGTGCAATGTGCTCTTCCTAACGCTGCTCTTTGAAGTCTTTGCAGATGATGGGTCACTAAAACTGCCTTTGGGACTGATCCACTGAAATCATTCAGAGGTTTTTCCATTTCCTCCATCCTCCTTTTTAAGCTGTAAACACATGGCCCAGTGTCTCCTTGGGGGATGGAGGGAAGGATTTGGCTTTTTCTGGGCTGTTACTGTCCTCTTACCTCCACCCTTGAAGGTGCCTGTGACAGAGGTTTCAGCTGCTGACTGAGGTTGTTTCTGCTCCAGGCTAAAACCTTGGATGTTCCCAGTTGTGATTCTTTTCCCTGGCTTCACCCTGAACTTCTGATCCTGGCTCTGCTGCTTTCCTCCCCTCTCCACTCACCTTCTCTCCACCCAAAGCTGTGGTATCACCTCACTGACTTCTTCCCAACCCTGGCAAACTTGTCCTCTACACGCCAAGAGGAGGAGAGCAGATGAGGAAGATGGAGGTGATGACAGGATGGCATCAACTGGCTCCCTGGATGCCTGTGAGGAGCAGCAGACACCTCCAAGGATGTCTTGCCCCTGTCCTCTTGCAATTCTCTCCAAACCCATGTTTAAGACCTTGACCCTCAGCCCTGTCTGCAATTTCCTCCCGAGGGGAGGAGGAGGGGCAGGCACTGATCTCTTCTTTCTGATGGCAGTGACAGTACCCAAGGGAATGGCCTGAAGTTGTGTCAGGGGAGTTTTGGGTTGGAGATCAGGAAAAGATTTTTCCCCCAGAGGGTGCTGGGCACTGAAGAGGCTCCCCAGGAAACGGGCACGGTCCCAAGGCTGCCAGAGCTCCAGGAGCATTTGGGATGCCCAGGGCAGGACAATGGGAGTGTCCTGGGCAGGGCCAGGAGCTGGATTCGACCTTCTGGCCCCCTTCCAGCACTGGAGATTCCACGATTCTGTGCTATCTCCAGCACAAAAGCGCACAGCCTTTGTAGCCCATGGCCTGGAGCAGGTTCTGTTGGGTAGGTGGAGCTGTTCCCAGCGGCCCTTCAGGGGAGCAGAGGTGCACCTGAACGGATGCTTCAAATACCTGATTAGCCTGCAGGAATGTAGAACTCAACCTCAGCACAGAGTCTCATCCAAAAGTCACCAGAGTCACTGAAAAGTCTGACCTGAACCACAGCTGGGGGAGTTTTGCCAAAAGCCGGAGCTGTGCAGCAAATAAAGATCACTTATGCTAATTCTGCCATTCCCATCTTGCTGTTTCCATTAACACTATTTCCTCCCCTCCTTTTCCCACTCCTTCCTCTCCTCTTCCAGCACAAAAACGAGCCTGCCAGACAATGCATTCACAAGTTAACACAGTGCAACAGACTGCGACTACATTAAGAGCAGCTCACAGGCAGGTTTTACATCCAGGCTCCGGGGAACGAGCAATGAAATAGGAGGATGGAGCTTGGCACTGCTGTGAAGCTGAGCAGCTTCAGCTATAAAAAGAAGCCTTTTACACAGATATATAAAATGAAATAGCATCTGAAAGCCTCTCTGCTTTTGAAGAGAAGATTAAGAAGCAGCACATGAGCACCAAGCTGGTGAAAGAGCACCTGGACTGGACATGTGCAGAAGAAAGATGTCCAAAGGCCGGAGCTGCAGTGCTCCACCTCAAACCAGACTTGCAGAGGGTGCATTCAGGCTCAATGGGGTTTATCTGGGCAAGAGGGGTCCCAGGTCTGGCTTGCTCCCTGTGGGCAGGTGCTTCTCACATGGCTTTCCCTCTCTGTGGGTTTGGAAGTTGTTTCAGGATGAAATGTGATCATGTAATCATTTACTTCACTTCTCTATGCAAATTTAATGAAATGTGGAAACTTTGTACAAGTTACAGTTCCAGCAGTGGTGACATTGCCCAAAACCTCTCATATTGTCTTAGGATCCTGGGCCAGGACTTCAAGCAGGGCTCGAAGTGCAGAGGCTCTGGAAGTGTGAACACCAGACAGGGCTTGTCACCCATCACCCATCACCCGTCACTTCCGAGCATCTGTCAATTCACTGCTGCCCTGGGTCACAGCCCAGCAGCTCCTGGGAGCAGCATTTCTCACACAGAGTGTCTGGAGTTTGTTTTGAGACTTCAGGAGTTGAGTCCCTCAGCTCTTTGACTGCAATGATAATTTTTTTCTTCTGGGGTAAAAAAACAGGCACCTTGCTGCCTGAGTTTTTCTCTGCCGTCCAACACTGGATCTTGCTATTTTGTGTTAGTTTAAATGACCTCTTAAATACTTTGTTCTTTCTTTTGGAACTTGCAGTTCTGGGTTGCAATCAGGTCACCTCTCAATCATCTTTCTGACAAATTTAAGAGATGGAGCTCATTAAATCACTTATCAAAAGTGCTTTCCCCAGCCCTCTAATAATCTTATGTATTGCTTCTCCTCCCTGATTAGATCATCCATATGCTGACACCAAAAGATACGATGTGGGTCTGACCAGTGCTCCCAGTTAAGGGGTTTTTACCCAACTGCTCCTCTCCCCAAACACCTAAAAGGTTGATCAGACACCTCCCTGCAAACCACACAAACAACTCCCAGTCTCTGACTACCAGGGCAGACAAAACTGCGCAGATTTATACCCACAACACTTTCTATCCTGCAAGAATTACCTGCATTCTTAGAGGCAGCAGATTGCATTTGTCTGCAATAAAAAGACCATTTGCACAGGCCTCGCTGACTAGCAGTCAGAATTGCCCTCTCTGAATGTCTTGTCTTCATTATTATTTATAGGCGCTTCATCATTTTGACACCCACAAATTTTATCGGCTGTGATTGCATATTTACTTTGGGATCATTAATGACACTGTTGATAGTGCTGGGCTCAGAGCCAATCTTGTAAAGTGCCAGTAAAGCATCTCAAAAAGTCATTTCATTAGCTACAGGAATGATGCCGCTCTTGTTCTTAATCATTTGAAAGTGTTTCTATGGATAAGAATATCTATTCACATGATCTATTGCTCATTATTGCCCCAAATATTGCTCAGTATTAATTAAAAGCATTTGAAAGATGCTTTGGAGTATTTATACACAAATCTTTCCAGTTTCCCTTGATCAAGTGTCCAACAGACCCATGTTCAATAAAGCCATGCTGGCACACGGGATAATTGCATTGTGCCTTCACTAATCAAATCCCATATCAGCTTTTCCATAATTCTGCCCAGGGCTGGAAATCCAATAAACTGGCAGGTAGTTAAACGGATTATTTGATACTTAAACTTCTAAAATGAGGTCCTTGCTGAATTCTCAAAAAATGCTGCGACACATCTCATTGAATCCCAAAAAAATGTAGCATTTCCAGTGCTTTTGGGCTTAATCCACTTTAAGAGATGCTCTGACACAGGGGCTCTGTCAGACTGAGCTGCAGTGGAGCTGCTGAGATTGAATAAAAGATGCTCCCAGCTCCTCAGCCACTTAAACACCTTAACACAAACCTAACTTTGTTTATCTACCTATATAATTCTATAATCTACTCATCACCATAGCAACCAGAACACGATACCCTCAGCACAGCACGAGTAACTGCATTTGGATGGAATCTTTCCTCTAGAAGTGTCCCTGCTAAGCTTTGCGTTAATCCCCACGGCCACTCACTTCACACTGATGCTGCAAGCTCGAGGAAGCACAAATGTGTGAACTCACAGCCACAGAAGAGGATTCAAGAAATATCTCATGCTTACCACTTGAATTTATGGATGAGTTAGCCCGCTTCTCTCACTGTGAACAGTTTTGTCTCACAGCTTTAGGGAGCTCTGCTCACAGCTCAGGACTTACACATTCCCTCTCATGAGAGCAGAAACACATTTTGGGAAATTAAAACTGTTTGCAACCTCCTTTCCTGGTTTTTGTTTTGGGGTTTTTTTGGTGTTTTTTTTATTTTATTTTATTTTTTTTTGTTGGTTTTTTTACAGAAAAATTTAAGCTGTCTAAAGTCCAGAGCTAGAGGCAGTACAAAAAAAGAGTTATACTACTATAATTGAATTTCACTCTCCTTAAAACCAGTGTTTTTAGTGTGCTTTATTAGGGTCCTGGACTCTACTATTTCATGGCCATTATTGCCAAGATTGTCACAGAATAGTTTGGTTTGAAAGGGACCTGACAGATCACCAAGTTCCAAACCCCTTCCATGGGGGCTGGTTCACTGTCCCAAGTTGCTCCAAGCCCTGTCCAACCTGGCCTTGGACATTTCCAGGGATCCAGGGGCAGCCACAGCTGCTCCGGGCACCCTGTGCCAGGGCCTCACCATCCTCTGATAAAGAACTTATTCTTCCTAAAATCCAACCTAAATCTCTCCTCTTTTAGTTTAAAACTGTCCCCCCTCGTCCTATCATTATCTGCCTCTGTAAAAAGCTGCTCTTCTGCTTTTTCATGAGCCCTTTTTGGGTACTGGAAGGCCACAATAATCTCTCCCAGGAACGTTCTCTTCTCTAGGCTGAACAACCCCAACTCTCTCAGCCTGTCCCCAGAGCAGAGGTGATCCTCAGAGCATCTTAAGGACTGAACATCTCCAGAAGCCACTACCCCCCAAAACCCAGATGAAAACCAAGAGCGGCCAAAATTCAAGGGTTAGGAAAAAAGAAAGAGGGAGGGAAAAAAAAAAAAATCTTTGGAACATATTGTTTCTAAACTTCTTTATTCAAACTGCAGTTTTTCATGTGGTCTCTTCCTAATTAAAGAGGAAAATGCCAAAATCAGCAGATAACCTTCCAGTGACTCCAAAGGGATGCAAACAGCACACACATCACTGGAGTCACCACCAGGATGAGAATGCAGGAAAGGTTCATTTAGCCCCTACACTTCCTTCTGTCAGATGTTAAGAAATGCATTTGATCCATCACAGAGGCAGAACTGAAGTCATCCTCTCATTTCTCCCCAGTCTAGACACAGCTGGCACACCCACATCCACCAGGAGGAGAAGACAAATCCTCAGCTAAGCCAAAACACTGTACCAGGAGTTCTCACTCAAGGTATTTCATGGTAGAATTCCAATTCCTGACATCTGTAAAATGTGGATAAAGAGCCTCACACACGGTGTGAGAAAGCTGTGAGGATTAGGCAAGAGTCATGCCCTGCAGACACCATGCCCTGGCTCCAGAGCTCATTGCACATAGCCCTTGATGCTGCTCTCAGTACCTCTCCAGCAAGCAGTTATATAAATAAATGTCAGGCTGCATCACTGCATAATTATACAGAGCAGGAAGAAGGCACAAAATCTCTCAGTAAAAGGAACAGACACTTTAAATAATTTGTATTAGCTGGAGTGCAGTGAAATATTAAATTGAAAGAAATGGCCTTCGGAAGTTGTAATCTTGCCCTTTGTGTCAGTGCCTGTGGGTAAGAACACGCTGTATCCTGGTCTGGATTTTGATTTCTGGGCAAACTGACGGTTCTTCAACCCAGCCCAGGCCAGTGACCTCCTCTCAGACGTGGTCCTGGAAACAGCTGCTCTTAGAAAAGGGCAGATCTTTCTGCAGTTCAGAAACTCAGATTAACGGCTGGCTTAAAGCTTGGTTCATAGGATCACAGAATGGCTTGGGTTGGGGATCATCCCATTAAAGATCATCTCATTCCAACCCCCAAAACTGAACGTGTGACCCCAACATTGCTTTGTAAATTTTGAACCACTGTAAACATGGATTAGAGCTCTGAACACATATGGCCAGAATGAGACATCCAGCACCATCTGCCATCATTTGGTCAGGAAAGATACTCCAGGTCCTTATTCCTGAGCTCTCAAAGAGAGCACCACTCTTGCCATATTGTGACCCCATTCCTTCCAGCACATTTTTTCTCCAACAACATCTATAATCCCTCCTTATTGCAACAGTTCTACTGCAAGCAGCAGTACGAAGGGAAATAATGGGAAAATAAGAGAAGTTTAGAGAGTAAAGGATTAAAAAGAGGGCTATGAGAGGATGCAGGCATATTGTAAGAAGAATTCCAGATGAAATATGCACGGAAAAGAGAGGGATAAGATGAGGGCAGGAGGTCAGAGTTGCTGTGGGGAGGGGACCAGCCAAAGCCCTGGCACAAGACCGACTGCTGACATGTGTCAGCATTAACAACCACCTTGTAGAGCAAACACCAAAGGGCATCTCCTGGGTTTTGACTTGATCATTTTCATCAGCAGGGCACTTTTCCTGTCAATGTTTCTGTCCATGATGGCCAAACCCTCCTGCTTAATTATTTCCATGTATCACCACCATGGACAGAGCCACCTGCCCCCCTGGCTCTGGCCCAGCTGGGTGAGAGCTGATTTCACTGCAGGCACATTTCCATGCCAGCGCTGACACCCTCCTCCTAACACTATTTTCCACCCAGGGACTGCCAGCTTCCTCTGCCAGTGGTCATTCCCACCACCAACAACCACAGGCTGACAGCCCCTTTCGCTCCCTGGGCACAGATGGTTCCATCAGAGCAGCTCTCAGCCCCAAAATAACACATTTGATGGTGATGTGAGCAGGTTGGCACAGGACACAGTTGGTGGCTGTTCTTCAAAGCTGACAGATACTGTCCACTCCCCCAAACCTGCTCCTGCAGACAGACACCCACCCCTGTCCACAGCAGAGCCCCAGCAGTGCCACTGTGTCACACACGGCTGGGATGGCTGAGCACCTCTTCCCCCTGTAGCAACAGCAGGCTCTATTTTGTGTTTATTGGCTCAAATCTTTCCATTTGTTGGGTTTGGCTCGATGCCACGCACAGCTGAAGAGCCAAAAAGCCAAGGGCAGAGGGCTGCTATTTCACCTTTGATAGATGGGAACTGAAGTTACTCTCGGCAGCTGACTCGAGGCTGCTGTAAAGAAAAAAATGAGATCTGGTGGTCACAGGGCAGTGCTCTGCAGGTTCTGGTAACGGGGTTAATTGGGATTACCTGAGCTTGGCTTTGATCAGCACCAGGAACATATTGTTTTCAGGATTATTTTGCTGAAGTGTGTTTAGAAACGTCATGGTGGGCTTCTATTATGGCCACAGCAACAGCAGGTTCCATAAATGAGTAAAAAAGCCAAACCCAAACAACAATGAAACAACCTGATCTCTTCAATGTCATCTCAAACTTGCACTGTAAGTACAGAACTGCACAAAATACACAAGTCTGATTTAAGAGAGTCTGACAAAGTCAGGAATTTAAAATCTTTTAGAGTTTTCTTAATATCAAGAGCTGTAGTCCCTAAAGTTGATCAGTCTTTTCCTTCCTTTTGTATAAATTTTAGAAACACAGCAAGTCTTTAAAGTACACATGTGATATTCACAAAGAGCAGCATGAAATTTTGTAGATGTTCACACACTATGAGAAAGAAATCATAATGTCATTTAATTTTTATAAGCGGTCTTTTTATCAGGAGACCTCAAAGAAAAACCTCAAACAAAGAGCATCATCTTTTGATTTCCACAATCAGAAACTGCAGAACCACTGATTCGTGCAGCATCTCCCACCTCGCTCTTGGAAGAGCCACAAACACAAGGGGTGACTGTGGGGTTGAATTTATTTTTTAACCATCACCCAATGTGGCCCCTCAGACACCTCCTGGCTACAAAACCTGTACCCTAGCCTCTACCAAACCTGATTTGGATCTTAGCTGATGGGAGCAGCTCCCCAAAACCCAGTGGAACCCATATCTGGGTTTGCCAGATGAGTATCAGGTCCTTTATATTTCATGTTAATGCATCCCCGCAATTCACCACGTCTGTTCTAAGTGTTTCTTAATCTTTTATTATTTCTACGTCAAGGACTGCAGAATTTTCTGGCTTTGTATAATTTAGATGTCTGAGAACACCAAAAGACTCCATTTTAATTCCTCTTTCTAATGGATAAGCATTTAAAGCCGTTCCTAATCAGTTAGCCTTACTTTGAGGGCCAATCTCTGAATAAGCAGACTGTGACAGAAACGAGCTCTGCGATCTAAGTGCCACAGATGCCTCTGGGCAGATTTAGACTTAATGACAGACAAACCCAGCTCCAGCTAAATCCATGTTTTCATCTCAGCAGTCTGCAGGAATGAAATCCCACTGGAGTCTGGGGTGGGACTGGAATTTTTCATTCTTGAAGAAGAAAGGGTTGAAAAGTCCATAATATTGAAGTCACTTGGGAGTTAAGGTCTACCTTCCAGCAGGTATCTTTATTTTCTTTCCCCCACAAATTCTAGGTCTAAAGCTGTTGTATGGAAGTGGCAGATCCTGGGACAGGTGTCAGTTTGCAGTAGAGATGTGGGGAGAGAATAAATGATCTTTAGCCCCTAGATACTTTGTTAATCCTGAGCTCCACATTAATTTTGGAAATGGGCCACTGGCCCCAGCAGGGCCGGTGTTAGAAAATCCTCGTGTGACCCCAAGAGCCTGAACCACACAGGCAGCCCTGTCAGGAACCTGCTTGCCCACAGTTCCAGACTGCCCATAATTACAGGGGTAATAAAAAAATAAACAGGGGTTTGTTCATCTTTTGCAATGGTATTCTGGTATATTGGCCCAGAGAGCTGATCTAATTTCTCCTTTGTGGATACCCTGAAGGAAGCACACTCCTGAGTGGACAGATGCAGAAAACAGGCTTATAAATGTGATTTTCTATGTTGGGGAAGAGCCTTCAGTTTTCCCAGTAGGCATGATGTCCCCATTTCCTCTGCACATAGTAAATTACGCAGTATTGCAGGCATTACTTACATTTCAAAATTCAACAAATTCAATGAATTTTGAAATTGTCAATCTTCTCGGTGCTTTGATTTCTGATTAATGGCATTAAAGCTCATGGTATGGGGGTTGGAACCAGATCCACCCTGGTTAACAGAAGTGTACCACAATCCACTGGGTTTTAGCATCCTGATTTATTGTCCAGGTTGGTTTGATCACTCCACAAATTCCATGTTCAGTCAAGGCACTGGGCAGCAGTTGAAGAGGAAGCCTGTGCTTGTCCACTCACTCCTCCATGAGCTCAGCAGCTATTCTTTCCAGCTGGAAAAATCTGAATTGTTTCCAAACATTTTCCTTCCTGAAATACCAGAAGCAATATAAAGAGTTTACTTTGCCAGGTAAGCTTGGCTTTCTCAAATCTATCCATTTCCCTCCCACAAGTCTTCCTTCTCTCTCACAGGACAAGAAAGCTTAACCCAGAAAGCAGATTCACCCCAGGCAAAGTGGCTGTGGGAGCAACTGTGAGGTGTAGTTAAAAAATGATGTGTGGTTCTTGTGTGCACAGTAGAAATGAACATTGTGATACAGCCAAATAAATAACAGAAATAGTAGAAACAATAGCAACAACAACAATAACAACAACAATAATGAAATAACTCAATAAATCACTCTTCCTTCTCCCCCAGATGTTTTACAAATGAGCTTGCCTGTGACTGGAAGCAATTTCCCTCTATCTCCGATTCCCCTTTGGCTCCTCATGCCAACATTACATCCAGATTTTCCGGACATATCAGATTTTTTACCAGCTGTCACAGGACAGCATCAGGATTTTGCCTTGGGCTGCACATGTGTGTTAGGTAAACCCTGCACACCCAGAGAGATGCCAGAGTGATCGAGGAGAAACTGGACCCAGCCCAGCATCAATTATTCCTTTTGAGATGGAGATGGAGATTAATTTCACCTCACTTCAGCCACCTTTGAACTCACATCTTAGACTGCTGGCAGGGTTTGACAGGTACAGGGACAGCAAATGATGCTCAAGTAAAATGCTGCTTGCTTTGGGAAGGCTGTGGAAAGTTATTATTCCTTTCCACGTGGCACACAACTTCTGGAATGTTGTGTGTCCTCCTGCACATGCAAGATGTTGAGAAATTTGAGTGAGGGACATGAAGGTGGTTTGGGGTCTACCATCCTGGGGATGTGATGCCTGAGGAGAGCCTGGAAGAGATTTTTCAGCCTGTTGAAGGCCAAGGGGGATCTAAGTGACTTCTTTAACTCTCAGCAGGAGAAAATAGCGATGAGGATCCAGACTGCTGAGCAGGGCACAGCAGATGGACATGAAACAGCAGTTCCAGAGTGAAGGGAGGGAAATTCCCACCTTAGGAAGGAAATCTGGTTTTGCCATGACAGTGGTGGAGCATGGGAACAGAGCCTCTGAGAGGCTGTGAAACCCCACAGAATCATGGATTGGTTGGGATTAGCAGGGATCTCTCAAGACCTCCTACCCAAGCCCTTTTTTTAAACAGGGTTTCAGTGACAACAGGTTGCCCAGGACCGTGTCCAGATGGGTTTTGAATATTTCCAAAGATTGAGGCTCCACAACCTTTTGAGCCAACGTGTTCCAATGTTCAACCACAACGTTCAACCAACAATCCATTGCTGGAGATTTTCAGAACTGCATTAAAACCTTGAGCAGCCCAGTCTGGGATAGAAGCCAGCACTGCTCTGGGCAAAATTTTGGGAACAAACAATCTAAGGGTCACTTCCAACACAAAGAGTTTCATGATTTTCCAAATGATGACCACAGATGTGTCAAGGCTCCAGCTTTATGAATTCAAAAGTCCATTAGATAAGACAGACTCCAGCTAAAATAAAATAAGGCATTTTTATTGCCGTGAAAAAACAAAAAATGCAGAGTTAGGGGATTCCTCTACACTCATTCCTGGCAGCAACAGATCAAGAATTAGCTCAGTTTCCCAAATTTCACTCCAGCAACTTCCCCACCATCACCTTGATTCTTAACTTCCCATCCTACTTTTTGTATAAGTTCATGAACTCCAACTTCCCTTGTGTCTTTTAGCCGTAAGTGCACATTATTATTTTTTAAAACCAGAAATGGATGAGAAACATGTGCAAAGTAAAGGAATAATGCAGAGCAGACAGCTGGGGTCCTGCATCTGACGTGTGTCCCACTGTGAGGAACCACCTGGAGGGATACACGACCTTAAATTTGTGCATGTAACGAGGGTAAGGCTGGGTGAACATCTGGATTCGGACTCACCACGACCCAAAAGCACTGTAAAATGGGATTGCTGTGAAAGATTAGGGTAAATCTTATCCATGAAAAATCTTAATTTATGCTTAAAAGCTCTTAATTTTGTCCCTGCTGCCAGCTGCTCTTGGAAGAGGGGCGCAGGTGGCCCACACCCGTGTTGTTTGTATCAGTAGCAGGGCATTTCCCCAGAAACACTGATAGAACCAGTCTTTGAATTATTCCTGGTTTTTTATTATGACTGTTTCCCTCCAGAGCAGGTTGGGTTGGAAGGTTAAAGACTCACTTGTTCCATCCCCTGCCATGGGCAGGGACACCTTCCTCTATCCCAGGGTGTTCCAAGCCCCGTCCAACCTGGTCTTGGACACTTCCAGGGATCCAGGGGCAGCCAGAGCTTCTCTGGAAACCTGTGCCAGGGTCCCACCACCCTCACAGGGAGGAATTTCTTCCTAATATCCCATCTGAACCTCTCCTCTTTCAGTTTAAAGCCATTCCCCCCTGTCCTATCACTCCATGTCCTTGTCCCAAGCCCCTCTCCAGCTCTTCTGGAGCCCCTTTAGGCACTGAAAAGAGCTCTAAGGTCTCTCTGGAGCCTTCTCATCTCCAGGCTGAGCCACCCCAACTCTCTCAGCCTGTCCTTGTAGAGAGGTGGAGCTAATATTCCATTTTTCTGAGTAATTTTAAAACAAGGACAAGAAATTATACTGACCCCACATGTTGTTAGAGCCATAAATGAATTCACTCCCAAAGAATAAGCAATTTTAAGACTATATATTTAGGTACCTACTTGGGAGAGAATAGAAATGAAATTCAGAGAAGCTCATTATCACAAGTATATTGACACTAAGGCAGAATTATACACATCTGCTGCAGACAAAGCCACTGCATTGATTCTTTTTCCATTTTCTAGGTATTTAGCAGCTATTTAACCTTCCTTGCTGAGAGGATGATACCTGGAATTTGCATCATTTCTGTGTCTGTCCAGCACAGCTTGTGGTAGAAAGACTGATTTTTCAGCACCAGGAGCACTGAGGTAACACTGGGCCTTCAGTAAATGCTTCAACAGCTGCTCTTAGAGCTACTTAGAAATTTCTGTGCAATAAATAGCACATTTTCCCCGAAAGCAAAAGCCTCATCGTGTCCATGCTCATTCAGCCTGAAGGTTTTTCACCCATGCTGGTCACTTTTACACCCAGCATCAGTGCCCTGAGTTACATGGCAAAACCTCTCTTGAAGCAAAAACGCTGGTAACAACTGAAATAATTTAAAAGATACGAAAAGATAACCACCACCCCCACTGCTGCCGGCTGAAGGTCCCTTCCAAAGTGTGATGCAAAATTTAAACACTTCCAGGGAAGGATGAAAATATCCATTAATTCTCTTAATTATATCAGCATCAGGGGCCTTGCTGAAATGGGGCTTTGTTGCTCAAGTTGCTGTAGCATCCTTTGGAGATGGTGGCAAAAGGAAAGAGTGAAGGAGAGGGAGACAGGGACAGTTATTCTTGTTTTATACTTGAAGATTCAAGGGACAAAATGATTAAAAGGCTCCTGCAAAGAGTCACCAGAAAGTCTTTCAGGCTGAGAACAGAGTCCAGACATCTTTGGTCTCTTCAGAGCACAGCTACAGGCTGTTTGTCCTTGGCACCAAATTGGTAAAGCTTTTTTACTCTATTTTTGCTCAAGTCAGACAGAAAATTCCCTCTTTTACAGCATGAAGCCTCCATACAATATGTGGAATTGTCTGAAAACAACCACAACACATAGACTGCTCCCCATCACAGCCCCAGCATCATCATCATCATCATCATCATCATCATCATCATCACCCAGCCCTGCTTCACACACCAGCCACAGCCTCATCCCAAAGTCCTCTGCAGAAAAAAAAAAAACAGCTTTGCACCCACCCTGTGACCCTCTGAGTTTTTAGGAGGCCTGGAATAGCAGAGGAAGGGTTTGTAACTGATTTGGTGCTAATCCTACCCTTAACTGGGAGCTGCAATTGAATTAGTGCTGGTAATTTTCTCTCCTCCTTAGAGGCATTGTTCTCCATGCAGCCTGGAATTTATCTTCCAAATTAGATCAGAGATTGGCCACCAATTCATCCTTGCAAAAACTACTGGATTCACACCCCCCCACCACACACCTTTTTTTTCCTTTTAATGCAACCTGAGAGCTATCTCATCCACAGCAGCAACATTTTGCTGAAATTTGAGTTGTAACAACCTATTTCCTCAGAACTGTACTAAAAATCTGATTATTTTCACCCTCATCAGAATGGTTTGAGCAACTATACTCAGAGAAATACCTAAGGTGTCCCCTAATGCAAACCTGGGTGTTCATTTTCACTCCAAAGTGACACACCAGCCCTAGAGCAGAATGAGGGCTCATGTGGCATCATGAAAACTCTGACCAAACATTAACATCTCACTTGATCACATCCCACCATAAACATGAGTTCTAAAGTGATACCACAAGTAGTTTTTATTTATTATGTAAGTATGATAATACTCACACCAAGATCTAAAATATTCAGAAAGCACACTGTTCTCAAACAGAAATGTCAGACTTGGGGATGAAACAGTTGAAGGAATTGAAGAAATGAAACATGACAGGTAGCCTAACCCCCAAAAACCCCTCAATTTTTAAAAAAAGTTGTTCCCTTCTCTCAAAACACTGTTGTGCATAAATAGCATTGACAGAAAAACATTACAGCCAAAGAAAATTGCAACAAGGCTGATGAAGCCTGATATTTCAAAACATTAAAAAAACATGATTTCTGTAATTCCTAAGTTCCCAAGAACAAGTTTTTTATATTTATGACAAAATTGATGGCAGTTATGCCTCACACAAGAGAAATAATTGAGAGTATGAAGTAGTTCTACTCCAAGTGGCTGCTTTCAGTGCAGAGCTTGAAAAAGAAATGAGACCCATTGAGACAGAACAGCAAAATTATTACACAGTGATGGAAGCACATCCAAGCAGTTATTTGCTGTTAAAAGCTTCAGTGCTAATAATGAAATGGGAACTTGACATTCTGAGTGAAGCTTTCCACACTCCACGGCAGCATTCCTGCTCCCAGGCCCTTTCCCTGCGAGTCAAGGTGCTGCTGCTCTGTTTGTTGGGAGGCTGGGATGCACGGTGGGTTTTCTGCAGGGGGAACAGCAGATGGGCACTGCAGCTGTGGGATTTTAGCTTTTGTCTTTTTCAGATCCTGTACTGCTTTAGTGTGTAGCTCTAGAACTCCACAGCCTGTCAGCGGCTGTTCTCCAGTTTTATTCAGACAGAACAATTCCTCTCTAGGCCTGAAGCTCAAGGGCACCTCACTGTCTCAGGCCCTGAGGGATGCAAACAGAGAACTGAGGGGGAAAACTTGGGGTAAATGGCTTCATTGCCTGAAGCTGTAATTGGAGGATTGACCCCTGGTATGCAAATGGACCAAACTTATAAAAATATGAAAACTCGTGGCTGTTGTCACCCTACCTTGGGTGTAGCCCCTCAGAGGCTTTTGACTGCCCAAGGTGTTCCCACTGAGGGCCTTTAATAAATACCCACTTTTATTCTCTTCATCTTGTCTAGCCTCTGTTCTAGGGAGCCACTCCAAGGCATCACAGCCTCCCAAACCCCTCTGCCAGGGCTCTGTGGGGCACAACCACCCGCCCCAGAGACCACCCACCCTCCCCAAGGCTGCAGCTCACTCGTGGCACCACATCCAGTGTGCCAAGGCCCACCCAAGAGTTCCCTCCTGGCAGGAACATCCCAAAGGGCAAAACCCAGAGGGACAACAGCTCCAGGCCCCACAGGTGACCAGGGCAGCGTGCAGATGGTTCATTCTGAGCACAGAGGCCAGCTCAGAGGCTGATTCTTCTCCCACACTTGCACATGGGTGCATTCACACCCCTGTCAGTGTGAAAAACAACCTCCTGCTGCCACTGGAGGGGAACAGCTTTTTTGTGAAGCCTCCTGTGGCCTGCCCAGGCTCCCAGAGACTGGAGAAAACTGATGGGTTTGGGGAAATGGAGGCATCCACATTTCCTTTCCCAAGTGGCTGAGAGCAGAGCAGGGTGGAAGAGGTCAAAAAAATCCCCATGCTAGGGCAGGATGGCAAACAGAGAGAGAAAGAGGCTAACAGGCTGTGCTGGGGGAGCTGTGATCCTTGCAGCTTCTCAGCAGGGCTGATCTTCCTGCATCCTGCCCAAGCTCCAGGGAATGAAATAGTGCAGTGCCCATTCCAGCCTGCTCCAGCAAGCTGCAGAAACTTCATTTAATAGATTTCTCTTTCTGCGCCTGCCTTTCCCTCTTTGCTCTCACTGAGAAGTTATCACAAGGGCAAGGGAGGGTTATCCATGCAAGGATGTTCTTGTGCAGCCTTGAGAACTGTT
Organism: Pseudopodoces humilis; assembly: GCF_049639895.1. Taxonomy (NCBI): domain Eukaryota; kingdom Metazoa; phylum Chordata; class Aves; order Passeriformes; family Paridae; genus Pseudopodoces; species Pseudopodoces humilis. Next base: position 148,504,993 of record NC_142200.1, read on the forward strand.
CCACCAGGGAACCCAAATCTTACAATTTCTAGTCCACTGTGCCATGCCACTGTTTGAGAGGGTGATAAAGAAGTGCAGATGCCAAGGAGAGAGATTTCGTGTTTGAGCTAGTGCATCTGAGGCTGGTTTTTCCTTGCTTTTATTTTTTTCCTTTCAATTGACTCACTTTCCACCTTGTCCAGCTCCCCTTGTGCTCTCTGTGCTCAGCTGCCAGCTGCAAGGGGCAGGTACTCCCAGGCTGGGCAGTTTTCACACCAGATAACCACATATCAGGAATGAGAACACAGTTCCTGAGGCACAGACTGGTTTTTGTGTCAGGCAGCTCCTGCAGCTTCTCACCAGGGCACAGATTGGAAATTCTCCATTGTCCCAGTCTCAATTATTATAAAAGAGTAGCAGAGAGAAGGCAAATTCTGATAACGGAGTCAGGAGACCAGAAAAATTAGCTGCTCTGAGTGATTCATCATCTCAGACCACTGATGTAATCCTTCCCAAATTCAATTACAGCTAATTAAAAATAATTCTCTCATCTGAGTTGATCACTTGTGGCTCCAAGTTCCAGTTAAATCCTGCTCTAACAGCGACCATAAAATCGAACACTCCGAGGGAAACTGCAAGGTCTGCTCCTGATGCAACCAGGGTTAAACCATAACACACTGAGCTGGCAGCCTGCTGGCACGTGGGTTGGAGTAAAGAAAGATGGAATTACAGTCCTGAGTACCCCAGTCCCTCTCCTTTTGCTCTCCCTGTGCCCCCAGCTGAGGTCAGAGTGCCTGGGAGAAGCAGCACTCCAGAAACTGCTGCTGCACTTCACACTCAACTTCACACAGAATCACATTATCCCATTTGTAAATGGGATATACTGCTCTGGAAAGGGCTTTAAAAGCCAAGAATTCCTCCTCCCTGCATTCAGCAGGATCAGATCTCACCCAGCTGTAGGAGTTAGACATCCATATTCTGCTCTCATTCACTGCACAACAGCTCAGGGAGCAGCTACAAGTCATAAAGCACCTTCCTCTGCTTCCTGCCCTTGGCCAGGAGTGCTTAATTCCTGGGAGTCTCTATTAGCAATTCTTTTATTGTGTTATGTGGATAATAAACCAACTGCTCACACGGCTTTCACTGACAAGAGCAACTACAGGACTTGCAGTAGCAAAACAAAGCTGCTGTTGGCTTTCAAGCTGCCAAGATCAACACAAGGCAGAACGGCAGTGACAGGAAATATATCATGGAAGGACACGGTTCAGGAGGGAAAACAATATTCTGGTGTTTTCACCCTCAACTCAAGCAAGACTGGCTAATGACTGACCTTATTAAAATATTGGAAAATGGATGTTTCATCCTATGGGCTTCTTCCCACAGGACAGAGGCCAGTGATTGTTTTCTGGGTGTATCAGGGCACAGAAACGCTTCTCAAAAATGTGATTTTTCCAGGAGGAGTCATTGTTCTCTGACATCCCTTCTTGAAGGGATCAGAATATGCTACTAAGAGGACAGCCAGAGTGGATCTCCAATCCAAGGAAACACCACTTCACAGGGGAAATTTCCTCTGGCTCTTGCAGAGAACAATTAAGCCATGTTGCACATGATGTAATTATAGACATTTTTACCACCTTTTGTGTCTTAATCACTATTACAGTATGCTTGGCAAGGCATCACTCAGCAGCTCACAATCACAGCCTTTGACTGCATTATTTCATTCATTAAATTATGGAAGCAGCCAGAGAAAGCTGCAAACACAGGCTCTGGTTTCTGGCCAGCCACAGCCCTCCAAGCACACCCAGCTGACTGGAGGGGCAGGACTGTTTACTCATTTTAAATGAATTGCCCTCAATTAGGCTGCACAGCATCTTTTTGGCACATTTCTACAACAGCTGAGAAAATGCAAGTATCAGCCCCTGTGTAGATGATTTCTTCATTTTTATGTTTTGGTGTTTTTTTCTTTTCTGGTGTTTTGAGATGGGAAGAAAAGGTTCCTGCACACTCTCAACATGTTGAGCTGTGTTGACTTCATCCCAAAGGAGAAACAGAAGTAGTTTGCAAGGTTATAAATAAAAATAAATAAAAATAAATAAAAATAAATAAAAATAAATAAAAATATTCATTGTGATTTTTACATCTTCTGTCCATGTTGTCCTGCTCCAAGCAAGGTTCCCCTTCGAGCCTCTCTCAGGGGTTCTGTGGGGTTCCTCTCCCACACAGGATCTCCCGAGGCTGGAAATGGAGTTTGTCTTCTGCACCTGCACTGGAGACTGCACTTTTCACAGATTTCCACAGAACTTGCAGGAATTCAAAAGATTTCAGGTCTCTTTCCTGCGTCACCTTCCAAATCGTGTCATCCTAATAAGGATATTAAGGATTAACAGATAGGAAATGGAAAAAAAACCCAAACACAAAACCCATTAACAAGTCAGATGGAGAAGGACTTTTAACAAGGGAATGGAAAAATGGCTTTAAACTGAAGTGGGCAGGTTTAGATTTTAGGAAGAAATTCTTCCCTGTGGGGGTGGGAAGTCCCTGGCAGGGAGTGCCCAGAGAAGCTGTGGCTGCCCCTGGATCCCTGGAAATGTCCAAGGCCAGGTTGGACAGGGCTTGGAGCAGCCTGGGATGGTGAAAGGTGTCCCTGCTCATGGCAGGGGGTGGAATTGGGTGAATTTAAGGTCCCTTCCAGCCCAGACCATTCTATGATAAAGAAAACATTACTTTCCCCAACTGTGTTAAAAATATTATGGTATAAATTACAGAATAGAATAGAATAGAATAGAATAGAATAGAATAGAATAGAACAGAATAGAATAATTTCAGTTGAAGGTGATTTACAAAGATCATCTAATCCAACTGCCTGACCAATCCAGGGCTGACCAAAACTCATGTTAAGGTCATTGTCCAAATGCTTCTTAAACCTTGACAGTCCTGGAGCACCAACCACCCCTCTAGGAAGCCTGTTCCAGTGTTTGACAACCCTCTCAGCAAAGAAAAGCTTCCTCCTGTTCCATCTAAGCCTCCCCTGGCACAGCTTTGAAGGAGAAATTGTTAGTTTTTCACTAAAGGAATCATAATTCTCTCAAGAACTTGACAGTCCCTGGCACGTAAGGCCAGATCAGCTTTTCTCCTGGAATCAGACTCATTCCTCCATCTTCACTTTGCTGTCAATTTATTGTGGTGATGAAAAAAAGGCAGTGGAAAGAAATTCAGTCGATGCTAGTGCGAAATATAAAGCATCCAAAAAATGAGTCTGAGCCAGAAATACTTCAGTTCTGGAGCACAGCAAAGGAGAAGGTGGCACCTGGCTGCATCTTGCCTACAAAGATACAATAACCTCACCAAGAGCCCTGGCAGTGGTGAGGTTAGAGGAGATAAAACCAAAATTTGGCAATATATTAAGATTCTATGGCTAAACCTTTCACCAGCTTGGTGATATTACAAACATTAAAAGTATCAAAATGACCTGTTTTCATGTTTTAGGGAGCAGCCCCAGCTGACACCTGATTTGTGATCTAGGAAACAGGAATTAAAAAAGAGCCCACACCTTCCATAATGTTTTTTTACACCTCTGTACCATTTTGGTTGTTCAGTAGTTTCACCTTTTCCTCTTTTTTCATATTCAACCAGGTAAGTGCAGGTCCTCTCATTTTATATTGCACCCCAACACCAGCTGCTTTTTCCACCCTCCCCATCCTTAAGTCTTCATGGAAAGCTTCCTCTGCTCCTCCCAGAAGATATTTTCATAGCAGAAAATCGAATCACAAAATTATTCCACTCATGGTTCCAAAGTGTGCTTAAGTATGGTATAAATTCACTTCCCAGTAAACAGAGGGCACCATCACTGATGTAAACTACAAATGTTTAGACTCAGTTTGATTTTGAGATTGATTGCCAAAACAGAGAGATGCTTGTAAATAAAGAAATTTAACAAATGCTTCTTAATAAATAGTTGGGGGGAAAATATCTGCAGTTACTGGTCTGTTAACACTCTACAAGTGATTGATTATGGCCTTATGATAATGGTGGTTCATTTTAAGAGCTTCCACGGGGATGTAAATCAGCTCTAATTAAAAGATGGTATGAAAAATCACTTGTTGAAATATGAGTTTGTGAATAAAATTCAGTGATAAATTACATGGTTGATTTAATTGGAAAGAAAGCGCTCTGCCACACTTAATTCAGCTCTCTATTTTCACATGAATATATATCACTGGAAACATTTTAAGGGTAACTCTAGTATGATTTAAGGAAAGAGAAGTCTCAGTCTGTGGCTCAGTAGGGGCACTCAGACCATATGGGGTGATTTATAGGACTTGAAGTGGTGCTGAGGAAGCACATCTAAAATACAGCAGCGTGTTCTGAAGGATTCTCATTTTAGCAATGGCAAAGAATTTCTAAAGGGCAACTCTTCTGTTTAAACATTTGGGCTTTAGGAAGTCTGAAAACACCAAGAGGTGTTTTTGGTGGGTTTTTATTGGGATTTTTCCCCTTAATCCTAATCCTACTTCCACGCTAAATGCAGGCACACCAGGGAGCAACCCCAGGCTCTCAGAGAAGCCCCAGAAATGTTTCCTCCTGCTCCATCTAAGCCTCCCCTGGCACAGATTTCAATGAGGAACTGCTACTTTTTCACTAAAATAATCATAATTCTCTCAAACACTTGACAGTCCCTGGCACACATGGCCAGAGTAACTTTTCTCCTGGAATCATTTCGAGATGTAAATTGGAGGACACACAATACAGAGGCCTGTCTCTACTGACTACAGAAATCCTGGAATGAACCAAACCCAGCCTTCACTCCCAAAGGAGCTGATTTTTTCCTCTAGAGGGCCTGGGAATTAACCAGCATGGTCAATCAGATCACAGAAAGCAGGAGCCAAGTTGTTTAACAGGGTAGACTTGTCCCTCTTTAGTATGGCATTCTCTGGAGTGACTTTTCCCCCCAAAAAATAAATAAGACCATCAGGGATTGAGTGACCTGTTGTAAAAGGAAGGATTCTCGTTTTTTGAAAGAGATACAATACCTATTTTCTGCAAGTCAATCCTCCTGGGATAACTGGGCATCTAGGACCTGTCATTTTGCCATCCATATATTTCATACTAAACACAATTTTTCAGTTTGTTCTGTTCTGAGTCTGATACCCTAAAAATATTCCTGAGAAAGTATGCAGTCCAATAATGTGGGTAAATAAATCTTTACATGTTTGGGCAGGACTGTTTTTGTGCTTGATTTCTACTGCCATAGCAATTTGCAGTGGGATGGTTGGTACTGAAAAAAAATCATTGGCTCAGCAGAGGATCCACCACAGTAAACAGCAATAAAAGAGCTGCAATGTCAGTATCTGAAAGTAAAAATATATCAGCACCTTGTATCAAAGTGTCCACAGCCTGACAGAGTTCAAGAAGTGTTTGGAAAATGCTCTCAGGCACAAGATGGGATTGTTGGGGGGTCTGTGCAGGGACAGCAGTTGGACTCGATGATCCTGGTGGATCCCTTCCAACTCAGCTTATTCTGTGATTCTGTGGCGCTTACTTCTGCAACAAGCTTAGGGTCTTCCTTTAGGTTCTCCAGAGAAGCTGTGGCTGCCCCTGGATCCCTGGAAGTGTCCGAGGCCAGGTTGGACAGGGCTTGGAGGAGCCTAGGATAGTGGAAGGTGTCCTTGCCCATGGCAGGAGGTTGGATTTATGATCTTTCAAGTCCCTTGAAACTCAAACCATTCCAGGATTTTGTGATTTATTTTACTTGCTGTGGAAATATTTGCATCTGGGCCTTTATGCTCAAAAAAGCAGGAAAAGCCTTTTGGAGTTCAGCTTTTGGAGGTAAATCCATGATTTCTCCTGTATCTTGGAGTGCCAAGAGGATAAAATCCTGATGTTTTTTAGACTAGATCCATCCAGGTGTGGTCTAGTGAAAGGTGTCCCTACCCATGGCAGAGGGAGGAAGGAGATGCTCTTCATGGCCCCTTCCAACCCAAACCGTTCTGGGATCCCTTTAGCTTTCACTGGAATATCCTCTTTAGTTGTTTAGTTGTTTGGTCTGACCAAAGATGGATAAGAAAATGAAAATGTGAGCCAAGAAGGTTCAGTTTCATTGATTTGCATTCCTCTTAAGCTGGACAATAATCTCCAACTGCTCAGTGAGCACCATGCATCTCCTTGGATCCCAACATCTTCCAGGCTTCCATTTCCAGGAGATGAGGAGACTGACACCTCCAGGAGGTGCCTCATCCCACCTTTTGGAGGTACTGCCTTGGAACAGATGGCACAAATCCCTCACCAAATCCCACCTTCCTCCTGCACGGGCAAGGCAACCTAGCTCAGCCACCCAGAAATTCAGCACCTTGCTCCAAGTCAGATGATTCCTATTGCAGGAAGAAACCCATCCAGCTCCTTAAGTCACCTAAGGACTTGTGATGTCCTCAACCCACTGGTTTCACTTTGCAGGGAAAATGCAGCAGCTGCACAGCTCTTAGATCTTGCCTTGGAATCCAGAAGCTCTTGGAATAAAAGCCCTCTTGATTTGAAGGCAGGCTGGTTTTGGTACAGACCCCACGGACATGCAGAAGATCCCATTATCAGTTCTCCCAACATGCCCATGAAAAAGCGATTCTGAAGTGATTGAAATATACTTTTTTAAAAAATTATTTTTATTTTTTTATATTTTATTATTATTTTATTGAAATAAAATTATAACTGTTAAACCCACCTGGCTCCAAGATCCCTTTTGATGTGTTGAAAGCAGTACTAAAGACAGCAAGAAATTTACTGGGGGCTGGTTTCATTGCAAGGGGAACAAAATGCCACAAGTAGGGAGTAACTGGGACCCCTCACTTGCACCTCAGGAAGGGACAGAGAAGCCAAAACCCTGCTGTTTGATTTACAACAGCCATTTTGACATTTTACAGTTGTGAGGAGAGTCAGAAAAATGCTTGAGCAGAATGCAACAATGGCAAGAGACAAATTTCCTATAAATTTGTATTTTACTATTTTGTTTTCCAATATATGCACTTATTCTAGAGTATCTTACTGTTCAGAGAGCCCAAAAATGCTGCCAGTCCAAGAGGACAGAGTGGATTAAATTCACCCCAGGGTCGATACTGCTGGAACAAGCAGTTGTTTTGAATGACTAAAAATGGGAAGAGAAATAGAAAAAAACTCCCAGAAATTGGTTGGAAATTGAACTCTGCTTGCTGATAAAGGGTTCATCAAGGTCTTTAAATCATTATTGTGGATCTCCTTACCTGTGTCCTCCCACTTGTCCTACACTTCTCTGTGTGCTGAGGGGTTTTATGTTCCAAGCATCTCCAGCTCCCTGTGCTGCTTCCCTGGAGCTGGCTGGGCCAGAATCGAAACCCCAATGAACAGCTGAACTTCAGGGAACTGTGGTACAGCTGAACTGTATTTTTCAGGCATTATTCAAATATTTCTAGTGAGACTTTCCTTTTCAAGACCTGATTTAAATCAAGAAATCTTTGTTTTCGGTAGTGTTGCATCATAAAATTAGTCAATTACTCTGTAAATCTGTCAGGGCTCTAAGTAATTATCTAATTTAGAGCAGTTAAAATAAAAAAGGCAGGAAAATTTCCCTCTCTGGGGTGTGTTGTTTAGAGGAATTAACCTGGGGGATAGGGATGTGCTGATGAAATCTGTTCCATGGGGTGAGCTGGGTCAGCAGGGAAATATCCATGAATATATGGCCAACTTGAAATGAGTGATCCTTCAGCTGCAGTCATCCTCCTTTCCCGTTCCCATTGCACCAAATTAGAAAGGTTATTGCAGGGAATCAAATTCCTGCCTTCAGCTGTCCAGACAAAGGTTATGGGGAAGACAAAACCAGATTGAAAGGACAAGTGGCAATGGACAAAAACTGCACCAAGGGGAATTTGGGGAGGAATAAGCAACAGCTTTTTTTCAGTGTGAGGCTGGTGCAGCACTGGGAGAGGTGCCTGGAATGTCTGTGGAATCCCTGTCCTTGGGGATTTTCTGCACTCAGCAAATAAAATCCTCAGGCCACATGATCTGACTGGGAAGTGTATCCTGATGGGAAACCAAGGCTGGACCAGGGAGCTCCAGAGATCCTTTCCAACCAAAGTTTTGTAATTCTAACAAGCAGAGAAATCGCCCTGTCATTCTGGAATTCTGGAATTCTGGAATTCTACCATTCTGTAATTCTGTCATTCTGTAATTCTGTCATTCTGTAATTCTGTCATTCTGTCATTCTGTAGTTCTTAAAACCTTGTGAAGCAGGGGCAAGGTGGATCCAAGCAAGACCCTTCACCGTGTCAAGCTGGAGCCACAGGAACAGGGTCTCTCCTGCTGGGACTGTGGAAATCCTTCAGCATCTGAGAGGAAGTTAACATTGAACCAGAATTTGTCAAAACCATGGGTGGAGCAGGTCTTCAGTGACATTTTCAGAGGATCACAGAATGGTTTGGGCTGGAAGGGACCTGAAAGATCTTCTTGTTCTACTCCCTGCCATGGGCAGGGACACCCTCTACTTTCCCAGGTGCTCCAGCCTGGCCTTGGACACTTCCAGGATCCAGGGGCAGACACAGCTTCTCTGGGCATCCTGTGCCAGGGCTTCACCATCATCACAGAGAAGAATTTCTTCCTAGTATCTCTTCCTAATATTTCTTCCTAATATCTCTTCATAATATCCTCATCTAACCCTGCACTCCTTCAGCTCAAGGCCATTCCCCCTTGTCCTGTCCCTACATGCCCCTGTGAAATTTTAGACTTCAGTGTCGTGCTTTCAAATAACTGGAAAATAAGGAAAAATAACAACAAGCATTTCAGAGCAACTTGCCCACACAAACACCCTTCTCCTCATTCCCCCCTGTGCAGGGTCAACAGCTCCTGGGCTCAAATCTCGCTGCAAAAAGCAGCATCTGACATCACTGAGAGCTTGTCTTTGACAGCAGAGCTGCTGCTGCTGCAGGAAGCTGCCTTCTCCCCCCATCCATCACGGCAGCACCAGCCCTGTCGCTCCCCACTGGCAGCCACTCGTGTTCCAAAGCGTCCCTATTTCTCACAAAGCAGATGCACAATTTCCCAGCCAGCTCTGCTTGAGAGAGTCCCTCTACCTCCCTCCATCTGCTCCCCAGGCCTACACAGGCAACAAACTGTGCAACCTTGTATGGGGAGCTTGGCTTGGTGCCTCCACAAAAAAAAAAAAAAACAACAAAAAAAACCCAACAAACCCAAAAAACCAACAAAAAAAAAAAAAAAGAGAAAAAAAACCTCCTCCACTTCTGCTAGTTTCAGTATCTATAATTAGCTTCCCTCAAGAAACATGAACATAAGACCGTAGATATTTTTGATAAAGCTTGAGTGATGATCCTAAAGACTGCACAGGAATATCTTAGAGCCACAAATGTTTCCAAGCTTCCTTCTGGACGTTTGTAATTTATAACAGGCTTCTAATATGGAAGGCATGCCTCCAGTAGGAAGGGAAACAGGATGAGAAATGCTTGCTAGGGCTGCTGGAAAGGCAGGACACAATTTCCATTGGAATTTTACCTTTCCATTCCCCCCAGTGAAAAATTTTAATGTTTCTCCAGAAGAACAAATTCCAGTATCTTTGATGGCTGGGCAGACCTGAAGGTCTTCGTTCAAATGAGATGTGAAGTAGGAACACCCCTCAGGCACAATACATTTTAAATCCAAATTTTAAATACCTCTGAATTTTGAAAGAGATTCAAGGTTCAGGGACAGTCTGTTACGGGAAGAAAGAACAAAACTGACACTGAGACAACACAAGTTTGATTTCAGAAGATGAATGCTCTTAACAGCCAAACATTTGAATTGTAGGTTAACTGTAGGGGAAACATTTGGCCTTACTCTTCTCCAGAATCTCCATTAAAAATAATTTTTCCTTTCCCCTGCACTTTCACTGTACCTAATTTCAATTGAATGTTCCTGTTTCAATCAATCCCTGCTCCATTCCCCAGTCCAACGCCACCGCCGTGAACGTTTCCACCGAACAATCCCGCACCACAAACAAAACCTCCCCACACATTTGCAAGGGGGAAGCAGAGGCTCCAACAATTAGACATTATCATTAAACAACATCACGCCAATGAGAGCAGCTGCTCAGAAAAAGGAAGAGCATTGTTAGAGGGGAATAAACACCCCGGGAAACAGAGCAATCAAAAGAAGTGACACTCACGTTAGCAACAACTGTGACCTTACAGTCGTGCTGGAGTAAATAGATATTTGCTCATGAATAAACATTAGAAAGGAAACGTGCCTCAATAAATAAAGGACTAAACTTTGAGAACACCCACAAACAATAGGAGAAAGCAAAGAGGCCACAGGCACCTCATTGGAAGCACGTGGGCAGCATTGTTCTCCGGCCCACAGCTTGGGAAGCCTCTGTCACTGGAAGCTTCAGCTCCATGAGGACTTCTCCAGGTGGGGAACGTGACTGGTGATATGGTAACATCCAAACCAGGCACCTTTTCTCGAGGCTCACCTGTGCAGCAAAACCTGCCTGAGCTACACTGGTGCAGGAGATGAGGACGAGCAGTAAATTCTACTCCAGCTCAAATAATGTGCCCTTCTATGTTCCTTACTCAAATTCTCTGAATCTTTGTTTTTAAGGCATGGATGGAAGTCCTCACCTCCAGAACTTTTGTTAAGAAGAGAGAATGCAATGGAAATTAGGTCTGCTGGGTGCCATTAAAGTTTGAGAAGGGAAGAAAGGCTTAGCCTGGCCTATGCAGTGCAGATTTTCTTGCTCCTTCTTTTGAAATATCTAATATTTCAAATACTTCTGTTTGAATACTTCTATTTTCTATCTTTCTATTAATAGAAACATAGACTCACAGAATGGTTTGGGTTGTAAGGGCCATTAAAAATTATCTAGTTCCAATTCCACTGTCAAGGGCAGAGACACTTTCCACTAGACCAGACCTGGGTAGATCTAGTCTAAACCCCAGGATTTTATCCTCTTGGTACTCCAAAACATGGCTTTAAATCCAAAAGCTGAACTCCAAACCTGCAGTAAGGTCTGGGTCAGTTAATCTAATTCTGAGTCAAACGTATTTTAGAAGACCATGTGAGAACTTGTCATTCTCCAGGGCTGGGGTGCAAATATAGAATAAAATTGCCTTGTTTTTGATGGCAGCAAAGCTGAGGGCTGAAAAAATGGCCAGGACAGCCACCACAATATGTTTTTTCTTAATATATCTACATACACGTGACCACATACACAAAGCCTGCACACTTATATCTGACTTCAGCCTTATTTCTCAATCCAAACATGAACCATTTTCAATTATTTTGTAGTTCTGCAGCTCTCAACAGATGGAATTTGTCACACAGCCTGGGTACCAAACCCAAACAAGTTTGTAAGCTGCTGGACTGGAAATCATTCAACTTACAGTGTAGCAAATGGCTGAGATTCCTGCAGGAGCCTGGGACAGATAGACTTTAGCTTGGCTCTCAGCAAACATCCAGGCATTCCTTTTTTTAGCAGAAGTACTCATAAGAAATTAGTTTGGAGATCTCAGGGGTGCATATTTGAGGCTCCAGAGAGGATCTGTACACACACAAGAATGTGATTCATGCCAGAGCTGCTCATCCAATCAAGGAACGGAAATGCTGCTACTGCTTGTGGTTCATTTACCCAAACGCTCCCAAATACCACAAAGGAAATTTAGAATAGTTGGGATTGCTGCAACAGGGAAGATATTCCAAAAATGCATGAGCAAAATTCTAATATTGCAGTAAAATTCCTGTGCTGTTCTCAGAGCGGAATAGAAGAAAAAAGTTGTGTTAAGTGGGTTCCCAACACCTGAAACTGTTACTGGTAAGAAAAACAAAAATGGATAAGCAGCAGATGAAGTTCTGTAAAATCAACATTCTTTTAATTCATTATGGAAAAAATTGTTTGTTCTTGTATTAAATTACATTTCAACTTTAACTAGTCACATATTTGCTGTGATATGGAGTAAAAGGCAATATTCAGTTGAAAGTTTCTCTTATTTACAATCAGGAGATGAGGAGGCTCAGCTCTCCAAAAAAGACTCTGGAAAAACAAAACCATGAATCAGGAGCTCTCCCTAGTGTTTCAATACCAGACTGCAGTGAGGAGCTAAAAAAATCCCTCATATTTTATTTGGTGTTTTCATAAATCATTTTAGCTGTGCACTTTGTCCATATTAAAAAAAAAATAAATAAATCCTTGCCTAAGCTCTGATTTCTCTCTGTATTTAACAAATGTTTCCTCATCTGGCTCTCCCATTTTAACAAAATGGACATACTCCAGTGTTTTGATTAACATTTTGGTGTCTAATTAATATCAAATCAATAAATTACAGTTTACTTTGCAGGCTCCGAGGACAGCAGCATTTTTTTACACAGTTTACACATTTTTTACAGCAATTTTTTTACACAGCCTGTCCCCTGTAAATTGGCAAAGTGATCCTGTTCAGGAAGAGGACAGAAAGTAGAGGAAGAGTGGGACAGCAAACACTTCAATTCCAACAGAAGTGTGCACTGGGCTGCAAATTGTGAGAGAAAAGAAGGAAGTTTCAAGCTTTTGAAAACTACAAAAAGACTTTGAACACTACATTAAAAGCTTTTTGAGGATAGATACAAAATCTTCTGCAGTTTGCTCATTGCTGAGAGAACAAAAAAATAAAAGAAGGCATTGGGCACATTGCCCACAGCAGGTGAATTTCTTAATAGTCAGAAAGTGGTTGGACATTTTAGGGGAAGAAAAGAGTGTCCTGCAGCATGCAGAGCACTGAACAGCCACCCTGCAGAGATGATGGGGGAACATTGGCATTTACCTGAGACAAAGCTGCTCCAAAAATGCAGGAAATTTGTAATTTCCCTTGGAAAAGGGGCAACTGGACGGCACCAGGAAGAAAAACCACTCAGTGTGCCAGTGCCTCGGTGTTCCTGTGTATAAACCAAACAGAACAACAACTTGGCATAAGGTGATGATAATTCATACCTGAATTCAAAACCCACAGGAGGAGGAAAAGCTTGAGATGGACTCAGAAATTTGAGGGCAAAGCTTTGGGAAGTTTGGTTCTTTCTTAACAGTGTTTTGATTTTTGAGCACATTTTGGTGTCAATTAATTAGTACCAAATCAGTAAATTAGAGTTTATTTTGCAGGCTCCAAGGACAGCAGCATTTATCATGGACAATCCTTAGGAAATCATTAATGAGGGTTTTACTCTATAGCTTAAGGTACAAGAGAGAAGAAAGGAAGGGGAAGAAAAGCAACAGCTAAAAATCTGAAGCATTTCATGTGGGATTTATCAGAAAGCCTCGATTCATTCATGACCTGTGATTAAGGTGGGTGGTTGCTCCATCTTAAGTCCTTCTTAAAAACTGCTCTGAAAGGAAAAAAAAAAATATATCTAAATCTCAGCTCAAAATCTCTTATTTCTATCTCAGTCAGAACAAGTGGATGCTGTAAGAAATGATGCTCAAGGATAAAGGTTTACAGAGGAGATATAAAAACAAGGCTAGTCCAGAGTGGGGGCCTGACAGATCCCATCAAAGCCAGAAAGAGCAAGATGAGGACAAGGAAAAATCTTATTCTGCTGACAATGATGTGCACAGAAAATGAAAACATCTCCTGTACTCTTCTGATTCACATCCTTGTATTAAACACATCTTGTGTCTCAAGAGAAAAAAAATCTTAAAAGATAAAAAGGATGTTTGAAATCCGAATTGACAGCCAGAGTGTGTGTTCTGTCCCTCTCATTTATTCTGCATTTTGTTTATTTCTCAGTCTGTGTGCCAAAAGATGTTATTGTTCACTGCTGGATTGGAGTTAATTATTCTCCTGACAACAGCGCCAGTTCCTATTTAAATACCAAAATACTCTTAATTTTCCACGCTGCCACGTTGGCTGGTATCGGAGGTAATTCAGGAACAGTGAAATCTTCCCACAAAGTTTCTGTGGATCTTTGAGGGACACAATGAAAAAGGAAATTTTGTGAGCCACCAAACTCAAAGTGCTTCTGCTGAGGTCTGTAAGAACTTGGGGCACTGGGATGAGGTTTAACCAGATGAACAGACCATGAAAAACTACTGGACACAATGTTAGAGACTGTTGAATAAAAATAGCAGTGGAAAAGTGGAGAAATAGCACTGTGAGGGATGCTTGGATTTCTGTGAGAGCCTCAGCAGACATCAGGACAGTCACCCATAAGACAGGATGGAATAAAAATGGGGAAAATACAAGAAAAACAGGCTGTCAGCTCCCATGGAAGGGTTGCACAAAGAAAGAGCAGCAAATCCTGCTGTCAGCAGATGCTGTGGAAATGCTCCAAGCACAGCCCTGCTGTGCAGCTGCGTTGATTCCGTATTTCCAACAGGATAATGGCCAACATTTGTTCATAGCTATTTTCTGAGCATTAAGGTGAGACAATGGTCTCTGCCTCCTGCTCCCTAACACCTTGCATTAGCAAATAGTGCCAGAGACTTTGACTAAATTAGCTTTTAAGTATTTAAAATGCAATGTTCAGGGGGATATGACAACCTGATATTGGGAAACTAATAACAGCATTGTACCCAAAAGACACACATGTCATTACACACAGGCTATAGTTAACAGTGATTCAGGATTCCAGCAGCTCCTTAACAACAGGGCTCAGGAAGACCAAGGCATCCATCATATTCCTACTTGAAATACTACAACAATATTAAAAATTACACAGCTGCTGCCTCTCAAGGCCTTGGATGCAATTATAAAACTCAGTAGTGGGAAAGTATATATTGTTGGCTTTCCTTTCTTCTAAGAAATGTAATTCTTACCTGTGTTTCATAACTTTTCTGTAATAGAAAGCTGAGATTCCCATTAAACCAGTCCTCCTTCATCAGAGGAGCGAGACAAGAAGATGGATGGAGCTCCAGGTTGAAACAATGCCACAGCTCACAGTTTATGAGTTATACAAAGGATGGTGATGCTGTATTTCAAACTGTGTCTGGCAGGTCTGGGATTACTTTCCAGCTGTTTGTTATTCTGAAATACTCAGAACTGCACAGAGAAGGAGCCAAGGCTACCTGGCAGTGTAAAAATGAAGGGTTTTTGAAGGCCTGTCCTTTGCTCCCAATCCTCCCTAAACTGATGGGGAGGGAAGAATGGTGGGGAAAAAAAAAAATTAAAAAAAAAATCCTGGTGCCATGTTTTTTCTTTTTTACAGAATGAAACAGCTCTTTAATCCATCAGTTTTTAACCAAACCACACTGGAGGAATCCAAACCAACATGACAGTTAGCAAAACAGGTCTTTTGATTTGTTTTAATAATAGGGTCTAAAATAACAGTAAAATAACTCTAACAATAATAATGGCTTTAAAGTAAAGTTGCTGGGAGAGGGGAAACTCAATCCATCCCATTCCTCACATCCAACAGAAGGTGCTCAGTGTCTGGAGAGGAATTTCAGCCAGCAGGGGAGCACCTGAAGAGCAGGACAATGGAATTCCAGCCACTCCAGAGGGCTTCATCAGGGGTCATGCTTGGTTGTGGCTGCCCCTGGATCCCTGGAAGTGTCCAAGGCCAGGCTGGACAGAGATTGGAGCAGCCTGGGACAGTGGGAGATGTCCCTGCCCATGGCAGGGGTGGGACTGGATGGGATTTAAGGTCCCTTTCAACCCAACCCATTCTGTGGTTCTATGATTCAACCCTGACTAAGCAATACCCAACAAGACAAACTGAATCCATGGCAGATTCTGCTGGCCCAGGCAGGTTTCAGTCAGCACAGCAGCAGAAAGTTACCTGAATATTGAAGGGTTCAGAGAGTGAGAGGTATTTTAGTAATTTTTTCTTTAAGAGTGTGTTATTCTTCATGTCTTGCTGTGACAGGCTAATTTTTGCAGCATTGATTTACAGCAGCATTCCTGAGCAGAAAGCAGTGTAACAACTTTCCAGCACCAGCTTAACATCTCATCCTTGGAAAGCTTTATGAAATTTCTTGCCATTATTGTTTTACTCCTCCAGTCATTTCTACCTTTGAATTCCAACACTTAAGTGAAGGTTGGTCTGATAAACACAGGCAACAAGATGATACTTGGAAAATCTTTAAGTGACAGATTCTCTGGAGGGAGATGCCAGAGCAGGCTCCCAGGGCTGGGATTGCAGCAGCCTCAAACAGGCAAATTGTGCTCCGCTGGAATTACTAGAGAATGATAGATGTTTGCAGTGTAACAGCATGAAGATGTTACGGGAAAATAAAAGTGTGGAAGAACCCTTGAGGCCATAATCTAATTCCAGTTTAGCACTGGAACTGGATCCCCACCAGGGCAATGACAGCAACCAGGAAATGCTGAGCACAGAAAGTGCAACTTTTGGACTGAGAGCAGTTAAATCACCTATTCCCAAAAAGGGTCAGCAGGATGAGATGCAAACCCAAAACTTCTCCAAGAACCTGTACAGGAATCCACAGGAAAGACGCTGCTTCAGATTTAGACTCAAGTGGTGCTTGGAAAACAGTTCAAGTAGAATCACTGGGAAAAGCTGTTTTCTAGTGGTGCTCACCACAAAATTGGGTTTCTGTAGAAAAGAGCTGATGAGTGAAAAAAAAAGCACAAAATGAAAAAAAAAAAAAAGAAAAAGTGAAGAAATGGAACAATGTAGAAACAAGGCTATTAGACAAGAAAATGATGAAAAGAACAGCTCCAAAAGCAGGAACTGTCACCTCTACAAACACCCTAAACACTACACAGAATACTGGGTTAGAAGGCCAGATAAAACACAGACCAAAGGGAAAAAAAGAAGAAAGAAAATCCAATTAATTTTTGCTTGGCTCAACAGGGTGTTTAGGAGTCTGAAGGAAAAGGTCAGAATTTAAAGAAGTGGAAAGCTTGTCCACATGCAGAGAGCAGAAAAGCATAAAACATGGCAGGTCAAAGCTAAACAAGAAATTAAGAGGATGGCAATTAATTTGAACAGCACCTTACAGTGGACACTCAACTTCATGTTAATAAGTTCTTGAAAAGTATTAAAGCAGGAGACCAGCTAAAGAATCACCAGGAATGCTTGATGGAGAAAATGTAGCAAAAAGACTCAGTGAATTTCCTCTTGGGGAGATTCCCACATCTCTGACAAACTTTGTAGTGAAGCAAAAAATATTGGACCAAAGGTGTCAATAAACCCCCAGAACTGATTCTCATTCTCTGCAATGTGAACCTGCAAAGCTGCTGGCAAGGGCAGGTCACCCACCTCAAAAACACCTTCCCTCTTCTAATTCTCTTTTTTTTTTCAGAGTATCAGTGGTAATTCCCTGTATTCCTGTTCACAGTCAGAACAAACTTCTGTACATTTTTAAATAAAATGTACAATTGCAAAGCTGAAATGGAATTTTTTTTCTAATCAATACCCGTACTAATGTGCCAATTTCAAGCTAAATGCCTCAATTTTGCTCAAACTCAAATTCTATAAATTGGAGGGGGTGTCACAGCCTTCAAGAACTTAAGCACCACTTTAAAAGACTCTGTCAATAATTTAATAGAGATTCCTCCCTAGCACAATGTTGCCAATCTATGTCTCACATCCAAGGTTAATTTAGGGCTTAAAATGGAGCATTTCAAGTACTGTTGCATTAAATAATAAAGAACAAGGAGAAAATTATTCATGTGAATAAAGAACATGAATCACAGAGGAGAGAAAATTATATCTATAAAATGCAGACATGCAAAGATCAATCCTTTATATGAGGTGACACAAGGTAAGGAAATTTAATTGTAGGGTGAAACTATAGCTACATACAGTAATTTTTTATTTTTTTTTAAGCAGTAAAGAATCTTGTCACCACAGATTCTGGTCCAATCAGTCAAGGTGCTACCAAGTTCAGGCAGAAAAGCTCAGTAAATCCACTCAGGTGCATCTTTACTGCCAATAAACACTCTGAAAATCATAGAATCCCCTGAGTTGGAAGGGATCCACAAAGACTATCAAAGTCCAGCTCCCAATCCTTCCTTCCAAAGATCTCAGATGACCAAGAACACACACAAAGAACACACATAAGCACACAAAGTTCCATGGGAGAGCCCACGTCTGTGACAATTAGACAAAGGAAGCTCACTCCCACAACAATTCCAGGGAACACAGCAATCATAGAATCATGGAATGGTTTGGGTTTAGAAGGGACCTTTCAAACTCATTTAGTATGATCAGCATGTCCCCTTGATGATCAGGGGCATCTTCAAGCAGATCAGATTGATCCTGTTCAACCTGACCTCGAATGTTTCCAGGGATGGGGCATCCATTGCTCTCTGGACAACCTGTCCCAGCTTCTCTCACAAGGCCTCAGGGCAGTTTCATCCTGTTCCAAAGACATTTCAGAAGGTGGCCAAGAATCAAACCATTTATCTGCCCACATTAGTGGTGACCAGGACTCCAAATCATTTCAGAGCTCCTGCCTTGGGGTCTGGAACCTGGATGTGGTGCCAGAGCCAGAGGACAAAGAGCCACATCCCTGTCCAGGGAAATTTGCTGCTTCCCCTGGCCTTGGGTCAGGGATGCTGAGGAGGAGCTGCCAGGCTCATCCAGCCCTTGGGCACTTGCTGCTCCTTCAGATGAGTCAAGGGAGACCATGAGAACATCAGCACAAGCGGCCTGAACGACTGGAGCTCCGTGATAGAGTGCAGGGTGCAACCAAGTAATTTAGAAACGCTGCCAAGGCGTGTGGAGATGGTGGCAGAAAAGCCAGAGCTCACCCCCAGTTCATGTCTGTAGAAGATTTTCAGGGCTCAAAGAAGTGCTGCTTCTCTCACACCCATGACTGGGATCATAGCAAGGCTGCTGTCCAGCATCTTTGAACACTTGTGGGCATCCAGGGAGGTCCTCAGCCGCCGATGAGAGATGCTTTATATATAAATAAATAATATAAATATATAAATAAAGATAATATAAATACATATATAATATAAATATATTATATAAATCATATATATATTATATATAAATTCTAAATATCATATCATATCATATCATATCATATCATAAATATAACATAACATAACATAACATAACATAACAACATAACATAACATAACATAACATAACAACATAACATAATATAATATAATATGACATAACATAACATAATATAACATAACATAACATAATAACATAACATAATATATATAATATATTATATATTATATATATAATATAGATAATATAAATAGTATAAATAATATAGATAACATAAATAATATGAATCATATAAATAATATAAAGAATATAAAGAATATAAAGAATATAAAGAATATAAATAAATAAATAGCTCCCAGAACAGATTTCTGAGTGCTTGAAGGGAATAGTGGTGATTGGGAATAGTCTGTGGGAAAGGATGTGGAGGTCTTAATAGTCAGCACATGATGTGTCCTGGCATCATCGAAGCAAAGGCAGCATCGAAAAGGAGCATGGCCTGTTAAGTGAGGAAAAATACCTGAGGGGAATTATTCCCCCCTTGGCTCTCAACCCCATGATCTGTGCATGGGAAACATCACACACATTTTTGGGAAGCAGGTGAGGAGTTAGAAGGGGCTGGCTGTGTGCAGCAGGGCTGTCCTTGTGCCCGAGGTCAGCGCAGTCTGCCCTGTGTCCTCACCCAGCTCCATTTCCAACTCCTGTCCCAGGTAAGTGCAAACTCTCTGTTCTGTGGCTCTGTGGATATTCAGAGGTTTGATTCATCTGTTTCTTTCTCATGCTTTGAAC
Source organism: Pseudopodoces humilis (assembly GCF_049639895.1). Classification (NCBI taxonomy): domain Eukaryota; kingdom Metazoa; phylum Chordata; class Aves; order Passeriformes; family Paridae; genus Pseudopodoces; species Pseudopodoces humilis. Next base: position 148,524,667 of record NC_142200.1, read on the forward strand.
TCATTTCGCCCCCGACTCCTCTGAACAAGCTAAGGGATGAAAAAAGGGACAGGCAATAGAAAAAGAAACAACTGTGGACCAAAAAAATGTTTTGGCAACAAGGTGATCAACCAACTTTCTTATTCATCACCACAAATACCAGCCAATTTCTTTTCCTGTGCAAATCAGCCACTCTCCAACCCCACTATTTACAAAAATGCCTTTTGTTCACAAAAGGTTGCTGGATTCCACATATAAATTTTTTTAAATACATTTCACTTTCTGCTGTTACATACAATGAAATGTTCTGCATTTCTACAAAAAAAAAAACCCCACAGCAACATTAACTAGACAAATAAAGATCACCTTAAAGAGAGTATAAAACATCAAGCTTAAGTGCAATTATGTTCTCCAAAGCCCAGAGAACAAAGGAGTCTACAAACTGCAGCACACACCTAGCTGTGTACAATTATACACGCTATACATAATTACTTTTCTTCTAATTACTTTGCATTAGTATCAGGCTTTGTTGTACTCCAAATTCTCTAACAAAAATTGTCAGCCAACTACAGGTGCCTCTTAAAAGCCAGAGCTATTACACCATTGAACACTACCCACTCTGGAAAATAATGGTATTTACAGATACTACAATGCTCAAAGGAGACTTTAAGGAGTCTTTCCAGACCTTCCATTTCCTGGATTGCTGGAACTGTCAAATTACTGGAAGCTCCTCCCTTAGCCCCTAACCAGAAGAATGTTTTCAGACTGCAGATGGTCAGTAGCTGGTGATGCTGAAGCAGACAAATGGTCCTACAGCAGCTGGGTGACAGGAGCTGAGCTCCACGAGCCTGCTGTGAGTGCCACCCACAGGGACCCTGGGGCTGGGACAGGGACACTTGGGAGCTCCAGGACTGGTTAAAACCAGAAACCCACAAGGCAGCCCCAGTTAATCCTGTTGATTATCAGACCTGCACAGACAGGAGAGACACGTCCCTGGAGAGAGCCCTTTGCTCAGGCAGAGATGAGGGATATGTGGGAAATGTGCCTCAGGAATCCCTCTGCAGCAGCTGGGAAACTAGAGCAGGTGGGATTAAGCTGATGGGTTAAGAAAAAAGTGATTTTTTTTTTCTCAATAAAACCATTTCAAGCTGGTCTCTTGTCTGCGGATCATCGTGCTGCCAATTTGGGCTTGCTGCACTGGAGGGGCTGTCACTGACATGAAGGAAAATAATCAAGTCTTAGGACCACAGGGATGAGGTGGACAGGCATCCCTGTGCCTCAAGAGCATCCCACCTTGGCAGATGCTGCTACTCAACGCAGCCAAAAATCATCCTGAAGGCCTTGGAAAAAGGGAATCTCAGAGAATGGGAATCTCATCTCCAAAAAGTCATGCAGGTGGTTAACACAAAGCCTGTGGTACACCACAGCAGCTCTGCAGAAAACTGAACACCTCAGACTCAGCTTAACGTGGCAAAAGACTCAGTCCTGATGACAGTCTGCACAACCTGGCCTCCAAAAGTTCTTTTCCAGGGGCAAGATTGCAGCTTGAAGGGCTGGGGGCTGTAAGGAGCAGTGAGCCACAGCCCTGAGATAAATGAAACAACTCAGAATACCTACTGTATTCCAAAACTTAGAGAAGTAATTGAGCTTAACAAAACACCTGGAATTATTTAGGGAACTCTGGAGGGCAAAGGACACAGCAAGCCCAGTCAGGTACCCTACAGTGAGAGCTCCAGCCTGTACCTGACACAATGCTGGAGCAGCAATCACAATAACACCTCAAACTCTGACTGATCATCTGCTCTTCAGAGGGGTTTGGATGGAGTCAGTGCATCGTTCAGTAAAAACAGGGGACCACAAGACTTGGAAAGGCTTTATAGGCTGTGTACAATTATTGCACTTATTGTGGGTGAAGCAAAAGACAGAGCCAGGCTCAGGTCGGAGGGCTCGGTTAAAGCGGGGAGCCAGAACAGCCTGGAGATATAGCAGGGGAGATTTGAAACAGACAGGGACATCACCAAATTTTGGAAGAGGTTGGCCAGGCTGTGGAATCTCAACACCCAGGGGCACAGGGCACTTTAATCAGCTCCCCAGGCTGAACAGTGTCACCACAATCTCAGTCTTGATCATGTTGTGTTACTGCCCAAGGTAGGTATAAACTAAAAGGAGAGGCTCAGCTGATGGATCTCCCACCCCAGACACTGCCAGGGTGGAGAGATTCAGCTTAACCTACCAGCTGTGATTTTAGGTTTTGGTTTTTTGCTTTTTTTTTTGTTTTGTTTTGTTTTATATGGTTTTACTCAGAGAGCCTCTTTAGTAAAGGCAGTGCATGGTTAAAAGTTGCCTTAACACAGGAATATTCATCTGCAGGTAACTATGCAGAGTTCTTAAAAATAAAGAGAGAATCATCATAAATCCGCTAGATATCTCAGAGCTAAACATTCCTTAATTAAATATTTTTATTGCTTTTACTTTTTTTGTTATTATAATTATTATATTATAATAAATATACTATAATGTACTATAATATACTATAATATTCTATAATATAATGTAAGGTAATATATTATATATACCATATATGAACTATATATACAGTGGTACATATAACATGTTCTATAATATAATGTAATATAATGTAATATACTGTACTATAATATACTATAATAGAATATAACATACTGTAATATACTATGCTGTAATATACTATGCTATAATATACTATGCTATAATATACTATGCTATAATATACTATGACATAATATACTATGCTATAATATAATATGACAATATAATATGCTATAATATAATATGACAATATATTATTCTATAATATAATATGACAATATAATATAATATGATGTACTATAACATACTATACTATAATATGACATAATATACTATAATATACACTATACTATAATATATTATACTATACTATAATATGACATAATATACTATACTATAATATAATATACTATACTATAATATACTATACTATAATACGACATAATATAATATAATATAATATAATATAATATAATATAATATAACATAACATAACATAATATAATATAATATAATATAATATAATATAATATAAAATAATATAATACAATATAACGTAACATAAAATAACATAATATAATATGATTTTAATATTTTTTTCAATTACTTTTAAGTTTTGTGGGGTTTTTTTTGTTCGATTTTTATTTTTTTGCTTGGGTTTTTTTTTGTGTTTTGGCTTTTTTTTTTGGTTTTTTTTGGGTTTTTTGTTGGGTTTGGTTTTTTTTTGTTTTGTTTTTTTTTTGGGGGGGGGGGGTGGGGGTTTTATTTTTTGCCTTCCATTCGCTACAACTTCCCTCCATCCCAAATCTCCGTCCGGCTTCCTCCGTCCGTCCCTCCCGGGGGGAGGAGCAGTTGCCGCTTCCGATGCCGCGGCAGCCCCGGCGCGGCCCCCGCGGGCCCGGTCCCGCTGCGGCCCCCACGGGCAGCGGCGATGCCGCCGGGCTGCCTCGGCCTCAGCAGCACCCCCGGCCCGAAAATCCGCCTTTCTGCGCCTAAAACATGGACAACGCCTTGGTGGAAGAAGTGGCCGCTTCACTGGTGAGAGAGTTTCTCAGTAGAAAGGTAAACTTGGGTCCGTTTTCACGCCGTGGGGGTGGCACTGGGGACATTGCGGGATGCTGGGGGATTTATCCAGCCCCAGATCAGCTGGATGTGAAGGCTGGGGGGCTCTGGGGTGAGCAGCTGCACTACATCTCCCACAGTGCCCTTTTATTCCCGGCGATCGAGCTGCTTCCTCCTGCTCAGGAGAAACCCATCCTTACCCACACACGCCTGCGAGACTGGGAATTAAATCAACAAACGCGCTTTCAGTTTGGTTTCCTGTTGCCTGCAGTTTTGTTTTCGTTTTTTTTTTTTTAATTAATTTATTTTCTTTTTTTTTTTTCTATTTTTCCTCCATGAATTGCCTGTTTTGCTGTTGTCCTTCTGTTTCAAGGGACATACAAAGCCTAATTTTTTAATTTTTTATTTTTATGAAGGTAAAATGTAACAGTTTCAGAGAAACCGATAACATGGATTCGTCCTCCCCCAGTCTTCAGCAAGAACTCAGCAGAAACCCCATTTTTTGGTGGGGGGAGAAGAGAATTAAGATAAGGGGAGGAAAGAAGTTATTGTACCTGTCACAAATTTAATACTATAAAGCGAATTTTGGATTACACAGGGGATTCGGAGAGTGTGGGATTGAACAGACTGGAAGCCACCTTCACATTTCCATGTAGGAGCGCCTATTGTTTTGTATTTATGTTCAATCCTTAGGAAATAGTGCTGATTTGGGACCCCCTGGGTCAGGAACAAATTGTCTTATATCAGAAAATAAACAGCTGCTGTCTCATTAATTGTTACACAAACCTCAGCCTCATGTTTTACATCCAGTCTCTGAATTCACATTTTCAAAAAAAAGGGGCACTGATAATCCTTTGTGCTTCTGCTTCCCCCAGATCTTTCATACACATCAGAGGCTGCAGGGATAATGATCCTTTATTTACCACAACTTGCCCTTAATTTCATAAATCTGAGCCAGACACTGTCAGCAGAAAAATAAATCCTTTGTTGTGACAATAACTTTCCACAGAAGGAATCAGGGCTTTCTCTCTCAAAATAGCAGCCTTGTGTTATACCACTTAAATTAGTCTGGGATCCAACTCACAGTAAATCAGTTTCTCCCCCAGAAAGTGATGCCCTCAGATTTTGTCTCTGAGGTGCCCGTGGGTGCTGGGCACAGACTGAAAGTCAGAGTTTGAAGACCCCAAACCAGCTGATGCTGTGGAGATCTGACCGATTTCCAACCTGAGGCTGGCTGGAATGACTTCAGCTCAGGGCCTTTCATGCAGACCCATCAGTCTTAGGAGGCTGTTCAGCAGCTGAAGTCACCTGCAGAGGTTTTTGTTCTTCTCTGTCCAGCAATTCCCATCTCACGTAGCCACCCTTAATTATTTTCACATCCATGGGCTGCTGTAATTCAGGACTACCATTACAGCACACGTTCTGGGGGTCACCTGCTTACAAACTGCTGCCATCCACAGATTTCACGTCACACACAAAGAAACTGAGAGAAAAAGCGTTGGGGTCTGACACTTTTCCTTCTCAGGGTTTGAAGAAAACCATCACCACCATGGACCGGGAGCTTCCCCGCTCTGCGCTCAGCATCAATAACAGGAGTGAGCTCAGGAATGTCCTGCACCTGCACTCCTTGTACAAACAGAACAAGGTGAGGGAATTCATGCAGGCACAATGTGGAAGATTCCTTGCATGCCCATATCCATTTGCAGCTTTATGTACGGCACAGCAGATGAAAATTGTGCTTCTGGTGTTTATTATCCTTGGAAATGCAATATAAACGGTTCACTCATAACTTAAGGCACCACAGTGCTTTTGGTATCTTCATGTAAGGCTACAAATGCCACTTCAAAAATCCTCTCCCAGTGTAGAAAAAGGTGCATTCTAGCACAGTTTCCACACTTTGGAATATTTAGCTAAAATGAGAGTCAGAAATGACCGTGATGGGTTCCCTTTTTGTGTCGTGCTTCCTTCACTTACCACAGCAGCACCTTGGAGCTCTTTGACATTCTCTAGCTGCCATCTTCCAGTTCCCTGCATGGATTCTACAGTCACTCCTGGGATGCAGCCACAGGTAACTCCAGGAAAATGTTAAAATGTCCAGCTGCTGTACAGTGTAAGAATAATGCCCTGCAGCCAGACCAACACAGCATTTCAACAGTCACCAAGAGCTCTGTTTCTCTTTTTGGCTAGGCAAAGGAGAACCCACTGAAAACACTGCTGGAAATTATTACTAATTATTTCCTGGAGCACCGTGGGACTTCCAGGAGTGCTGCTTCCAGCTCTGCTCTGTCAGCTTCTCAGGGGAAGAGCTCAGCATCCCACCCACCCGACCTGGATGAGGACCATGGGAATGCCACTGCTCTGGATGAAAGCAAAACTCAGGCCTCCAGGTACAGGCTGATTTATTTCTCTTTGCCCTGTGTATTCACTTATTTTTTCTTAATGGAGGGAAATAGTGTTAAATGTTTTATCACTTTTATCTTGAGCTCTTTGACTTTATTAGTTATCCTCATAACACAAAGCTCAGCTTTCCAGGTTATTTAAATCTCCTGTGCAAGCCACCCTGCAAAAATGATCTTTTATGTTCCCTGCCAGTTATGAAGACTGATAACCTCAATTGCAGCTTTCAGTCACTGAAGCATATCAAAATAGGAGATTTCATGCCTTTTACATTGGAAATACTCACATTGAAGCAGGTTTGGATGTGAAACAAACCACCTGTGCTCAAACTACAGGTATATTCATGCCTTTCATAGGCAAAAGCAAGTTTTACTGTCTTAAATTCAGTGTTGTTACAAAGAGTGTAGGTTCAGACCTTGCAGAATACCTGAAAATAGTGTATAACCAAGTTGATTTTTTTTTTTATTGGTCCTCAAAGAGGATTAACAGCCCTGTACTTCCATAGAAAGTTTTTAAAATGGGCACAGACGTCTAATTCAGCTTCCCAGCCTCCACACTCAGGGAATTAATCAGGTTTTGTTCTTCATCCTAAATGCAACATGCTCAAAGCAGCCAAGTCTGAGCATCAGTGCATGAAAAAAACCCCCATGAAGTCATTTCTTATAGGGGAAGAAAGCCAAGATGTTTTAAGTTGAGCTCAGAAGCAGCACCTGAACAGGAGGCAGTGCAAAGGCGTTTTTTCTTTTCTTCCTCTGTTTTTTTAATCCCTTTTTCTTTCCCTTTCATGGATTCATGGCACTGAATGCCCTCTGGGAGGGCACAGCAGTGCCCTGCAGTATTAACGTTGGAAGGGACCTTAAAGATCATCTCATTCCTCTATCCCAGGATTCTCCAAGCTCCATCCAACCTGGCCTTGAACATTTCCAGGGATCCAGGGGCAGCCACAGCTGCTCTGGGCAGCCTGTGCCAGTCAGAGCCTCACCACCCTCACAGGGAACAATTTCTTCTCCATACCCCCCTGACCTGTTGCTGCTGGAGATGAATAGATCACACGAACACAGCTCGAGGTGTGCTGAAAGGAAGAGAGCTTTATTTCTTCTCCCAGGATTTGTAGGTTTCTGACCACAGCCAGGGGTTGGATGGTCAGGATAACACTTTCCCAACCGCACTGGCCGTGAGAGATGTCCATCAGAAGATGTGTATCAGAAAGAATGTACACATCTCTATGTTTACAGTTACTGTCCTGGGTAAACTGTGTCAGCAAGCTCAGAAAGCCGAGCTCTCAGGGGGACACTAACCCTCCCCTCACCATTGCCATCCCCTTTGGGCAAGGGAAAACCAGGGCTTGCCAAGGTCAGCCAGCCAGTGCCTGAAATCAGTTTTAATTCCAGCTACCTGTGTAACTTTTAATGATGCTTTCAGGGGTGGAGAGTTTAATCAGACAGGACTCTGCTCTGGTTCTGCCTTAACGAGCCTGCTTTCCTTTTGCCTTTGCTCTTGGAGGCTGGTGTGGGTGTCTGTAAGTGTCAGAACACTGAGGCAGCACCCCTTGGCAGTGAGGGGTTTTGTGGAGCTGGAAGCAGCAGTCCTTACTGTTCCTGATGATTCCAGAGGCAGATCAGGCTCCCTTCAGTTTGCAACGTGTCCTCGCCACACGAGACACAAGCCTGGAAAAACGGGCTAAATTAAAGGGACATTTTTGTGGTGCAAGGTGTTTCAACTTGTGGAGTTGCTCTACAGTGAATTGGGATGGGGGAAAACATCCCAGAGTGAAAAACAAGTTCAGGGACTTGTTTCCTTGTATTAAGGAAGGTATTTTTGAGTTACACAGAACATAAATTTATAAACAGACACAGAACTGGGGGCTACTCGGTAAAATAATTTCTATCACAAAATTGCTTTTGTTTTTGGACTAAAATCAGTTTCTACAGCTGAACAAAGAGTGAGAGGGGTCAGTAGAGTCAGTCTAAGTTACAGGAGAACAGAGGATGTGAGCAAAAGTGTTAACAAATTTTCAAACAGATAGAGAGGGAACGGGAACTGCTGGTTGTAGCTTGGGACCTGTCTGATATTGTTATATTGTTAATATAAACTATACTTTCTACTATGATATTCAATCACACAATCACAGAATGGATTGGGCTGTAAGGGAGCTAAAGATCAACTCACTCCAACCCCCTGCCATGGGCAGGGACACCTTCCACTATCCCAGGTTGCTCCAAGCCCCGTCCAACCTGGCCTTGGACACTCCCAGGGATCCAGGGGCAGCCACAGCTTCTCTGGAATCCTGTGCCAGGGCCTCCCCACCCTCACAGGGAAGGATTTCTTCCCAATATCTAATATAAATTTCCTCTCTTTCAGTTTGATCCCTTTTTGCATCAAAATAAGTAAGCATGGGATTGTGTTACCCATATTATAACCAATTTTGTCACATAATGATGATACTGAAATAAAGTTCTAAAGTCCTACATCCAGATGTTCAGGTGAAAAGTGACTGCATTTGATTACCATTTTGAGAATGTAACTTAAATTTAACAGCAGAGCTTTAATTAGCTGGTTTTTAAAATTTACTTGGGCATTACTTTGCTGTTTCAAGCTTTTCCTCTTTCTTCCCTCTAGGTATGATGTTGAGAATCCACTGGATAAAATCCCTCCACCCAGGAAACATCAGCACAGAAGTGAAAAACCCCACACAGGGACAACCCACAGCAGTAACTTACCCTGTGCTTGGGACAAGAAGTTAAAAGACAGTCGAGAGGATTTAAAAGCAGCTCCCATTCCTGAGGAGCTGAAATCCACAGGGAAGGAGAGGTCAAGGCCCAGGGCTGGTCTGGTGGCCAGAGGAATGATGGCTGGACCTGTAGCAAGTCCACCAGAGGTGATTCCCTTACACTGTACAAAATATTTGGCTTGCCCGTGGATTTTATATCCAGCCTGCTGGGATAAAAACCACTTGCAAATAATGTTCAAATGGCTTCTGCATGTTAATCCATTAAATCTGCAGGCTGAAAAGAAGTGGTGAGTTAGGGAAATTGTTCTGCTTCATTCAGAATTTCAGATACAGCCACTGCAGGCCACCACCCCCTGCATGTCTGTGATCTCAGGTCACTGAATTCCTTTAGAAATATCTCCCATTCTTGAAACCTCTTGACAGATTTGGTTTTCCATTTTCCTATGAAAATTACTTTTTTACCTTCACAGTATCTGTTTTACTCTGTTATTTCCAAGACCCTGCATTTAATCAGTTGCAGTTTGGAACTGAAAATTGCTTTCAGTTCGAAATACGTTTCTGAATTGATCAAATCAGACCATATTCCATCAAGAAGTGCTTGCAAAACACAGTTAAAAATTTCTTGCCTTTTTTTTTTTTTCCTTTATGCTTCTTTTATATAATGACAGGGACTTTCCCAATGTAAAATTAAACTTGTGATGATAAGAAATTAAAATATTTAGCTATGACATTTAGGTAGTACTGACGAGCATATGGAAATTCAGTGAATTAGATGGATATTTATAAATATCTCTGATTTCAAAGTAAAGACTAGATACCTGTAGTGGTGGATACCAGTAAAATATCTTACATATCTTGATTTCCTGAGCTGGATACCATCCCAAAATTAACCTCTTAGGAGGTAATTTGTTGTTGTTCTTGGTGAAAACATGTTTTAATGATAGATAGCATCTTTAATGCTGGTTAAATTTTAAGTGGAAGTGTTTGTCTTATTTTATTACTGATTTTTAAAAAAATCTTACTTACTCTGTAAGCTGACTCCTAAAAATAAACAAATAGGTTAGCTCAGAAGTCGGTGCTGGAGCTTTCCTTTGCTTTTTGTGCTTATTTAAAGGTGGTAAAATTGTAATCTGTGTCTTTCATGGCTCTTATTTCCAGGATGCCCAAAAGAGGAGGCTTGCCAAACGATCCACGAGCTTCAGCAGCACGGCACAGCCCAGGGGGGAAGAGCACGAGGAGCACGAGCTGAGTGTCCCAAGCCCTGATTTGCAGGAAGGAAAAGCATCTCCAGCAAAACCCAACGCGGAATTTGCATCCAAGGCTCTGCTGAGCTCACACACCACTTCTGCCTCTGAAAAACCAAGGAGCAGCCCCAAAGATCCAGATGACTTTTTGTCCAAGCTGCTGTCTGAGAGAGAGAGGGCCAAGACAGAAGAAAGAAAAACTCTTCCAAGCTCTGGTGCAGACAGCAGTGAAAAAAGCCTTAAAGTGAGTGCCCCTCACAGGCATTCAGGGGCTGGGAGAGAAAAGAAGGAAAGATCCCTCAAGAAAACTGACAGTCGGTTGTCAGGCCACAGGTGAGAGTATTTCTGGGAGTGTTATGCTAAAACAGAGTTTTTATTATTGTTCTGTACTGTTTCATGATATAAAAGTTTTAGAAGTGTCTCCCTCTGAGAGCTCCAAATATATATTTTTGGCTTTTCTCTCTCATGTTCTTAATTGATACTTTTTTAATTAATTTTTTTAATTTTTTTTTTTTTTTGGTGTAAAATTTAAGAGCAGGAAGCATGCCATTTTTTTATTTATACACTAAAACTGCAACCAGATTTCTTAAAATTATTACTGCAATTTTGTTTTCCAGTTTAATTTTGTATTGAGATACTGTATGTGGAGAACCTTTTGAGAAGGAAGAAATGATATATTAGGTGTCTCCACATTTTTAAGTTAGGGGCTGTGGGAATTATCAAACTGGGGATTTGCTGGAGCTGCAGATTGGCCAGGAGTGGCACTTGCTGCCTATGTGGAACCAATAATTAACTGAAAAGAGCTGCCAGCATTCCACAGTGCATTGGCTCGTTGAATTTGTAAAAGATTAATGTGTAATAAGCCAAAGTACCACAGTCTAAACTCTTAAAACTCTGTTTTCATACAGCTTGACTGAGCCTATAAGGATCATCCCTATCACTTCATCCTTTCCACTCTCAGGACGATTTTTTACCTCCCACTCAGCATTAATTGAGGTAGAGAAGAGAGCTTCAGTGGCCTTTGGCAGCCCCCCAGCAAAGCTGAGGATGTTGAGTGTATTCCTGATATTGGCTAATCAGTGACTGTGTAGTTCATTAGGGATGAGCCTCAGAGGTCATGGTGGACTGGATGGAATTCCCTGTTGCAAAAAAAAACCAGTAAAAAGTCAGATACAAACCTGACTTGTTAATGGCTGGGTCCTGCCATAACGGGGGCACAACAATCCCAGCCAGAACTCCAGGACTGGGAAGAGTGTTAGGTGGGAAGGGACCTGGGGGTGCTGGTGACAGTGTCTGAACATGAGCCAGAGTGTGGCCAGAGGGCCTGGCCTGGGTCAGCAATGGTGTGGCAGCAGGACCAGGGCAGGGATTGTCCCCTGTACTCACAGCACTCAAATCCTGGAGTCACTTTTGGGTGCTTGGTGACAAGAAAGACATTGAGGGGCTGGAGAGAGTCCAGGGAAGGGAACAGAGCTGAGGAAGGGTCTGGAGCAGCAGGAGCAGCTGAGGGAGCTGAGGGGAAAGGGGCTCAGCCTGGCAGAAAGGAGGCTCAGGGGGGACCTTCTGGCTCTGCACAACTCCCTGCCAGGAGGGGACAGCCAGATGGGGGTTGAGCTCTGCTCCCAGGGAACAAGCAGTAGGTCAAGAGGAAGCTGCCTCAAGTTGCACCAAGGGAGGTTTGGATTGGATAGTAGGAAACATTTCTTCACCTAGAAGACCATAAAACTTGAGAATATTTACTTTAGGGTAGTGGCAGATATGGAAACCTTTCTTCATGGCAAGGGTTGTTCAGCATTGGAACAGGCTGTCTGAGGAGGTGGTGGAGTCACCATCCCTGCAGGTGTTTAAAAGACGTGTGGATGTGACACTTGGGGACAGGGTTTTAGTGATAAACTTGGCAGTGCTGGGGTAATGGTTGGACTTTCTGATCCTAGAGGTCTTCTCCAACCTAAGAACTCTGTAATTCTGTGGTTCACTCAGATGTGTTGGGGCATGCTGACACTTCCCAGCCTTTGGAGGAGCTGGGCTGGAGGGGGGTGACCCAGAGCACAGCACATCCTGTGCAGTGTGCTGCCATCCTGTCTGCTCCATCCCTGCAGGGAGGGATTGGAACAATCCCCTTCCCTCAGGAGCTGGTTTGGTCTCAGCAGGAGCAGGAGAGGGAGCCCTTTCCTAAGCAGAGCCCGTTTCCAGAGGAGCAGGGATCGTTCCTGCCGGGCAGTGTGAGCTGGAGCCAGCAGAGTTTTTGAATCCCTGCTGAGCTCTGAGCTCCTGGAAGCACCCCCAGAATCCAGCAGGGCTGCTGAGACTCCTGGAGTTCAGTGGGAGGAACAGAGACTCCAAATTAACACCCACAATATAAGGGTTGGCTCTTGCAAGGCTTTTATTTCCCTTCAGCCAAATCCTGCAGTGTGTGGGAGCCCTGTGGGTTTTGGCCAAAGTGATTGAGCATTTTAAAGAATGAAAAGTTACAATGTGGGAGTGGATATTTGTCTGGATCCTCTTCCAGAATGCTAATATATAAATATTAATTTAATATTTGAATAACTATTATATTTATTAAATTAATAATAATATATATTATATATATGATATAAATGCTAATCTCAGTATTTAGATGAGCGGGCTGAAAACCTCTATAGGATTAACCACAGCTGGTTCATTCACAGCATCTGAAATTCTGGTTTTGTTTCCCATGGAATACTAAAGATAAATCTTATTTTTCCTTCCATTTACTTTACTTTTTGATTCTCTTTTCTCCCATGTCAAAAGTGCTGTTACAGCCTGCAAGCTGAAGGCATCCTGTGCAAACATATGAGAAAAAATTGGAAGTAAAACTACTGCCAAGCTTTAAAAGAATATCTAGCCATCAAAACATCCTAGGGAAAGACAGATGCACAGCATTTTGACTCACACCTTTTAATGAAAGAAATTAAAAGGGTCAATGATGGTTGTTTATTGTCATGATTGTATTTCTTGCCAAGTCATGAAGGGTTATTTCATAAAGAAATAACATGCTGTAGAGTTTGGATGCCTACCCAGATTCTACAGGTGGGGTTTTCTTTAGATTTTTGTTTTTTTAAATTAATCCATGAGAAAAGCAATATATAGGTGGCAGCAAATCTTCATTTATCCTCACCTGTAAGCAGACAGCAGCCAGTTTAATTTCTCAATTCACAGAATCCCACAAGACCAGGTTGGAAGGGACCTCAAAGATCACCTGGTCCAACCTTCCTTGGCAAAAGCACGGTCTAGGCAAGGTGACCCAGCCCCCTGTCCAGCCAAATCTTAAAATTTCACAGGGTTTGGGAATTTAACACTTTTCCCTGGGGGACTGTTCCAATGGCTGATTGTTCTCTTGAAAAATTTTCCTCTTGTGTCCAGCTGGAATGTAATTTGTAATTTGTACCCATGGCCCCTTGTCTTTTCCATGTGATTCCTTGGAAAAAGGGAGTCTCCATCTTATTTGGAGCCAAGATTTAAGTGCTGGGATGCAGTGATGTTGTACAAGCATTTATACAGAAATATGTCAGTAGGTCCTCCATGTTCCTTCACAGCAATTTTATTTAACTAACAAATTAAAAATGACATTTATGTCTCAATGCCACTTCAGTGGAAAACTTGAAACCCCTTTCAGGTCATTTTGATGCTGTTGTTTATTGTTCATCTTCCAAGGAGTATTCCCCCTTTTTTTAGTTGATTCCCTGTTCCTCTCAGCTGTGGGCAGGGCCAAGTAAAATTATTACTTTATTATTATTTTATTTTATAATTTTATTATTATTTATTTACTTAGATTATTCACTACTTTTTTTTTTTTTTTTAAAAAGAGATTTTGAAGGGGGGTAAAATCCTCAATTTAAAAGTATCCAGTCCAAGTGACTGATGCAATGTTTCACCTAAAAATTGCTATTTCTGTGGTTTCTTAAGATTCATAGGAACTTGGGAGAGGTGATGTTGAGGGAACATACTCAGGTCTCAGGGTGTAAATTAATAAAGACTTTCCTGAGTCTTTTATCCTGGGTAGAGCCTTGAATGGCAGCAAGGGAAAGTTCTCTGCTTCCTTTAATGTCTTGAGGTGGGGTTGGGCCAGGTGACCTCTAAACCATCCTGTGATTCCCTTTGGTGCTGAATCCATAATGGAGGGAGTATTTATATTAACCTCAGCACAGGGAATAAAAAATGAGTGGAATGGAATTCATGATCTTTAGAAATTTAAAAAAAAATAAATGGGTGTCAAAGTTGGTGACTGTCCTTGCATTAAAGACTTTCTGTTGCTTTTCCAGAAAAAAGCTGTGATGAATAATGACTTTTTTGGGGAAGGTTGCATGGGGTTAGAAGGTCAAGATTTCCCCATTTCACAGCTTGAGGAAACAGAACTGGGGAAAGGCAAGAAAAACCCACTTCGGAACAGTTGAGAAACAGTTCTTTCATCTTGACTACAGAGATGTGCTGCAGTTGTTGCTCCTGTAGCCCCTGAAATGTTTTCCTATTTTGCCAGTAAGTCTATCAGTGCAAAGTGTGGTGGTGCTGTGCAAACCCTCCAGTTGACAGCTGAATAAATAATTTTTGGGTGAGTAAATCTGAGCTGGCAGTTCTGCAGTGGGGTGAAACCACCTTTGGCTGAGTTAAATGGGCAGATTTGGTCTCTACAGCTCCATTTCTCTTCTGGGAGTTATGAAGAAGAGCATGTGATGCTTGAAATTCTGGGTTTCACATATAAAGCAAACCAACTTCCCTCCCCCAGTTCCAAGAAAAACAGCATAAAATCAGAATCAGAGCACTGAAATCAGAAAAAAAAGGGTAAAACTGGACCAAAGGAACAAAAGGACTTCGCAGTCAGGACCTGAAGTTAAGGATATTTCCTAGGAACTCCAAGGGAATGGCTCAGAATCAAAAAGGCACAAAGAATTGGGAGTACAGTGATGCCAGAACAAAAGCTTCTGCTGCCATTAGCGAGCAGAGGGATGCAGCAGTGAATCCCGTTGTCCAGAAATGTGTGCAGTTCCAGAGCAGGGAGGATAATTGATTCTGCACTCATCCTTCTGTTGTGAACAGTGCCCTGAAGTGCCTGGCCCTGGTTGCACCCTGTGCCTGGCCAGCTGTGCTGCTGCTCTCCTGCGGCATTCTGCCAGTGCAGAGGGGTGTTCCAGACATCAGGGACTGCTTTATGGCTGGGGAAATTGCATTAAAGTGCCTTTTCCAACCCAAAGCTGAGCCTCTCCCATGCACTTCGGCTGGGGAATGATGCCTTAAGGTTTAGCTTTCATATTTTCCAGTTTCTGCATATACTGCATTGGTATATAGCTCTGCACATGAAGTGTGAGCAAGTTCTCCTCACAGCTCAGTCAGAAACAACAATCCTTTTCCAGCCCCAGAACCAAGGACACCGCAGCAGCTTCAGGCCCAAAAAGTACAAACAGCTGCAAATTGAGGAGAGCAATCTGGGAGGATGGGACTGCATCACCTGCAGCTGGAATTGGACAATTATCCCCAATATGGGAACGGACCAAACTTACAGAAGTGTGAAAACTTGAGACCAGGTGTCCATCTTGGGTGGAGCCACAGCTGGGCTCTTGTACTGCCCAAGGTGCATCCTTTAAAGGCCTTTTAATAAATGCCCACTTTATTCCTTTAACCCTTTCTAGCCTGTTCCAGGGAGCCTCTCAAGGCATCATCTCCACTAGGAAATGATGTGTGCTCAGTGAGCTCAGAGCCAGGGTTTCTGCTCCTGCCATGGTCGCTCTGCTGAGTTCACCACTGTTTAGTGCTTCCCATTCCCAAAATATCCCTCATTGTTTGGTAAGAAGCCTTTTTCTAGCAGTGCCCTGCATTCTAACACAGATGGGGTTGGGTTAGGGAATTGCCATAGTCACCAAGTGGAGCATGACTCATATTTCATAGAATCCTAGAAATTACGGATGGAAAAGAACTTTTAGGGTCATTTCTTTTTATGGCAGATTAATCACTGCTATATATATTTATATTTGCTGTGATACTTTTTCCAGGTTTAGTCTAGTCCATTCTTAAATGACTCAGGTGACACCTGTCCCCTGGTAATACATTCCACTTTCTGGCAGTGCTTATTATAAGGAATTTTTTTTGCTGTATTCACCTTCCATTTGCTGTGTTTTACCCTGTTATCCATAGCTGAAGTTGATTTTTTGACTGGTGTTTCTGTTCCTTGCTACATATTCACTTCTGTTAAAATACTCTAAATATTTTGCCTTTAGGCATTTTTTGTCTGAAGCTTGTACTAACTGCTAAATATTTTTATCTTTCCTGCTCTGAACTTCTGCTGTTTTTTTTCTATTAGGTTTTTCTGTTAGGTTTTACTGATCAGTTTTATGTTTCCTCCATGTATTTGGGCATGTCTCTAACATTGTCACACTGACTCTCAGATAACAGGGCAAGAACTGTCACCTTCTGCTCCTGGCCTGGTCCTCAGCGTTATAAAATCACAGTACAGGTGAACCCATTGTATTAGTGAAAATTCTGCTTTTTTGTCTTTCATGTGTTCTAAAGAAATAGGCCCTGAAAACTTCTTTATAGAAATCAGAAATCCTAGAGGAAAAAAATACAGATCTTTAAAGAAATCCCTTAAATCCTTTAAAAATATATTCAAGGTTGTTTAGTTTGGGTTTTTATTCTTTTAGATATCTGACACTTTCAAAATATTACTGTATAAATATTGTAAGGACCATAACGCTTTCAAAATATTATTTTGAAAGCATTATAGTCCTTAAAGGATTGATGTTCATGCTCTCATTTATTAACAGGAGTAAAAAAAGCTTATTTTCCATGTGAGGACTGAGCCAATACCTGTCAATTAGAGATGGTTGAGTGCCTAAAACTGCAAAGATCCTCATCCTATCTTTTTATCCTGCATCATCCCCAGCCACAATCTGGGCTGACCTGCATGAGGAGATTGGCAGAGAACACTGGCCATGAGTTTCTGAGCAGGATTTGGTGTTCCCTCAGTCAGTGTAAGCAACAAAGCAGAGCACAGGCAGCCCAGGACTGCACTGATAATTTCTCAGCAGAGTGAAACAGGAGAATTCAATGCCTGTTGAAGGTTAATATCTGAATGTCTCATTTCATAAGGAATACTAATTAACGTTCCAGTTTTAACACCTTTTTTTTTTTAATAAAATTGAGTTTCCAAATGGAAGGAAAAAAAGTTCCAGCAAAGTTATGTAATGTACATTATTTACCCAGCACTTTTGCTTGGCTTCAGTCTTTCCTACTGTGCATTTTGGTTTTCTAGGAATATTGTGTGTTGTTTGCCTGGTGGGCTGCAATATTTCAGTGTTACGCACAAAATCGGTGTGTGGGATGGGATTGCTCTGTCTAAAATAATACCTGGCAATTTGATGAGTAACAAAGTTTTGATCCTGGGAGGTGCTGAGCAGTTCCTAAAAGTCCTCACCACCTGGACAACCAGTTCTGTGGAATGAGGGCTGAGCTCCCATGGCTGTGTCGTTTTGGACTTGATCTCATTTAAAAGCAGCCAGAAAGCCCCAGGTTATTCCAGGATTCTCAGTGTGTGTGTGAGCAATGAGGAATCAATTCAATTTTTCCCACTGTGAGAGGAAGAGGATGCTTTGGGGCCGGGGTGGTGTTTCTTCAGAGTAGGAGTTGAGTCAGAGTTCCAGCGGAAAGAGCAGAAAGGAACGCGGGGCTGGAGCAGCCCTGGAGTGAATTACATTGGCACATTTCCTTCCACCTTTGTCTGGGATCTCTGCATTGTCCTTCAAGCCACCCTTTGCATCATCCTCAGTGCTTTGGAGTGGTTTTGGAGGCAGGAAACACGGTGAGAGCAGTGCTGGAGCAGCCCAGGAGTAAGTTATGTTGGCACATTCCCTTCCACCTTTGTCTGGGATCTCTGCCTTGTCCTCCAGCCACGCTCTGCATCATCTCCAGCTTCCCCCCGTGCTCTGCAGTGGGTTTGGAGGCAGGAAACACGGTGAGAACAGTGCAGCCACACCTTCCTGGAGAGAGGAACCAAACCTTCCTGGAGGGGTTCTGATCCCTTACTCCCAATCCCTTACTGGATTTGACTCACACAGCCCAACAAAACGGGCTCACCCGTGGGGAATATGGATTTGACTCGCCCATGGATGAAAAGAACGATCGTGGTTGCCAAACCAGGAGTGAAAAACCTTCAAGTGCCTGGAGTTGCGTAACACCTTTCATAACATAATGCTTGGACCGGAAAAAGGGGCCTAAAATAAGTTATAAACTATTGTGACTTTCGTGTGGTGCCAATGGATTTATGGCAGCAGAGTAACATCTGTGGGGCTGCCGTTTGCCCTTTTAGTATTTTTCCAGCACTCCATAGGAAGAGGCACTTTGCAATTACTGGAAATGACAAATGGCTTCTGTATAATCTCTTTATTTTTGGAAAGGAGGTAAATCTGGAGAGTTTACCTCTGAAATGCAGTCAGTCAGTCAGTTGAGAATTTGCATTAGAGGATCATTGAGGTGTCTTCCAACTCAAACTATGCCATGACTCTGGAATTACTTGGAATTACTTACCAGTTGTGTGCAGGTAGCACAGGGAATTTTTTTTTACCCCTAGTTACCCCTAAGATTACTCTACCAGGAGGTAAAATCTCTGTGGACTCACCAGTAACCTGTTTTTTGAATTAATCTTTTTTTTTTTTTATAGTAAGATAAGACAGGAGAATACCCAATCCTCAGTGTAAGCTTTTATCTCCCAGTTTAACAGTTGATGTTAGTTTTCAGGAAGATTGTTTATATTGCTGATACCTGTCAGGTTACACAGGTTTGGACTGTTAAAAATTTGGGGTTTCTGACAGGAAATGGAAGAACACAAATATTCCATACCCTTAAAAATTAAATGACCTAAGAGTTGAAGGCCCAAACCAGACAGAGTGGGTTTTATATGGATGGTGAACAGAGCAGAAGGTTGGGTTTATCTCCACTAATGTGAATTGGTGGAGTGGCAAAATCTGGGAACCCTTTTCTGTGCTTTATTTAGTGTCTTGTGGGTTCAGTGCATTTTTATTTAATGGAATTTCATCTCCTTTTTTTAAAAAAAATACCGATTCTTGTTTATTTTGCTAACAGCAGTTTAGAGTCGCTGAACGTAATGGTGAGTTCACACAGGTGGTACTTGGTGGGCTCCTTGGAAATTCCAGTGGGAGGATGTCACACTCCAAAATCTCTGGTAGAGAACAGTAGGAACAAAGCATCTCCCTTTTTATTACAGTTCTGATTTTCTAGCTGCAGATAAATAATTCATTCATAGCCTATGGATGAGCTTTGTGTTCAGGTGAGCCCAGCTTCTCAGGCACTCCAAACCATCTTGTAGCTCAGCCTGTGGCTGTAGTAATTCTTTTTTTATATACAAACCTTCTCAACAAAGATTTCACATTGTCACAGTTAGTAAAATTCAGCAGGACAAACGCAGATTCATGTGTGGGGGAATCTCTCTGTCAGGGGTGGCCACTTCTGTTAGAAATGATCCTTTCAATGCCAAGTTTCTCATCTACCTGTTTTATATCTGTCAGTGTTCACAGATTCCTCTCTGTCACCTGTTCTCCAGTTAATCTTTCACATTGCAAATGTTCAAATCGAGTCAGATGCAGGTCTTCACTAAAAAGGAAGTTTGGGGAAATTAAATGTATGAGCCTCTGTTACCTTTGTCAACCAGACTTGCCAGCATGATAGAATTTATATTAAATCCTCATGACTTGACCTTTTTCCTGTAGAAAAATACTGCCTGGCATTGGTTGTGATGATGTCCTTTGTATCTTTACAATTGCTTGTAATAATTCTGGTTTTATAATTGTGCCCCAAAGCAGTGACAAGCTGCACCACACAGGATGGCCTTTTTTACCCTTGTGCAAACAACAGTAGAGGTTATTTTAAAATTATTTTTATTATTAAAAATTAATAAAATTATTAATAATAATATTAATTATTTTTAATTAATTATTTTAATTACCTACTCTGCAGATTTTACTCACTATTCCAAGAATATTGGATATGCCTGCCTCTTCTACATCCAGTGGAAAAGCTGTTGTAATCTGGCAATGAAAATGGGTTTTACCACCACAGTCACCTTAAAGCCACTGATGTTTAACTTTTAAGCCCCTTTGTTTATTTGACCTCTTGTGAGTGTTGGTGTAAATAGGAAGTGGTGGAATGCACATCCATTATTGTGCCAAGGGGTTCCCTCTCTGTGAATTCAGCTCTTCTCTGTAGATCCATTTTCCTACAGTGCTTGGGGGCCAGAGAGGAATGTTCAAATATTTAGAGAAAATACTGTATAGTGTGTTCAGAATGAAACATATTTTCTTCCTGTCCCATTTTCCTGTCATGATGGATGACTTCCCCCTTCCCTAAGTGTTCCAACCGAATGGTTTTACACCTACAATAAATTTTCCTGGGACAGCAGCCCTCTGCTGAAATGGAAATTGCAATAAATGTCCTGGCTTTTTAGAGAAACACAAGTTCCCCTCAAGGAGGGGAACCTCCACCTGCAAAAATACCCCACTTAAGCAGAAAACACCCAACATTAATCTTGGATGTCAGCACTTTCCTCAGCTTGACAGGAATCCTCAGCCTTGAGAATTCAGAACATTTTGCATCCCAGGCTTGGTTCTTCCTGGAATGGGTGTAGAACCAACATCTTTTAGACTTTCCAGAGAGAATTAACGCTACAAAAACTGGTGCCAGCCAAGCTATATGTGAATTATACCATGGATGGCTGTATTTTCATTTATAACTGGAAACTGTGGTGCTGCACTGTGTCAGAATCCCAGAATCCCAGAACAGTTTTGTTGGAAAGCCCTTAAAGATCATCCTGCCATGGGCAGGGACACCTCCCACTGGACCTGCTTGCTCCAAGCCCTGGCCTTGGCCTTGCAAAACTGGATAGAAATGGATTGACTGGGAAAAAAAACCACTAGAAAGGAAGAGAGAATAGTGTGCAATATCAGAGAAAACAGAAATGTGTCTTTTGGTAATGCTTGAGTGACATGACTTGGCTGAAAAGTATTTTATTGGTGAATTTATTGTCATTAAGACCCTTTCCTCGACCAGGAGAGAGGAAAACACTAGCAAGCAGCTATGGGAAGGCAATCTCAGCTGAAATTCATTTTAGGAAACATGGAAATTCATGTTAGGAAACAAGGGGAGATCTGGCTGTCTTGGAAAATTTACCACTATCAACTCTATTAAAAATACAGTAATATTCAGTGGGAGCTCAGTGCTGCTTATGCCACTATACAAATTTTCTCTCACTCCTCTAATTTTTACTGACCTGCTGGGCCTCCTATTTATTTTTACCTGAAGTTCCTAGAATGTGGGTGATTCATTTCCATTCTGTCTGGCCCGAATGGGGGCCACCCACATTTCATTGCTTCGGTCCTTTAACTTATTTATAGCCAAAAAGAGAAGTGTTTCTGTTCTTATAGTACCAAATAGTATCTGTGAGAAAGCTGCCAAAATGCCTTTAAACTGGGCAAATCCTGAGTGTGATACCTCTGTGTTCTGGTTTTATTATTTCATGCTCTGAAAAGGAAATTAAGCTCATGGAAAGTATGTGACATGACAGCAGTTATTGCTGTAATATCGTGCATACAAAGAATGTTGCTGAGGAAGGTTTCCATACTATTTTTGAAAGGATTGTCAGTGCAATACCTTTTTTCCAAAGCAAAAGCCAATGATACAGTATTGCTTTTTTTTTTTTTTTTGGGGGGGGGGGGGAGAAGAGAAAAAAGAAAGTCCATTTTTAGTGTTTTTAGTTATTCAAAACTTTTCCTTGATTGTGAATTCATTTTGGTGTGATTTCAACAGGAAGAATAAAACCCATCTAGTCTCCAAAAATCTAATGTTTTATTTCAGCTCTGACTTCACAGACAAATTTAAATGCTTAGTCCTTTTAGTAGTTATTCATATGAATTTTAACCTTTTAATCATTTTAATTGTGTAATACACAATTAAATCACAAGAGGAGTTGAACAACTGATCCCTCTTAGTGGATTAAAGTAATACACTGCTAAAAGAGCCAGTCTAGGACCTATTCCCACTTTTATTGTTTGGATATTTCAAGTAGTTTAATGACTAATTTAAATCTTACCCTGATCCCTGTCAGGGATTTAAATTTTATTTTATGACCTGATCTGTCATATCACACGAATGAAATGAGATTGATGCTGGAACAGGACTGAAACTGTTCTGGCTGCTTTTCCTGATGAACTCCTGGAGTGCAGCTTTCTTCCATTGAAAAAGGGCTTTTCTCCAATACCATTTATTTCTTAGACCATATATATAAATATTTGCACACACCCCCACATATGTAAAAGGTATATCCTTGTGTGGGCATGCTCCCTATGTCTTGTTGTTTATTCAACCGACTTTTCTCATTTAAAATAAACATTTTGTCCTTCATTTCTTGACTTATTTTCATGTAGGAAGTCTCCAACATCCACTGGCTATAAAGAAGACCAGATGAAAGAAGTCCTAGAATTGAGTAAGTTATGTCAAGTTTGTTTGGATTTCCCATCTTTTTTACTTGTCAGAGGATCTGTGGCCAAATAAATACGTAGGAGTGGCTGCTTTTGTAATTCTTAGTTGCTTTAGAGCAATTGCTATAAATTTGCTATAAACTTTCGGGTAAGACAAAGAAGTCATTAGGAAATAAACAAAGGCTGGCTTGTGTATTTTTATCCACCTTATCTTATCTTTTCTTATCTTTTCTTATCTTTTCTTATCTTTTCTTATCTTTTCTTATCTTATCTCTTAATATATAATATACTATATACAATATACAATATTATATATACTATAACATATAATATATAACATATAATATATAACATATAATATATAACATATAACATAACATATATTGTATTATATATAATATGTATAATATAATATAGGACATATAATACATAATATATATTATATTATCTTTTATTTTCTTATATTTTCCATTTTATGAAGGCAATAAATGTTAATTTTCATGTTGATGATCCCCTAGCACTGAGAGTACTGGGGAAATTCTTTCCATCCAACACTTGCTTTTTTTTTTTCTTTCAGTTGATGTCGAGGATGAGGAGACAACTGGAGAAATTAATAAGACTGCAGATCTTTCAACACTCTATATGCTTCAAATAGTATCAAAGGCAATTGATATTTCTCTTGCAAAAGTAAGACTAATTATGGTAAATGTGAATAGATTTGTGAGGCTGTTATTTGAGGTGCCTTAGCTGAAGCTGCAGTGGATGGCTCTGTGTTGTACTTTTGGACATGTGCTGCATTCCAGAGAATATTCCTTGTCCAGGTGATAAATATAGGGATGGCTCAATTCAGAAAAATACCCTCATGCATCAGCCCACTTGAAGCACAGAGAAGAGCTTTAATTAATTAAGCTTGTATTATTTCCTTAATTCCTCTAGTCAGTTATTCATGTGCTTGTTCTGCACTCCTTTCAACTGGCAGTGGTTTATTATTACCCTCTCACTGCTTCTGCCTTGTTTATTTATCTCCCCTATTTTG
Organism: Pseudopodoces humilis; assembly: GCF_049639895.1. Lineage (NCBI taxonomy): Eukaryota > Metazoa > Chordata > Aves > Passeriformes > Paridae > Pseudopodoces > Pseudopodoces humilis. The sequence goes on from NC_142200.1 coordinate 148,548,181, forward strand.
AGCAGAGATAAAATTATTAAATACTTTTCCTTCCCATTCAGACAGAGGAGAAAAAACCCCAGACCAAATAAAACGAGGGTGTCTTCCAATTTAATTTCTAGATCAAACAGCTTGGAGTAACTCTAGCAGCCCTGAGTAGTCTTTTCTTATTTCCTGAGCTCTGCTTTAGCATGAATGCAATTTATTCAGCGTGTCTACTGCTGGATGGTCTTGGTCTGCAGTTGTTCAGGGCCAAAGTCTGGATTTGTGCCACCTGAAATACAGAAATCAAATGTTTAATTAACATTTGTCTCATCCTTTTCTCCCTCATGTCAGCATCGAGCTGTGCAATTCCGGGCAATGTTCTGGGATGCTTTCATGGGAAACTGTGCCCCAGACATTAGACATAAATATTTTCCAGTGCTGAGCAGCTCCCAGCATTATGAGTGGAAGGAATATGGCAGGAAAAGGAAAATATTGCTCCTTTTCATTGGGGTGTTGCTATTTACAGTATGGATAAAACAGAAGAGGGTGGTTGTGCAGAGTTAGTCATTACCCTTCCACACTCCTCCTTTCTTTTCTACAAATTACTGTGTTCTGGGTTTGTTTTTTAAAATGAGATTTTTTTTTTTTCCCTTTCTTTTATAGGAATTAAAAAATCTTCTGTTTGGCTCTAGTCTTTGTTGCTTCAGTGAAGAATGGAAAATGCAGAGTTTTACATTTAACAATATCCCACAGCTAAAATACGGCATTGTGCAGAAAAAGGTACTGTAAATTCCTTCCTAACAGTGATCTTTGCTTTTCACACTGACTTTACAAAGGCTGTGTGCCTCAGCAGTGAAAAAAAATCAGTTCTCTAAAGACTTTTTCTTTAAACTCTGCTTTCCAGTGGATGCTGTCACCTTGTCAAGTCGTGATGGGAGACTTGAGATGGGTGGAGGAGCTGCAGAAAGTGTGCACATCTGTGTGTGTGTGATGGGGAATTATTCACGGGGAGGAAGAGGAGCCACTGCAGCTGAAAGCTAGAAGCTAGTGATGGTAGAAGAATAAAAGAGCATAAATCAAGGGTGGAGTTTAAGAGAAAAATTATATGTGGGGCTAAACAAGCTTGATCTGAGTCAAAATGAGATGGAGCAAGAGTTGCCTGGGAAATCATATGGGGATTTTTACTTCCTGAAGATATTGGGGTCAGGTGTTGAGGTTCATTCCTAGAATAAAAGAAAGAAACACCTTGCAGGCTCCCTGGGACACTGGCACTGCTGCTGGGCTCACCTCTCCTGCAGCCACAAGAGCCCAGCTCCTCCCCACAGCGAGGTTTTCATCAATTCCCTGGCAACATCCAGCAGTGGGCACATCTGGAATGGGCAGCAGGGCCCCGTGGTGGCCACAGCTGGCAGCAGCACCGTGCCACGCCTTGGGCCAGCCTGGACAGAACATGCCCATCCCGGGGAGATGTTTGTGGTGCTCTCTGACCTGGGGCTTTCAGTGGCTTCTCTGAGCTCTCCCTGTGAGCCCTGCCTGAGCTCCTGGCCCACAGCCAGTGCTTCACCCCTCCCTGCTCTCTGTTCTTCACCTTGGATTCACATCTCAGCCCAGGGACCACCCTCGTGCCACGGGGTCATGGAGCTGCCCCCAAAACCCACCAGACCCCGTGGAAGAATGGATCCTCCCCAGCTTGATGTGGGGTTGCTCCTGGGGTATCCACACAAGGTGTCTCCCCTCAGGAGCAGGATCTGAGGAGTTCAGTAAATACTTGTAGGCTCCTCTTTACAAAACGCTCATTAAGCCTCTGTGCTGATGCAGAAAATCTTTATCTGTCCTGAGAGAAGTAGACCATTGTACAGAAATGAGAGGAAGAGAGGCTTTGAGGAAAGGACAATGGCTAATAAACATGTCATTAGGATGTTTAATTAACTGACCTAGGTCTGGTTAAATATTTCATTAGGCTGGTGATCTCAGAAGACAGCTGCCTATCTTACAAGCCTAGTAGGAAAAAAAGATATTAAATCTTGATTTAAACTCCAAAAGGAACCTTGGCAGTGGTGGTCACTGGCCCACAGTAAAGGTTACTTTGGTGTTTCCAGCCTGGAGAAAGAATATCTCATCACTTCCAGCCACTCACTGGCCATCAAATTCCCCACCATGAATTCAGTGCAGGAATAGTGTTTTGCTTAGACTGTGCCTCTTTCAGCTCATTAATGTATTTCCTTCTCACTTCCAAAATTCAATTCAGCTGAACAGTTGTTCAGTTCTTACGTTAATTTTTTGTGGTGCTGTAAGAAGATACTTAGAATAAATCCTGTCGTTTCTTTTTTTGACTGGGAGGCTCTCCCTGATGGACTGACACAAACCTTACTTTTTTCCTTGATATATTTCAGATTATTCACTCATCAGTTACTTAAATAAATCTAGAGAGGCAGAGTATGTAAAATATAAACGAGAAATGGGAAGATGTCGATATCTAAGCTGTTTCCTAATTGCAGGAATTAGGTTATTTTCTAAGTTTCACACTGCATTTTCCTGCAGGTCCCCTTCCCTTGGTGCTGCCCTTAGGACAATCAGAGAGTTAAACTGATCCTTTAACCACATTGCTGTGTGAAAACAGCAGTGCTGGCTCTCCTCTCCCTCCTTCTGTAGGGTTTTGAGAGGATTTTCATGGGTGGCATTGTGGTGTCTGTGATGTCAGCCTTGTCTCCTGCATGGAGCCCAAACCAGCTTTCTATAAAATTTATTTTTATTTATTATATTTATTTATATTTATATATGTATTATAAAATATATATTTCTAAATTATTTATTCTTATTTATTATAAAATTTATTTCCATGGCATTTCTTGCTATTGTGAATTTTTTTTCCCTCTCAGACTGATAATTTGAAAGATTCACTTTCAAATTTCACTATCAAATTTTGAAAGATTCAGACTTTCTTGGTTTTCTTCCTCTTCCCCAGTGAGAAGGGAGGGAGAGAGGGAGGATCTGGGGTGCACAGGGCTGTGCTGGAACCTGAAATCTTTGTTTAGTGGTGCAGGTGGGAACTCGAGGTGCTGAGAGGAAGTTCAAGAGCGAGGCTTGTTTTCAGTCCTTGGAAAACACTCAAGTTTGATTTCTCTCTGAAAATCACACTTCAGCTCTGTAGGGATGAGGAGATTTTTCATTCATATATCCCTGATTTAAATAAAACCCCACATTTCTTTTGACCTTACGGATGTCTGGGTCTTTTCAGGAAGGATAGGAACCACAAAAACACTTAAAGCCACTGATTTTCATTGGCTTGCACAAAACCCCAGAGCCACAGAGAGCGCTGTGAAGTCATGTCTGGAGGGGGAGAGGTGGAAGGATGGATTTGGGCTGGATGGGAGCTCACAGGGGCATTCCCCAGCACCCATCAGCTCTTTGCTCACGGAGGGTCCTGTTCTCCCCCCAGGGTGGTCCATGTGGAGTTCTGGCTGCTGTCCAAGCCTGTGTCCTGCAGCAGCTGATCTTTGCAGACAGCAACAGGAACAAAGACACCCGGTAAGGCAGTGACACTTCAGGAATTTTCCCTACAAAAGTAAAAAAACCCTATTTCTCTGCTGCAGCCACTCAGCCTTTTGAGTTTGAACTCTCTGAACATTTTGTTTCAGAGAGAGAGAGAAAGAAAGCAGCATCTGATTTAGTTGTGTTTACTTCCCATTGAACTGTAGGAATGTAGAAGTTGGTGTCTTATTCGTGTAATTGCTTGTGATTAACCCAAGAACCTCTACAAAAACCAAACAGCTTGAATTGAGGCCAGTGAAAATCGTTTAGCCTCAAGGTCCTCATAGAAATTGGATTTCAAACAAAAAAAGTAATCCAAGTTTGAAAGACCATGAAGTTCATCCAGTGTTTGACACTAATAATCTCAACAGGGTTGAAAAATTAAAGTTACAATGACTGTTTTTTCTCGTAACTGTATTTGATCATTCCTGTTTAAACTCCTTAATGGAAATTGAATTTATATTCTGTGTATTTTCTGCTTGCTTTAAAGGAATTTTGTTAGGTGTTGCTGCTGACAAGGAAATTGCTTGGACTGCTGTAATAATAACGTGTTTGTCACGTTGCTAAAGGAACATGGGTTACTGAATTCAGTTCAGGAAAATAATGCCTCAAAAACTACCTTATTACCAGCTTTCATATATTTGCCTTTTATTTTCAATAAGACATTAAGTCCATTACAAAAGAAATATTCCACAAAGCCTCCACAAAAGGAAAATTATTTTACTGGTTTGTGTTGCCACCTCCTTCTTTTATTTGTGACCTCCATTATTGTGGCCTTGATTTAGTCGAAAGAGAAACTTTCATGCCGAGATCCTTCTTGAACTTCATTACCTTACAATATGAAAATCTTCCTTTTATATTAAATTTTGGCCTTAAATGTCCATTTTTCTGCTTGGAACTGTGTAGGAAAATGCTGTGGTCTCTGTTGATATTCCTTAGTGCTGTCTGGCTTAGCCTTACTGTAAATGCATTGTTTGGGCTGGTTTCCATCAATATTGGAAAGAAACAGGTGCCTGTAGAACATCATTATTTGTCTTCAGCATCCAGGATGGGAAGTGACAGAAATTATCCTGCAAAACTTCAGGATTAAAATTGAGATTATAACGAGGGCAGACTTTTCAAGGTTCTTCTCTACATAAAAGAAAAACCTCAGAAACTTTCTTGCAGGAAACTCAGTGCATATTTAGATTTTATGACCAGGAATCTCCACAGAAGAATTATTTCTGGTTGTGAAAAACAAGAATTTCTTTCAGCTTTGAGGACAGCCTTTGATCATCTGCTCCTTGTTCCCTTTGAGCCTCAGGTCATCCTTAGTGAAAATAGAGATATTAATTTCCCTTTTGCAGCATGGTTCAGAGATCATAAATGAAATAAAATTGTGTGCCACCCAAATAAGTGGATGGAGGCCAGGTTGTTTAAACTGGGTGTCCCACCTCGTGCCATCCTGTTTACTCAGCAGGATTTGCCTCTCCTGTTTTTCCCTCTCTTATTATCCACATGGTTTTAAAAGATTTTTGTTTTTATTCATGAGATAAACATACTTTTCTTATGCTGTGTTTGCCATGGGCAGAAACTTTCAGCAGGCAGAAGGAAAGGGAAGTCTCAAATGAGGGGACAAATATTCCTTTCAAATTCTAACCTGGATTTTCAAATTATCAACCACTTCACAAGAAGTGTTTGATTTCAGGCTTCTTCAACATTCAAGAAATAATTATCATATCTCCTTCTTCCTCTGCTGCCTCTCTCAGACACATAAATTGTGATTCCCATGAATTTCTGGGTGTCTGTGTTAGAACACAGGCAGAGATAAGAGAAAGTTGTGATTATATTTATTTTTTTCACTTGAAAACTCTCACCAATTATTTCTCATATCTCACATCCTTCAGAGAGGGAAACATTCTCTAAATGAACATTATATTCAAGGCAGACATTGAACTTGAAAGTCTGTTTAATTTTTTTGATGTTTGGTGTTTCTTGTTTAGTCTTTTGAATTATTAGATCTTTTACTCAAACAGTGGGAACAGGTTTTGTCCTCATCTCCCAGGCTGGTAACTCTCTGAAACTGATAAAATCTGAATTTCAAAGAGTGCCATTCTTGAAGCCACTAGAGAAAACTTCAGTTATGTTCTTCCCAGGGCCATGGGATCTTTTGGCCACTTCTTCAGCCTCTTGGATATTTGGTTTATTCCCAAATCTGCCAGTTTTCCACTTTGTGTAATGTTTTAGGTCCTGACTTTGTGGCACACCTGATTTAAAAAAGATGCAAGCAGCATTTGTTGCAGACAGTTCTTTGGAGAAAGTTTAGTAGTGGGTAAAAGCATTGTGGTGTAGATTTGTTTAAAAGAGTTAAGAAATAAAATCTTCAGAAATTAAGTATGAATGCCTTTAGGAACTAAAAATTCTGTTTAAAACATAAAACAATCCCCTTGGATAATATTGAAAGGTTTATTGCAGGTCTAAAGATGAAGTAGCTTCTCTTGTCCATTATTTGCCAGTATGGTATTGTTCCCTGAAGCATTTACCTGTTTTTTTGTCCAAGCAATTAAAAATATGTTCTGTGGAAGAGGAACTCTTCCTTTCAGAAGATCAGGGTGTGATAACACATCTGTTCTTAGCCAGTTCCTGTTGTTGATCATACCTTATTTACTCTTGATTTTCATCCATTGCTTTTAATGATAAAAACAGTTTAATTTTAATCATTCCTTATAGATCAGGCACCAGCTTAAGTAATGACCTCCTAGAAGTGAAGACTGTGAATTTCATCACTTAAATTCACCTGTATGACAGGAGCAGTGTCACAGAACACGCAGACATAGCAATTTTACATTTATTTATAACCAGCATCAGGAGCAACAGAAACTCATAGAGGTCCCCAAAAAGCAGCACAGAGCTGTTCCCACTTGACTTTGGTGCAGTAATGTCCTTCCAATGCTTTCCTTCTGACTTGAGAGGAAACCCACCCCGTGTGCCCAGTTTGTTCTGCAGCAATCTGAACAGGGAGTTTTTCTCTCTACAGCTCCCTTCACTGGGTCTGATTATCCTCAGGGTCCAAGGTGCCTTCTTAAATGCCTAAAATGAGGTTTCTCCTCAGAGAATGGTTCCAAAATTGATGACCCCAATTGCATCTCCCTCCCGAGGGCTCTGGGGATGCTGAGAAGTCTCAGTTCAGGGAGTGCAGTGAGTGCTCTCATGGCCTCTCATCCAGCTGCTTGATTCCCAGAGAAAGGTGGGATTCAGCTGTACTTTGAGCCTGGAATGTCTCCCCACTGACAAAACCAGTTGCCTCTTCAACTCACAGGGCGTTTTGGCCATCCTCTTTCTCAGCTGTAGAGGAACTGAGGTACCTAAATAAAGATTTTCTGACGCAGCTCACCGGAGCCTTGCTATTAATCATTACCAAACTGTCTCTAAGGATGCTTTTGTTCTTTTTGGGACAAACCTGCTGTGAATCTGTTTGCCCTCACGTTTTGGTGCTTGTTTCTCTCCTTTATTTCCTGGACTGCAGTTGTCTCCAGCCCTCAGAAGCTCACAGGACCAAGTGCCTCTCCTTGGCTCTCGCTGACATCCTGTGGCGTGCGGGGGGCCACGAGAAAGCCCTGGTGGCACTGTGAGTAGGAGAAGTGCTTTTAGTCACTGGGCACTGCTCTTACACCTTTATCTGTCCCAAACCTACATCATTTACAATATAAATGCTTTGTGAGCTACATTTATGCCACCTAAAAAGGCCTAAGGAGCGATGCAAAATGTGGTTTCTGCTGCCCCAGTAGCTGGGGCAGAATAGACAAAACACTTTGAAGTTGCTGTGAAAGATCCTGTGGATTTAATTGATTGTATCCAAAATCTTTTCATTAAGAGTTATTCTTCCAGATGGAGAATTCTGCTCCTGAACTGCAGGATATTCTGTTATGGCTGGAATTGAGCTCCTTTTGCTGTATTTGCCTGCTTAGTTTATGCAATACAATTAGGCTGCTTGTACACAAAACACTCAACTTTCAGATCCCAGCTTTGGCTGCACTGGAACCTAAAGGACATTTTAAAGTGAGTCAGGTTTTGTGGCAATAATTAATTTCCTTTATTAGATAAACTAAGATAGCTGCAAAGTAACAGAGAGGTTTTGGGGCACAGAAATCCTTTGTAAACCTGAAATAGAAACAGAAAATTCAAAGACATTTCAAATGATATTTCACATATTTTTACATCTCAAACCTGCTTCCTCTATGATATTTTACGTATGTTCTTCTGCTTGTTTGAATGTCATTGCTCTAAAAATATTTTGCAGTAAAAACTGTCATTAACATCTTAAACTTATATTTATCCTCTTTCTCTATGGAGAGACTTGTAATTCATGTAAGACTGAGCACAGCACAGATAAAGTGTTTGATTCACTGATACAAGTTTGATTTGCAATATAAACTTATTTACAAGAATTTTTTTTAAAAGCAATTAAAATAATAATAATAATAATAATAATAATAATAATAATAGTAATAATAATAATAACAATAATAATAATCTTTGGCACATCATTCAGCTCACATAACATGTTGACTTCTCTTTAATGTCATTTTCTTCCTTTTAACATGAATTTTGTCTGAAAATTCCCTTCAGGCCATCAGGAAGACAGCAGTTCACTCCCACAGGGAAATACAAGGCAGATGGAATCCTAGAAACTGTAAGGCTCTGTGTGACTCCCATCTCCAGATCCTCTTTTTTGCTTTCCCTATTTCAGTTCAATAAATCTGATTTCTGTTGCTCTCCAAACGCTTTAAAATCAAATTAGTTATGATCCAAAACCCAACAGGAAATAAAATCCCATAGATTGAGTTGCCCCAGTGGTTGTGGGCAGCTGGGCTCTCTGAAATCCATTTTTTTTTTCCCCATTTGCCTTCCAAACCTAAAAGCTCTGCCTGCTTTTAATGACACACAGTGAAAATGAACGTGGGCCCTTCCAATTGACCATGAGCATGAAAAGGCACTGTTTTTTTCTTGTCTTACACAGAATTCTTTGCCTTTTTTCCCCCTCCAGAAGCTCCATATGGCAGAACACTTTCCAGTTATGCTGTGTTTCCATCTGAGGCTCTCCGATGGCTTTGCAAGCAGAGGTGCCTTCAGCCAGGCTCCAGTGGTTGGAGGAAATGTTTTTGGCCTCCTAAACGGGGGAATAGCTGTCTCAAAACATCTGAAGATGGAAAAACAGGCAAAGAATATTGAAGTGAGGGCCTGGATCTGTGAGCTCTTCTGGATTTCATGTTAAATAAGAATACTCATAATCTCTGAGTGTGATAAGTGTCTCACTATTTAAGTACAAACCCCTGAGCTTCTTGCCCATCCTGTGTCTTCTGAAGCTTCAGTATTCCTCTGTTCTAGGAATTGTTTTTCATTGCATAGGCAATGCTTAAAATTTTGAATCAAATTGTCTGTTCAAAAAACTTAAACATCATCAAAAAGCAGCATTGAAAAATTCAGAATATATGAGGTGCTGAGGTGCAATTCTGTGCCAAATGACAACAGTAAGAGGTAGATTTTATTAGATCTTTATTTCTTTTTGTTAGTTCAGATCTTTCCAGGCAGTTTGAAAGTTTTGATTGCTTCATTTCAGCTTTCAGGTCATAGAAATGAGTTACTGTTTTTTAAGTCACCTTTCTTCCTTCTTGAATTTCTTCCCAGCTAATACTTCACAGTGCCACGAGGTATGAGGATCTGATTGGATTTCTGCAGCAGAATATTCACCAGGTACTGTGTTTAATTGTGTATTAATGAAACAAATTATGGTTCAGCTGCCAGCCTTTGTGTCTATCAGTCTCACAAAATGTGTTCTGAGCACTGTTTCTAACACTTTATGGACTTTAACAAACACAGCAACAAATTCAGCTTTAGCATAAATCACAGCAATTCCTTCCTGCCTTCAGTACCATTTGCATTTCTGGAGGATCGGGCAAAAAATTTACACATAACAAAAAAAATAACACCAGAAAGCCCTATCTAAAGAAACAAACAAACAAACAAAATAAGACCAAAATAACACCTTTTCTTTTTCAGTTTGAAATTGGTCCCTATGGGTGCATCCTCCTGACTGTGTCTGTCATCTTATCAAGATCCATCAACCTGTGAGTGCCTCTCCAGCCTTGTTTCATAAACTGCACAGCAAAGTGGGCTGTGGAAAGTGAGGAGAAATCCATGGTGTGCTCAAATCTCTGCCCTTTTTAATCTGTCCTGGTGTTTGATAAATATTGGGAGAGTTAAGCAGATTTATTCACCTAATTTTGGCTTTTCTTGTTGTATGCACACACTTGCGTGTGTGTATAATTAGAGATATCTATATATATCTATTGTAGGGATCAGTCCACCACATCTGGTATCAAATACTTCATCTCAACATTAGGTTTCATGTCTGAGGTAGATTTTTATTCTCCCTACCTTGACATTTTAAGCAAGACTCATTTAAAAGGTTATTTATTTCATATACTTGAGCTATCTTAGGTAGGAGGGCATGACCTCACTGTGCTGACTTCCCCAGTCACTCTGTTAGTGATAAGGCAGAATAAAATGGGTGATACAGCTCATCTTTAGGTAGCTGTAAGTAAAATATTACAATTCTGGTCTCAGTTTATTGCAGTAATGAATATTCTGAGCTCTGACTCCTGGGAAGTCATCATAACCTCTTCCAAAACTCAATGAGGCTTGCCCAAGCACAGTGTGGAATTTAATTGAGCTTTTATTCGGAGTGAAGGTGTTTCTGTGGTGCTGTGAGTGTCAGTGGGTCAGAATGTAAAGGCTTCCTTTGTTGAGTCAAATTTTCCCTTTTGTGAAAGTCCCCAGGAGCAAGGGGAAGCTGCTCCCTGCCAGTTTGCAGTGACAAGTGACACGGAGAGAGCAGCTGTGCCTGAAAGCAGCACCAGTCTGATTCATGGAAGCTTTTATTTCTTGCAGCTCTGCATTGTCTTGACAAGAAACAGCAGCTTAGTCCAAATTTGAGACCCACAATCAGTTGCTCACCTGCTGGGATCCCAGCAAGTGTTTGCAAATTGAGTTTTTTTGGTTTTATTGTAATTTCTCCCTTTCTTTTGCTTATAGTAACACTACAGCCCTTGGCTTGACTCCACTTTTGTACTCTAACACAAATGATGTGATAATTTTGGGGCACATGCCATTTATTCTCATTTTTCTGAGCTAGTTACAACAGAGAGGTTCAGATGAATAAATTCCTTGTGCAAGTAATGATCTATAGGTTCATAATTGCTGCTGTCTGCACTGCTTTGCTTGCTATAAAATGATAAATATTCTTTAATAATTTAAGCAAGGCTATATTCTCCCTCATCACCTCCCAGTTCCTACCAGATGGATTATGACAAGGCCAATCAATCATCTGTGTTTTTATTTCGGGGAGCTGTGTCTAAAGTGAACGTGACAATTCCTTATGATGCCTGCTTACATTTTAAACTATCTAAATATTTTTACAGATCTGATCCAGAATGTCAGAACAGTTTAAGAAGTGCAGTTCTATTTTGAGGAATTGTCATGATTTTCTCACAAAACTTCATTTTAAAGTACTGTTTCTCCTCTAGCTGGTGCTGTGTAAGACGCTGCACTGGTACCTATCTTTTGTTTACAAGAAATGGGAATTTTTCTGCTTTTAAACACAATGGAAAGTGTGTTCTGTTTTTTAGACCTTGGCACAAATTTTATTTTTCAGAAGTGCAAACTGAGTTTTGTTTATGTAATCTTCAGCCATCGATTTAGCTGCCTGTGTCACCATGCTTCTCTTAGGATATTAAAAATATCAAGACAAATAACTCAGTGCTGATATCCTCAAGAAATATGTACCATTCAGAGAGTGTTACCAGCATGGTAAGCAATTATTTACATAACTGGCATAGTTCTGGATGAGCAGCTGAAGACAAATAAGAGCTAGTTTAGCCAATGGAATTTTCAGGCACTAATAGATCTCCCTGGAATTGTTCTGTCCCAGTTTTGGGGTTTTTTAAAAACAGAAAAATCAGCAGGTTTTTACAACAGAAAACTCCATGGAAGTTTCAGTTGTCCCTATTTTTGTGTGCCTATTGCACTGAAATAGAAAGATTATTTAATTTTAGCTGAGGAGTTGACATCACTTAGTTTTTTTTTCTAGTTTTAGTGTAATGATCTATCTTAAAGATGTTTATTTCCCAGAGAGGTTGTGGACTCCCCATCCCTGGAAGTGTCCAGGGCCAGGCTGGACAGGGCTTGGAGCATCCTGGGACAGAGGAAGATGTCCCTGCCCATGCCTGGGGGTGGAACTGGACGAGCTTTAAGGTCCCTCCCAGCCCAAACCATTCCAGGACTCTATGATTTATTTACTTTCTATTTAAGTATTTGCATTTAGGCCTTTAAACTAAAAAAAAAAAGGAAAAAAATCATGATTAATTTTACTTATTTTGGGTGTCTATCTTAGAATAACATAAATCATCCCCTGAAGTGCTTTGTTATCTCCCCTATAAAGTGAGAAAATCTAAATAACCTGCTCATAAAGAAATTTGACACTGTAAATATAAAGTCATGAAATGAAATCTGTTTTTTAGTGGCAGGTCAGTGAAAAATGGGAGATTAAATGTTGATAATGTAGAGCATTATGACAAAAACAGTCTCCACTGTACTCAGCTAGTGATGGGCATTAAATAGGCTGTTACAAAAAAAGGACAGAAATTCTGGCACTACCACTTGAAATTTAATTATCTGAACACATCAATTCAGTTTTCTGTGACAGACAAGAGATAAATGTGTTGAGAGTTGAGAACAGAATAAAAACACATTAATGGCTTCATATAAATACAGGATTTTCCATATTTTATCTTGCATGTAGTCCTGTCTCCCCAGCCAGTAAAGTCACATTAGTACCAGAACAGAGTAGATAATGAGAACAAAGTTTCCCTTTAATTTCCACACATGAAAAAAAAAATCTTTTCCCTTCACCAATAGAGAGGAATAACTTGGGAGTAATAAAAATTCCCATGATCAGGTTGAATACATTATTCCTCAGAGTGCAAAAACTTGGGTGCTCTCAGGGAAGCACTCTTTGATGTTAAAACAAGCACAATTCTAATTTTTTCCACAGCATAAATAACTTTCACTGCTGGGAGATGAGGATGCCAAGAGTATCAAGAGGTTCAAGGAAGTTTAGATCAATTAATGGAAGGTGCAAGCTCCAGCATCCCTAAACCCCCTGGCCTTGGTGTTACCTCCATGTCCCCATTTTTGTGTTCTGCCTTCATCTTTGCTGCTGCTTTTGCTGCTTTTTTGGTCCAGCTCCATCATTTTTACATTGTTACAGATTTTCCCTGGCGGAGGGAAATTCCAGCATTCAGCCAGGTCTGCTGGGCAGTTGTTCTGAAATCACTGGCAAATCTTAAGTATTTCTTATTTCAGGGGGACACATGCCAGGAAATGCAGGAGTTTGCGCTGCTTTGTAGATTTTGGGTAATGAGTTTTTCATGCTCCAAGCACTAATGATCATCACTGCCTGAGCTGATAACAAATGGCCAGAGAGGAGTGAGAATTCCTGAGGAAGTTGCTGAGAACGCGTTGTTGCTTCTGGTACAGGAAGGAATGCTGGTTCCTAACAATTGTAACCTGTTTTTTTGGTGTTTTTTTTGTTTTTTTTTTTAATTTTTTGTTTTAAAACAGGCAGCTAAAAATTGTTGAAAAAAACCAGTATTATAGCAGCTCAGGGGACAAATCTTTCTGAGCGTGCAGGGTGTGTGCTGGGATCTTCACACTCATGGGAGCTACAGGATATTTCCCATTCATGGGATAGAGAATGAGCTCAAAATTTGGGTTGCGAGACCTGCTGAGTGCAGGGAAGCTGTGAATATTCTGGTTTTAATGGCAGCTTGAGTGATTCCCCACAATCTGAATTTCCAGCCTGCAGTGGGAGTGCAGCACAGCTTTCCCTGCTGGCTGCTGCCTCCTCCTCTCCCAGCCCTTGGCCCCTTCCTCACTGTGCTTACTCATGCAAAGCCATTCCTGGAGTGGGATGTGGCTCCTTTGGATGCACTCACTGGATCCTCAGCTTTCTTTAAATTCCAGCTCCTCACCAGCCCCGTTCCCACATTTTTCCTAATTGCTGCAATCTCTTGCTGCATAAAAGCCTCGTTACGAGAGCCCACGAGAGCAAGGAACACGAGAAAATTCCTGGGGTGGAATCCCTTTGTGGAAAAACAGTGAATTGCCATTTTCAGCCCACCTGGAGCCACTGCACAGAGCCTGATCTGAAACCCAGGCTCAATGTGCTGCTCGCATAAATCAGAATTCTGTCACTGTTTGCGTGGCTTTTATGGAGCTGGGGATGCTTTACCAGGTCATGTGTCACTCTCCAGTCAGGATTGGCCACTGGGTGTCTTGTCCATGTTTTCTCTGAAGTGTTTCTGTGAGAAGAAGTAAAACAATGGCTTTGGCTGTGGGAAAAATAAAGAAGGAGTCTGATTTTGCAAGTCAGGAGGAGGCTGTGTACTTCATTAAGGTTGGCTGCTCATGGAAAATGCACATCAACATCTTCCTCCTTGTGCTCCCCCAGCTCTGTTAACTACACTTCTGTGGTCCTTACTGCTCCAGAAAAGGGTGTTCAGACCTGTTTCAGAGTTATCTGTGCTGTTCCCATTTTGGTGTTGGGGAATTTTGGTTGTTTGGAGCTGGTTGCTTTGTGTGGTTCTTTATTTAATTAATTTATTTCAAAAGCCAGTGTGTATTTCAAAAGCCAGTTGTTCTTAAATTGAATAAATCATGTTATGACTCCTTATCAGTATAGGATTTCTCACATCCAGTAACTCTGTCCTTGGTTATTACCAATTCACCTCATTCTCTGAAATTCATTAATAAACAGTTTTTCACTTGAGGGAATCAAATGATTAAAATTATGTTGTTCTGTGCACTTACTCGTCATTCCTCTGGTACTATTTTACCTAACTGCAGAAGTTAAATCTCCTTAATCTGCCATTCTAATCCATTTTTGAAATAAGAACATGCAGAAGCATCAAATCTTGTTAAATGCTGCCCATTATTATGCCCTTTACCACAGTCAAATATATCTGTTTGTCATCTGGGGTTTACCTCTGTAATCACTTGTCTGGTTGCAAGCAATCCTACAAGAGTCTTTCTCTTCTGGTCCATTGGCAAACTATTTATATTTTTTTTTTTTTTTTTTTTGTAATTTTAGCAGTTCTTTCCTCCCTTACTCATCCAGAGAAGTTTTTATTGAGAAGTACAGCAGGAAATGATCATTACTGCAGTAATCTGTATCAAACCATTTTTTTCCTGTATCCTATATCCTTTCTGTATCATTTACTGTAAAATAACCCCAAATTCTGACACATTACTGGACCTTAATTCTCTTTCAGGCATGCAGGACTTTGAAAAGGAAAGTGATGCTGTGCTGGCTCATGAGTTGTGGGTGGAACAAAGGGTCCCCCACCCTCAATCCACTTTCCTTTGCTGACACCTTTTCCTGTCCAAGAGCCAAGCTCTAATTTGGAGTTCCAAATTCACCTTTTCTCCTGCTGTTGTTTGGTTGCTGAGGAAAGGCTTTCTGTGAAATACCCCTTTGGCTGGGCCAGGGGTAAAATTCCACTTCCAGCTTCCCATGAAGGATCCAATCACTTGGGGCACTCTCAGCTCTTGATGGAAGTAGATTTTTCTGTGAGCCAGTTTTCTGGGAAAACCTTTTCCCCTCCACTTGGGAGTGCCTGGGAGAAAAACAGCAGCAGGGGAAATTGTGTCTGGGAGCAGTTTTCACCCAGGGCTTGCAGTTGTGTGATATAAATAGATGCCATCGTGGTTTTTGCAGCTTTTGGTGTTTCAAAAAGACAGGGAAGCTGCAGCCAATTATGTTACAGGGCTAAAAAGCAAGGAGCTGGACACAACTGAAAAATAAAATCAAATTTGAGAATCTCAGGCTCCTCAAGAGCCATTTGTGATTTTACAATATGAGGAAGGAAGGTTAGATTTACCAAGAATAGGGGGATGAGCAAATAGGAGAGATTTTGGTGGGATCCAGACCTTAGCAGAGAAGAATTGATCCCTTTTTTGTTGGGGTGAGTGATCTTCTGTGCCTCCTGCTCGATGGGTTGCATGTAATTCCTAATTTTCAGGGTCTTCCCTGTCTTTGAGGTTCTGTTGTGGGAATTGGACAGAGGCCCTTGTAGCCAAAGTGTTCACTGGGCAAGAGCTGATTGCAACATCAATCAATTAATAAGAGCAGAATAATGAAGCACAGCTTACAGCTGCTAAAAGATAATAAAAAAGGGAGTTTGCTTGAAAGAATTCAATGTTTTTTTCCTTCCATTAAAGTCAAGAATACAGGAAGAATCAGTGGCAGCCTTAGCAATATTTGTGGGAGGATGTGAGACCAAGATTTGAAGCTTTGTGCTTTCAAAAAGGGAAAAGCAGTGGAATATAGTGATGTGTGAAATGTCACTTTCTAATTGAGAGAGGGACCCAGGGACAAAAGGTACTGGGAAAAGGGGGTTTGGAAGACAAGACAGAGAAAATGAGAGTAGGGTCTCACTCAAATGTGTAGGAGTTGCCAAATAAAATGTGAATATAAGGAAATTTCCAAGTGGAAATGTGACCACAAAGAAAAAGTTGAATTAGGTTTGAGGGCGTTTGCTGCACTGGAGGACAAGGAGCAAAGGTTAGTGGTAAAGAAAAATGAGTAAATGAGACTCAATTCAGAAAAAAAAAAGGGAAGAATCAAGAAGACAAAGAGGTTGTTATGCTGGTTCTGTTCGTTATCTTGATAGGTGAGGGACTGGGGAACTGGGAAACAATGCCAGAAATAATGAATGGGGGAAACGTGGAGTTTGCCCAGATAATTGAGAATGTGACTCTTGTCCTCCTGGTAGGGAAATTCAGGAATTTCAGCTGTGTCACCAGCTGGGTTCACAGGACAGAAGTGGACTGGAGACTGGCAGCAAATGTGGTGTGGATGTGCAGCAGGAGGATATAATAATAAACCCAGAATAAACCCAGAGTGCTCCCTGGGCACATCCAGCTCCTTGTGGAACAGGTCAGGATAAATCACAAAGCTGAGGAGCTGAAGAAAGGGAAGATTTTTAGCTCATTCTCTGGGGACTTTTCTGACTTCTTAAATTAGTGCAGAGGAATGAAAAAAGGGTGGTGAGCAACAACCTTCTCTGTCATCACTGGTCTGAGTCCTGGTGTTGGAAAATGGAGAAAAAATGTGGTTCAGATGAGGTCAGACCTGAGGAAATGAAACAACAAGTGATTTCCTTATCACATTAATGCAAAGATATCAGGAAAAGGTGTGAGGTTTCTGTGCAGAGTGGAGGTGGCTGATATCAGGAATAATGTAAAGGATGCTCCAGGTCTAAATTAATATTC
The DNA here is from genome assembly GCF_049639895.1 of Pseudopodoces humilis. Lineage (NCBI taxonomy): Eukaryota > Metazoa > Chordata > Aves > Passeriformes > Paridae > Pseudopodoces > Pseudopodoces humilis. Next base: position 148,565,047 of record NC_142200.1, read on the forward strand.
TGCTTTTCAATAAGGAGAGCAACACGGTGCAGAGTCAGCGTGGCTAATTGGAATTTGTGCCTAATATCTGAATCAAATTTGTGGGAGGTGGAATTTAACCTGAAAAAGTGATGATGGCTACACAATGGGAAGGAAAAAATAAAGCAGGCGTCTTTGAACCTACACCTCATTCCTAAATTTGTTCAGCACTTTGAAGCTTTCTCTTGCTTTGCCGGGCTTTATGAATGGACCTGATCCTAAAAGCCTTATTGTCATGCCTTATTTAGATATAGAGTAACTTGACTTGCAGTGATAGGAGTAAATGGAGAATTGTTAGTTAAACTAAAAAAAAAAAAAAAAAAAAAATAGAATAAGATTAGTTAATGGAGACCTAATAAGAGATTTTTATTTTATATGTCAAATGAAAAATCGTTTACTAATGTGAAAATAACACATCTTTTAAGAATTCTAAAGGTGATTAGGAAAGAGACTCAGAAAGGTGTTGTTAGCATGGGGCTGGTGACTGATGGAGTTTGTCCACCATCAGTCTGGGATTAAAAATGTTTTATTGCCTACAATAATTCTGGACAAAGGGAGTGGTGTGCTGATGAAGTGACCTGATGACTGAGAAGATGAAAGGCCCTGTCAGTACAGAGAACAAAAATCATGCTGTAAAAAAGAGTTGGCTCAGCCTGCTGATGAGGGCAATAAAAAGGGAATTTATTTTCACTACAGAAACTGCAAGGTCTTGTAAACAGAGACTGCTCACTACTGTACTGGGGGGTTCATCAGCTGTAAATGGCAGGATGAGGAGCAGCAGAGCACACAGTGACTCTGGGCCAGCATTAAAAAATAACCTTGGATTTGCTCTGAGGGTGTATCAGCATAAATAGTTTTGGGAGGTGAAGAAATGTTAATGGATTGTGCAAGGTACTGATGTGTCCTTAGAGAAACACCACGGCAGGCTGGGGTCACACATTAAAGCTGGGAGAAGTGTAGGAAAAGCACAGACCAGGGGAAGAAGGAATCTCTTTTATCAGAGAAGAATTCTAGAACTGCAAAAGGTTTTATGTTTTCTAGCCTTAAAAAAAGCAAATTTTGAGGTGGGACATAACTATTTTCTAAAATACTGAGATGCTGGTGGTTGTAACTAAACAAGGCAGGGAAAGTTATTTAATTTAAAGATCAGTGTTAATACAGAGCGAAAGTGTATCAGTAAACAGCCTGTTGACTCAGTAAACCTCATCAAAGGGTGACCAGATTCCAGGTTCCTGAGCTGTAAAGAAAAGTATGGAAAGCCAAGAAAACAGCTGAGAAATGTAGATTTCTGTGGAAGAGAGTAACAGATGCAGAGACCATCATCCTCTCTTCTCCCTCTCCACAATTCTGCTTTATCCCAGCATGGGGTGTGTCTGTAATCCACACCAGGGCTGATATAAACATGGAATATTGTTCTGTGTGGGTTTAACTGCCCCTGCTCCCATAGGACTGCCCCTGTAGCATCAAGGTTCTGCAAGCCTGTTAGCCTGGGTTTGATAGGGAAAAGATAGGAAACTGAAAAATGCACTGAAGAATCATTCTGGTGGAATATTCTCCCTGTTTCCAGCAGTAATTCCAGGATTTTTCAGGCTGGCAGATGTGTCCAGGTCTCTGAGTTTATTAGCCCTTGATGAAACTTGTCCTCCACAAAATTTCTCTAAACCCTTTAATCCTTTTGGCCTCCACAGCCCCTGTGGCAATGAGCTCCCCACTGCAGAAATTTTGTGTGAAAGAGTTTTTCCTTTCTTTTCCTTGAATTGCCCAGTAGGTCTAAGGAGTGTGGTGGAATTCATGTTATGAAAAGTAATGAGGAAATGTTCCTTAACCTTCTCCTTTCCTTTTGAACATCTCTTGGAGTCCATCAGTTGTGTCCTGCTGTAGTGAAATGATCCTGGTCTTCTTTCCCGCAGGAAAGTTTTTAACTGAATTTCCTCTGATCCTGCCATAGCTAAATGCTCAGATTCTGTTGAGCTAAAATCTGTAGTAAATTAACTTAAAGAAATTGAACTTTTAATTGCTTTGTCCAGTTGAGGAGTCTTCTTCAAAGAATGGCTACAGGGTGACTTTATTTCTGTATCAACCTTATTTCTCACTTCTCAGCTTTTAATCTAAAAAATAAAAATAGACTCAGTCTGTCTTCAGTGCCAGAATGTTTGTGATTTCTCCCTCCAAATTTAGCAATTTGATGGCCATGGCCAGGTTGTGGCAGGCTCCTTTTACTGTGTGTTCATCACATGGAGAAAAGGAATTTCCCTGAGGTTTCTTCCTCTACTCTGCAAATCACCTAAGCAGGGTCACCTAAATTGCCTTCAGGATGATCCAGTTTCTCTCCATGTATACAAACTTAGAATTCCAGAGTGATTGCCTGCTTATGTGTTCATCTTTAGATATAAAAAGATTATGAATCCTGCCCTGAAGTGATTGATCAGCTTTTTCATCTTTCTCATTTTTCCCCTTTTGTGTAGCAAATCAAAGCATTTCAGAAATTAATTATTTTGATTCTAGGGAAATAAAGTATATTGATTAAAAGACTGCAGAGGTGTGGAAGGATAAGTGTGATTCTACTACCAAATGTAGCAGTAACAAATAAATTGTCAGATTTTGGCAAATTTCAACTTTCACACATTCAGATTTTTCAGCTGTTTGCTGAAGGGTCAATGTGGTGAGTTAAATACAGATTTAATATCTTTGCTTGTTCTGTTGCACTCAGGAGGATATTGCATTCAGTTATAATGATAATTTGTTTAAAAAAATTAAATAGTAGGTTGAATATGCCAATAGATTAATCATCTTTCCCATCAGATCAATCCCTGTGAAATATAAATACTTCCCATTGTTTGTCAGCACCCTGGAGCAGCAGAGCTGATGAATTAACCTGCATGAGTGCCCAGACCGTTTAAAGAACTTTGTGAAATTAGCAGGTATGTGGCAAAAGTGATAAATAAAGAATGAAGCCACTTCCTTGCTTCCCCTGGTCTGAATCCCAAACAATATTTAATTTTTTTTTTTTTTAGAGAGGCACTTCTCTTCTTTGAACATTCATCTGATACCTTTGCCATGTTCCAGTATTAAAAAAAAAAAAGAGAAATATTCTGGAACATTATTTACACAATAAGGCAGTCACCCATCCTGTCATTTTCCACATCCCCATTGTAATTATTTGAAATCCTCATTCCTGAGGATGAGTTTTTTCTCCCTCCCAGCCCCAAATCTATTTTGGGAGTAGACTTGTAATTGTGTGTTTGTTAATGTGACTGTCTGTTGCCATGAACAAATTGAGGTCATCAATTTTCTGTGGCAGCTTTGCCTCAGAGTTAAAGACTCTAAACCAGCCAGCACTTACCCAAATGCACTATTTCTTCTTTTCTATTATTTTATTTTCTTCTGTTATCAAGCCAAATGGCATGAACTGACTCACATTGTGATAGTCTGGGATTCTTCCTATTATTACAGTTTGTATTGGACTTTTGTATTCAATATTTAATTATTCTCCATTGAAGACATGTCAAGAATTTCCCCAGAAGTAAATTGAGAGTAAATGTATGTAAAGCATTTGAAAAACATTTATTTCGCTTAATTTTTGCTAAGGAAAAGTTCATCTCATTGCAGGTTATGTTATATTGGAGATTCCAGTGCTCAAAATATTGATATTTTGGATCTGTATTTATGCACTTTTAAAGCTTTATTTAGTCCATACACGTCACTGAAGTGTATTTTATCAAATCCCCATCAGTGCTAAGGTTTATAATGACATTGGAGTTTGTTCTATCAAACAATAGTTTTGTTCATCTGTCTTAAGCTTTTAGATTTATTTTTTTATTATTTTTTTGTTATTTTATATCCCAGAATGGGTTGGTTTCTAGGCAGATCTCTAATAACTGTCTGGAAGTCAGCAAATTGTGTCAGCATGGCTGTGACAATTCAGAGCAGTCAAAGGTTTGGCTCAGAGCATCTGTCCACCTTCAGTACTTAATTTCCTTTATAAAAACATTGTTTATAACTTGAAACAAACAATTACAACCAGGCTGAAGATAAACACAGATTCACCAACAGGAGCATGGAGAGAAAATGAATTTATAATACATAAAGATATTTTTTGGAAGGACTTTCAGGCATCCCTGCCTTAAACCCAGCAGCGTTAAAACCCATGAAAATAAAGGTATAATTCACACCAGCTGTATTTTGGTGATTTCTGTCATGAGGAGATTTCTCCAGCTCCTATAAATTAAGTTTTTACTCTGAAGCCACCTTACACATATTTTGGTTTCACCACATAATGATGCTCGTTTTGTGTGATAATAATGTCAGGATAAAATGTTTTCTCACATGAGGGCTGAAAGGACAGTTAAGCCTCAGGATAAGGGCTCACAATTACTCTTTTTTTGAGGTGGAAAAGGTTTTAGTAGAAATATTTTTTAAAAGAACAGTACAAAGTGAATAAACCATGTGAAGCTGAGTTTTGCCATGTTATTTAAGTTCTGTGAGCATATTAAAAACACGTCCACATTCTGTAAATATTTTAGAATCCAAACTCTGTCTTCCCTGTTTTCATGCAGGTGTAAAGCACATCACACACATGACAATTAAAACTAAAAATCAAGCTGGGAGATCTTACAAGTGACCTGAAATTTAGCAAAGTCTCGTTGTCAACTTTTTGATTCGTATCAGCACAGGGAATGATTTCTGCTGGAAACTGCACATGGAGCAGATGCTTGATTTAAAATCTTTATTCAGGAGATTTTAAAAATCAGTGTCTTCCTTTCTGCCTGAATAATTATTTTTTTTTTTTTTTTAAACTGACTTTATAATATTAGCAGGAGGGGCAAACGCCACTGTTCTGCTCTGGCAGCCAACATTCTCCTACCCCACTCTCCAGCTGGGATTATGGACTCTCACAACACGGGAAAATAGTGATAATAAAGCACAAGAAAGGAATATTTATCATTAACACTTGCTTTTTAGTGTCTGTTTACCGATCTCTGATGTTACAGCAGCACATGGAGCGTTGGGCTGTAAATTAAAAAGATATTCACAGAGTCAAGCTTTAAATCGTCTGATGATCACTGGGACACTTAAAAGTATCCCCTGGCTTCTAATTAATGTGTGTTTTTTTCTGTTTTTAAGTGATTTTAAAATTATAAATTGAAATATCCATGCTGGGGCAGTCTATTATGATTTATAGATTTTATGTCTGCATTGACATCAGACAGCCAGGGCAGCAGAACGAGCAAACGCTTCCAATTTCCCCATCACCAATGGGTGTCTCCACACCCTGGCAGAAAACAACCAGAGAATTGTCACTATTTGATGTTTTTACAATGCACAAAATGCACTTGCACCTGGAACAGACCAAACACACCTGCAGAGAGGCTTTGGCAGGGAGCAATAAGAGCCCCAAACGCGCTGAGCGAGGTGAGGCGTAAGGAGCGAGGTGTAAACCCCGCGGCCGCGCGCCTGAGGTCGGTTTCCTCAGCAGCAGGGCTGATTGCAAAGGCAGATGTTGTCCTTCTTCTGGAGGAGCCCAGATCCACCTCCAGACTCCCAGATTGTTTGTGCCTTCAGATGGAATTAGAGCTTCCTGCCATTGTGTGTGGCGTATGTCCCCTCGTCCCCGACTGACGCATGTTGGACATTCTGCCCGCGGCGCTGGCGAGATGAGACCGTTGCTAAAACTGAAAAATGGCCAAAATCCAAAGATTTTTATCATCCCATCCATGCCTTGCAGTGGTGCACGAGGGAGTTTTCCGTGTCACGGGCACACTTTCCCCGGCCTTCCCTTTGATTTCACACGGGCAAGGGACGTCAGTGGCACTTTGTTATGTCTGACACGGACTTGTAAATTGTCTTTAAAATAAGTGTTTTCAAAAGGGGTGAAATGTGTTTTTGCAAAAGGGATAAAATGCACTTTTCAAAATGGGAATCGTGGTTCCACGACTATGACTTTTTTCTTAATTATTTTAAATACTTTCAGGGCTGTAAACCTCAAAATTATATGTTGCATCCAAAGAAATCCTATGAGAAAATAATTATCTAAAGTCTGGGGATTGTGATTCCACGACTGTGACTTATTTTGAATTATTTTAAATATTTTTAGGGCTGTAAACCTCAAAATTGTATGTTGCATTCTGATTTTGGCTTCCAGAGAAATCCTATGAGAAAATAATTATCTGAAGTTTGGGAATTGTGATTCCACGACTATGACTTATTTTGAATTATTTTAAATATTTTTAGGGCTATAAACCTCTAAATTACATGTTACATTCTGATTTTGGCATTCAAAGAAAACATATGGAAAAATAGTTATCTAAAGTTTGGGATGAAGACACAAAACGTCCTAGTTTTTTATAAATTTTTAATGGAGCATGTGTAGCAATGTTAAGGGGAAATTTCCAGCTAGCTTTACCCTGGCCACATCAATTCAACTCCTACTTTGTCAGAAACAAAATACTTCCATTTTAAAACAAAACTAATTGTGCCAGTTGTCAAGAAACATGGATATTTGTACACATAGATTTGCCAATTCAAATAAGAATGAGGAGCCTGGATGTGTGTAGAATAAATAAGTTTTAATTGATCATTATTTAGGCATTCTCTCTACCTCAGTAGCAATATCAAAATAAAGACAGAGTCAAAACAATTGAGATCAGTGTATTTTATACTGAAGGAAAACAGCTTTTTTATGACCCATAGGATTAATCAGTGGGTTTTATTGCCACGGCTCTCCCAGGACACAGTGCACTGCTTTTCCTCCAGCCTAGATTAAACTTTTATTCATGTATAAAATAATGTTTGCCATTCCATTATATCTGCAGGATAAAAAATGATCACAATTACGACCTTTATGGTTTAGGCCATCAACCAATCACTAATTCAGTAATTCCAGGAGCTAGGAGAGAGTGAGCGTAGTTTGGGGACACATTACTCCATAATTATGGGCAATGCAACTTCACAGACTTTTCTCTTTGGTGTCACAATGTGTAAATTTGGGCCACACAGCACCATGATAAATGTGTACACCTAGGGGATTTTTTTTGTTTGTTTGTTTTTTACCCTTTTTCTTTTCATGGACAGTGTAGTGTATAGATTGTATGGATATAATACAAGTATTTATGATAGGAAAAGCAAAGAGCAGATCTTATCTGAGTACTGGAATATGTTGCCCAGGTATTTTGGGGAGTCTTGTCTCCTTAGAGAGAGTCAGAAACCATCCAGATGTGGACCTGGCTTTAGGTACCAGATGTGGGGTGGACAAAGGGACCTCCAGAGGTCCCTTCCAACCTCACCCATTCTGTCATTCTGTCACACAAATAGTGCAGTAATTCTAATTTCTAAAATTCTAACTAGTGATGACAATGACTTCTTTTCTCCTCTACAGCTGTTTCCTTCAAGAATAGCTCTACAAAACTTCTGCTTCCCACAGGTTGAGTTATTAATTTTTATTTGTTTTTTTTGCCATGTAAAAAATCACCTTGAAAGGACTCAGAAAATGCAGGGCTATATTTATGGATGGGAACAGGTTTTTTTTTTTTTTTTCAGTAAGATTTGGAGATGTTAGGTCTAGTGAAAATAAGCAATTGCATTTAAATGTAATTGGTTTAAAATCTGTGTTTCCAGGGTGCGCAATGACTTCGATGTGCTCACAAACCGCCTGATCGGCAGCCACGGCTACTGCACTCAGGTGAGTTAAAGGTCTGGGCATGTCCTGTGCCTCTGCTCTGGACTCACCTCGGGGAAGAGATGGCATTTCTTAAGTCACAGAGTCATGGAATCACAGAATGGATTGGGTTGGAAGGGACCTTAAAGTTCATCTTGTTCCAGCCCTTCCAGCCTTCACTCTCCCAGCTTGCTCCAAGCTCCATCCAGCCTGTTCTTGAACGTCTCCAGGGATGGGATATCCACATCCTTTCAGGGCAGCCTGTACCAGGGCCTCACCACCCTCACAGGAAAGAATTTCTTCCAAATATCAGCTAAACCTGCACTCCTTCAGCTGCAGGTCATTCCCTCTTGTCCCATCACTCCATGCCCTTGTGGAAAGTCCCTCTCCAGCTCTCAGCAGCTCCCCTGAGGTATGGGAAAGCTGCTATAAAATCTCCACTACATTCCTTTGGTTTTTTCCCTTATCCCCATTACATCAAGCACCTTCATCCTTTATTCTTTTTCCTCGTGTTTTGGCACATCCTTGTCTCTGCTTTCAGTGGTTCAGTCTGGTTGTCTGGCCTGTTCCTGCCTGTGCCCTGTGTCCATGTCCTCACACTCCTCTCATCTGCCTCTCTGGAGCTCCTTGGCTGATTTCTGTGCTGAGATATCTCTGTGTTCCCTCCCTGCCTTCTCAGAAAGGTGCCTGAGGTTCCATGGCTGATCCTGGAGCTCCTCAGTGATTCCAGGATCCTGTCTATTGCCCTTCTGGCTGCAAAAAACAGGCTTCATGTTCTCCTCTTGTTGCCAGAGGACTTTTGTACTGTGACCACACAGTTCCTCAAGAAGGTGGTAGAATATCAGTGATTGTGAATCAGAAGTGCTAAAAATATCAGTAAAAGCCTATAAATTCTGGGGAATCCTTCAGGAGAAACACAGAGCTGTCATTGTGTGCAGTATTCTTAAAACCAGTTCCAAACTGGCCATACCAGAGTTACTCATGTCTTTGGGCATGGCGGTTTGCAGTATTTTTTCTGGAAACTCTCTCTTTGTCATTTCCCCTCCTGTTTCTAGCCATATGTTATTTATTAATAGTGAGGTGGTTCACTGCTGCAGCACAGCCTGCTGTTAGCTCTGCTTTCATGCACCCCTGGTGGGATGTTAGCTGAGGAAAATACCCCAAATCTCTGTTCTTGAACTTCAGGCACACTCACATGTGCAAATGCCACCCATCCTCTCGCAGCTGTTTAGCCTCTGACACACCCCTGTTTCAACTGGAGAGGGAATAATCAGCAATCACCTCTAGGAAATATCAGTATCGTAGTGATCTGGGCCCATATGGGTAAATGTCTTACTGAAGTAGACTTCAGCCAGAAATAATCAATGAGAAAGAATTATAATTTAACAAATCTTGTCCAACATACAAAATACATACAGAAATGTCACGTAGTACTGTACAGGCTTTGAGTTTATATCATTCATGCTCTACTTTTCATTTTAAAGAAGAAGCTTTCATTAAAAAAAACCCAAAAATCAACACTTAAACGAGATGTTTGAGAGTTGGATGTGAGAGGAAATAAATTACCAGCAGTTTGCCTCCAGAAGGATGAAAATTGAAAACTCCTCTCATATTTGGACTTCAGCAAAGCTTTCAGTAGTGTCTCTCACAGTATCCTTTTGGACAGAAAGTCCAACCCACAGATGGAAAAGGTTTTTTCCCCCCAGGGCATGGTCACAGCCCCAAGGATCAGAGCTCCAGGAGGATTTAGACTACGCTCTCAAGCACAGGGTGGGGTTGTTGGGGTGTCTGTGCAGGGCCAGGAGCTGGACTTGATGACCCTTGTGGGTCCCTTCCAACACAGGATGTTATAATTTCCTCATTGTACTTGGGGAGACTTTGACCAAAATATCTGGAATCTTTATATAAGCAATTTCAATTCTATCCATAAATCTAAAGCCACTGTGTAAATTAGGGGTCACGTACATGTGTGACTTCATCAATCCTCAATCAGTCTTGTGCTGATTAACTACTCATTGATTTCTGTTTTGTTTTTGTCCCAAACAGGAATTGGTGAACTTGCTTTTGACTGGCAAAGCTGTGTCCAATGTTTTCAACAATGTGATAGAGCTGGACTCTGGGAATGGCAATATCACCATTTTGAAAGGCATCACGAGCCGCAGTGATATTGGTTTGCTGTCCCTGTTTGAGCACTATGATGTCTGTCAGGTATCATTTCTATTCTCCTGCTTTAATTAAAAAGAAAGCAATTACTTCTGAAATCAGCTTGGAGTAAGTAAAGCAGCAAAGTTGCTTGGTTCAGTTTATCTTTTCTGTGCCGTAGTGGTGGTTCTGTTACCAGTAAAAAAAAAATTACAGGCAATTAAAATAGCTGTTAATGCAGTGGGATTGTTCCCTTTAATTGCTTTTTATAGTCATATTTTAATTGTAGTCATCATGAAAATCGAAAGATAGATTAAAACTTTTGAGGGAGTGACAGGGATTAATTTACCTCAGGAAAAACCTGTGTAAGGATTTCAGTAGCTCTCCATCAAGAGATGGAGGATGGCAGGAAGGACATCTTCCCTGAAGACATGTTCTGTCCTAAACAGCCAATCTCGTGTTTGATGCAGGATTATTATTGATTATTATTATTGAAAACAAAGCTTGATTTTAGCTCCTTCCCTTCTAAAGTCAGATACATTCTCCTGCTCCTGGCAAATTACAGTTTTTTTATTTTTAATGAACACAATCATTTACATTATTCACAGGATTACAGAAGGCTTGAATTCAGTCAAGACAGCTTATCAGTGTATCCAAATCAGATTAATTCAGAATAGAGTGGACTAAAAATAAATCAGCTTCTGTGTCTAGTTCATGCTTCTTTCTCTTTTCTATAAACAATGTGACATTTAAACCCTTAAGAAAGTAGTTAAGCACCACTCCAGCATTTTTTCCATTCTCCAGTGAGGAAAATGACTTGGGAGCAGCAAAATGGTAAATGAGGTCAGGGCAGGTAAGAGCTATTTCTTACCCACCTGCCCTCTAAAAATAAAATAAGTTACCCAGAGATTCAGACACCATTTTCCACTTATTCTGCAAATTATATGGTAGAGGGAATCTGTTTCTACTGCTGGGCTCTTGCATGTGAGCTGGACTCATGAGCAGGGATCTGTTTTTCCAAGCCAGTGACTTAATCAGTTACAGAAACTCCAGTAGACGTAGTTTCCTTTTTTTTTTTTTTTTCAAGAGTCTACACTAGTTGGGCATCTGCTGCAAATTGTCCTGGTTTTTATTAAGAACATCTGGGTGTTCTCTGCATTTCAGTTCAGAGGCGATGTCTGCTTAGGACTGGGACAAAAGTCAGATTTTGGTGGATTTTGGCCCGAAACTGGGGAGTCTCCACTGTGGCTTCAGCGTGAGGGGCCAGATTCTGCTTCCTGTTACAAAGTTTAGAGCAGTTCAGGAAAAAGAAATGTCAGTGGCAGTTTGTAGAGGTGGAACTGGGAATAGAATTTGTCTTTCAAAGTGACTCTTTTATTCCTCTCAGCATCCAATTCCATTGTGGCTCTGAGGCTGGTAACCGAACCCAGCCATGGAAAAGGACTGTCATTTTTGGTTGGGTTTATTTTTTATTTTTTGTTTCCAGGAGTAAGAAAATCCTGAGCGTGCTATATGGTGAATCACAGACACTGGAGTCAGAAAACTCCCTTTAGGTCACATCCAGCCAATCTCTCAGAGGGTTACTCAGGATATTTTTGTGTCCTGTTATATAGCAGGGTTTCTTTTAAAAATCTGTATCCACGAAGTTCCTGCCTTTTTGTTCAGATGACCGTTTTTTTCATTGATTTTAGTTCATATAACTGTGATCTTACAGCTTTTCTCATCCATCTCTACTCTAAAACATGAATAAATGCAAATAAAGATTTGCAGGTCCTTGTGAATTTGGAGATTTCAATATCTACTACACAGCCTGTGTTTGGAAATACTATTAATAAATCAGACTCTTCATTTACTTAGTTTCCTCTAATTATAATTTTACTTGTAATCCAACCTGCCCCCTAAACAATTCATCCCCATCCGCTGGGCATTTGCAGCTGATGTAACAGTGCCTCCCTTTTTTATCAGCACATCCTGTCCAAAGCTTGTTTTTATTTCCCTGCTCTAGACTTGTTCCAAATTACCAGCACATTTAGGACAAGATATTCAAGATTCCAGGCTAGATGCAGTAAATCCACATGGAGGAAGACTTCTCTACCATTTCATCTAATTTTTCTAATATGTGGAGCATTTCTGTGTAATCCACAATTCCCCTGGCGTGGCTTCTGAGTTGCAGATATCGTGAGGGCACGTGGATTAATCCTCAAACTCCAACAGTGGCAAACCCAAAAAGAAAATGCTCCATCCCTTTTCTTCCAGTGGCTGCCTGGAGAATTCCTCTGTTCCCCATCCATTCATCTCCTCCAGTGGATCCTGTGTTATCTTTGCTGATGAGAAAAATGTGTGCCCCGGGTCATTTGTCTGGAATTGTTAATGTTCAATCATCTCTCTGGGTCCTGACATATCACCAAACTCCGTGGAGTTTTTGCAGTGTAATTACTTGCTGCAAATTGTTTCACAATGACAGATGGATCCATTCCATCTGTTTCATGTGCAAACGTTTAGTTTCACAGTGAGATTCTGGATTTTAATGGGGGGAAAAAAGATAAAAGTCCTATTGTGCTACTTTTCAGTAGGCAAGTTACACATCTTTGGGTTTCTTTTCTTTGTGCTAAAAGCCTGTATTTAAGCAATATCAATTCCATGTTATTTTATCTTACACATTTAACTTAGGAGCCTAAATTGAGATTTTAGGTTTCCTGGGATTTATTTAGAGCAAGTCAAGCAACAGAAATATTTCCCCATGGAATTGCTGGGGGTTTCCTCTGTGTGCTGAGCTGCAGGATACAGCAGTTCAGTCTCAGGGAAGCTGAGTGGTTTCTCAGCAGGGACAAGGCCTTGGAGAAGGGGATGAGGCACAGGAGTGGGCAGGACCAATTTTAGCACTCCTGGGTGAGAAAATCCGTGTGTTTGGCTCAGAACCTTTGGCCTAAATGCCACATTAAAATTGCAGGTGAAAAGGCTTAGAATGATGAAATCCTTTCTTTCAAAATGTGTTGTTAAAAGTAGGAAGAGATGGAAACAGAGGCTCCTCATGTTTATGCCAGGTCATTAAATAACAGTGAAAAAGGGAAAAATAATCTGCATTCTCAGGTAACAAATTTAGCAGATTATTTTCATTATTGTCCTTCATAACTTCCTAATTCTTCAGTAATATTACTATAACTAACATGAATAATGATAAAAATAGCAATAATATATAGCATTTACATGCCGTTTCCTATTAGCAGATCTGTTCTTTGCATGAATGGCAAGTGTCATTTCCACTTTCCACAGAGGGGTAATAGGTGAATAAAAGTCCAAGTGTTTATCCCAGTAAGCTCCTGGCATGAGTATAGGTCTGAATCTCATTTTAAAGGCACTGTGGTGCTGGCTGATGAATTTCACCATCCATCTGAAATGTTTTTTGAAGCCACTTTAGGTATGTGCTGTTGTATGTGAGGAAATAGAAATATTCAAAGTTATTTGTCTCTTTTGAGCCTTCTCTCTGATTTGTCTTTGTTTTCACCAATTCTTTCCTGCTTTAAGCTGTCCTGTCAGTTAAACCTCTTGTTGTCTGACCTCCCAAATTCGCCCTGCTCTGATTTCTGACTGTCCCAGCCCCTGCCTGAGCTGCCAGCACCTCAAGGGACCTGGTGCTTTTAAGTTTTTGCTTGTCTGAAAATGGAGAGGGCATTGACAAAGAAGCTACACACATTTTCCCTATTTCTTTTCAAACAGACAGAGTAAAGCAACAGAAACAAACAGAATCTATTCATTAAAATTCCACAGATGGGAAATATTATCTTTGGTCCTTTTGAAGAAACCACTCTGAGCTATGACAAGGCCTACTTGAACGATGAAATTCAGCACACATGCTCTGTCCCCTGGCACCTCACCTGTGCTTTTGCCTTGTGGAATGTCCCTCCTATAACCTTCTTCCCAGGGAAATGTGTCCCCTAAACAATTTCTTTTCCCCATCAGATGGGCTGGATTCAAACCAGGCCATTGGAGGGGTTGTGGAGGGGAAAGTTTAGAGGGTTTTAACCGCCTCGTTTGAGAAACCAACCACAAAAACACTCAAGTGCAAAATGGAAACTGATGGTTGGCTTCAATTTTCCGTTTATTTTTCAGGAATAGGGGTAAATGTTGTGCCCTACAGATGCAGCAAAGGAAGCTGCTGTTTATGTAAGGCTCTAGTGAGCATCACTGTGGGCAAAAACATGGAGTACATTCAAATTTGACTGAAACAAGGCTGACAAAGCACTGGCCTTTGAGAAAGTCTTCTTCATTCCTTGTTTTTACATCTCCCTTTCTAGGCTGGAACTGTTGTTTTTTTTTTTTTAATGAAGTTCTATTGTCCTCTGAGTTATGGCCAGTTATTTTCCCAGAGGCCAGTCACTCTTGCTGGGGCATTGGCATTTCTTCCCTGTCAACATCCTTCCAAATGAAATAGAATCACAGAGTTTTTATTTAAGACAAGAAGGATAACAAAGCCCACATGTTTAACAGAGCTCTGTGTGCTTTGCACATAGGTAAAGCAGAAAATGATAAGTCAGATATTTTCCACATGTCTCTCTGGATTATAAACACCTGCATTTGGATCTGGGTTTATCCTGTCTCACTTTAGGTGCTTTTTAGGCTGAAAATTCTTCAGGTAAGAGTTCAGCCAACTCCCTGCATCACTTACGAATGGGAGGGTCTAAATTTCTGACAATACCCATCTCTTGCTTATTTGATTTTACAGCCAAAGCCCAAGGGCTAAGCTGCATTAGAGGGCCTGGAAATAAATGCAGAAGTGTTCAGTGGGCTGAATCCTGCCCTGTCCTTGCATTGCAGTGATGTAGCTCCCTGATGTGGGCTGTAAACTTTGTGTGTAGTGAGGAGATGGCAAAATGCTGAAATCTGAGTGAGGGTCCACATCTCCCTCAAACTTTCCTCATTTTTTGGGACATTGAAGAAGAGCAGCTGAGTGGGACAGGGATAAAGAAAAGATCTTGAGGCTGCCTGGAACCTTGAGGTCTGTTTTCCTTGTCACATCTGCTGGTTTTTTACACCATGGCAGCATAAGGGAACTTCAATCAGAAGCCAGTGCTTTCCAGGAGCTTTGGGAGTGCTAGAAATAAACACACATCTCTTTCTATTCTTCTCCAGTCATGTCCCTTTTTTACCCCCCCAGTTGATTATCGGAAAGATTTTATTTTCTACAAAAAACAAAGAAAAAAGGATCCAAAGCTGCAGAGAAATTACCTGAGGCTCCAGTGTAAAAGTAGTATTTGCTGTTATTTTATAAATATATGGCTAAAACCTCTTCAATTTCTGTCTCACCTAGTTCATACTCTGAATGTCAGATCTCATAAGCATTAATTTTATTTTTCTCAATCTGATTGAAATCAAGTAGTTGGCAATGGCAATAACTTTACCCCCACAGTGTCCCTTATTTATCTGCAGATACAGCAGTGGTGGGGCTGGTTAGTATTTGGTGGAATGGGTGACCTGGGTCCCCCATGGGCTGCTGAAAAGGTGTCTGATTTTACACCACTTCACTCCTAACACCCTTGGAATTCAGTATTCATCCAGAAAAGGTCATTGCAGCTGTGGGGAATAAAACACTGACAGAACAAACAATTAACTCTGAAAGCTTTGTGTAATTATCCTTTGGCTTGTCAATCCTACTGGATTTGGTACTACCAGAAATTCCTCAGTTTGACAGAACCCAGCCCTTTGTGGAACCATTACACACTGTGATTATTCTCAAATAAACATCTCCAGCAGCTATATTCAGGGAAAGAAACATAAAGCAAGGAATGATTGATTATAACTAGAAAATTAATAGTAAAGTCCTACAAGCAAGGAGGTGAAATTATGTCAAGTGATAAAACTCCTGGAGAAAAATGCCATCAGATTGGCCACATCCAGCTGTGCTGCTTGGTTTTGGAATCACATTCTCTCTTTTCTTTTGGAATGCACATGGCAAAAGATGGCCTCGTTCAAGGGACAGATCAGGGCTGAATGGTGAGGCACCATCCACTCACCCTGGCAGATCTGTTGGGATAATTCTCCAGCAATAAATTCTTGTCTGTAGGTTGAGTTTCAGCATTGTGTGAATACACACAGATGTCAGATGGAGAATGAGGCCTTTGAAGGTGCTTGCTTTTGAAAAGTTGATGTTTCCCAAAGATCAGAATGGTGTCCCTGAAATTTATGAGTATTCATGAAGGCTTTGTAAGGGAGAGGATTAGGGTCAGGGAAGTCTCTGTAGGAACTGAAAACAATTGAAAAATTGAAAAAGGGACACCTCATTCATTCTGCCTCACTTTCCTTTTGCCTCAATTGAAAAATTGAAAAAAGGGACACCTCATTCATTCTGCCTCACTTTCCTTTTGCCTCAAAATGATTAATGAGCCTGCTGGGAAACCAATACTTCAACAGTGATAAAAACACAGACATCGAGTTCTTATCAGAAATAATATTTAATAAAAAGGATGAAAGTCACATATCCCTGATTTACCTTTGGAATTCAGCCCTGCAGATGTAGGGAACACACTGGAAAGAAGGGGTCTCTGTGAGGCCTGCTCTCTGTCAGGCTCTTGTGGGATGACAGAGACACTCTGCTGAGTCTGAGGGGTTTCCTGAGGAGCCAGAACACTGGGTGTTTGTGCCTGTTCTTCCCTGTCCTGTTTCCAGGCTTTATTCCAAGTTTTATTCCAGGTTTTATCCAGTATTGCTGCCAACCAGGCTGGTCAGGCAGCTGAGGAAGTGCTCAGGCCTCACCAGCTGGGAGCAGTTAAATGAGGGCATAATTCTGTGTATGGGGAAGGGTCTGGAGAGTCAGTCCTGTGAGGAGCTGCTGGGGGAGCTGGGGGTGTTAAGAGGAGAAAAGAAGGCTCAGGGATGACCTTACTGCTCTCTCCAAACTCCCTGACAGGAGGGTGTAGTGAGGTGAGGGTCGGCCCCTGCTCCCAGGCAACAAGTGACTGGACAGGAGGAAACAGCCTCAAGTTGCACCAAGGGAGGTTCAGGCAGGACATCAGCAGGAATTTCTTCACTGGAAGTGTGGTCAGATGTTGGAATGGGCTGCCCAGGGAGGTGGTGGAGTCCTCATTCCTGGGAGTGTTGAAGGAAGCTGTGGATGTGGCATTCGGTGCTCTGGTCTGGTTGTGGAGGTGATGTTCAGCCAGAGATTGGACTCGATGCTCCTGGAGGTCTTTTCCAACCTGAATGACTCAGTGATTCTACTCCACACAACAGCTGATGCTTGAAGAAGCAGCCAAAGGAATCCTCACAGTGAGGATTGTTCTTACTTTGTCAGCAGCACGGTTCCATATTATGTTTTGTACAAAATATCTCTTGCATCTTGGTGTCAGAGGCAGCAGCTGATCCTCAGCTGGCTAAATTGATGCGACCAAAATGAAGACTTCTCTCTTCTTCTGGGAGAGAAGGATTCGAGCTACAATATTTTTAGACTCTCTCAGTTGTCTCAAAGTTCATGCCCTTGCTGCTTTCTGCAGATTGTAATTGAAAACTACACATTTTTGGAGAATGTTCTACAGCCCTCAATCATCTGAACAGTTTGTCCTGGCTTCAGGGGGACGTGGCTTTGAAAGTTCTGTGTCTCTAATCTTTGTCAAATGTTGTTTGATGAAGCTGGGAAGTTGCTTTTGCAGACAAACGTAGGAAGAACACATTTTTAGGAGGAGACTGGCTGTTCTTTTTGGCTTTGACTTATCTGCATATTAAAATATGCATGTTTGTGAGACTGAATCTTTTAATCTGTGTCCCTCTAATTTGCCATCTTTTGTTGAAACTGCGTATTTTCTTTTTTGGTAACTCCTATTACGAGAATTATTGAAAGCTTGTAAAAAATTCCTTACTTCTAAGCCAAGTTTACATAAAAAGCAAAACTGTTGTATAAAAACAGTTGTATAAAAGGTGTTTTAAATAGATATTAGCAAAGTAATGAGTCAGGGAACAGTTACTTAATTAGCTGGAGACTTGTTATCTAACGTCAGAAGAAATTCTCATTAGAAGGCAGCTGAATTTGCACTTGTAACACTTCAGATATAAATTCTAAATGTACATCAAGATGATAACACAAACTCCTTATCACTTAGTGTGCTGATTAGAGGTTTGATTACAACAGAATTGATGTTGGCTTCTGCCTTTTGGCTTTTGCCACTTGCCTGTGTGCCCAGGGTGAAGAACTGAGGGCTGCATCCACAAATCTACATCTAGAAATCATGTATAAGAATTTTTCTGTTAAAATTCCTTCTGTTTCCACTAGGGCTTTTTCAGTCAAAAAGTCCTGAAAGCAAAATGACTGAAAGCAAAATGGTTTCACTGAAAGGCAAAATGTTTAATTTGAGATTTCAGTTTCCCTAAGGTACAAAACCCACCTGCAGTGCTGCTGGTATCCCCTTCCTCCATCCCTTATAGATTAAATCTCTTGAGTATCCTAGTTTGAAACACGTACAAATGAATATGGAAGTTGTTATGCACTTTCTTAGAGAATATTCAGGCTATTTACAACTATACTTTCAAAAGGAGAACAAAGGCTTAGAAGAGGCTTTTGTTAAAGTTCTAATTTCACATGAGTATATTTCATTTTTAAGAACAACGCAACAAAACAAATGCTTCTGTTATTGCTGTCTTCTATAGCTGAAAATACATGTTTGGACTGTGAACTAGAAGGTGAAAAAGTGAATATATTACTTTCTTTACTCAACAAAAGATTTTAGGCTCAGTTGAGTTGCCCAGGCAGGGATGTCTCAGGACACTTGAGACCCTGTGAGTCTCTTACCTGGTTTCCAGTCATTGTTGAATGTCAGCACGGCCTCCCATTGATCCCATGTTGTATTCCTGTGGTTTTACAGCAGAGGACATGCTTCCTTTTGGTTCAGCTCATCTGGGATCTGATCTTTTAGCTCTTAGGGCACTACAGCTGCATTTCATTACCTCAAGGCCTAATATTTGCTTTATATGCTCCATGATTTACCAGAGCTGCACTGGTCTGCTTCATCAACAGTCTCTAATGAGCCTTCATGAGTGTTTGTAGACCAGAATAAATAAATAAATGATCTTACAAATTTTATGTTTACCACAACAAATTGTTTCTCCCCTCAGTGATGTTTGCTGTTTTGTATTTTTATTCTAGGTTGGTTGTTACTTGAAGACCCCCAAGTACCCAATTTGGCTGGTCTGCAGTGAAAGCCACTTCAGTGTGCTTTTTTGTTTGGAAAAGGATGTGCTCAGCGACTGGAAAACGGGACAGAGGTTTGATCTCTATTACTACGATGGCTTGGCCAACCAGGATGAGGAGATACGGTTGACAGTGGGTATGAGCAGCTCCCTGACTCTGCATTTCACCTCTTGGGGGGCAGAAAGGAGGATCCAGTAATACCAACAGTGATGGTTACAGGCAGTGAATGTTAATTTGTGTGCTGTTGCCTAATTTCCATAATTAGTTTTGGTGATGAGTTATATTTCGCAAGGAAGTTTTGAGGATAAGCTCTTGAAAGGGTTAACAGTGAGCATGTGTCACTTTGTACACAGTGGCAGATCTTCCAGTGATTCCCAAGGAACAGGTTGTGATCTCTGGCTTATTCATACTGCCAGGACTATAAAATACATTTCACTATTCACATTATCCTTCA
The DNA here is from genome assembly GCF_049639895.1 of Pseudopodoces humilis. Classification (NCBI taxonomy): domain Eukaryota; kingdom Metazoa; phylum Chordata; class Aves; order Passeriformes; family Paridae; genus Pseudopodoces; species Pseudopodoces humilis. The sequence goes on from NC_142200.1 coordinate 148,584,490, forward strand.
CATCATCTCACATCGTTTCTACAGGCAGAAAGTGCAGGCCTCCATTTCCTCACCCTAAATGCCTGTAGGAAAATGAGCAGAGAGGGTGAGGAAACATGAAATCTTTGCCTCCAAGGCAAGAAGATGCCACTAATCTGCTAAAAAAGTTTAATCTCTTACCTGCCTGGAAGCACAAGCCTGCAAAAGATCTTCCAACTTGTCACACTCCTTCTTTCAGGAAACCATGCCAAATTACACAGCTGCTTTTACAGTAAATACTTCTTCAGCTGGGAGGCATTTGGATGAGTATTCTGATCCTTAGAAAGCACCTACTTCAATACATTCTCCAGCACTGTTTGCTAATAATATCCTACTCACCTTTTGTTTTCTTTCCTTTGGTACATTTATACAATCTTGTCTGTGATTCTTTGATAACCAAATTCCTTCTCAATCTGAAGGAGCCACTCTACCGTGGTCTGCTCTTTAGAAATAAGTTGTCTTTTTTCCTTATTTGCACCGACATCCAGGTTTTTGCACAGGATGGGTGTTGTATGTTCTGCTTGAGTCCATGTGACAAAGTTGTTTCTATGCTGGGAGTGCTGGAGGTTTGAGCACCTCATGAGATTTGGTAGTGAGTTCAGTCGTCTCTCTGCCTGTTATTTATCCTCTCATTTTAGAGAAAATTCCTGTAATTACATTGTAGGAGTCACATGCTATATTAGCTCCAAAAGTGATCAGTTTTCACAGGACTGTGGTTGCCAGCTGGTTCCCACATCCCAGATAAAAGTGACGTGGATGGTACAGCTCAGCACAGGACTGGAGACACATTTCTTCTATTGAGTTGTACCACATAACATCTGGTCCAAAACAGGTATCCTAATGTGTTTTTCCACCTCCAGGAATGTTTCCAAAATCAAGAGCTGCCAAGCCCTCTTAAGATCCCTGGATGAGAAATTCCCCAGAGCACATCTAAATTTTTCCCTTTGCTGTCCAACCTGTCACGGCATTTCTTTGTGTTTCTCCTCAAAGCCTAAATGTGCATGGAGTTGTTGATGTCTCTTTGTTGTGGCCATAGCCCCTTCCAGGGATGTGTCCCAGTAAATCCTTTGTTATCTGTGAAATCCTACAAAAGGCAGTAAAAACGCAAATGTTTTCATCATTCCACAAAAACGCTGGCCTGGTTCTGGCTGTGCAGTAATCCCTTGCTAGGTCTGGAGAAAACTGTAATTACTTCACATCCAAAAAGGTAACACTGGCCAAACATCTAAACCCAGCACACAGGAGCAGATGAAAATACCAGAATGCTAAATATTGCTGGTATTTCCCTTGTGGAAATCCCAACAAGAGGTGATGTTTAGGCAGCATCAGCTGGAGATGCAGCACGAGGAGCTGGGTGCTCCCTGCTGCTAGGTAGCAAAGTTGTTTGCTTTACTTGAGCAAGAAGCTGAATTCCTTGAAATGGGAATATTGATTATAACTAGGTAAAATTGCCATCGAGGTCACATTTCAGGTAATACTGAAGAAATTGCGCTGGGCAAGAAAGGCAAAAAAGACAGAAGAGTAGAATTTATTTTTGGGAATAGCAGCAATTGCTACTTTATATTGAGAATTTGCTTTGCTTCTAATACTTACCCATTTGTCAAAATGTAGACAAGAAACATAAAGTTCCTTCATAAAAACAGGTTAATGACATCAACATACCATCAAAAAGAGAGGAAAACAATAATAAATCTTTCCATTGGGGGAGAAATTTTGGATAGGCAGAGAAGAGTTGTAACGGTGCTGGCACTCAGTTTCTCAATAATTAAGGGTAGAATATACATATTCCTTTTCTTTTACTCTTAGATACACCTTTATGATACTTTTTCCCTGTTTCTTTGAATGGAAACACTCCATTCAAACTTTTTGATTGGAAGAATTCAAGTCTAAAAATGACAAAATTCCTTGAAGTTGGTGATGAGTGGGAAAGGCAGCCACACCATGTGCCTGTCCTGCTACCAGGGCTATGGTCAGGACAGTGGCTTAGGTTGCACCAGGAGATGTTTAGAGAAAAATTTCTTCACAGAAAGGATTGTCAAGCACTGGAACAGGTTGCCCAGGGAAGTGGTGGAGTCACCATTCCTGGAAGTGTTCAAAAAACCTGTATTGTGGCACTTGGGGACAGAGTTTAATAGTGAAAGTGGTGGTGGTGCTGGATTTATGGTTAGACTTGATGATTGTAGAGGTTTCACCTTTTATTATTCTAAAATTCTGTGTTCTAAACTCTTAAAAATTATGATAAAAAAGGCTCTGTTAAACTTAAAGATTCCTGTGTGCCTCTAAGTTCCTGAGGACCTAGAGGGAAGCCACCAGTACTTTATGTACTTTTAAATATTGTCTGTTTCCCTCCACTCCAACCCCTGCAGTCATCCAGAATTTTCTGCATGTTCTTACCAATCAGTGCCAGATAGATCTGAGACTGTGAATGGTCAGGACAATCCCCTCCCATCCTGTCTACATCAGCCTCACTGAAGCAGACCCAAATCCCACACCCTGCCCTTGGCATTGCCACTTGCAGCCAATCCTTTGGCTGGGAGACAGACAGAAAAGAAGAAAGAAAGAAAAATAAAACCCAAAAACAACCCTGGTCTGCTGCAGTTTAAATGTTTGACTCCAAAACAGGAAACAGCTGAGCAGACTGACATCCAAGCTGGTGGCAGGATGTTTTGTCCCTGGGAAGTTCAGCTCTGCTTTCACTGTTGACAGATGCCGTGTCTGAGACAGTGACCTCTCTGTTTTCCCTGAGCTGCAATGGCCTCTCCATCCCAAAGGAATGCTCACAGCCTGGGGAGCTCCCTGATACCCCACACAGCATCATCTTCTCCTGTCTGTGCATTGCTTGCTGAGCACTAAAGAGACAGTCTTCTTTCCCAGGGTGGAATAGCCCTAACCCAATTCCTATTGGCATTTCCTATCCAAGTGTGGCACCACCACTGTCCTTAGCATTTGAGTAACAGAAGTTACTCAGTAATTCCAACATCAATTGCAGAACAAAAGCCTCATGACAGCCCTGCAGCCTGTTGCTTCATTTTCTGAGCTGTGGTTTTCCTTGAAACCATCTGTGTATGAGCGATCCAACCTGGCTTGGGCACGGTGATCCGTGGTGGATGTGGCAGTGGTTGGACTCAAACCGTCTGAAAAGTCTTTCTGTGGGGTTCTGTATGAAGAGAAAATTCCCTAGCCACTAACAATGTCTGTTTTATCTCTGCAGATACAACTCAGGTGTGCCCTGAAAATAAAGAAAATGATCTTACTCCTCCACTTGAGCACTGTATTAGGACAAAGTAAGTGAAATTACAGTTTGTCATACAAATACATTCAGTTGTTGATACAATATATGTGAAGCTGGAGTGTGGAAGAAAATATTTCAGCAAGTAAAGCTGAAAAATTAATGCTTCAAAATCAGGAAGGGTCTGAATGGGCCAGGCTGTGATAATATGTTTTGCACATTTAATTGTGTGTTATTGTAATTAACATTGAACTGTCCAAGGTGTTCATTCTTAGAGAAACCTTCACTACATCACCAAGAGCTGGCTGAGCCAAATTCAGTCTGAGAGCACGGCTTGGTTGCAATAGATCTAAATTTAGATTCCCAAAAGTGCTTGATTGCAGAGGTATAATGAGAAAATGAGACAATTTATTCCATTTTCATCAATCTTTTCTGAGGAGCAAAACAGGGCACCTGGGTGTTGTTTTGCATTAAGCCCCTTTGAGCAGTCTCAGTTTTCTCAGTTTGTCAGGACCACAAAGCAGCAGATTTTGTGCAGTCATTCCTGACAGCCCTTAGCTCATATTCTCTCCTCACAGACAAGGCTGATTCCTGTCATGTTGGGATTTTCATGGCCATTTTGAAGCCTATATAGCAATTCATCCAAATCCTACTGAAGGTAATGGAAACGTTTTCAGTTTAGTGAGACATGAAAGAAGCAAAATGGGGAAATTTAACTGGGCAGAAAATTCTTCTTCATATCAATTCCAGCACAGCTTTGGAAGTTACTATCTGAATATCTCTGGAGCAAGAAGTGAAAGCCTCATTGTCAGAGACCATAACATTTGTTAAATCAGCAAGCCAGGCAGCTTCAGGTTTCTCCTGCAGTTTCCCTCCTGTCCTTGCTACAATTTGCTTTCCAAAAACAAAAAAAAACCAGCAAAAAATAATAAAAACTTAAATAAATAAGGACAGTGTCTGCCTGTGTGTTGATCAGAAAATCACTGAAAGGTAGAAGAGGCATCCTGCAAGGTGACAGCAGTGAGAGCCTTCCTGCACATACAGATTTTATTGATTCCTCATTTCCAGTGACACATAAGCATGACTGCAAACCAAAATAAATAATGTATAACCTCTGAAAGCCCCGCAGCGTGAATAATGAATGCAACTACTTAAAGTCCTACAATATCTTCATTCCTGGCATTGTGTCAGAGTTATACAGTGTTGGTAGGGCTGCTGTTTGTTTGTTTTAAGTTCCCTGCTTTAATCTGCTGTAGAGGTAAATTACCAGCAAATTCCAGTGTCAATTTATTTTGTTTGTAGCATTCTCAGCACTGTCTGATTGACCCTGGGCAGTCTGGCTCCTTGTTTTCAGTGTTCTCCCTTTGCTTTGATGGTATTTATTTAATGGCCTTGCTGCAAAAGGTTTTTCATGTTAAATTTTTCCTTTTTGTTTTAAGAACTTTTTCTTCCAACTACGGAACAGCATATAAGGAAAAGTAAGAACCAGCCCAAGTAATCAAAATTTTAGCAATTTAGGGGATAAAAGAAAAAGGAATGGTTTTTTATCATACGACCATGGAAAACTCTTCTAAACTAGTTTTTAATAAAGCAAAGAGCTGTTATTTATTTTGATGAAGAATTCATGATGAAGCTCCACATCAGACTTCTCTCATCAAAAAGTGCAGGATAATTTCTCAGAGAGGAGAATTCCATCAGACCTGAGACGATTAGCTATTATTAATTGGTTTTATTGATAATTGACAGTTTTCCTTCCATTTACATGCCTCAGTTCTGGTTTAATCCATGACAAGCCCACTGCTTACCCCAGTACCTGAGACACACTGAGTTCTGTGCCTCACATCTCCCTGCTCTTTGTTCTCTTGCCCTCTCCTGAAGGGAAAACTGCACTGGTAATAGACTGGTTTTGCATTTAGTTTTTAATAATAATAATTACAATTATAATTATCATTAATATTATTATTATCAGAAGAAAAGGGTTGTTTTGCTTCTACAGGAGGAGGAGGCTCATGTTTTCAGTCCCTGTTGTATGAAACATCAGAAGAGTTCTGTTCTGAGTTCAAAGCAGGGAACCCTTCAGCTGGCTCTGGAATGAGCAGTCACCACCAGATATCAGTGTAACCTGCAGGCCCCCAAGAAAAGGAGAAGTAAAAGTGCTTTTCTTGTGTCTGTCAGCCCCAGACATCTGTGGCAGCAGTCGGATTCTGGCCCAGGGATGTCTGGAATGTGCATCCCTGGGTTGTTTTGGAGATACCGTGCAGACAGCTTATCCTGTCCTCCCCTGAGGAATACTCTTATATCACAGTCCTGATCCTCAGCACTGGAGGAAATAACATCTGTTAGCTCTGCCTGAGGGGAACCAAACTTCTGATCTGCTGTTATAACCTGAACTTAGCAGTGTTTTATGTTAACCCTCTGTGGCTGTGGGACAGTGGGATCCATGAGTTCACCTGTTGGCTGTGAAGTGAAACACCCAAAGGGAATTTAATGGATAAGAGAAGAGCAGAGCCTGGGCATCTCACCCTGAATTACTGATGTGCTCCAAAACAATACCAAATTATCAGCACAGGAGATGCTCACTGAGTGCTATTCCAGGCTGAGCATTGTTCAGGGCCTGACCTGTTCCTCTTCAGTTCCTGTTAACTGCATGACCCTTGGGTGAGGTTGTACTTGAAGCAGGTGGATCAAATGGAGTTTTCCTTTTGCTAATCTGATAAATTGTAATTGAATCAGCAGCTAGAAAATTTGAGTTGCACTGTGGTAGGATAGTTTGGGGAAGCGATCACCTTGTCCAGGAAGTTTTGTATCTGTTTGTAAATAAAAGACTTTTTCAGCATCTGTGAGTGAGATTCCTCACTCTTTGACACCTTTTCTTGTGCAGATGCAAGAGGGGGAAAAATGTTTTGGACCTGTCTCATAGAAGCAAACAGCTAAAAGCTGCCTTCGGGTCTAAAAAATGGTTTGAAAATAAACCCAGGAGATGAGGCTTGTTCTGAAAGTAACCTTCAGTCCTGCTTCAAAAATGATGTTCTGTTTAAGCTCTTTTTGGAAAGACTGTTTTAAAAAAGGCCATTTCCTCACTGCACAGTGATTAACAAGTCTCCCAACAGCAGAAATGGTGTCAGCAATGTGAGTAATTCCACAGGGCACAGTGCAGGCTCATCTGGTGTCTTTTGGCCTCTGTGGATCCCTCTCAAAGCTTTAATCATCCTGGTGAGATAGAAAGGTGCACCTTGGGAAGACTGTACTCAAAGATTAGGGATTATTTGATGGCATTACCTGAAAAATCCAATGGGGACAGAAGGTGGCAGTTGTTTTTTCCATTTGGTTGTTTAGGGGTGACATTCTCAAGCAGGGACAGCTCTCACGGCTGGAAAATGCCAGACTTAGGTTGAATAACCCCAGATGAAACAAATTCTGCTTTTAATTTAAGATGTGGGGCATCTCTGCTGTCTATTCCTGCTCAGTATTCCTGGGATGGAGACAATCTCTCCGCAATTTTTGATTTTAATTTTCTCAGCAAAGTAAAAGAACAGAAGGAAAAAATTTCACAACAGCCCTCAGATGGTCACTTCCTTTGAGACACTGCCCTGAAGACTGCAAGAATTCAGCTTTTGGTTTTGTTTTACACTTAATTGACTTGCCCAGCACAAGGACTGAGCTGCCATACCCTTGCTGACACATCCTGTCCTCGGTGACAGAAAGAATGTGGCACTGGCAGCTCTCTGTTCCCTCCTCCCCCTCACCAATGTCTTACCACTCTGAGACAGATTCTCAAAACAGATACAAGCACTCAGCACTGGGAATGCAACACTTCAGTTCCCAGAAAATGTGGACCATGACCTTGCAGATGAGGAAAGCCACAGCCAAGGGTGAATTCATGCCATGAGGGGTGATTTGATTCACTTCAGGGGGACTGGAGGGCATCACCAGGTTCTGGGGCAGATCTCTGTTTTTTGCCATGGTTTGAAGACACATTTTGTGGCAGATTCAGGATTGATGCCTCCTTTGCTTTCAGTCACTTTCCTGAGGAGGGCAGGCAGTGCAGAGCCAGGAATGAAAGATGTGGAAGGTTCCAGACCCAGCTGGAAGGGCTGTTCTCAGTGTCCATCTTCAGTGTCATTCTGAAGGATGAACAAGGGCAGAGAAAAGCAAAACATCACTGTTAAAGTGAGCTTTGGAAAGCTTGGAGGAGCCAAGGTCAGGAGCAAAGATAGGTGCTCAGTGAGGTCATCCAGGCACAAGATCTGAGAGTCAGAGTTCCTAATCAGAGCTAAACAGGAGGGTGCAAATTGCCTACTGACAGCTGAGGGTATTTTGGTTATTTAGGGTTAATTCTTGTACTCATCTGTCAGGGTTTTAAAGCAGTAACTGAACAGTTACTAGAAAACTTACTTATTTCTTGCTGTGAGATATGGATTAGAACAAGAGCAAAACAGGCTTAAAACTTAAAAGTAATAAAGAAAGTTTATTAACAAAACTACAAGAATAAGAACACCAGAATAAAACTTCCAGAAAACCCCTTTTTCTCCCACTACCCAACCATTCCCTTGTTCACATGATTTAGGGTTAATTCTTGTACCCATCTTGGGAATTCCCTAATTTTGCTGTCCAGCATGAAGGTCTCTGATGTGAATCAGCTGCTGCTGAGGATTCTCTGTTGCCCAGAGAGACTGGAGGAAGAGTCAGAGACCTCCAACCCTGGTACCTAAAATCAGGGGATACAATTCCTTCACTTCTGCTCTGTTCCCTTTGGGATGTGATTAGTTACCCCAACCAAGTCCATCCCAGTCTCTCTGAGGTTCCTTGGGTGGTTCAGGGGTGTGGGTTTGTCTTTCAAGTGATGAACTGATGGGTGTAAATGATTTCATTTCTAGGTGGCAAGGAGCTGTCATCGACTGGAACGGCACAGAACCCATCTTGTGACTGATCTGACCTGCACTTTATTTGGGAAGACCAAAAGGAAATGACTGAATGAGCACATTCCTATTCCCACCAATACAGGAAATAGGGCAGTTTGAGATGAGGAAGAATGACAAGGTTTACAGGCTGGCAGAGTTTCACCTCAGCCACCTTGTGCTTCAGATATTTTGCTTTTAATATAAACAACACTGACGTAAATTCCTTGTCCCTGCCTTCAGCATAAAGCTGCTGAGGGCAGGCTGGGTTCCCACCACCAAATCAAGGTTAAAGACGAAGCAGTGAAGTTGTCAACGTCCCCTTGAGGTCTCCTGGATCCACTCTGTATCCTGGAATTGTTTGGAGGCATCTGGTGGGAGATGCTGAACCCAGATTTCTCTCACTTCACAGCCTTCTCTGTCCTGCCTTGCTCCTCCTTGACAAAACCCCGGTGCCACTCTAAAACATCATCCAAAGACTAAACATCCACCTCCTTACCTGTTGTTAGCAAGCCTCATTTTGCACTGAATAGGTTGGTGACTGTCTGAGCTTTTCAGGGAAAGCCTGGCCCATACCAGGTTCTCGTTGTGTCATGAATTTGCAGTAAGGGTTGTGGTTTTGTGTTACCAAATTCATCCTGTTAGTATGTTCCCAGTGTTCCCAGTGTTCCCAGTATGTTCCCAGTACTGGGTGCAGCTGCTGTGGAACAGTGCCTCGTGCTGATATAGCTCATTTTTCTTTCTGGTAAGAGGCAGCTGTATCAGTGTCTTTACATTTCTGCCCTTATTTCTACACGAGGGTTTATTCACACCCAAGTGACAGATTAGATCTGTGATTTGCTGCTTCAGAACTAGAAGAAAACAAGAGTTGTTAGTTTTGAAATTCAAATGGTACCTGTCTGTGATAGGTGAGGGACCCTGAGGTACTGAAGCTGCAGTTTGTACTCTGATTAATTCTGTTTTAGCAACACTTTACCAAAATTGGAGCAAGTACAGCAGGTTGCAAAAAATGCCTTGGGAGAAACAGGCAGATAAAAGTTGTTTCTAGAGGTATTCCTCTCTCTTCAGAGTGAGTATTTCATGAGAATCCAATAAAGGACTTCTACTTTCTGATGTTTATCATAGCACCTGCTTCCTAGTCAGTGTGGAAACTCCTCTGGGTCCTTAAAAAATGAGTGCAAAATCAATTTCCAGCAAAAATTCAGTGTTCTGGGTGTAGGGTGCAAACTGACTGTGCAAATGGAGATCTCAGGGAATTAGCAGTGGAGTTAGATTTGAAAACCAACCTGAATCTAAGTTACAAAGGAGTACTAGAAATGTTTAGATCGCCTTTGGATGAAGATCTGCCTCCCCCTTTGCTTCCCATTCACATCATAGAATCATAGAACTGTTTGGGTTGGAAGGGAAATTAAAGATCATCTCATTCCAGTCCCCTTTCATGGGCAGGGACACTTCCCACTATCCCAGGGTGCTCCAAGCCCCATCCAAGCAGACCTTGGGCACTTCAGGGATCCAGGGGCAGCCAGAGCTGCTCTGGGCACTCTGTGCTGGGGCATCACCACCCTCCCAGGGAAGAATTTCTTCCTAATACCTAATCTAAACCTGCATTATTTCAGTTTAAAGCCATTATATGCAGTAAAGCATCTCAGGGTTGCAGTTATTTTAATTGTATTTATTTCAGTGTAATAAAATCTGTTTGGTTTAGATCAGATAATGAAATTAAAACTGTGAGATCCAGATCTCCCAAAGAGATTCAGCCTCTTGAGACATCATCAGCATCAGATCCCTGCTGACTCTGCCATCCCTGTGTATTTAGGGATGTGTTTGAGCTGTCAGCTGCAGGTGGATTCAATAATGCCTTTAAGATACCTCAGCCTGAGCTTCAGTGTTTCTGGGAAGTCCCAAACAGCCAAAGATCCCAGATGTAAAACCTTTTTCCATCTTGAAATCTGCATATTCTGTGGTCCACACTTTGTTTCATGAAACAAATACAGTTTGATTTTCCCACCTGCCTCACAGGGCATCCGTAATAAAAAATTTTGAAGGGTGCATTTGGACAGAAAACACCATGGAGATGATAAAAAAAAGATGTTTTTTGAACCAAAAAAATTCCTTTCTGGTTGTTCCAGTCTAATAAACCCACACCATTTATTTCAGAGCTTTAAAGTGTGTCAGATTGGAGATAACCTCCTCCTCCCTGGCAGCAGAGCAGTGCAGATAAGAGCTCGTCTGGGGCAGCTGCTTGGGGATGGGCCAGATCTGCTCTGGCTGAAATCTGGATGTCTGCAGTGCTCAGGGGATCTGCTCTGTGTCCAGAGGAGTGTCCAGGGTGTGGTGAAGCTTTGCTTTAGGATGGGGAGAGTTGTTCCTATAAAGGAACAAGAGGATTGTCTCCAGTGGACCACACCCATGAAGATGTAAAGATTTTTAGGGTATGAGAAAGGGGATGGACTGGTTGGAAATTGTGGTTTATGGGTTCTTGTGGAGGGCAAACAAAGATGAGGAGAGGCCCTGAACTCTGTTCCTCTTTTTAAAACAGACTCCAAAGGACTTTGAGGCTCCTTCATCACTGGCTATGGAGAATTTGTAAAAACAGATTTTCCTTACCTGTTACCTGTTCGTGTCCTTGTGTATTTGTTTGCAAAGTCCACTGCCCACCTGACAGCGAATTAACTCCAGATTCACCCCTGCCCTCACTCACAAAGGAGGGAAAAAAGTAACCTGAAGCACCTCCCCAAACCCCAGCTAGGCAGAGCACCTCAGCACTGCTGAGCTCCTGGAGCCTGAAAGCAGCAGGTTCCTTCAGCAGGGCTCAGTGCCAGAGTCCTTACCAGGCACAAAGAAATGGCTCCTTGGATGGAGACTGCAACCAGAACATTCATTTACATCTAAATACTCTCAAAAAGTAATGCCAGAGCATTGCCTGCTCGCTGCCTGCATCAAGACTTGTGTGGTTTTATTCAGTGTAAAGCAACAGAAATTATTTCCTTGAAGATATTACAGGGGTTTTTTTTGGGTCAGTCACACAAGGCAGTGCAAAATATTCTGTGGCAGTACATAAATCTGCACAGATCTGTGTAGAAACATCCTCTTCTGGCAGCATGCATCCAATCTTTTAAAATTATATTTTCCTCCTCATTGTTTCTATCTTTTTTTTTTTTTTTTTTTTCTCATTTCCCAAATAATGTGACTTCCTGAGCTGAACAAAGCAGTGACCATTTGGAAATTGAGCTTTAAAAGACACCAGTGACGTTGGCACTTGGCTTGTGTGGCGTCTTCATTCCATTCTCTTCTGTGGAATAAAAATTTGCACTCTGTGCTGCAAAATTGACCTCTTAACTAATAACAAACATGGTTTATTTTGTGTGGAGATGAAAATGGAAGCAGAGTTATTATTTTGGCAGGGTATCATATCTACTACCTTTCTACAAAAAGTTTATTTAGCTTTGTTTCCTACAGAGTGTCCCATACAAATAAAACATTTAAAGAAATGGTCAGGCAAAAGCCCAGATTTCTTACTCATTTTTTAATAATTGATCTGCTAGTGGAAATGAATCTGACAGAATGTGAATGTTTCATGGTCAGTGGCAAAATAATGGCAAGAGGGGAAAATTATGGTTGTGGGTAAAATTCACAATTTTATAGAGCTTCTGATGTTTGTTTTTTACATGCCTATATTCTATATTCTGGTTAAATCTGGGGAAAGTTTAAGATCTGATGGCTGATCCCATGAATGAATCCCTGCAGTCACTGTGGGTTTGGTTCCCAGGTAAACTGAAAATGACAACTGGAGACTCTTGCTTTCAAGTTTTCCCTTTTCCTGGGGCAGATTTTTATTTGTTTCTGTTTGTGATGTATCTAATGGGCTAATTTGAAATGGCAGGAAATAGTCACTTTAGTAATCAAGGAAAGCTGAAGAGCTTGGAAGAATGACACCACCATAAGCCAAGTTTTCCATCAGGGATAAGTAGCTTGGGGCTCTGAGGATTCAGTTGCTGAAAGTGAAGTACTGGGAGAAAGCAGAATTTTTTCTGGTGCTGGTTGGGAGCTGCATTAAAAACCAAAGACATCAAGCCAATGCTTTTTCCTGAAAATACTTGCACCAATCTTTTGGAGCACTAAAAGGGTCAGTTTTTCAGAAGGCCTACGTGATTTGGGGTATGACTGCAATAATATAATGTTGTAAAAGATATGGATTTCAATTTTTTTGGTAATTCTGCTTTATTTTCCTGTCCCAGGGTAAGTTTACTATGAAGGGAACTGCCCTGAATTTCACATTGTCAATAGGTGGGGTATGCACAGCTATGTTTTAGATGATAAAATTTAATCCTCACCAAAATTTGTCCTGTGATAATTTCTCTCTTCAGCTTGTGCTTTTAGAAATGTCAAAATTAAGAATCAAGCGCCAAAGCCTTAATGTGCGTAGTTTTATTTTATTTTTCATCCAAAAAACCATGTAGGAAACAGAGATTTTTTTATGGAATGAAATGCTCCTGCATCTCCATATGATCCTGTCTGCTGCACCTCCTGAGGAAAAGCCACTCCATTAAGGATATTTTGTATGCAATCACTCTCTTCATTGATTTGTTTTCATTGGCTATAAAATAATAAATTCAACACCAGCTCTGAAATAAGGAAGCAGTTCCTCTTTAGCAGCCTTGTTTATAAAACCAGAAAAGGAAAAAGGGCTTAATCAGGTATTTTATTTGTCATTTCACACAGGGTGGAGAGGTATTGTTGGTACAGCGGAAAACAACCAGATTTTGTGACATCCCTCACTAATCGCTTTATCAGCAAGGAATCAAGCACAGATTTTACAAGCAAAAAGTTGGTTTTTTTCTAAGATAAATAATTATTAGTACTTCAACATTTTTAGTTTCATCTGCTGTGAGGTGTTTTTTTTTCTTAAATTTCTTTTTTTTTGTTCAGAAGGAACTATGGATAACTCCAACTATTGATCCCTCAGGAAGTTGTGCTTAAAGGCACAAGTCAAATATCCATGATGTAGCTCTGAGACTTTTCCAGACCCTCAAATTAAAGCACTCTCTCTGATCTCCTCTTGGCCCCAAGAGTTTCAGGTGGTGTTTCAGTGTTTTCCATGGTACTGTGCACATCCCATGCACTCCACATTTTGCCCAGCACAGATTAAAATGTTTTATAGCAACTCCTGGATCTGGGTGCCTCGATTTTCAAGGGCAATTTATGAAAAGAAATGGAGCACAGTGGGTTGGCTGTGGACAGCTTGAGGTGAGGTGGTGTCATGCAGAGATGCTCAGAGGTGATAAATCTGCAGGGTGGCTTTAATGTGGCTCTGGAGCTGAATTCCAGCTGAGCTGGAGCGAGTCCAGAGCAGGTCCATGAGGATGATTAGAGGAATAAAACACTTCTCATTTGAGGAAAAGCTGAAAGATTTGGGGTTGTTCAGCCTGGAAAATAAAAGGCTTAGAGAAAGGGAGATCTCAGACCCCTTCCAGTGCCTAAAGGGGCTCCAAGAGAACTGGAGAGGGACTTTAGACAAGGCCATGGAATGACAGGACACAAGGAATGGCTTCCCACTGCCAGAGGGCAGGGCTAGATGGAATATTGGGAAAAAATTCTTCCCTGTGAGGGTGGTGAGGCCCTGGCTTCCCAGAGAAGGTTTCCCAGAGAAGCTGTGGCTCTCCCATTCCTGGAAATGTCTTCATCATCATCAAAATATATCCAAAATATCTACAAAATGCAGAAGTTTGCAGGGTGGGTATCTCCAGGAATATCTTGAAAGCCACTGGTGAGAAATAGGCACTGATGGACTTCAGCTCTGGTTTAGGTGCTGTAGAAGGAAATGTATTTTCCTCTTCCCTGCCTGCTGCCCTCTGGATCTCCACAGGTTTTACTGATTATCAGAGGAGTCCAGGATGACTGATTCAAATGAATCCCACTGTGTGTGAATGATAAAGCCTGAAAATAAGGAAGCTGTGCTCATGGAGCTTGACAGAAGTGAATGAGATGATGGGTCCGAGATTCCTCCTGCCTCCTGCACCGTCCTCACCTCCGGCTTCCAATTAACCTGTGAGACACAGAATCCTCTCTGTGGAAGAAAGCATGGGGTTGGGTAGCAGGAATTTGCCAGCTTTTGGAAAAGGAGCTGCTGATAAATCAGGTAACTCACGTGGGCACACAGGAGCCGTATCAGAGCTGGGACCTGGAAGGTGTCCTGGACGTGAGAATTTGTAAGCACAGATTTCTTGTATAACAGCACTGGGACTGTGTCACAACCCTAAATCCTGATAAAACAGCCAAGATAACTGTGCCTTGTGTGGGTGCTCTGCTTACTTCCTTATCATCATCTTATCACTTGGCAAGGCCTTCTGAATTAATCTAAGAAATATTCTGGGCATTTGTAAAAATACTCCGTGCACTGGAATTCAGCAAATATTTATTAATTGACAGAACACCAGTGAAGAATGTGTAACCAAAAAAAGAATAAAAGTGTTCAGCTCCTCTCTGTAAAATACACAAAGGATAGGAGGTTAAAAGTTACATTCCACAAACATACCTTTTGCTGAGCTGTACTTGGTTTGGTGAGTGGTGTGGATGGGAGCCAAGGTCTCCAGACCCTGAGTTCTGAATCATTTGTGCTGGGAGAGAGGAAAAATATCCCTTGTGGCTGGGGGAAGGCAGCAGCCCAGGGTCTCCACCTGGGCAGGTCTGTGGGGGCAGTTCCCATGAGGATGGATGGGTTTCTGCAGGGCTGTTTCCCAAGAAATGTGAAAATCCAAACTGAAGATCAGAGGTACGGAGTTGTGGATGAGCTGTGAACATGTCTTGGGTCACATTAGTGGAGTTTTGGTTGGTATTAAATCCCAAACGTTATACAAGCATCCTCATGGGGTGGTGGGTGGAAGGTGCAACAGTAAATTAATTTTATTATCTCAAGTAAAAAATAAAAATCCACATTGAACATGGAAGATGATACAAATTGTTTTACTCTGAGGTACAGGACATTACCAATCACTGACTTCTGTGTTACTCAGTTTCAGGCCTGTGCTTTATTTGCCCTATTGATGGTTCAAGTCAGGAGGAAAACATACAGAGGGACAAGATCACTCCAAGTGTAGATCTGGAGATATTCCAGAACTGTCTGGACACAATCCTGTGCCGTGAGCTCTGGCATGACCCTGCTGGAGCAGGAGGTTGGAGCAGGTGACCCACTCTGGTCCCTTCCAATCTGACCCATTTCTGTTGAAATCAGCCAAACGCTGTTTTCAGTGGGCTCCACATTTTTCCCTTTCTGATGGAAGATCACTCCCTTGCATGCTGTGACATCTTGGCTGAGAAAATCCTTCATGGCCCATGTCTTTATGTTTTATTGTCAGTGACACAAGGCCGTGTTCCTGTTTTGAAGTGGCTGCAGCACGCTGTTGATGCCATCTCAGATCTGCTGTCATGAACTGTTTACATTTGGTCAATGGAAGCAAAAGGGGAAAAATACCACAATGGCAAATTGCAGCTGGTAAATGTCACTCCCAGCCAGGGTGACAGATGAGTAATGAGTGCTCTGCCGTGGCGTGTGAAGAAAGCCGGCCTTTTACGAGCACTTCAATGCAGAACAGTTTCATTATGACTGACATCCTTCTCAGGGCTGAATTCCTATCACCATATCCTTCCTGAGTCTCTCTTGCTCAGGTCAGTCCTGTGGAACAATCCAGCACTTTCTCAAGCTGTTACTCCATTTGTAAACCTGGCAAACACAGCACGTGCATTAGAATATGCTCTGGGTTTGCTGGGGTTGGCTTTTGGTCACTAGCAGATGAGTAAAATAAGTGAAAATCTAAAACTTAGGCTTTTTCAGAGTTTTTTTTTGTTGTTTCAGTATGAAATATAGCTGTGGATACACAACTGTTGAGTCATCTGAGAGAAAATAGGTGTTTAATAGGTGCATGCTGTGAATGCTTTGAGAAATGCATAAAATCACAGAATCACGGAATATCCTGAGCTGGAAGGGACCCACAAAGATCAAGTCCAAATCCTGGCCCTGAACAGGACACCCCAAAAATAACACCACATGTCTGTGTGCATGAGTAACAGGGGCCACAGAGACAGGAATTTGAACTACGATTATTATATTTGTTTTAATTCTGAGCAGAATCTGTATAAGCATTCAATGAAGCAATAGTGCTAAGGCACCCACAAACTAGTTTTTAACAGAACAGCGAGGGAAATATCATGATGAGCGAGAGGGTGTATCGAGAGCTGTGAGGGAAGGCTAAAAGAATTGGGATTATTCAGCCTGGAGAAGTGAGTGATTTAATTGCAGCCTTCCAGTACCTGAAGGGAGCCTGCAAGAAAGATGAAGATGATTTACAAAGGCATAGAGTGACAGGACAAGGAGAATGGCTTCATCCTGAAAGAGGGCAGGTTTCAGCTGGATATTGGGAAGAAATTCCTCAGTGTGAGGGTGGTGATGCCCCAGCACAGGGTGCCCAGAGGAGCTGTGGCTGTCCCTGGATCACTGGAAGTGTCCAAGGCCAGGTTGGATGGGGTTTGGAGCAGCCTGGGATAGTGGGAGGTGTCCCTGACCATGGCAGGGAGTGGAACTGAATAATCTTTAAGGTCCCTTCAAACCCAAACCATTCCTTGGCTCTGTTAGAGCCTCCTCTAAAAGCACCAGCCTGGGTTTAAATTCTTGTAACAACTGGTGCTCCCTAAATATACATTGCCCCTGTGCCTCCTCCTTCAAGTTTTCTCAGCTGCTAAGAGCAAAGAAAATCACTTTGTAACTTGAAGTATAAAAAAAGCATTAATTTTTACATTCTCCTTGTTTTTTCCACTTCACATATTCTATGTTCAAAGTGTAACTGAAATAAGAGGCTTCTTTATTTTGTGGACAGCAAAATGTCAGCATGATCTGCGAGGAGAAAGGTGATTTATGAGGTTTCCAGGAGGCAGGGAACAGGTGACTTCTGCTTAAAGGAAAAGAAAATCATGTTCCTGGCTTAAAAAAATAATCAAGTAAAAGTAAAGCCATAGAGAGAATATATGTTATCTACAATCGTTCCAGAAAGCATTTCCTACAGAACAACAATTACAAGTCATTGTGAGTCCCTTGGGAACAACAGTCAAAAACATCAGCAGTTAATTACTAGAACTTCCTAAATCAACCTTCTTTGGCATGACATGAAGTGAATGAGAGCAATAAAAGCAAGGAAGTGCATTGTGCTTTGTCCTGTCCAACTCCTGTTCGGACAGGCGTAGGTCACAAGCACAAATGTAACCAGGCATGAATTGTTGTGGGTTTTTTTTTGTTTTTTGGGCTTTTTTTTTTTTTTTTAATATTTTAATTCTTGGCCTTGGGTTAAATTAAACCAGCGTGCTGGAAAGGCCAAGGTAAAATGCAGGGCCAGGTCTTGAGGCTGCGTAAATCCTCTGAGCCATGGCCACACCTTCAGAGCAGAGTCCCTGCTCCTGTGAAGCATCAGAGAGGACAGAAAAAAATATGTCCTAGAGTGGCTGGTGAAGTAACAGGAAACCTGAACAATCTGTTCTTATCAGGGTTTTCAAGGCTGTATATTGGGGTGCTGTTAAATTTTCTGATATGCAGTTTGGGCAGGTGGAGCTTTTTCTTTGCCTTGCCCCAAGTGCAGGTTCTGTGGCTGCTGGGGTGAATCTGGAAGGGATACCTTTAGCTGTGGGAAAACAAAAATATTTCATGTGGACCCTGCTTCAAAATCAATTTTTTTGCTTTAAAAGCAGTCTGAAAGATCTGGAATATTTCTCTGATAAAGCAGTTGCTGCTGGTTTTCACTAATCTCCTCATTCCTGCCCTTTTATCTCACAGCAAGGCAGAGAAAATATTTCACCAGATGATTTGGTGAGTCCCCCCAGGAAAAGGAGCTTTGAGTAGGGATGTGAATGGGGCACAGTTGTCAACATCACTCGTCTTTGGCTCAGAGTGAATGAGATGGAAACTCAGAAATAAAACTCCTGGCTTAATTGGAGGGAGGGAGCTGCAGGGAAAGGCACACACCAACAAGTGGAACAGAAGCTGTTTATCAGGAAGAGGTTTATAGAATCTCAGATCTTCACAGATGTGGGTGAGGAGAAGCTGGTGATTGATATAGGGTGGCTGAAAGGAAGGGAGCACAAGATGTTCGCCAGACAGGGCTCCCCAGACCTTGGGAAATCATTTTTGGATTAGCAGTTGTGCAAGTCATGCTTGGTGCCAGGCAAGGGCTGGTCAGAAGGAGCAATAAACCAGGCAGAATGTTTCCCTAAGCCATTAACATAGGTGATTAACAGCTAATCACCATAAACCCAAAGGCTCCTCAAGGAGTTGAGGAACTGCAATTAGGTGGAGGAAACCCAATAATGTGATTGGTGCCAGTGGAGTTCTCTCTCTCAGTCACTCCTGCTGCTGGTGAGCAGCTGAGACCCACCGAGATGTCTTGGCTTGGCCAAAGAAATGCTCCCCAAGGGGATCCTGAGAGCTGCGGGGTTTATTGCCCTCACAGGAACAGGGATGCAGGGGAGGAGCATTTGAAGATTACATAAAACTCACCGTGGGATGATTTTACAGGAGCTGTGAGAGTGTGTGAAAGTTATTATAGGATATTTAGAGAAGGACCAATCAATGTGGCTTGGGGAGGAGCAAGTGTGGGAAAACAGAGAGATAAGGGATAAAAGCTGTAGAACATGCAGAAAACCTGGGCTGGCCATGCTCTGCTCTTGCTCAGCTCAGTCTGCCCTGCCTCTTTATTAAACTCCATTTCCAGGTATTTTCCTGGGCAAGGGGCCCCCAGAGGTGTGTGTGGGCTTTAGGGCCAGCAGCTGGAGAAGGGGCTGTGGCTCACAGGGCTCGTGTGCCTGTGGGCCCAGGAACTGGAGAGACCAGGCTGTGGGTGTTCCCTGAGGAACTGCACTCCTGCACACGTGGATATGCCTGGTTTGCTGAGAGAACTTCAGCCCTGTTCAGGTCTATGAGCCGGGCCTGGGAGAGACCATGGCCTTGGGACAGATACTGGAGGGGCCAGAGGGTGCCAAGTTGGCTACTGGAGGTTCTGAAGGTCTCGAGCAGCTCCTGTGGTTTGTGGGCACAGCTGTGGGGACACACACTGGACCTCACAGCAAGCAGGACTGAGGGATGTGGAGCTGTGGTCACCTCACATCCGCTGGGATCTCAGATCCAAATGCCTCTGACATCCATCACCCTGACCCATGGTCCACCATCATCATCATCACCCTGATCCTCACTGAACCTTGGTGCTTGTGGTGATTGGTTTTCAATCATGGCTTCAGTCCCCAAGGGAGAGACCAAGCCTTTGGGTACCTATTTCAAGCTATTTCTTAAAAAGGAAATAATTTCATGTTAATACTTTTGGAAGGTTTTAACAGCACTAATGGACAGCTGCAACCCATGAGGAGTCCCTGTGCTCTGAATCTCTGGGATGGAATCTCCTGAAAGGACCTGTAGGGCATTGTGTGCTGACTTCAGCAACTCAGGGAAATCTGCTTTGCTCCTTCATTCCACTGCAGACATATCAAAGTCACATCACCACCGCTCTTGGTCTGAGGGAGCTTCCAATTTCTTCTTCCATGAGATCATCTCTGTCTTTGTGCTTGCCAGATAACCCAGATTATTTTTTATTCCCAGGTTTCTACAGATCTGGAAGTGTTTCAGGCCAGGCTGGACTGGGCTTGGAGCAACCTGGTCCAGGGGAAGGTGTCCCTGCTATGGCAGGGGTTGGAACTGGATGGTCTCAAAGGTCCCTTCCAACCCAGCCTTTCTGGGATTATGTATGATTCTGTGGCCAGGGGGGTTCTGATTTGAGATTTCCTCTCATCTTTTGCATTATAAAGATGAACAGTTATGAAATGCCAAACCAGTGTGTTGTGCCTCACATCCAATACTAATCACAAATCCAAGAGTAAATGCTAGGTCTCTGAACCAGAGTTTTATAACTGATTTTTAACTCCATGTCACCCTGGTGAAACTCTAACACCAGCTTCTCCTTTGCTGTGATTTTTGATGGCAATTAATAGAAAAATATTCTCATTATCAAAAAATATCCAACATCTAGACAGATACAAGCAAAGAGCATTTATCTTATGGATAACTTTGATCTGTGACCAAAATCCAAAGGCAAGCCACTGCCAGAGTCTTACAGCAAATGCAGATCCACTCTCTTCTTCTGTTCTTTATCTGCAGAAATATTTTGTGCTTGGATGTGCTTACCTGCTCTTCACCAGTGCATGACTTTTATTTTCATCTGTGGTTTGTGCTTTTCAGTTTATTGTTAAGGATTTTAAAAAAATAAAGGACTTTTTTTTTTTTTTTTCTTTAATGAACAAGCTCATTAGCATGTCTCAATCAGGGTTTCCTGGGAAAACTCATGGCTAATTGTGCCTGTTAAAGTCTGCTAATCATACACAAATTTTAAGTGTGAAAACAGAGAACTGGAAGAACAAACTCTTCAGAGCAGGAAAGTGATGATTAGCCAGGAGATTTTATCTGGGTTTAACTCAAAATCATAGCTTACCTGTTTCTTGTAATCACTTTTATGTTCAAAAACAAGTGTCCCTTCCAGCTGAAGCAAATTTACATTTTGTTTATTGCAGCACGGGTCTGCTTTCCATTTTATACCAAAAAAAGGGGAAAAACAAGGGGAGGAGCTTTACTTTTCCATCCCCTCTGACAAACAAAGTTCTCTGGGGCTGTGAGGATGTGTTTGAAGAGCTGCTCTGATCTGAGCACCCCTGACACAGATTGATGCCTGGATATCAGAATTGTCTGAAATGCTGCTTTCCTTTTGAGGGAAAACCTGGCCATTTTAATTTTATCCTTGAAATGTTTTGTCAGAACTCATGACCTGGCACAACTTTCAGGGCAAGATGAAGGGATGGCCCATCCTGACCCACATTTTAGAGTTGCCTTGGGAATACACAAAAGCGGAGCACAGCACACAAGACGGATCATGACTTCAGGGGAATTTTCTCCATGCTCTTTCTGAGCTTGCAGAGTCTTTAACTACTTGTTCCAGCATCAGGATCGGTGTCATTTACGCACGAGGAGCCCTTCATGATCTCAGGGCTCAGCAGGCTCTTTTCCAGAGGGGATTTTTGAGCAATCCCAGTGTTGTGTGTAGGAAACGGCCTCTGGTGACATTTTTCTACTTTTGGTGCCACTGCCAGCCTGTGCCAAGGTGTTTGCTGCTGTAACAAATAAACTCAGCCATAGTGCAGTTGAACTTCGTGTAAATTAGGAGTGAGAAGGGTGAATGCTCCAACATCCTCCAGAGCTGGAGTATAAAACTGCTGCTTTATCCAAAATTAGCAGCATTTGGCAGCCCCAATTTAGCCTGCACATCCTTCTGAAAGCAGCCATGTTGTAAATGACATCAAGTTATTATTAAATTAAAAGTGACTAACTAAAGTGTCCTGTCTGCCCCTCTATAATTTGAAAATGAAAAAAAAGAATATAATGACAATAGCACTACATGATTGCAATAAGGGGAAGGGAAATTGGGAGAAGAAGGAAAATAACTTCAAAACTTCAAATAACTTCAGATAAAGTGCCCTCATTCAGTTGTCTTTTGTTTACTTCTGTCCTCATATTCTTAAGGATAGTAAAGGAAATCTTTATTAGTTGAGTTTAATTTTTCAGTTCCTATTTCTTAGCAGCATGGAGCTTGAGAACAAAACTGGAATCTTTGTACTCGAACATGCAGGATCCCATTGCAAAATAAAAAATTCCTGTGATTTTGAGCGGATCCTGTAAAATTAGAAATGAAACAGTTCAAAACCAGATTGGACAAGGCTTGGAGCAACCTGGTATAGTGGAAGGTGTCCCTGTCCATGGCAGGGGATTGGAACTGGATGGTCTTCAAGATCTCTTCCAACCCAAAACATTTTGGGGTTCTCTCAGAATTAATCAGGGAACTTCTGTCTTGTCTTTAATACTTTTCATTATCCATCAGTGTCGCGTGTTAAGGGCCTTCTTAAGATGTTTAGAGTAATTCATAGCAGGCCCTTTCAGGCCTTTCCTAATTCCCAGCTAATGAGTCTGACTGATCTCCACCCATCAGTTCTTTGAAGAGAAAAGTGTTGGCATTGGATTGAAGAAAACTCAGTGTGAAAGATAGTGCATCACATTAAAAAGATTTAAAAAGTGAAACTCCGCTCCTGTTGAAATCAATATGATTTGATTTCAAAATGAAGAGGATTTCACTAAAAATCAGCTTCAAAGTATCTGGAATCAAATAAAAATCCATAATTGAGAGTAGGTTCTTGATTTGGTAGCTCCTAAAGCATAAAATAAATAAATTAATAGTCTTAAACCAACTGACTGTGTGGTTTTCCATTGGACTGGCCTTTTTCAGCTGGGGTTTTATAGCCATGGTTCACTTTCAGTGCTAAGTCAATGATGGATGGTTCTTCACAAAAATAATCGTATGGTCTTTTCCAGATTAATTAACTGGGTGAGCAATTACAGATTCCCAGACAAAATGTAGCCTTGACTTAAACAGAAAAATTCCGTTCACTTCAGGTAAAATAAAAAAAAAAAAAAAAAAAGTGCAACCATTTGGCTACACAAAGATCTTGGTTTTTATCTGCTAATTTGGGTTTCCTATCAGGGAATAAATGTCTACATCCATGAAGTTTTTACCAAAGAAGGAAAAATGTCTTTAGCCAGGTGAAAATAATCAGTCAGGACCTGACAGCTGAAGGACTGTTTACCAAGGTTAGCGGGGGGGAAAAAAGACCATTAAGAGAACTTGGAACTGAAACAACTGAATCACTGATTCAACAGAAAGCGGGGATGTGAAAACAGCAGTGCTGCTACCAAGGCAAACGTGCTGAAAAACCGGCCTGGGTCAGGGGAAACAGGACCTTTCCCTGCCCCAGGAGGCACAGGAGAGTCATTAGTGCCTAATCACTCCCCTAACATTCCCTGGAAGAACTTTGCAGAGAGCACCCCATGCTTCTCATCTCCTTTTTAGGAAAGCAGTGTGGAGTGGATGATCCCAGAGCTTCTCTTTGCCAAGGAGCCAAAAGAATAATTTCTCTGTATTTAATCAACCTCCTTAGGCTTATTCTGTAAGAGCAAGAACCGAGAAGAGGCAGAAACTGGTTGCACAAAGCTCTCTTTAATACTGGAATCTCCAAGACATCCCACTTTTTGCTTTTTAAATCTATTTCTGAAAACTTAATCACACTTTTAATTGGTTTTCACAATTTTAGAGCTGTCAAGGTAAGGAGAGCTTTAGGGACTGTTCTTATAATGACAGAACTCCCTTTTTTTCTGACTTTGTGCTTAGAAACACACAAAAACCCATTTTGAACCCATTTCCATTTTAACATCTATTCAAGATGTCTCAGTTATGATATAGCTGCCTTAAGCTTTCAATAATGTCCAGAGACATTTTATTTCCAAAGAATGATGCAGATTTCACATTCCCCTCTAATGACTGAGTCATGAGGCTGAGCCAGTCATACCCTGGGCAGTGTGGGCAGCAGATGGAGGGAGGGGATCCTCCCCCTCCGCCCCACTCAGGTGAGACCCCACCTGCAGAGATGCTCCAGCCCTGGGAGGATGTGGAGGTGCTGGAGAGAGTCCAGAGGAGGCACCAGGATGATCAGAGGGATGAAGCAGCTCTGCTGGGAGGAAAGGCTGGGAAGATTGATATTGTTCAGCCTGAAAATGAGATGATTTCAGGGTGACCCAGTTGTGGCCTTGCAGTGCCTGAGGGGAGCGACAGAAAAGATGGAAAGAGGCATTTTACAAAAGCCTGGAATGACAGAACAAGCAGGAATAGCTTCAAACTGACAGAGAGCAAGTTTAAATGAGATATTAGAAATAAATTCTTCCCTGTGAAGGTGGTGAGACCCTGGAGCACATTGCCCAGAGCAGCTGTGGCTGCCCCTGGATCCCTGGAAGTGTCAAAGACCAGGTTGGACAGGGCTTGGAGCAGCCTGGGATAGTGAAGGTGTCCCTGCCCATGGCAGAGGGATTGAAAGGAGATGAGTTTTCAGATCTCTTCTGACCCAAACTCTTCTGTGATTTTGTAAAAGCAGCAAGAGCTTGCTGACAGATAATGGGGTCTGAGTGTTTGGCTTCCGTACTTTGAATCCAAATGTCCAATTGATTGGAAAAGAAAGATTTTTCTTTTCTAACAACTTAGATGGGAGTAGGTAAATAATGTTCAAATCCATATTAAATACAAAAAGTCTTCTGGAAACTAAGGGTACAGCAAGCCTATAGGATGCCTTAAAATTCTTCCTTTACCATGACTCTCTGCTGATATTATGTCATAACCAAATCTCAGTAACCACAATTTAAACTACACCATAGTATCTGGCACAGATCATTCTTATCCATTACTGGCTCCACAACCGTTTGGAAATGAAAGAAAATTAATATTTCCCTTTCTCTTCCCATAAATCAATGGTAACTTCTCATTAGGTTTCATTTTGTATGTCAGAATAAAACCTGAATGAGGCTCTGGGGTGCACAGAGTCCCAGACAACACTTAAGTTTTATTAAAATTATTTGCATCTGTTAAGATGCATATGAAGATTGTTTGATTCTTTTTTTTCTCTTTCCAAAATACTTGGCACTCAACCTAAGTGATGGAATTTAGATTTCTGACCCTTAAGACTCCTGTCAGCAAGCTGAGGATGCAATTTGTTTTGGGGTTATCATAGCTCTGAAAAGACTAAGCTAGATTTAACCTGGTATTGTTTGGATGAATTTGCAATCAAATAGAAAACCAAAAATATGATAATGACTCATATTTTTTAATGTAAGCATCTGAGATTTTTTTTTTCTTTTCTTTTGCACCTTATAGACCAGCACTGTTGAAACATTGGAGGGCTTTATAGCTTATTTTCTTTTTCATTTACCCAACAGGTTTGGTCAGAGATATTGAAGATTTTTGCTACATACTTCTGAAAAGATATGGTTTGGCGGTTCCAGATCTTACAGGGAGGCCTGAAGCTAAGCAGAACCATGTGAAGAGATCTGTCTGTTCTCAACAGGTAGTTCTTGTCAAGGACCTGCAGGTTCAGCTCAGGTGATCCCTCAGAAGTTGATTATTCGGGTTTGAAACTTAAATGTTCTGGAAATCAGCCCAGAACTTGCATCATTTAAGGACAAAACAAAACAAAACAAATCAAAACTTTCTGGAAGTTACTTCTAAGGTGATCGACGTGTTCTGTGAATTTAAAATAGAACAAAGCTGGGTTAATTGTGTTGACTGGGTCTGAAATACCATGAATCCTACGCCTTCCGCATAATCCTGGCAGGCTGGTGTTCTGTCCTGGCCAAATCTCAGTTGTACCAAAGAAGGAAAACATGTAAGAAAATGTTATTTCACGGAATTAGTCAATTTTTCACATGTCAGGAAAGCTACAGATGAAAGCTGAAGTGGGTTTTCATTTGTTCAAAAGTAGATTATCATCAAAAGAACAGAGCAGAAAGGTCTATTTTTCTCTAGAACTGAATCTATGACTTGTGAATAAACCTTTGACAACATTTCAGTTTATGTTGAGCTGATTCAAATTATGTGCTCAATTTTTATGCAATATTTGGCTTCCAGAAAAAAAGAGTGCATAAAAGTGGGAGATAAATTGACAGACAAACCACAGACTCTGCCTAGAAGTGCAGAATGTGCCTTGTGATTCCTGTCAAAGGTGTTTATGAGACCGTGTTACGTGCAGGTAATTGCAAGAATCTGCCACTAAATTCACTAAATGACTAAATTAAGAATTTTGAGCATTTCATCTGGGTTTGGGGATAAATGGTCCTTTAGATAGAGTATAAATAATATTTAAAGAAAAACAAAGCAGCAAAAGGAGAGCAGATTGTAAATGTGGCCCAACAGAACTTCAGCAAGGAGTGTTACAAGCAAACCCTCAGCCAGACTGCCTCTGACAAAACGCTTTCCCAACTGCTCCCAACTATGTGCTTTTCTGCCAAGGCACATGAAGCAGTTCATTAGGAAGAAATGCCTTTATCTGTTGGCCCAGAGTTGGGAATGTAGGTGGGGTTACACCACTGTGTCCCACAGAAGGGGCCAAGCTCCCACGAGAGGTGAGGTTCATCGTGTGGTTGCCCCTTCTTGTTCTCTGTTGCCTTTCGTGGTCAAACTTGCCACCTTGGCCTCTCCTCGTCCTTTTCCATTTGGAAGCCACCTCCAGCTATACCTCTCCTGCAACCCAGTCTGCTTTCCTTGTTCCACGCCTCACACTACAGAACAACATCTCATCAAAATTCATTTCTAATTAATAAGTGCTGGATTTGGTCCCGCCCCGGAGAAAAAGTCCAGCTGATTTGGGAGGGAGGAGGATCAATCTTTGTTGTGTTCTTTTCAGTTAGGAATGTACCAAGATCCTGTGAAGCCTAATCAAATAAAGGGATTTGTCTCTGACAGTCTCTCTGTCTCTCCTGAGTCTTTAGGAGGCTGTTCATTTCATTAAAACCACCTTGGAAAACGTTGCTCCTGGAGACGGCGAAAGGCACAAACATGATTAGCTGCAGATGAGGAATTTCTTTTTAAAGATCAGGAAATTAGAATCCAAGCTTTGGAAATCTTTTCTGCTCTGTGGCACCGGCAGTTCCTTCTCGCTGCACTTGGGAAGGATTATCTGAGTGATGATTCTTCCCTTGCTGCGCGTTTCGAAGTGCACCGCAGCCAAGCCAAGCAATGCACACCAGCACTGCTCTGTCAAGAGAGTTATGCTCTTTAAGGGCATTTCCCCCTCATAAAATATGAGGGTGTAAAATATTCCACTGGAAACACATATTTCCAGGGCTGGAAAACCAAGTGAAGAATGGTTGGGAGTGCACCAGAGCATGTGCTGGATGATGTAGGGGCTGCCTGCTGCCTTCAAGTCGATATTTTCTTTCTGGGAGGTGCTCATGACCAGTGATTTGAGTTAACAGAAGCCAAACCAAAAACAAAATTGGAAAACTCCTATTTTTTTCTTTCTTTTCTAGTAATACCTACAGGTCCAAATCAACCTTGTGTCTTTTTGTCTTGAGCATTGTACATTTAAGCTGGGTTTATGCTGTTAAGGATGACCAGGGCCAGCCTGCAATCTTCCATAGTGATCCACTCCCTCCACTCACATTCTCACTCCATGCCATTTTTCGCTTTCCCAGAAATTGCTCAGAGATGTTTCAAATACTACCACGGGTCAGAGCCTGTTCCCAGGAGGAGGTGTGGGTGAGGCCACTCTTTTTTTTTCACATGGACAAAAGTTTAGCCATATGGCCATAAGATGAATCACACACTTCAGGGCCAAGGAGCAGGTCCTGGACTGACTGTGTATCCTTTTGTAACCAGAGAAAGGGCCTTGACTTCTTGCAATCTCAACAGAAAAGAAAATCAAACGGGAAAAATAAAAGAAATATTATTTTCCAGATGGTACAGAGAGATTAAAGACGTGTTTGCTTAGTGCAACGGAGCATTGTACTGATGTCCTCTAGCTAGTGCTGACCTGTGGTTGATACATGCTCACCACAACAACGAATGGAATATCTTTGCTGGCCCGTCAAACTTCAGAAGTTGGCTCAAATTCCATATAAACCAAAGACCACTGAGAAGACAGTCAATAAAGTAGCAAAAAGACAGTTGAAAGGAGACATTGAAGGGGGAAACTTTTATTATAATCCTTGGAGTGTGACTCTAGCAGGTTTGGTTCCATGCAAAACCTCACTGCCAGTGTCATTTTCTGGTGGCATTTCCCTGCCTCAGAGCTGCAAGTCCCTTCAGCTTTTCACGGAAGGATCATCAGACCACAGCAGCGCCCATCCACCTTCCTTTTTTACCTCCTAGAATTGTAAGTTTTTTACCCTTTTAGAGTTCTGAAAGAGTCTAAATACTGATAGAACAGCAACGTGAACTCTTTAATATGAAAATTGTTTATTTATGCTCATCATGGGCCATTCCACCCTTTTCACAGAAGGACACCTCTAATCAAAGTGTACTGAAACATCCAACTCAGCTTCCCTTTGCTGTGGGTGGGTGAGCTGGGGATTTATGACCTTGTCCTACAGTAATTTTAATACTCTCCTTATTTCCTTGATTTTTGTCCCTTTGCCTTAACCACTGGTAATTTTCCCTAAAAACCTTCTGGCTGAAGACTTGTTCTATATCTTGACTGTCCACTCAGTGAAACACTTGTGACTAAATTTATCTGCCTTTTAAGTTGTTTTTAAATTGCCTCTAGCGTGTGATGTTTCCTTATCTTGGACAAGAGAGAGGAAAAAGGAAGGAGGCTATTTCTGCCATCTCTTTCCTCCCGCAAGAAACCCTCCTCCCCCTTCCCTTCTCCCTGCCTTCCAAAGCTTTTGTTCATTTAAAATTAGCCCTTTGAGGTGTTCTTGGGAAAATCAGGCTGAGCACAGCGAGCAACTCCCTGTGGGGAGGTTTGTTGCAGTAAACATGGGGCAGAAGCTCAGTGAGTCACCTGGCTGGCGTCCCCCCACTGCAGGAGGGACAGGGCAGTAGGAAACCCCTAAAGAAACATGCCAGCACCACCAGGGATACCTCAGTAAAACCATTTCCCATCCCATCCAGGCATCCCACCAGCAATTCCCTGCAAGCGTCAGGGAATTGCTAATTCCACTTAGTAATTAGTGGGCACTGGATGGCTCTGATCTCATTGCCATTGTTTGACCAAAGGAAGGATTCAAAACAAGGCTTGGGGCCAAAAATAAGGTTTGGAATGCTTTTAAAATTCAGGTTATCTTGCCCCCATGATTTTTTTTTTTTCCTAATTTCCCTTGCAGCTTAATTTTAGTGACACCCACTGGCCAAGGCTCAGCTGTAATGAATCCCTAGTAGCCCTGGCTTGGAGAGAAAGTGGTGTTGGCCTGCAGAGCATCAGAGCAGTCTGATCTATCTGTCTGCCCACACCTGCTGCTCAGCTAAGCCACCCAGAAATGCTTGGGAGCACTGTTGCATCCAAAAATGCCTCTGCTGCAGCTTTTCCCAATAAAGGCATTGCAGGAGGGATGCAGCAAAACAAATTATCCTTTGTAAGCCTTTGATGACAAAAAGAAAGCACGTGGGATGTTTTATTCAAACCACCTGTCAGGATCTTTTGCAGAAGCTGAGTGAAACGGGAAGGAGAAGAAATACACAAAATGACCTTTCTTGGCATCTCCATTATCTGTTCTGTCGCTCTGCAGTGGAACATGTGGATGGAGAGTTTGTTTTGCAGGAGAGGGGGGATGGCAAGTGCTAACAGCCTGTTTCAGGGGCTCTGCTGGGTGGAAGGTCTGCAGCAGCTTCTGACAGCTTTGAGGACAGAAGGAAAGGGCTTGATTTGATATTTAAGTGGTACCTGGGCAGCTTGACTGATGAACTTCTTTCCCATTCTCTTGCTTTTCTCTGCCTGTAGGTCAAACTTCAGGTTCCATGAATCCCAAAGCTCACGTTTCCAATGCTGCAGTTATGTAGATCTTCAGTGCTTGCCCTGAAACACTGGTGACTTAAAGCCTCCTTACATTAACTAAACCTCGTTTTCAAAGAGAAAATGGGAATTTAACTCCAAACTCTTGCTGAGCACTGTAAACGAGCCACATCTGGTGCCATGGCACGAATTTATCACCTATTTTCAGCTCGTACCCTCAACCAAGCCAGCTCTTGTTCTGGAGGTGGAGCAGCCAGGGCAGCACAGACCTCACTGTGGGGGAATTGTTCTGCCAAGGGGTGTTTTGGTGTGTTCCATCAGACACTGACCCCACAGGGCTGGCATTCACAACTCACAGCAAACACGGGCTGGGAACAGGACATGGCTTTGAGAGGCTGCATAAGTGGGTGCACTGATCCCGAGCAAGTGCCCATTCCTGTGACTCTGGAAATTTACAGCTCGTGGTGGAAATGGATATGTGTGTGTTTGCTGCCCAATCAAACAGAAAGCCTTTCTTCAGCTGAAGCTGGATATTTTATTGATCTGTTACAATTTTGTGGTTTTATGGCATGGACACGCTTATCAGGAAGGAAAAAAACCCCACAGAATGAATGGTAGGTCTGATATTTCACCCAGAATAGAGCAATGACACAGAACCAGGACATTTCATATTACATTTTCATTTCTGTTTTAATATACATCTTTTAAATTTACATTTTAAAGCAATCTAAAATTTTATTTTCAAAAAAATACCCTCAAAGACACAAAGAAAGCACATATCACCTGTCAGAACTATAATAATGAATAGAATTTTCAAGTCCAAGATTTTATAAAAATGAATGAATATCAGAGCTCAGAAGTCATGCATATGTACACTACCAGGAAAGTACTTCATGATTTAATTTTTTTAATAATTCCTTCATTTCTAAAAAAAAAAATCATTAAAAAATGATTTTGCAAATTTAGTATTTCAGAAGATTGATCAAATATGATAAAGAGAAGCAAATAGCCATGCCTGAGTGAAAGAATAGCAAAGAAATAAAAGACAGCAAATTGTTGTCTTGAGGTAAAACAAACAAACAGGGGAATGAACATAAAGAAGAAAACCAAAAGGCTTCATAGGCTGAGATCTCGCAGTGATGAGGATGAACTGTGTCAGCCTTGCGTGGGTTTGAGTGGCCTTTGTAGAGTTCTACATTTATGTGAACAAAGGACTTGAATTCAGGCAGAGTAAAGAAATACAGAACTCAACTGTCTATGGCTGAATTCCACCAGATTTCCATTGTGATGACTAATAGGAGGTGGACTTCTATCCAAAAGAAAATTTCATCTACCTTAAAGGAATTCTGCTTCTCCTTCCTGTATCTGGTGGGAGGAGAAGTCATATTTCAGTGTTCTGCCTCAAAGATTTAACACAGAAGATCTGTTTGTAGCTCTTATTCTGATGATCTTGATATCGTGCTTGGTAAATTTAAATCCTAAATTCTTTAGGAATTTTTAAAGGGAAGTTTTTTCAGCTTTTGAAACATTTGCCTTCCTGAACACCGAAATTTGATGTCCATTGATTTTGCTTCCCAGACCTGTGCAGCCCTGTATAAGGCAATGAAGAATTCCCTTCCTTTAATGTTTGGAAACAAACAAAAGAACAAAAAATAAATTTACCCTCTTCTCCCATTTTGCTTAGGATACAGTTTCCATAACCTTTTCCTTTCAGGAAAAGACCAGGAAATAAAACTTTTTCCTTAATATCTCTGATTTCCTGTTGTATTCTGGTCTCTCTTGAGTCATGGCCCTCTGCTGACTGATTGAACAGGATGAACGTCGTGACGTTGAGGTTCAAGACAGGACACAGACAGGTTCTGCTGTTATCCACATGGGAAAGGTGAAGCTAAGGGCTGTCATTGGATTCCCAATGGCATCACCAAAGCCCGGCATCAGTCCTAGGAGGGCCTGGAAGTTGCTGTTCACAGCTGCTCTCAGATGGGAGCATGGTGACCTCAATGGGAGCACCTTTCTCGGGTCCTGGGCCCTGACCAGCTCTTCTGAGCTCTTGGATACCTCCTTGCTCCATCCTTCCTTGCTGGTTTGTGTATCTTGGAAATATTTCCAGGCTGAGCAGTGGATGTGTGATAGTTCAATGAACTGCACACCACCCACTTAGATCACCTTCTCTATGCCCTGAAATGATTTTAGCACTCGTCTTTAACAATTTCAGTGTTTTTTTCTGAGGAGAGTAAAGAATTTAACCAGGTTATAGAGGATGACACCTTATCCAGCAATGGCCAGCACAGACTTCATTTTGAAGTTAAGTAAATACAGGTGCGTGTGGAGCTGGTTGCAAAAATACATTATCATAGAAATATAAAATATGCTGTGTTGGAAGGGACCCACCAGGATCATCAAATCCAGCTCCTGACCTTCTACAGGACAGCCCAAAAATCCCGCCCTGTGCCTGAGAGTGTTTTCCAAATGCTTCCTGAAACCAGACAGACTTGGAGCTGTGCCCATTCCCTGGGGAACCTGTTCAGTGCCCACCGCGCTCTGGGGGAAGAACTTTTTCCTGATATCAACCTAAACTAAAAATTCTCTTTATCTCTATCCAAAAAGGACACTTAGGCAAGAGGAGCTCAGTGTTTTAGGAGGGCCCTAGGTCTGCCATCCCCATGCACACCTGGGATACTGGGAACGTTCTCTTTGTTAAAGGGAGCAAGCAAGTGATGCCCCCATTCCCTCTATCATGAATCCCCAGGAATCTTTGCTATACATGAAGGAAGGAGTGGGGGTAATAAAACAAACCAGAAAAAAGTGCAGAAACATCTTGAGAACTGTCACTAAAAATCAGATGGGACATGAACCCAAGCTCTGTAGCTACAAGCAATACTTGTTGCTTTCTTTTTGGAAAATCATTACAGATGTTCAAGCAAATTGAAGAGAACTTAGTAAGAGCTTGTGAAATGAAATCATGTCTTCCCTTAAAAGCTTGTTTGCTTTTTTCCCTGAGCCTCAGAGAGGATTTTAAAATGCTTTAAATTGTTTGTTTTGACTTAAGTCAAGATTAATTAAGTTTTCCTTGGATACAGCTGGGCATGTCCAGAAACAATTGGATGAGCATGAGATATAAAAGTGTACATGGTAGGTAAGAAGTCTAACTTTTCATATAATTCATATTTTCAACATTGACTTGAAAACTATTAAAGGAATGGGGAACCTTTTGTTCTCTTGAAGTTTTTTAAGCCTTTCTTTGCAAATAATTTTCTGAAAAAATAGTAGAAACTGATATTGTCCCATGAATTCCAGAGAAGTTAGCAAGTTCAATAGCTGCAAGGATAGGTGGATTTTAAAGCTAAATGAGATCATTTTAATTATGTGGCTTGAACACTTCCTAACCCAGGCCAGCATATCTAAGCCAGTAATTCCTGTGGTGAGTTTAATAACATCTGGTTGAGATAACCCAAGTGTTTCTTAACTGGGTTTCATAAGGCACCTCTTCATCTCAGCCCTCACCTCTTATC
Source organism: Pseudopodoces humilis (assembly GCF_049639895.1). Taxonomy (NCBI): domain Eukaryota; kingdom Metazoa; phylum Chordata; class Aves; order Passeriformes; family Paridae; genus Pseudopodoces; species Pseudopodoces humilis. The sequence goes on from NC_142200.1 coordinate 148,617,543, forward strand.
AGTATATGTTTTTCTATGAAATATTCCTGTTTTATCAGTAGAATAATGGAAGGAATTTTCAGGGGTGTCTCAGAGAGTGAAGCCCTTGAATTTGAGCTTGAGCAACACGAAGGACCTCAATGTAGGTTTAAACAGGGCGTCTCCATAATCATGGGCATGAGGAGGTGGATAATGATGATCTCCTCTTAAGCCTTTGAAATTTGCCCAGAGTGCTCATTTTCTATCCCTTGGAAAACCTGAAGAGTGGTAAGAATATCCTGCAAAGCAGGAACGATTTGTTCCGAGCTGTTCAACACTTTTCTCCCCCTGTTTTCTCCACATTATCAACACGCTGGCTTTGGTTTCAAACCCGAATTAATCACTTTGCAGTGAGCAGGCTGGCTCTAGAGGTTTGCAGTGTTTTCTTCAGAGGGTGGATTTATTTTGGAGGTCAAGGGAAGAGTTGCCAAGCAGCTGCCAGAGCTGATGGATAGAAGGCAATTGCAGGAATGTCCAGAAATGTTTCATTGTTCTTTAGTTGTTTAAACAAATAGATGCAGGATGAACTCCAGGTTGTGCTGGGTGTGGGCATTGGCCAAAAGAGAGGACTTTGCAAGTGTATGTATATTATTTTTTTTTATGGAATTTTGTTGTTATTTCCATTGTTTCTGCTTGCTGGAGAATTCCAGGAATATGATAACTTGACTTTTTGCTGTTGTTTTTGTTGTTGAAACAAATGATTCAAATTCAGATATTGGTTTGAGAAAGAATTCGTAAGAAGTTGGGAACTAATGGGCCTAAATAACTTCACTCTGTAATAGTGATTGCTGGAAGTGCTGCTGACACCACCAAAAAAACCTGACTATTTTAATCAGAAAACAGTAAATCCACATGCAGTGGTGTTTTATATTAGAAGATTACATGGGCCAACACATGAGCACACACCATTGAGAGCATTTCATGCTTGGGATTGAAGAAGTTTCATACCAAAAACATCCAGGAGTTTGGTTTATCTGGAAAAGAAGTGAAAGCACAGCTTTCAAACCTGAAATTTCTCATGTGCATGAACTACATGTGAAACACAAGTATTTTATCCCTCCATCGTGCCCTGGATTTAATTAATTCAGCAATATTCATTTACAGATTGAAGACAAATAATGATGGCTGAGGACAACTGTAGTCCCTGGTATTTCAACAACAATTAAACTACGAGGAAACACTGTCAGCTCTGAAATTAGGCTTCAAAATCTGTTTAGAAACCACCTGCTGCTGCTGAAAAGAATGGTGTTGCACACCTGGAGTACCAGAGAGTGTTTAAGTGCCTAAAAATGGCAACTGGGTTATAATTTAACTCTAAATAATTGTTAAAAAATTCCTTTGCCCCACTGAGGCAGCACCAGGCCTTTAGGCTGATTAATTAAATGTTGACAGTGGTACTGGCAGATTAAGGGATAATTTACCTGTAGAGGATCTGTTGCTAAGAATGGAAGCTATTGCCAGTAATTAGCTTTTATAGGCTGAATATTGCCTAAGTAGGAGAGTGAGGCCCTCTGTAAGTGGACTCCTTCCCTGCTATCTTCAAAGGTATTTGCAAACTTTCTCATGTGGTTTTGGAGTTGTCAAAAAGGAATGCAATGACTCTGCAACCTGCAGTATGAAATATTATTCATCATTCTGACCTTTTGAGAAGATTTTGGGTTTTGGGATGGTGTTTTTTGTTGGGTTTATTTTTTTTTTTTTTTTTTGGTCTGGCTTATTCTGTGGAAAAAAATGGAGATTAAAAAATCAGAGGAGGAAACAGCAGAGTGAAAAATGATGTTTTCTGAAATATTTGCTGTATTAGAGACAGGAGTTTCTTCTCCACCTCATATTTTGTTATTTGGGGCCACCCTGTTTTCTTGCATTGACTTGTTCTGAAGATATTTTGGTCACATAAAACAGGCATGGAGAAACCAATGAAATAAGTCAGAATCAAGTTTTATTATGGGGAATATGCCCCTTGGAGTGTCTTAGTTTTCGTTATCATGTTTCCAGAACTATGTGCATCCCTCTGTAGGCTCCATAATTCAGGGAATAGACACTGTGGGGAGGGAGATGTTCCCGTCACCTTCTTTTAAAAACCAAAGTTTGACACAAAAGTAAGCAGTTTGGGATCCATACACTTATTCAAAGGAGAGGGATGTGCTTGATGAGAGCCTCTGGAGAAACCTCTCTTTCAATCCAGGAGACAAATCACATAAATGTGATTGTCTTCCCAAAATAACCAGTCCTGAGGCACCACGGTATGGGGATTTGAAGCCCAGAAAAGGCAAAACCTGAAGAAAATGATTAGTCTTTGGAAAGGTGACAACTTCCCAGGGAGGACCTTTTGCCCTGCTGGCACTGGCCTGGACCCAGTCTCTCTGAAGCAGAATACAAGCCCTGAGCCAAAGATGTAATTTCTTGCAAGGGCTGAGTGAAGAAATGCTGTGTCTGGAGTAAATCCTTGTGTGTGATACACCAGGGCTGGTTGTGGAGGCTGTGTGCACTGTGAACCCTGGGTGTTGGCTTGTATAAAGTGAAAGAAGTTTTAGTGAGGAAAACTTTCCTTCCCCTGGTGTGTTCTTAATGCAACTGGTCCTGTGATATCCCAAGAGCCTCAGGATTTTCCCTTCTTTCTACTTCCTCTGGCAAAAATATTTTGACTCTCAAATAACTCGTCTGTCTTTAGTTAGCAAGGAGTGGTTTCCTTTGAGATTTATTCCCCTGCTTTGTGGCTGATCCCCTCCATATCTGCACCAGTGACCATTGCTTTCCCACCTGGTCAGGGAACTGGTCTAACTTCCAGGGAAGCCAACAGGATCCATTCCGTGGCCTTCAGTGGCCAGCTCTGATTATCCTCTGAAGGCCAAAAGACAAACATAAATAAAAATGTTGAACTATCACATCATCAGCAGCACAGAGCAAAGCATCAGGAAGGCATTTATTTCACATTAGGATAAAACTGTCAGGGAAGCCAGAATCATTAAATCTGACAGGACATTTACAGACAGGAATGATTTGGAGGAGGTTGTCAGGGAAATCCCAAGACTGAAATACAAATTATGTTGAAACAGTGTCCATTCAGAGATAAGTTAATGCTCAGAAACACATCTGCACAGTTTTCTCAGACCCATAAGTCCCGAAGCAATTCCACGTGAAATTAGAGCTTCTTCTATCAAAGCATCTTTCATCTCATATCCATCCCACTCTTGGAATGGCTTTAATACACACACAGAAAATGTCTGGAATGACACCAGGAGGTGATTCATAGGCAAAACCCACGTGCAGAGGGTGCACAGGTTTGTTTTCTTGGGCACAGACACTTCCCATGGCTCTGCTCTGGAGATAGGTGGGACAGCAGGGATGTACTGGAAAGGAGCATGGAAAATAAGAAAAAACGTTGTTCCTCTGCCTTATCAGCTTTGATTATCCTCCTCCTTGTTTTTTCTGAATTTTCCTCATGAAATTAATAAGGAATCACAGTAATAAGGAAGTAAGGATGTCATTGTTAGTGACAGGACATGGGTCTTTAGAGCAGAGCAGATGTTCTGTGGCATTAGCTGCTTCCACTCTTGGCTCCATCACGTTCCAGGGTGACAGACGATTACAGTGGTCTGGTTTGGGAGATTTCATGAGCTGCTCTAGGAACTCTCCACCTGTTTCCTCCCTTTGGACTGATAGCAAACTACTGGAAAGCACTGTCAGCATCTCTGTGGCTCCTTCAATCCCCAAAGATCTTCACAAACCAGAGATGGGAGAGGACTATTAAATGCTCTAATTCCTTCCCAGCACAGGTTTTCTGTCCAGCACATATTGTTGGTTTGAAAAAAACCCCTCATATTTAGTATTTCAAGAAACTTTGTGCTCATCACTTCCTCAGGGGAACTTTAATTCTTTAGATCTTGTGAGGAAAGTTTCTCCTCCACCTTAATAATTTACCCTAAATTTTCTCTACCTAGGCGTGTATATATAAAAATATATATGTGATATATGATTACTATATGTATATATAATTCAAAGAAGTTTCTGATTCTGTTCTTTTAACACATCATTAAATCATTTGATACCCCAGAGCCCTTCCTATCCTACAGCTGGAATTAACTACTTGCTCTCATGAGCCTTTTGTTAATATTCATTATTTTCCCAGCTTGCTTCTAGGAAGTCAGCACAGCCCCATGGCTGCAGGTCTGGGAATACCTAAATTCAGTTCTTGTTCTGCCATATTTTTTCCATCAGATTCTGAGTATTCATCGTTAGTTCTTGTCATTCCTCTCGTCAGTGCAAATATTTTGGTTGCTTTTCTTTTTTTTCCAGCTGTTTCAGCTTTATCAAGATTGAATCTCACTTGGTTATTTCCCTGTCTCTTTTCTTGTCCCTGTTTACAGTGGCTTCTTCTTCTTCAATTTTTTTTTTGTGGGTTTTTTTTTGTGGTTTTTTTTTTTTTGTTTATTTGGGTTTTTTCTTTTTGTTTGTTTGGTATTTTTTTGGTTTTGGGTGGGGGTCTTCCCCAGATGAATCTCCCCCATACTTACAATGGCATTTAAATGCTCCTATTTGCTTTTACTTCCCTGATTCTCTGGAGCTTTTGCTCAGGAACATTGACAGTTCTGGCCAGTTTGCTCTAGAGAGGAGCAAAACTTTCTTAATTTGTGGTATGTTTTTGGTACAGGAAATACTCCACTCCCTTGCTTCTCATCTGATTCATCCAGCAATTTCAAAGCAAATAACAGCAGATAATTTGAAAGGAATTATGGCAATTTGTGCCTGGTGGGCTTGAGGAATTTTGCAGTACCTTTCCTCTACTTTTGACGAGAACTCTAAAGGTTTCTGTGTGGGGAGAGATTGGCAGCTTGTTTTTGTTGTTAAGCTGAAACAGCAAAGTGTGGGTGGAAGAAGGTTTTGTTTGATTCAGTGCTGGGAAATGGGGGGACTTAATCCTGCCTCCAATATCCTGCTTCTCTCTGTTCAGTGGAAAACAATTGCCTGAGTGAAGAGCTAAAAGTCTCTGAGAGCAGCAGAGTTCTGGACAGTCTTGGTCAGCATCTAAGGACAATGCCCAGAGCACATCTAAAATTGTGTTCTGTGCCTGAAAGCCGAGGAGAGGTTGGAAGGCAGCAGCTGCAGCAGCAAGATTTGCATTGCCATGCTTAAAATATCATGTAAATTGGGGTATTTTAACCTAATGGGTCACCACCTTCCTCTTTATCCTTCCCTGTGCAGGTCCCAAATCCTAAATGAGCCAGGGGGAATCTGCTCCATGAGTTACACACGTGGAAGTAAATGGAATTCTTCATCTTAATGAACAGTACAGGCTTAGGTCTGAAACAGGTTACCTGATTTTCTTAGTTAGGGGCCAGAAAATACATTGGTAAAAATTTATTTCTGGTCCTTAAAAAACAAGAGAAAGAAACAGTTTTTGAATCTGCCAGCAAAGAAAGGTTGGCTGGGCATGGTGCCCACCTAGTGTGAGCAGGGGTATGGGCAGCAGGAGGGAAAAAGCAGACAGTGCTCCCTGGGAAGAATATTAACCAAAAAAATATATTTTTTCCGCAATCATGATTTTATTTCATATAAAGTGCCATTCATACTGCATGAGGACTTCACCAGGCTCTTCACACGATACCAAAGGATGCTCCATGTGGAAGTATCTGGAATTCATCTGGATTACCCTGAGAAACCAAGCTGGCTGCTTGAGTTCAGTGCCCTAATCCTTGTTAACTGTGAGACTTCTAGAAAATTTAGACAGTTTAAAAGTGTATCTTAAGAGACAGGATGAACTTTAGCAGAAATACAATTTAATTTGAGCCAAAGCTCACCTTTATAAGCTTTTTTAATCTTGCATGTATAGAGGTTTCCTCTCTGGCATTGTTCAATGTCTGTTTAAATTGGTCATCTTGGCTGCAAAATAGAAAATACAAAACTTGGCTAAAAGCAGTGATTGAGAAAAGCTTTGGCTGGTTTGTTTTTTTTTTTGTAATAACTTTGCAGAAAGATGGAGGAGGGAAAAAAGAATTGCTTAAGGTAAAGCACAGCATGGGAATAGTGGGGATTATCTGAAGAGTAATATATATGTGTTTTGAAATTAAATGTTCCTGGCCATGCTTGAACTGAAGTTTAGAAACAGCATTGTAATGGGAGAAACAGAGGAAGGAGAGGAAGAGGTAACTGTGAGCTGGAGCTTGATGCATTTACTGAAGTGAGAATATGATCTGGATTTTTTTTAAGAGCAGTGAATTGAATTTAACTATGGAAGAGGTCATGCAACTCAGTTCACTTCCAAGAAACTGATGCTGACAAAACCACATGGTGAAGAGATTGTAAATACCATTCACATCCACGCAGAGGAAGCACATGGAATGGAAATGTATCTCCCTGTTTTTCTCTAATATTTGTGCTCCAGGGTTGAGATGGTTTAAGAGATTAAGGACAGGATATGGAAGATTTCAGCAGAGGAAAGCTTTTGAAATCAGGCTGTGGTTCTCAGCAAACGAGGAGGCTGCTGTATGTTCAATAAAACTGTGTGGTTACCTCAGTTTTGGGGATGCACATGTAAGGCTCTTCCTTCATGGCCCAATTCACTGCATTCAGCAAGATCAGAGCAAATTTCTCAATCGGCTCATGAATTTGAAATAGTGGAGTCAAAACTCGAAGCAGGCTATAATTTATGCCATTAGAAAATCACTCCACTCATCCCTGTACTGGAGACTACTGGTCAGTGCCAATTATGATGGCTTTTAAGTCAAATTTAATCCAGCTGTTCCTCTTCGGGTTCTTTGATGGTGTGCCTGAGGGATTTCAAGCTGCATCAGACTTCTTTGGCTTTCATGGTCAGAAAAGACTCCAGATTCCTTTATTCCTACCTCCTGTACTTTATAAACCAATTCCTGCCATCATGGGAATTTTTCTAGTTCTTCCTGATTATATTTCTACTGTTTACTAGTAACTACTGCTAGTACACTGCTTGTAAACTACTACTGCTCTGTTGGTCCAGTGTGAAGGAAAAGTCAAAAGGGGGGAAAAGCAGAGAAACTTTGCATTTTGCAGACTCTGGCATTTGCTTCTTTTGAACTCTGGACACAATAGGAAGAGAAAGAATCTGGAAATCATCTCTCATGCCCATCCCACCCCCCTTCCAGTCCATCTCCCTCAAATGCCCCACACTGACTGTGAGTTATTAAAGCCAGGTGATGCATCAGCCAGACATCAAACCACTCCATCTTCACTACCTGACACTCATGTTACATAAAAGGAAAAGAAAAAAATGCAAAATCCCCGTGGCCAAGCCAGCTAGGGGAAATGGAAAACCACAGCAGCCTGTGAGGAAAGAGGAGAGATTATTACAGAGCAGTGGGGCAGAGCTTCTCCCCTGGGGCGGTTAGGGACAAGCCTTTGGGGCAGGAGCTGTGGGATCAGCCCTCCACTGCAGGAGTAACAGGAATCCTCCAAATCAAGTGTCTGCCCTGAAGATGTTCTTCCGCAATTTCTCTTGCTGCCGACGCCAGCTCGATCTTCTCCCTGTGGCACAATTGGTTGAATGGGAAATATTCCATGTCATCATCCTAATGCCTGCCCAGGAGAGCTGAAACTCCTGCTGAAAGTCCACAGAGGAGTTCCAGCTACAGATCCCACCCCTCATCCTCCTGTCACACCTTGTGGATCCAGGTGAAACTGCCTGTGTTTGTACAGGAAAACTGAACAGGTCCAGGTCCTGGGGCATGTGTCCTGCAGGAAGACATTTATGTCATTAACTTTCTACCATCCATCCTCTCTAACATGGTGTGGCTGTCTCCACAGATTTTTCTCTGGGAATAGTGGGCTGATTACTTTTCAGAAACACCAGAGAAGGGTTTAAACCCACCAAACTTCTTGGCTGAAGCAGTGAGAACCTGGTTGTTACAGTCCGGGATGCTGGAGTTCACTGGTTTCTCACCTGAACTTTTGGAAGGCACCCAGCTACATTTGTACTGATATTTTGGCCTGGGCTTCCCCTCTGAGTTTGTAGAGAAGCTGAGCCTACATGGTGGGATTCACATATTATTCCCTGGATGCTTTTACAGGCACTTGATTTTAGCAGGGCTCTGTAGTCTCAGAGTCACTTCTGAATATGGAGGGGAATGCAGAAAGATTTGTAACAAAACGTTAAAAAGATGTTTTCTGTCATCACGGGGGTCGTGCTCAGCTGAACACTCACTACTACTGGTGTATGGCACAGCCCCAGTCATCCTTATTTTCCATCAGGACTGGTTGAAAATAATAGCAAACAGCAATAGATTATTGATTATGCTTTTCTCTGCATGTTGACAATCAGTGTATTAAAAGCTGATCTCTGTGATTATTACCATGAGTCAGTGAGTTCCATCTGTCTCTTGGCACTGATAACTCAGCCAAGATCAATATCTGCATCATCCTACCTTCACATCTTTCTTTTAAAAATTGTTTAAAATTGCTCTGAGTGATTTTCTTAAGAAATTTCCAGGCTTTAAGCCTCTGTATGAAATAAATGTATTTGTAAATCCTAGAAAACAGCATTGGAGTTCTTACCCATTAAATAATATCTGCCTTATACATTTGCAACTTACCATGCTCAAAAAACAAGCAGAATTTCTGAATGCTTTTGCAGAAGCAGAGGGTGTGCAGAGCAGTGGACACTGTGTCAGGACTTGGATCACCCAGAAAAGGCTCTGAGATCTTTGTGAGCCCCCCCAGATTTGTTTTTACAGGAAACCCTTGACACCAACCAAGGACTGGTGCACTCTAACATCCCATCCAAGAATGTGCCTCTGCCAGCCCCTCCCCACCTCTTTTCCTTGGCTGCACAAATTCCCAGTGGTTTGTCAAGCCATTTGAATTTTATTTTAAAGCACAAGGCTCAATCGCTCAGTGAGTACTGGAAATCTTCCAAATACCAGTTAAATCCCAGCCTGAAATAAACTATTTTCTCCTTATTTGAAACCTTCAAAACAATGCAAGCAATCTGCTTTCACTCTGTATCATCCACAAGGCCATGGATCACTGATTAATTTCTGTTTCTCATCTTCTAGAACTCTGTTTTGTCTCTTATCTCATATTTTATTTCTGTGCATTGTCATCATGGAAATTGCTATCAAGACTTTTGCTGTAACTTAAATTTTAAAGGTAGCTCAAAAAGAAGTGCAGCAGGATTAGAGTGTTTTTCACCCTGTGCTAGTCCTAGTAATAATTTAAAAAAGAAAAATGGTGTGGCCCCTGAAAATCAAAGGTTTTCTTCTTAAGCCTGTTTTCTTTTGCTCCTTCACAAGAGATCTGCTGTGCTAATGTGGATTTGCCACATAGTAAGGAAGGCCTATGCACATTTTTTATTGTGTGTTGTTGCTCTAAAGGAACTGCAGATGTTATTTAACCTCTCTGAATACAGGTTTTGCTGTAGGCCACGGCCTGTTGTGGTCAGTGGCAGAAAAACCAACCATGAATCTGCAATTTCAGTCCGTGGCAGAACTGCCCTGGGAAGGAGCATTGTTGGAGAGAAATTTTAGGCTTGAATCAAAGACCCAGGGCCAAAATCTTCACACCACAGGCAGGTGGCAGATGACAATCCCTTGGAAAACAACCAGGCCTTGGAATAAGTTGCTGTGTAATTCCCCATTCATCATTATTCTGTTTTATAGAGAATTGGTTGCAGAATCATGAGAGCAACAGTCTCACAGCCCCAGCTGTTTTCACCACAAAAAATGCTTTTTCTCTATTATTCCTTCACAGTGCACCACCATTGTTTTCTTCTCCTGGAGCATTTCCATTTATTGTCCTGGGAAAGTCTGTGCTGGCAAATAATATCATGGAAAGGTCTCGAATTATTATCCCCACATTCTCTAAGTTCTCTGTTTCCACAGGATTCTTGCTTATTCACATGTGGGTAAAATGGTTCAGAGCTAGACCCAGGACAGTTAAACATCCCATTTTCAGGTGGTGAAGGAAAAATGCAGCTGGAAACTGTAAGTTCACCAAGTTTATATCTAGCCGATTATTTTATTCTAATTTTAACCTGTGGTAAGAAAAGGGAAAAAAAAAAAAAAAAAAAGAAGTGGATATTTTGAGTTCCCTGTGTTTTTGTTCTCATGAATAGCTGGCATATTGCTTTGCCAAATGGCACTGTAGATCCATGATGGAAAAGGTTATGCAGAACCCCTCATTTCTCTTCAGAATAGATGCAGCTCCTGACAGAACTGGATTTAGAGCCGATGCAAGGCAGACCTTAGGCACTGAGGCTTATCATGTTTGTCCAATTAAAAGTTGTTTGCAGGAAACAGCAACATCATAATCCTAAAATACAGGCAGGCAATCCACAGAAAGACTTTTTGAGTGTGTAATAGTTAAATCTGACATGTCATGGCTGGAAAAAGTTGTTGTTATTATTCTAGATGTGAAACTTCTACATGGAGACAAGAATGAATCCAGGGAATCAGCAAAGGATATGAAAAGGCTAAAATTGATGAAGAAAAAACTTTTATAAATAAGCTAATGCAGCAATGGTGGAGAGGACTAAGAATAATCCTAAAATAATGAGGCAGATAAGTGCAACAGAAAAAAAAGGGATCCAGTGCTATTAATGCAGAGGAGTTGGAACTGGATGATCTTTAATGTCCCTTCCAACCCAAACCATTCTAGGATTCTGTGAACATCACCAGGAGGATAAAACAACGTGAAAGTGAAAAAATGTAATTTAAGCTCAATGCAACAAACAGCTTTATAATCGTGAGATCTGTTAGATCCTGGACCAGTTTTCCAAGAGTAGTAAATAACTCTCCACAATGAAGAGATCTAAATTCAAGCTGGAGAGAGAAATATAAAAATACTCTTATAAAAAGGAGTGTAAAAATACACAAATGTAGAATTGATATATAAATGTTACAACTAAAAGACAATCGATACATAAACACTGCAATTAAGAGACATTGATAATGGTTTGAACTGAATGCATTTCCATTTTCAGTGTTTGCATCCACGTATTATTTTGGAGAAGTTTCTTGGAATGAGAAATAAACTGGCCCTTTCCATAGGACTCTTTGAGTTTAGTATATAATTGGAATTGTCCACAGCATTTGGCTGTTGAACAAATCCTAATATATACTGATTGCACTTTCCTTGGAAGGTCTCCAAATCTTCTGCTTAAAAAAAAAAACCCTGACCAACAAACCTCAAAATATTTGGTATTTTATTTCCACAAGCGTTTTTTTCCAGTTGTTACTTGAAACTCTGACTTGACAAGAAATATAATGGGTTGGAGACAGAGGAATTGGAACCAGGTTGTCTAGAAATATGTGATGGGTTTCACCTGGGAGATTAAGACATTTATATATTTAGGAGTTTATGTGGAATCGTGTCCCATTTCCCACTGCAATCTGTGGATGTCCAGCCATGTAATCAATGGAGTCTAGAGAATAATTAAACTGATCAAATGTGTGCATTTGCCTCAGTGCAGTCTTCAAACCCCCTCCTAAGCTCCAGCAGTTTTACCCCTTGACTGAGTTGTCTAAAGCTGGGGTTTAGTGTCCTTTGGGGTAAACCTATATGGAACAAGTGGGAATTATAAAGGATGTACAGATTTATGGATTAGTAACTGATTATCAGATGGGGAATGGAATCCTAAATAAAATAAATTCCCCTTGATGAAAAAAATATGGTGTCTTGACACCTATATTAAGGTAACTGAATTAAATCCCAGATCTCAACATATAAAGATCACAGGCCCTTAGTTTACATGTAGATATGAAAGCTGAGACTTCTGATTTTTTGAGCTGAATGCCACTAGAAATCATCATTAATAAAAAACAGCTCTAAATCATGGCGTTTCTAACAAGGTCATACACTGTCACGTAGGTAATGAGTTTTTCAGCATGTAGGTTTGTTTCTTTTGGCAGAATTCATGGACTGTTTAATTTAGGATGTGAACATTTTGTCATTTCCTAGCTGGTCTTGGAAGAGAGCTTATAGAACTTCCACTGACAGGAAAATATAATGCTTCAGAAAAAAAAAAAAGGAGATATATTTCAATCACAATACAGCACCGTTAGGTTTTACCCCCAAGTATTATCTGGTGTGGAATCTGAGGGTGCATCACATGAAATGAGGCTGTGAGAAATCAAATTACCTGGGCTTCTGGAACTTACCCTTTGAAATGTGTAGCTAAAGAAGATACTGATTTTTGATATCAGAAGATACTGAGATTTGTCTTGTTGATCTTATTGTCACAGAGATTTGAACCATCATCCCTCATGGAGCAGGGATGGACCAGATCCCCTCCAGAGATCCCTTCCAGCATCAACCACTCTGGCATTCTGTGAGCAAGCAGAGTGTGGAAGAATAAAATTGTTCAGAACAAAGAAAAAAATATTTTTTTGGTGTATAGAACACAACCTGGGAAAAAGGCCATGATAAGGCCATGGGAAAATGGAACAAATAGATGAAGATGTTTGTCCTCACTGCCTGCTTAGAGTTTTCTATCAGCTTGGAAATACTGATTGAAGAGAAGATAATGAAAGTCCCCAAGGTTGAAAACAAGCAGGGTTTTTTCCATAAGATAGAAAAGGAACGAGATGAGGGATCAGAGGAGGAAGATGACAGATCAATAACCCCCAGTTAAGGAAACATGGAGGATTTTGGATGTGAATGGTCCCAAAGCAAGGTAACCAAGATAACAAGGCAAGGTTGTGTAGCTTAAGATCTGAGATAAAAGAGATGATAAGAGCCTGAATGAGATCTGCCCTTCTGTGGATGGACAGGAAAGGTGATATTAAATAATAAATTATGTGGAATAAGGTGGGATGGCTCATGAAAGTCCTTCCCAGTAACACAGAAACCTTGAAAACTATGGAATTTTGCAGCTCATCTCCAGTTTCTCAAAGGGAGGCGAAGAGAAGAAGCCACACTGAGCAGGGTGACAATCCTGAGTGGACAGGTCTGTGTGCCACCTGCACCGGGGCAGGAGCTGGAAATGAGGCAGAGTTGAGAGGTGGAAGGGGAACCATGAGGTGAGGGATGCTGTGAGTCATTCTGACACACCACTGATTATGTTTCCAAGCTTGGAGTGAGATTGTGTCAGTCCTGCATGTTTGTCACTTGGAAAGTGATGGCATGAGCCTGTGTGTGAGTCAAAGAGGCTTCCAAAGGGATTTAGGTGAGGCTGAAGTGATTCCTCATGGCTGAGTTACATTCCATCCTCTCCCAGGAAGAGAAACAGTGCTGGAAAAACGTGCACTGAGCTTGATGTAAATCTCAGTATCACCTTTAGCCATCTGAAAATGAAGGAGCAGCTCTTTAGGGAGAAGTTGGTTCTTCCAGGGAATGGTTTGCATCACCTGTCTTGGATGCTGTGCTGGGACAGGGAGCATTTCCATCTTTCAGTGCCTTCAGGCCACAAAAATGTCATCCTTCCACTTCTCCAGGCTGAACAACCCAAATTCTCTCAACTTCAGCCCACAGAGGGATTCTTTCTTTTATTTTGTAACACTATTACAACGATAACTGTATTTAATATTCTGCAGATTTATCACAGAGATCACAATTATGGGAAACGGTGCTAAAGCATCTAAAGCCTTGCTCAGGCCTCATGTCCTTTAACACATGCACAGATGTAAGCAAACATGGGGCAGATGGGACGTTTTCAAACCAGATTCTAAACTGATGTTAGAAACCTCTCAGTTTTCTCCTTTTCACCTCTGTAAATTGGATACACAAGAGCTCTTGGGTAAGATTTCCCTGTCTGTGATTAATAGGGAGCATATGTGCAGAGAATACACTGGAGAAACAGTTCAAGAACATGTTATTCAAGGAGAAACATTATTTATGTGATCCTGCCAAAGATATCAAGATTTTTTGGATACTGGCAGTGTGTGTGCTCACTGGACAACTCAATACCCACCACTGTGCAACAAAAATTCCTACGAAAAAATATCTTTATCATTTAGGACTGTGCATTAAGGCTTATTGTCCCCTTCTTTCAGGGGTTTTAGGTGATAGTGAGTCACTCAAAGGGTTTATTTTGGAAAAGTCAAAGCAAATGAGCCTTTAGAAGACCAAAAGCTGAGCCCAGCTACACTGTGAGACCCTGAGCCCCAACCTCTTAAGCGCTCTGATTCCTGTCCTTAGCATGGAAACAGTAACTGGAGAGTTTTGGAGTTTTGCTGAGCACATGGAAGGACAGAAGTGTGAGCTTTGAACCCCAGGCAGTCCTCACCCACTCTCCAGACCATGCAGATGCAGTGCAGCAGGTCACAGAAGCAATTTCACCATTGCTTGTTATTTAACTTGTATTTGTAACTATAGCTTTTGGCATAAAGATTCAGAAAGAAAACTTTGGAAAGTTTTGTGTGAGTTAAAGGTGTTTCTCTTCGTGTTGATAATCCTTCAGGAACCAGAGAATCCAGTTCCCCATGAACTGCTGGTCACCTTGCAAAGGGTGTGAAGGGCTGAGGTGGAGTTTATTTGATTTCCCCAGTGTGGCTGCAGATTGCACCCGAGTGCAAAAGAGTCAAGGGCAGACAGGGAGCATACAAACATTGGGATGTTTGGAAAAACACAGTGCATCTTTGAAACCCAAAGCAGTAAATAAAATAGGAGTCTGCAAGAACCTTCTACAGAAAAAGTTACAGGCATGAACACAGGGAACTGAGAGATTGTTCAGTTTAAACTCAGTAGATATTAGACAGAACTAAAAAGGCCTCCAGAACAGTATGAAGGGCATAAACCAAAAAGTCAGGTTAGTCTTGTACTGAAATAATAAGGATTATATTCTAAAAATTGGTTTTCAGTGCATCAAGAATAAGTAACATCATGTGGTCAGCAGAAGAGACTTTTTGGAAGTGGTTTCTCCTGTCAGCCAATGATTTTATGCTATCAAGTGTTCCAGAGAGCTTTCAAATTCTCTGGGCTTCAGGAAAGCACTGAAGAGAGGAACGAATAAAGTTACTGTTGGTTCAGTGCTGTCTAATGGTTAGGGACCATCCCATGAGAATGTAATACCTCTGTGAGTTCAGTTTTCTGGTATCACAAGTTAGTATATCATCAATAGGAAAGGAATGATTACTTATTCACAGTCCAATCAAAGTTGTTTTAATAAAGTCAAACTGAGGCTAAAATGTCTGGGAGACAGGACTGCAAGTTCTGTGTGTGGGAGGGAAAAAATTTATCTGGCAAGTGGCAAATGAGGTACTGATAACTTTCTCAATGGGAACTATTGCAAAATAAAAACCAGTGGAACTTTTGGATGTACATGGAGAACATTCAGTAGGAGATGGGAAATGACCTGGTGTCTATAAACTGCTCCATCTAAAACTTGTTAAATGTGTCCAGCTCTGGAGCACATTTCAGAAAGGTCATCTAAACAATGGAGGGAGTTCAAAGGAGAGCTGCAAACACGATCGAGGGCAGGATCAAAAATCAAGAAAGAAAATCTTTCACTATGAAGCCTAAGAGGCTTAATTTTTTCATCAAGAAAGGCTAAGGAATAACATCATCCCATGAAAACAACTGCTGGTTCACCACCTTAATGGCTCTACCTGGAACTGTCATCTCCAACTCTTTGAGAAGGATGGAAAATGTTGTAACATGCTTTATATGTGGCTTTCCAGCAGGTTAAAATAGAAAATGAAAACAAACACTGCCACATTAACACCTTGAAGAATTTGAATTCAACTATATTTTGAGGTAGGATGAGGCACCAGAAGTTTCCAGCCAAATTTTGCATGGTATTGGATATCCATGTGGCAGGAGATAGTCTAGAGATATCCTAACCACCCACCTTACTTCTTTCTGTGACCACAATATATCCTTGACAGCGCTGCTTTTTAGGAGTAGGAGATATCAGATGTAAGCAAAACATTTCAAACTGCCAATCTACTGGAAAATCCGAAAATAAACCTGCATTTAATTGGTACAATTTTATTCAATTTGCATATTTACTCTCCATTTCAGATTCCTCACATTGAACAGGGACAGAGTGTGTGTTAAAACGACTGGGGGTTACATTTGGTAAAACTATTATTAGAAGTAACTTAAATCACAGTGCCAGTTCTGTCAGCTGGGTGAGGGGAATGCTCTTTTCAGCCATTGCAATTCCTTGGCCATGAAAGCCAAAACAGCTCTAAAAATTTGCTAACCTCTACATGATTTCGGAGTGATGGAGACCCAAGCCATGGTTGGTCTTTCACCTCTGTGGCACAGCAAGGACTGCAGCCTGGAAGGTGGTTTGGTATTCCCAGTCCCTGATTTTGAAAGCAGCCATTTAGGAAGCCCAGCTGAGCTCAGTTAATGTTCAAATCTCAGACAATTTGTGCAACAATGTCAGCCAAAACTGTTGCATGTGAAGAGAACAACGTCCAGCTGCTCCTTTTTTATTTCCCTGGAGCTTCCCTCTCTCAGATAAACTGACATTTTTCCTTCCACCATAATCCAAGCATAATTTTCATCTGAAACATGTACAGTCAAGCCAAACTTTGCAATAACAATTTGTTTGATTATTAGCTTTCCACTCCTAACTATTTGTTAGTCTGATCGATGGTGGGGGATAATCAAAGGAAACAGGATTACACCTAACCCAGATCTGCAGCTGCTTTGCTAATAGAAATGTCTCTCCTCTGTGGCAGTGGCAACTCTTCCTGATTTTAAGGAGTCCAGCTGTGCCTCAAGAAGCTTGGGAGGCCCTGAATTTCAGGATAGCTGAAGCCCCCATGAGTGCTCTTTACATTCATGCTGTAAATGTTGTCCGAGCTACATCCTTGCTCAAACCTGACAAATCCTGTTATTTGTCTTGTTTTCCAGACCAGGGAAAATCATCCAAACTCATCCTTCCTTTCCTTCCACCTCCAGTGATCCAGTCATTATGGAAAAGTGAATTAATTGCTGGGACAGACTCAATTTATGGAACGCTCTTGAGCCCCTGTGGCTCTCCAGCTGAGCAGAGACACATCCTTCCAGGACATCCACATCTTTCCTACTGCAGATTCCAAAATCCCTGCTCATTATACATTTTTCCATCATAGATGTCTCGTTCACCCACAAGTTGGAGCAGTCTGGGAGCAAAAGTCTAAAGGTTTGCCTTGGAAATCCCTTGGAAGTTGAAGTCCACCCTGAGGAATTCTGCTGGATGCCATCAGACCAAGAGGCTTCTCCCCTCACTTTCAGGCCAGCTGAAGGGTCTGGGGAGGAGATTCCCATCTCCTCTCCTGCCCTGCAGAGGCAGAAAAGAGGTTCAGGGCCACTACAGTTGAAGAAAGTAATCCACCATCTAATTCCATGGTTTTGTGATCCAGCTGTCATGATCATCTTTCTTACATGGATGGGAAATGAATGCTGACACAATTTTTGATGGTTTCTCCTTGCCCTGGAGCTGGTGGATACAACTGTCCCACATTATGGGAGGAATCTTGTTGGAGTGAGAGCTCTGGGAGGGAAATGACTGCTGTTTGAGTCAAACCAGGCAACTGACTGGTTTTTCCTGTTCCTTTCTTGTTTAGAAGGTCTTTGCCATGTAGTGCCATCCTGCCTTCCATTTTCTCCACCCTTCCTGAAGTCCTGCTACCATGTAACCCATGGGATAAAGTGGGAATGCAGAGCAGGGATGAGTCTCCAAAGCCCACAGACTCCAGCAAGTCTCTCAAACACAGCCAATCAAAGCCATTCTTCCTCTTCACTGGTGCTCAAATTCCTATGCCTAGGCTGACTTGATTGTCCTGAGGCTTTGCCTTGTGAGCCTTGTTTCTCAGAATCTCTTCTTTCTTTTAAACCAATCTTATGGCAAATGGCAACATTTTTATTTTTAATTCTTTTTCTGTGAGTTGGACAGATCAATGCAATCCTTACATGGGTCTGTGCTGTTAACAATAATGAGAACAGACAAAGCATTTGAACTACTCATGGATATCCTGACAGTCCCACTGGAAGAAAAAGCTTGGAAAACTGTGTCATATAAAAACACACACACATTTCGACAGCAGAATATAAATACTGAGTTTGGAATTACTGAGAGCTCTGCAAAGCCTGGTGGGGGGTGTAATTATCCCAGCCTTCAGTGGCTGGAGGGAACGAATGCACAAATTGAGGGTGTGACCCAGCTCTCTCTGTGCCACACTGGCCATCGTGGGCTCCTCTCCGACCTGCTTTTCCCATTTGTTAAAGGAAAGTTTCTTCCCAGCTGGCTGAGACACACCACCACACCATGTGCACATCCAAAATCTATTTCTGTCCTAGCCAAAGGGTTTATTTTAAGTTGGTGCCTCATGGGCACTTTTGAGTTTCCCCTGGACACTGACCCTGACCCCAATTTACCCATGGGATGGGGACTGCAGTGCTGGGATGGCACAGACAGGTCTTAAACCAACACAGAAAGCTCTACAAGAGCTCATTTTATGACAGCATCGCTGTTTTATGTCCTGCTGCAGCATCAGTGTGAACACACTCAGGGAGGTGCTGCCTCACCCTTACAGAGCACAAATCCATAAGCACTTGACACTGGAGTCTTATTTCCTTATGACATCAGGAGGAGATGGAAAAATAGGATTGAATTTAATAGGGACCATTTGATAGTGCTCAGTTGAGAACCACAAAACTGAGAGATGACTTTGAAAAGGCCAAAAGTTTTAAAGCTTACTGGATCTCAGCTTTGCTTCTCTTATAAAAAGCTGGGGCCCAATGTAATTTATAGACTTTATTTTATTTTTTAGTTGTGCATCTCTGGGTTTTGACAAACTTTCTGTACTCCATGGTGCTGCACATTGATTCTTTTCTGCAAGGAAGGAAAATGATGGTTCCTATAAATATACATATAATTTGTGTGATTTTATAATTTATTTAGAATTATTTCTGCAAGGAATAATTAATCCATTCCCAGTTGTAACTGAAGGAATAATGAATCCATTCCCCACCTGTTCCTGAAGAAATGAGGTAGATCTTGCTAATAATTTGTGTCACAAACAAGCATTGTAATTTTGTGCATCAGAGTTGACTTTGAGGTAAAGATCTGGTCAAAGGTGGTCGTTGGTGTCTCTGGTGTTGAGCATCCAAAGTGGATTTATAAACAGAGTCACATGCCAAAAGTGCCTGTTTCCAGAAAAACTAACAGAATAGGAAGTGTCTTAAGTTAGATGGGGTGAATGCTACTATTTCTAAGCATTTTCACTTTTTTTTTTTAAAGTGATTTTCAATAGTTGTCCCTTGGTCTTAGTCAAGCTTGGAGTTTTCTGCTCCTGTAAGCAAAGGAGGACAAAACCAGCCAGGATTATGAATTTGCAGTAAGCTGGAAAAATACAGCTAAGACATAATTATCAGTGGTTCATGACCAAAACTGAGTATATGATGGAGGTAGAAGCTTTGCTAGGATCTTGTTCTGGTGTGGTATTTCCCACTGGTTTATGTCTGGAGTGGTGGAGCAGTGAGCAGGAGTAAAAGTCACAAGTATTATTGAGTTTAAAAGGGGCAGCTCTACTCAGGAGGCACAAAGTTAGAATTAAGATGAACCTTGGGGATTGTAAAACTGGTCTGAAGTACAAAAGAGGTTCCCCATAAAGAAAATTCACTGTATTATAAGGATAAAAATATCAGATAAAGAGCTACATTAACAGAAGTAAAGAGAACCAAAAGAGGAGAGTTTGCAAGAAAATGAGTTGATCAGTCTATAAAAAATAAGACACTTAAAATATTAAAAATCTTCCAAATTTTTGAAAGGAATGGAATAAACCCTTTCCAATATCCATGTTGTTTAGCTTTTATTACAAGGGAGATTTGGAAAATTTGGATGAAAGCACTGGAATCAAAGATCTAAAGGAGTACAGGAATCCCCATCCTGGAGGAAGGTCTCTGAGACA
Organism: Pseudopodoces humilis; assembly: GCF_049639895.1. Taxonomy (NCBI): domain Eukaryota; kingdom Metazoa; phylum Chordata; class Aves; order Passeriformes; family Paridae; genus Pseudopodoces; species Pseudopodoces humilis. The sequence continues at coordinate 148,637,375 of NC_142200.1, forward strand.
GCCCAGAGGAGCTGCAGTCAGGGGGATTAAGGGGAACTGGAAATGCAGGGAAGACTCAGGAACTTCCAAGGGTGATCTGTTTACTACGAGTTCCTGGCACAGATTTCTGTAAGAGATACAAGTGCTCTGCCCATGGTGACTTTGTTTGATTGCCTCATTTCTGCAGTCTGTATCAAATGCTGAATTCCTTTGCTGCTGCAATGTGATCTCACAGATTTGACAATTCTGGCTGACACTTCCCAGGCTGTGGATGTGTGATAAACCTGACAAAGTTCACCTCAAGGCTTTTTTCTTCTTGGGAAATAGGTCACAAGTTTCACCTTGAGGTCTCCCTTTTATTTTTCCTATCAGTTCAACATCCAGTGCCCTATAACACTTGGCAGTTAAAAGAAATTCATTATTCTGAAGAAGTCTCTGATGTTGAATCAGCACCTCAGTCTGTGCCAAAGACAAGCTGTGAGCCTGAGCAGTGGAGCCAGGGGGGAATCAGAGCACAGAGCACACACAGTGATCAAATCTGGTGACAAAACTCATGGAAATCACAGAAAAAAACCTCCCTGGAAACAACCAAATCATCAGCATTGCTCTCATGGAGCTTTGCAGCTTCGAGCAGCAGCAGCTTGGGATGTGCTTTAAAAAACAGGCAAACTCTGATCCACACTGAAAATATTCCTATAGCAATAACAATGGTTTATTCACCTCCTGTGCTTGTGATGAGCTACCAAGGCTTTCATTAGCACAGTCACTGGTGTGTCATGCCCTGTATTCCTGGCAGACTTACTGTTTTATGTAACACAATGTGTGGGGCAAAAAAAAGAAAAAAAAAAAAAAAAAAGAAATTTTGTCAACCTCCCAGTGATGCACTGGGCACAGGAAATTCAAAAGGACAATTGTTGCTAAATATGTACACTGAGAAAAATGAATAATATCTGGAGTTCAACCCTCAATGTGGCGGCATTTTCTGAGATTGAGAAACAAAATATTTCACAAGAACACTGGGTTTAAATAAAAAGTATTTGAGAAGGTTTGTTTGGAGAAAGACATAAGATTTTCTTCTATTTTATGCTAAGGATTCATACCCACTTTCTCACAAGAATGGCTTTCCTCAGAGTATATTGCTATTTGTTTGTTTAATATCTATTACTGATATGAGAAGGGCATTTATTAACATATTTATGCTGCTGAAAGTTTGCTGCTGCTATCAGCAGAGCGTGTGGCTTCTCTCTCCAGCATAACCTTAGGAAGAAAAAATGTCCAGTTTGGAAGAATTTGTCTGAATTTTACCTTCTGACAAAAGATGTCCCTGATGAGAGGCAGCTTTTCTGTTCCCTGTGCTGTGTGTGTCAGAGAACAGGCAGTGGTGAGGACTTTGTGGTCCACAATGCTGCATCCTCTGGAGAGATGCTGCTGTCAAACTTGGTGGCACAAGGGAATCAAAAGAAAAAAAAACTCTACTTCCTGATGCAGGCTGGTTTAGCAGCTGTCTGGGAAATTCACTTTTGTGTCTGGGTTGGAAGATAGTTGTCTTTATTGTTTCATGTCCCAGGGGTACCAAAAAGAGGGTAGTAACTGTCCTGTCACTGTCTGGCAGCTGTGCAGCTCTCATGGGCAGAGAATCGGGATTTCCAGAGAAATGTAAGTGCTGACTCTGGATCTGGCCAGCCCAGGCAGCCTAAAAAGTTGATGAAATGGAGGCAGTGCAGTGTAAATGTCTAAAATCAAGGGTTGTGATCACACTCTGAAAATGCTCACAGTGAACATTCATTGAGGGGTGGGAAAAGGACCTCAGAGCAGCTGCAGCCTGGTAGACACCTACAGCTGGGGACAAATGGCACCCGTGTGGCTTTGCTGTGTTTGTGATGAAAAACTGCCGTGCTGACAAATCTCTCACTGAATTATAGAGGTTTTTGGGAAGTCCAGTCTCAGATGAGAGAGCAACTTGAAATTGGAAGCAAACTCTCTGAGATTTATGGGTGATTTTCTCTTCAGATGCCTTCAAAATCTCTTTCAAGAGAAAACAAATCACCTTTTCTATCAATCTTGGCTCACCTGGTCAGTGATGTCAGTATTAGCCTCTGCTCATATTGAATTTCTTTTAATTTAATGGTACAAACACAGATTTTGTCCATTTCATATTAACTGATAAGATTTTTTATTGATTTATTATGGTCTGGAGGGAAAAAAAAAATAAAAAAAGGAAAATGAGGACCAGAAACAGGGACATGCTGTAGTACGGAGGCTCAACATATCCATATGTAGTGAAAAATTAAAAAAAAAAAACAAACCATCAAAAGAGGATTATGTTATCTAGGTGAACATGGAGGAATGTACAGACACTTTTTGTGTATAAGAAATGGAAAACCTTGATCAGTCTTTAGAACCTGCTTTGATTTCATTGAATCATGAAGTTTCTAAATGAAGATTCATCATGAGAACTTTATGCCTTTGAATTTTGCTTGTTAGAGGGTGACATCCCATCCTGCCTCCCAAAAGAGCAGGTGGTTGATAAATGACTGCTGGTCCCCTCTAGAGGAGTTTGGGAGGATGCAGGTCCAGCTCCACAAAGGGATTTCAGTGCTCCATGGGGGTATTGCAGGCTCTGAGTTTTCCATACAGGCCATTCTGTTCCACTGTGGGGAGCTGCAGAGAGAGTTCTCTTAAAAATGCAGGACTGGGAATGGAATTAAGCCAAACAAGGAATGAAATTAAGCCAACGCCGTATCTGAGAACTGCCCATTGGTGATGGAAACGAGAAGGAAAAGGAGTCACCCAAACAAGAGAGCTAGAGGAGACAGAAAATAAGGAAGAGGAATGGAAAAGGAATGGGGGAGAGGAAAGAGAGAAGACAGAGAGCAAAAGAGGGCGTTACCACCAGCTGGTCAGAGAAGAGCTGTCAATGTCCAGGCGGTCTGCGCGGCTTCATGGGCGCAGCTCCTGCGGCGACGGCATCACACACGGTCAGTGGGAGCTTGGACAGGAGGCCCAGGACCCTGGTCAGAGCTGTGGTGAGGTTCTCAGAGATGGGTTGGGTCGGGCTGGCAGGGTAGAACGCAGGGTAGAATGCATGGTAGAATGCAGGCAGCCCAGGCAAGGACACGGGCGTTGGTCAGGGACACAGGGAGGTAGGACAGGCACAGGGGCGAGCAGGAACCAGCAAGGGCAGCAGAGCCAGAAGGCAGGCTGGGGCCAGGGAAAAGGAGGGAACAAATGGGCCAACAAACAACAGCAAACCCCAGTGATAGCAGAGACCACTGGCCCAGTCCAACCTTTCTTTGCCACCCATTGATGGAGACCTTTTTGTGACCTGGTTGGAGAAGCCCCTCCACAGTGTCTCCTACTGACTGCCTCAATGAGGTGTTGACAGGTCAAGTCTCCCCAGAGATGCGGTTTCCCTACTTCTTGCTACCCCCTGCAAGTGGCACCTGTACAGTCCCCCCCTCCTCCCTCAAGTCTCTGACAACCCTGACAGCCAGGGTGGAGACTATATCAAAACCAAATTGGCTCGTCACACAGGGAACAAATGCAGCTGAGCAGCTCAGGGAGGAATTTTCATCAGCTGGCATATGGAGCACACGTGGGTGCTGAGATTGGCTGGTAGCAAATCCCCTGGAGAGGGGGAAGTGTGTAAAATATTCCATCTTCCCTGGATTTAGGAGCGTTAAGTCAGGGATTCAGTCTAAAGCCCCTCCCAGTTTGCTCGTACTGACAGGTGTTGGTTGTGATCAGGCAGCTCCTGCAGAGAAATTTCCAAGCATCTTTACCTTGACTCAATTCCCACCCTGTACTTTTTACATCAGCAGCATGGAGGGTTTCTGCTTCTTTCCAGGATTTGAGCCCAAGAAGCAGCCCCTGAGCATTAGTGCAAATCTGTTGATCTGTTGTTTGTAAATCTGTTGTTTGTTGTTTCACTCCACCTGTGAAACAAAAATTTTCTGCATATTTTTATTCTACCCATCAGTGCTCAATTCCTTCCCATTTCTCAGATGTTTTAGGCAGGATCCCCTGGCACTTCCCTGCTCCATGGCTTTGCTGTCCTCCATGGTGGTGAGAATGGTAATGGCTCAGAGGGGTGACAGTCCATGGGCAGAAGTGGGAATTTCTGTTTTTCTCTAAAACAGGGGGTGAAAAAGATTTCCTAGAACTGCTGCTCGCCTGCTAAAAGACTCATCTTCTTCTAGTGTAACTAATTCTTCTCAAGAGATGAGTAATTGTATTTTGCTGAAATTGCCCTGGTTCTTTCAATCATTTGACTGCTGGACTTACGTTCGTTCCTTCTGCCCTTAGACTTTGACTGTTCCTTCACCTATGAGGGAAATTCCCAGAGATTTCCTACTAGCCAAGACCAAATTTGAAGTCACTGAGATTTATTTCTTGTTCAAAAAACAGAAATCCTGAGCAATCTGGTGTGTGGGATCACAGAACAAAGCCTACCACTTCAACAAGAGCATTTGTCTTCTGAATGAAATGTGAAGGGACATTTGTGTTACAGCCCTCCAAATTCTGATTTGTTTCACACAAAAAACAGGGTCAGCCCTGAGATCTTGGCAATGAAAATCCCATTCCTGTGAGCTTGATTTTTCACTCAGCTGTCTCTAGTGTAACTAAATCAAAGAGAGATTGGGAATACTCTGGTCTAAATCATCTGTGAAGAAACACTCCTCAGCTAAGAATCTCTTTTTTCCTTCTTGTTCCCAACAGATCTGTTCTTGATTGCCTGTCCTAAACACTGACATAAGTTTGGCAGGCATCTCTGTTTCTAGAAAAATCCAAACCCTACCTTCAATTGTGGTGCATAAACTAAAACTATGCCCAGAAAAGCTGTCTGCACAAACCCCAGTTTAATCTGATATGCAGAAAATTGGATTTTGCCCTTTTTTGGGGCTTCTGGTGGTTCTGGGGTCTGAATGTACTTTGTTTATTTTACCAAGCACTGGGGTCTTTGCCATCAGCCTGAGTAACACGGGAGAGAGCTTGGTTTTTGGAAAAGTTGGGCACCAGTTAGATTGGTGTTGTGGTGGACATTTCTGAAGAAGTCCAACTGATGTGTGCTTTCTGTACTCACATTTTCTCCCCCCTTTTTCCTTATTACAATCACACCGTTGTATAATTTAATTTTTCCACAATTCCCTCTATTTGTGCAGAATATTTGTTTTTTTGTCGTCTTCTGTTTCCTCACTTGTTTTTTCTATGCACAGGAAAAGTCTGTCTCTTTTATTTGTGTGTATTCCCTGTTGTTTTGAGTTTATTTCAGATTCTTTTTTTTTCCTTTTCTGTCTGAATGACCATTTTGTTGAGTTACTGCAGCACCAAGTTCCAAAATATAAAAAGAGAGGTTGGTAACATTTATAAAAAGACAAATGAAGGATGAAAATGCGAGTTGACCAACGGGTTCAACACCAAGGTGGTGCCCAACCTGCTACTCTTGAGGTACATTTAATATTTCTGTTGTTCACATACAGGTCTGGCTTTCCTGGTCTTCTGTCTCTGGCACAGGCCAGTCAGGGATGCTGAGAGGAGACTGCAGAAAGCAGGGGAGCATTTTGCAATACTTCCCCAGTCTCTTTTCCCATCTTCTGAAAGTTTTTCTTGGAGGGGTTCTTCCTCACCTTATCAGTACTGGTACAGAGGGACTTGGTCATCCAGCTCCTAATTGTAGGAAGAGGTGAGTAAAGAGGGAGTTTCCTGTGGATTATCTGGGCAGCTCCATCCCACAGAGGCCAATCTGGGACACATGGAAACTCTTGCAAACTATTCACAGGGCTCTGCTGTCTCAGTTCCCTGAGGTGTGTGGTACATGCCCTGCCTGGGTCTTGGGCATCCTCTTGGAAGGACCAGGGAAGCTGATCCCTGAAGATCTTTGTCTCAGTGTTTGCAGTAAATAAGAAGTTCCACTGGACAGGATAGAACAAGAATCAGCTGTACCTTATATTAAAATTCCACTATGTTCCACTATTTGGCTAAATTTGGTTTTTGATTTGTCTGTCACGTGGTTCCTCATCAAAGTCCCACTGTAATTAGAGGGGTATACCCAGTAATTAATTTATTCTTTTTTCTTTGATTTTTCCTTCTTCACTGGTACAGTCCTGTTGTGTAAGAGTATCATAAAACAAAAAGGAAATAAAATTGGCTATGAAAAATCAAGAACATCTGATGCCTAGAAAGAATAAGAACTTGGGTATGTCAAGCTGCAGACATCTGGGATTTTATTTAAACTGTTTTGAGCTTTGTCACTGAATCATCTTTTGAAGACCAAATATATTTTAAAAACCCCCTTATTGGCTGTCTAATACTATCCAGGTGTGTATTTGATTTTTTCCTTCTCACTGACATATTGTCCAAATGAAAAAGCCACGAATTAATTTAACTACAATTCAGAAGATGTTACCAATGCATTAAAGAAAGAGGAGAAAAAAGAGGAGGCAGAGAAGAAGGCTGCTTTTAAAACACCCATCCTTCAAGAGTTGCACCTGGGGAATTACTTCCTGCCTCTGGAACAGATTTTCCTTGGTTTGAAGTCAGAGCAAAGCCCGGGATGTTCAGCTGCTGGAGCAGGCAGGGATCTGAGAGCACAGGGGTTAATCTGAGCCGTGTGTCCGAGCCCCGTGGAGATAAATCCAGGCACTGAGACCTTTTGCTCCGAGAGGCTCTGGCACTGCCAGGAGGTTCATTTTGTCTGCAAATCCAAGCATGTCATTTCCCTTCTCCCTTGCTCTCCCCTCTGTGTGTCTGGCCAGCCCTGAGGCTCAGTGGCAGCAGAGTCTCCTTGGCGACAGCCTGGACAGCTGAGCTGACCTTCAGCAGGGTGGTGAGAGATGGGCTTTCACTGCAGGATTAGGAAGCCCCCAAAATGCCTTTTTTCCTACCAGTCAGAAGGGGAAGGCTGGGGAAACCCCGAGACGCCTCCGTGCTTGGAAAAAGAAAAGTGAAGAAACGACATAAATTTAAAAAAATAAAAAAAAAAACCCACAATAAATCATCTTCAGCATCCAAATTGCATGCATTTAAAGCTTCCAGCTTAGCACAGTGTTATGGCAGATTTACACAGAGATTAAAAGTGATCCCTCACCAGTGATCAGCAGCTCGTGCGAGCTGTGTAAATCCAAGTGTGTCCGTACAGCCGCCAGACTTGGCATCCGAAACAGCTCCGAGCCCACAGAGCCAGCAGAAGGGACATTTCTACCTTTTTTTTTTACAAATGAAACAGAGCTACTGAAGCCTCTGGAGTGTGGATTGAGCTGTCAGTTTTATTTACTACTTTCAGCTGTTATCTGCTGCTGCCGCTGAAGCTGAGCGTGAATAACTTACCAGCCTGCACTGATAACTTTGCTTTCTGTTTCAGCTCCAGACAGAAATCCCATCAAAGCTTTCATTCCGATCCATGCGCTGAAAGATGACACAGGAGTTAAAGAAGTGAGGCTGAGATTCCTGGGGCTCTCCTAAAGATTTTTCCAAGAATTTTAAAAAGCCTCTTAAAAAACGGTGGCAGAGATCGAACGCTGTTAAGGGAGGGGAAAAGGAAAAAAAAAAAAAAAAAAAAGGAAGAAAAAAACTTTGGCAGGCAAACAGTGTCTTACATCAATCTAGCAGTCAGCATCTATGTAGATGTTCTTTCCTCCTTTTGTGCAACACCCCTTCCCTCCTACAGACCACCCAAAGCCCTATAAATAATCCAAGGACTGTATTTTTCCTCCAGATTTCTCTTCAGACCTCAAAGGAAAAATATCAGGCAAAGGAAAGGAGAGAGGGAGAAGGGAAAGTGAGGAGGGGAGAGAGAAAGAGAGAAAGAAAGAGGAAAGATGGCTAGTGAATTCAGGAAGAAAATGTTCTGGAGGGCAGTGGTGGCTGAGTTCCTGGCCATGAGCCTTTTTATTTTTATCAGCATTGGCTCGGCTCTGGGCTTCAACTTCCCCGTGGTGGGCAACAAAACATCAACGAGGTCTCAGGACAACGTGAAGGTTTCTCTGGCTTTTGGGTTATCCATCGCTACCATGGCTCAGAGCGTGGGCCACATCAGCGGGGCACACCTGAACCCGGCTGTCACCCTGGGGCTGCTGCTCAGCTGCCAGATCAGCATCTTCAAGGCACTCATGTACATCCTCGCCCAGTGCCTGGGGGCAGTGGTGGCCACAGCCATTCTCTCCGGAGTCACCTCTTCTCTGCCACAAAACTCCCTGGGGCTTAATGCTGTAAGTAGAAACTTTTAATTCCCCCTTTACTTTCTTTCTTTTTCGAGTAGAAATGTAGCACCTGTGATCTGCTAAGGATGTGGGGGTTCTGTTGCTGCTGGTGACCTCGGGCAGGCTGAGTGTTTATTGTAGCAGAGAATCCAGTCCTGACTGATAACCAGGATGTCATAGAGATGGTCATTCCTCCCCACCCTCATTTTGGAGCTTTAGGATATTCTGGTAGTGATCAGTTTTGCTTATGTTCAGTTTTGTACATCCAAGTTGCTGAAAGGAGGCATTTGATGCCAATTTAACACTGAAAGCACTGGCAGTTTTATGACCTTTGGTGGTTCTGAGGCTCTTTAAGGTGACATGCTGATTAATATACCAGTGTTGTTTTGGCTTCTGTGAGTGTGGTTCATTTTGAGTAATTAATGATCTGTGTATGCTGGTGACGGCTGCAATGAAAACCCACGGGAGCAGAGAGAGGTGTGCAGCAAGAGAAATCCCATCCCCAAAGGTGTGAGCAGTACCTGTTGCATTAGGCAGAGTGCTCAGATCCTGCCTGACAGAATCCCAGCTGCCCTTTCTGTGCAGTTCTGGGCAAAAATTAGACAAATCCTGAGTTCTCACATGTGAACTGGATGAAAATGTGCGGCAGCTACAGGTAACTGAGGTGCAGGTTCCAGCTCTCTCCCAGCCAGATGCTCACATCATGCTGCCTAAAAACTGCCTGGCCACAACTCCTCCTCCTCAAAATGTCATTTTGCTGTTGTTGTTGCAGCATAATAGGAGGAAAAAAAATGGATAAATACACTTTTAAACCTGAAATCATCCCACTGTCAGAGGCAGTCCCACAGCCAGTGCAGGACACACAGTGCTATAAATGGAAATTCCTTCTGGACACTTATTTGATCTCTTAAGAACAAGTATTTCACATATTTTCCTTGGCCCCTTTCTTGCACAATATTCCTGACTGCAGTTTGTAAATTGAGCTAATTTGAAATCTTCTGCCCATTTGAAGTCACAAGGGTATTTGGGACATAAAGCTGCAAATGCAATATCTCTTCTGAAATAACTTAGGCAAAAAAGCAATATGGTTTTGAATACTGTAATTTGACATTACAGTTAATTCAGAACATGTGTTAAGTTTTCAAAACAGAATAAGATCTGATATTAAGGTGATTCCTGGGCAGCTCAGCATCATCCACCCTCGTGTTACTCTGCGAATTGGCTGCTCACCTCCCTCTCTCCTGGTGCTTGCAGCTATTCCGTCCTGCCAGTGCTTTGGAAATTTTGATGGGTTAACTCAAAACATTTTGGGGAAGAAGAGCAAATAATTTTATTGACTCCAGAAGGCTCTGGCTGTGAGTGTGATACGTGATCTTTTCCTCTGAAACCACTGACAGAGGGAACAGCTCAACCACATGGGACAGGGTGTCCGCCCAAGTGGTTTCCTCGAGAGGTCCAACAGCCATTAAACACGGGAGGTCTGGTTTTGGTAGCACTTAAGCTTGGTTTTTCCCTTTTGCTTCCATAAAATCCTGATGACTGGTTTCTTCCTCTAACCAAAGCTCTAAACCTGGCCATTTGTGAAGCTCTTCTTGCCGCTCAGTCAGTAACTCCTCAAGCTATAAAGGCAAAACCAGGCAGGGTTAAATCTCCATCATATAAATTTTACAAATCCATCAGCAATTTCTGTGCAATTAAATAACAGAGAATGTTGTTTCTAAAAGCTCTGATCTCACTGTTTGTCATTGGAAAATACTCAGAGTTTTGTTTCTTTTTCTTTTGCATCCAGTTATAAATGTTCTGGCTGGAGGAGCAATGGGGAGACCCCACTGGGGATAGCCAGGGCAGCAGCTGTTCTGCTCCCTTGTGAGGAAGAACTAGAGAGGAAAGGAAAGCAAATTCATTCATTTCCCAGTGACAAGCCTGGAGTGGCTGGGGAGGGCTGAGGGGGACCTGGGTCTGAGCCCAAGGCATGGGGGAGCAGCAGCAGAGGGGCTGTGCTTGTGCAAAGCCGATCTCAACGGGGCACATCCTGAAACCACAGCACCCAGATGTCTCCTTCAGCAAAGAGCTGGCAAGGAGAAACCACAGAGGCACTTTTGTTGCTCTGGTTTTTAACCTGAGGACAAGGAGAGGAGGCTCAGAGCTGGCAGCCCTGCCAGCTGCTCTGTCTTCCAGCCCTTCTTGTGGATAACAAGGTGTGGGTTCCCTGCTCAGAAAAGGAATAGAAAGAGAGTGCTGCTTGTTTGACAAGGTTGGGAAGTGGGTCTGGATGTGGGTGGTTTGTCCTCTGTTCTGACCCTGCCGTGCTTTTGGAGAGGTGTTTTTTACAGGAAAAATGTGGTGGGGGCAGTGAAATGGAGTGAGTGCCCATCCAGTGCTCCCAGTGGATACTGGGTGGGGTTGCATTCCTGAACTCAGATTTCTCCTGCCTGGCTGCAGGTCCTGCACTGAGGGACCAAGCTGAGAACCCATTTCCACTGGCTCCTCCTAATCCACAGAGAATGAGAGAATCCCCTGTGGATTAGATCAAACTTTAGGTCTGTTGAGTTGCTTCCAGAGACAGCCAGCTCCTCTTTGCCACGCTGAGGCTCCAGGCTTGGAAGCCTCTGCTAAGTATCCAAAATTAAGTGGGACAAATACGTGTCTTGCTCATTGCACAAAGGGAAAAAAGGAAATACAATCAAATGAAGCACAAAACCCAGCCATGGACAGTACAAGGCTGAGGAGAAAGAAGGGAGGATGAAAATGCAGGATGTTCCTTTAACATGCTCACTATTAAGGTTTGGTTTACACTAAGACAAGCAAACCAGTCACACATTAGGATTTTGATCCAAAGTTTTCTTAAGTCAACAGATATATTTTTAGTTACTTTGGCTGGTCCCAAGTAAGACATTTTGGACAACACTCCGAGGCGTATTTAGATTACTGAATCCTTTTAAGACACTTAACTTCCAATATATTTTAGTAGTGGTGTGGGTTCCAAAGTAAAAACTTTGAGAATTGGAGAAGCTGGAAGAGGAGTGTGCAGTGTGTTTGCTCTTCTAAAAATTCAAATATTTTTCCTTACATCATCTTGTATCTTTTTTTGGAAGTTGAATTACTACACGTTACAAATTTCCATTAGGTAAACTGTAAGAATAGAGAATAGCAAATCCAAAATGTGCTCATCTGCCAGCAGAGCTGGCTATTGTCTGGTACGGACAGATCTGGTGTTTGGATAATGGAACAAACTACTCAGCACAGGCAGTTAATGACCAACAAAGAGCTCAAGCAGGAAAGAGGGGTGAGAGGAGACTTCTGTGCTGTAAAGTAACACAATATTTGCTGTTAAACAATGTTTGTCTGAAGAACTTTTATCCAACTTTTAAAAACATGCTCAGAAAATTTCTTTAACTCAGGTTATTTCATATTTTTCTGTCTATCTATCTATCTATCTATCTATCTATCTATCTATCTAATAACCTGAGCTAAATATCTTGGTATATATAAATAATTAGAATTTTGTGACAAATGTAGACACTGCTTCACAATTTTCACAATTTCATCGTTTTCTGTATTTTGGCATAGTGATGAGAGTGCCAGGAAATGTGTCCCCTAACTCTCTGAGCTATAATTTGGAAACTGTTTGAAAACTCTGCCTTTGAGTTTATGATGAAAGATATTTTTTTAAAAGTTATAAGTGGATCAAAAATTGCAGGCAAGAAAAACAGACCTGAAGGTAACATTGCTTGGGTAGATAAAGGGAAAAGAAAAACAACCAAGAAAAACAAATAGGAGGGCTTGGGTTTAGAAAACACCCAGTGGACTGATAAATGTTGTTTGTGTAAAGAGCCCTTTGGAAAAGCCAGAGGAGATCTGTGGTCAGTGGATTCAGAGGTCGTTTTAAGACAGGTGAATATTCATATGGATACTGTTCCTGGAGTATGGAGAGTTACTTGTTGCTGGAGCACCCTTTGAACGTCTGCTGTGTCTCTGCTGCTCCGTGGGGCTCCCCAGATCAGGAGCAGCTGTGACAGAGTTGGTGCAGACCAGGGTGTAATGTCCTTTGGGGATAATCACCCCATGTCCAGCTCTAGTTCTCAAAGCCAGGGAAAAAGGAGTCTTTGACTCCTCATACCAGGCCAGCATCTGCTGCTTTGAGACACCTTCCACCCTCACCAAAGGCACACCACAGAACCACAGGGTCATGGAATACTTTGGGTTGGAAGAGACCTTAAAGATCCAATCCTCTGCTATGGGCAGGGACAACTTCCACTATCCCAGGTTGCTCCAAGCCCCATCCAGCCTGGCTTTCAACACTTCCAGTGATGGGAATGAGTCCTCTTTCCATAACTACTCCCACTTGGATTGTGATCCAGCAGCAACAGAGCAACTTGGAACCTCAGTGCTGGAGATTTTTAGGGTTTTTTTCCTTTACTGTGTACACGTCCCCAGCTCCACACATATTGTGCTGCCTGGGGAGGATGAACAATTTCTTGTCTCCAGGAGAGTGGAGCATAGGATGTGGTAAAATATGTGGTTCCTTATCATCTGCAGATGATCTTATCTCTAGGGCATCCATGCAGGTGAATTTTCTCCCAGCAAATTTCCAATTTGCATTTCCAGTGCAAACATAACGTTGCACAAGCACTGGGAATTCCCTTTCGTGTAGTTGAGACCTGCCACACCTTTTAACGGTGTTTGTGGGTCAGCACTGAAGTGTTTATCCTGATATTCCCCACTGGATGTTTCCCATCCTTTAGAAACTTGTCTCAGAGGGGATTCCCCACGGTAATCACCACACTCCCCACATTTGGTCCACACGAGTGGCCTTCTCACCATGGGGAGCAGGACTTGCCTGGTTACCCTGGATGACTCAGTGTTTGCCTTGTGATTTCCCTGTCTCCTCGTGCCCGCGCCCTACGAGCCCGTTCTCCAGCCTCCAATTAAACAAAGCCGGCTCGAGTTGGAAGAACATCCAAAATAAACTGAGAGCTTGACAGTGTGAGGGGACAATTGAGTAAGTGATGCTGCTTTTCCTCTGAGTCACTGTGGAAAATTGCAGCTCCAGAGGTGCTGCTGGATGGATGAGACACGCAGCCGAGTTCCTGACCTTTAGCGCTTATTGAAAAATCCTTGGATGCTTTTTTTCCTTTCAATGCAGATTATATATCGTGCCTTTCTCAAGTCTAGGACAGTGAGCAGCTTCATTCTCCCTTTCTCTGCCCTCTGCTCTGCCTATTTTTCATCCAGTTTAGGCTTTTCCTGCCAACTTTGCCTCTGCTGGGACATCTGTGGGCTTGAGGACTCAAACCTTCACGAGGGACCAGGAGCTGCTGTATCTTTTAAAATGAGAAAAAATGGTTCCTGTACATGACATTGATCTGGGATTTTTATTTCTTAACAAAGACAATAGCTCATTGTTCACTGACAGCTTTTTTGCAGCAGAGGGCTTTTAAGGCTTGCCAGCATTGTACTGAGAGGCCCCAGGCAGGGCAGGTGGGACACAGGAAAGGCACCTGCTCAAAACTGGCCATGGTCTCGGCCACTTTTTAATGAGTTCACACAGTAGCAGCAGAAACATCTGGGCTGAGACATAAACCTGATGGTTATCACCCATCCCCCAGAGAATTTGGGGTTATGGCTCTAATCCTTATCTCAGATCTCGGAGCTTATTGTCTGATTTCCATTCCTATGAAGATTTGCTTAACGCCTCTCTAATAATAGAGCCATATCCCGGGATTTTGGCAGGGAGCACCGAGGGATGCAGCAGCACGGCATTCCTGGGACAAGGAGAGGCCCTGGGTGCTCATTCTCCTGCAGCCCAGTCCTTCTGTGCCAGAACAGAGGAGATCAAAGTGGGTTTTGTGCCAGTGGATCCAAAGATGACCATTTGGTAAATGCTCTGCAGGCTTCAAACTAAAGGTTCTCCTCATTTATTTCTACTTGGAAATGGTAGAAATCCCTGTCAGGGGTACAGAGGGGTGTTTAAAACAATGAGTTTCCATAGATCTAAAAGCATTTGGTAGATTAGTTAGTACTGTAATACAAATGAAGTCATGGTGGGATTTTCAGAGAATGATTTCTTCTGTTTGGTCAACTGTCAAACTAAGTAGGATTTAAGTAAAATTGATTTTATCACCACCTTTCCTGAGTGGTCGATAAACAGTTAAAATTGGTTTCCTTTCCACAGAGATCTCTGATTTTACCAAGTATATTTGGGTGTACTGTGTGTTATGTGTTTGCACACCCCAAATACACTCACACACCAGAGACAGATGGACAGAAAGATTCTTCAGATGAGATAAACCCAAATTTCAAATTTTAATTTAAACCAATTGGAAAGTTTATAAAAATACCTACTAGTAGGTGTGGGTTCTGAACCAAGATCTGACATGACAAGGACCACAGCCTGAGAACAAATGGAAATGTCCACAGCAAAAGAATGAACATTATGGATTAATTATAGTTAAATGGGTGCAATGGTAAAAAAAAAAAACAAACCAAAAAACTAGGCTTTTGTAGCAGGGCTTGTGGGTTTTAGCAGATAATGCAAACCTTCAGGGAGCTGAGAATAACATTTCTTTAATCAAAGAATCCTAAAAAAATATCACTATCTGGGCTGCATATTTTTTTTTCTGGATTGTTTTAAGTGAAGCATTTTTAAAGCAAGGATACCAAACCACCTCACAAGTACTAAAGGAAGAAAAGATAGCCCTTGAAAAATTTCCTGTTTGTCTCCAGAGGAAATGGCCTGTTTTCTTTAGGGCAGTAGTACATTTTTGCTTATTTGTCCATTCTCCAGCTTAATTGAGATAATTCAATAACAGAGGGGTCTTTACCTGGTACCACAATTGTCTCCTGGCGGTTTTTCTGGCCTGGCTGGGAACACTTTGAGCCATGAGTATTTATTAATGTGTAATTGATGGGAAAGTACTGATCTTCCTGGCATCCAGAGCCAGCGCTGGTGCTTGGCTGCTGCAGCTTCATTGAAGCTGAGGAGATCTGAGGCTGAGGCACAACATCAACCTGTTAAATCAAATATACAGGGCCTGATAGGCATCCTGGAGGAAACTATAAACAGCAGGAGGGCGAAAATGTGGCCTGAGAGCTCTGAAAGGCACAACTCATAGGCTAGAAAGGCATAAAGAATTCCTCTGTGTGCTTCCCTGGACACGTCCTGTGCATCCCCTCTCTAGGAACCGCGGGGAGGTGTCACAGAAAACTAAACTTTTCCAGGCTCTTGACTCTAATTCTGTGCCAAGTGGAGTCAATGAATGCTTTCAGAGCAGAAATGTGGCACATTTCCTCACACACACACACACAACTCCTCCTGAGGGCACTGATGGCTGCGTTTGGAATGGGTAAGGTCAGGTTTGGCCCCTTTTCCTTCCTTTGTAAGGACTTCCTTGATGAGCAAGGTGGAGAAATGAAGGAGCTGGAATTGTTCCCCCAATTCCTGAAATGCGTTGCACAGGCTCAGAGCTGCTTTTTAACCCCATGGAAATGCTGAATTTTCAATGCTGTGCATAAGGTTGACTCGTAAATTTTGAGAACTTCACAGGTTTGTTGGAGTTTGTCTAGAAATATAAAATTAATATTACTTTGGTGAAATTGTCAGTAACTATACTGTGAGGTTTGTGCAAATTCAGGTCTTACTCCATTAACAGGATAGAAAGAAAAATGCTATTTGGCTCAAAATTCAGATATGCCCAAAATTCCCCACTGAAATACTGTTTATTTCTAGGCTGGTAATGGAAGAAATAATAAACAGCTCTGTGGTATAAACGAGGGATTCAGCTATTACAGAAAACTAACTATTTGCTTAGGTTTAGCTAGGTAAAGAAAAAAAGTACAAAGCCTCACAATTCCTCATCCTCTGAATAGAAGTTGTTTATTTCTCAGCAGCAACATTTAACCAAAAAAAAAACAACAACTCCCAAGCAACTTTCCCAGAGGCACATCAAAAAGTAAAAGTGTAAGTAAAAAAATTGTCTGTCTCTGACCAGCTGTGCTAAATGCCAGTCCTGTAGAG